>NC_083507.1:10065000-10698000 GCF_032362555.1 Amyelois transitella | reverse complement strand
TTTAAAATGTCACGACAACATTTCCGTCCTTTTATTTGGAAAACAAGGACTAAATATCAGTTCTCCTCACATTAAATCGATGTAAGCCATGCCATTGACCCCGGCGGCATTGAAGCTACGTCATGCAAGAAATGTCATCATGATCGATGGAGGCTGCTCGGTACTTTTATCTCAGTCTATGTGGTAAATGTGGTAATAAAAGCTGCCCGTCCATGTATCTCCTATTATTAGGTAGGCGTGATTTTGTACAATTTACGTATATGCGCATATCACGTGTTTTTCTATACCCTGAGGAAGAAAAAGCCAGTAATCGCAAGTCACAAAGGCCACGTATAGCTTGAGTTTTGGAGTGACAGGTTGCTGGTCCATCGCTCAAAAGAAAAATAACAAAAGTCTATACTTTTATTTATTTGATTGCCTCAACAAAGAAGCAGCTTTTTATTTTGTTTCACAACATTGGTTGACGTCAAATATATTACTTAAATCTAACTCTTATGTCACAGTAAGAGTATCGGTTAGCAAACAAAATTATAAACGAGAAAAAGGGCCTTTGAGATTACCTGATGTATAAGTAGGTACTTATGTATTAAATATGCCATAATAATTTGCAATTCCAACGAAAAGTTCCATCAAAATTCGGCGTGAGGTTTTAAACAGGTAACAAACATCCAGCTATTCTAACAAACTTTTGTGTTCATTAATAGTATTTATAATTTAGTTGGAACCAGACTAAACTTTAAGTTGAACATGCAACAGACTGTTTATAACTTTTACAAGCCCATTGAAAACATAAACCTTTGCCTAAAACATGGTGATGTCGCGTCTATTGTTTCGAAAATAATTACTTATGAGCAAATGAGCCTGAATGAAGAGAATGGTGTACGAATCAATAATCATTATCGTGGCAAGTGGAAAGTTGTATCTAGACTCAGCCTTCTCCATCGGGAAATAGGCTTGATTTTGCACACATCTCCAAATTCCTACTCGCGTGGGAATATTAATACCCATCTGTGTTCCCTTACAAGTACAATATTGCCTCTCTGTCACTCATAACGTTGTCCACTAACAAAAAAGGTACAAATAAGCAAAATAAAGATTGTTAATTTACGACCTGCTGTGAACATACCGTAGAACTTCAGATATAAGAACATTCACAAGTCAATCAACTTTAATCCAAAAAAGAACTAATTTGAAATAGTTTCATCCGTTTGTGACATTCGACAGGCAGACAGAAACGTCAAACTACTTTTTCGGTCGGGTTTTAAAAATTAGTATACGTAGGTATAAAATTTAATATATTCAAATTATCTTAAAATTAAATATATTCAAATAATTTATTGGTGAAACCAAGTATAAAATTAAGCAAAACGTTATAAATTTGAAGTCTTGAGAGTCGTTACGGTACAAAAAAAGATGGTCTGAAACTAGAAAGTGTTTAAATCGCGGGCAGACTGCGGAGACGCTGTTGCGGAAACTGGAAATTGCTTTATAATGTCGGTCTGATTATATTTTAACCCACGACGCAAAAGATGAGTAATACATTGCCAAATATGTTTCTTCCGTATACAGGGCTTTTCGTGGTTTCTTGGATTTAATTTGTAAAAATGGTTAAAAGTTTGATTAACCCAGCTTATTTTTTATCAATGTTCGAGGTACCGACTCATAAAAAATTACTTAAATATATTTTACATATTGAAAAGAAAAAAGAAGAAGTAAACGCTATTAATACTTTCAAGCATAATGTGTACATTAGCGGCGACAAATGAAATAAAAAAAGTGCCATTCCGAGTCGTCAGACTTTGTAACATGTAGGTACGTGATGTAATTTTGGCGGGAACTCGGCGGTGAGGCACGTGCGAGCTCGTATCAGAACACGGGGAAATAGATTAGGTGGCAGGTGAGACTGAAGAGGATGAATAATATGCGTAAGACAGGCTTTTATTGCAACCTCGGATGAAATAAACGGGCGATGTGCGGTTCCGAGACTTCAGCTGGAATACTCCACTTTGAAGCCAATGTTGTTGTGATGAGAAAGACTTTAGGTTATGCTGAAAGTAGAGCTTTGTGTAAGCTGCCTAAAAAGTTGATTTATATACTTCTATGCAATAAATCATGTACTGGGTTATATTTTATTCGACAATCGAAAGCGTCGTTGGCAGCTGGCGGTTGTAGGTCGACGTTTTTGTTCACAAAGAAAATATCCCAGTTTTGTCCGGGGCGTCGATTGAGTGGGAAATAAAAAAATAAATTTAGATTTTTATATTTCAGAAAGTTTTTATTGTAATTTCAGCGAATTTCGCACTACTGTATATCTGCTAAGTATTATAAATTGTTCGTGTTACAACCAATTATTTTCTATTGAAAGTTCTCATCTTACTTATTTAAATCCAATAAATAGTTACAAATAAATACAAAACAATTCCAATAATAACACAATTACGCAATAGTTATTTGCATGTTCCCATTAATTTGAATAAAAGTTGACTAAAAGTTATTGTTTTTTTCGTACGTAAGAAAAAAACAATAATGCTTTTCACGTGAATGGAGCTGCGGGCGTCGACAAATGTTGCATATTTTTTTCCATTCATACCACTAATAAGACTACATCAAACAAGAATTTTAATAAACGTATTTCTTTGTTTACAAAACAAAGCACGAATTCATTTTAAAGTTCATTATTTATCGTTTGAAAAATGTGTAGAAATCTGTTTCAACGAAGTAGATGAAATATGGTTTAGTTTTTTTTAAGTTGTTAAAATTTTAGCTCGACTTTGCGGCGGACTGTTCCAGTTTTCACATTAATTTTGTTTTTATTTTGTTTAAACTACTATTATGAACTAACTTGTCCGCAAACTACGTACCTGCGCGTGAAAAATTACTTTCAGTAGGTATCGTCTCGGATTCATAAAGTCATACTTTTTACCTGTTAAAGAAACATATATATAGATAGGTCACGTTCAGCTGTTTAGCCTAATGATAGAATTAAGATTTAAATAGTGACAGGTTGCTAGCCCATCGCCTAAAAGAAGAATAAGCCTATCCCTTAGTTGCCTTTTACGACATCCGTGGGAAAGTGGTAGAGTGGTCCTATTTTTTTTTCTATTTGTGCCGTGTGGTTCTCGGCACCAATAGAAAAAAGAATAGGACCACTCTATCTAAACATAACTACGCATAGATTAATTAAAGTGTTGATGAATTAAACATATAGCAGGCTATTAAGATTTTTCTAAAAAAGTTTTCATTTTGGCAACGCGCCGATGATTTCCAAGTCATAATGTTATTATTTATAATAGGTATCGTGATAAGTGAAAAGATGTAGTCTCTACCTACCACTTCGGTAGAGGTGTGATTTTATGTATACGTATGTAATTGATAAGTCAACTCTTCGATATAATTATCCCATAAATCTATATATATATATAAACCGTGGTCTTATGCACTGGATCAAAATCTTAATCATCTTCTTCCTCCTGTTTATAGGCCCCTCATCCCTCTGGAGAGAAGCAAGGGGTACGCTCTTAACCATGGATCCTGGTAAGGGTAAGTCAGGTTTTTACACGAACTCCCATCTGAACTCCGCAACCTTTGCAGGGGATCCTAGCCAGTATTGGATCATGACTTCACATCTGCCTGAATGTGCAGGTTTCCTCACGATGTTTCCCCCACCGTAAGGCCATCGGTTAGTATTAAGACTAATGTATATAAGTTCGAAAAATTGTCATAGTTAAGGTTGAGTAGGGATTTGAACCTGTGTTTTTATATCTTACTACCTAACTATCTTACCAATTCGACAACAGACAACAACTTGTTCGAAACTTATTACGAATATAAAGAATATCCAAAGGAAATATACCTAATTAAAATAAGTAATAATTATATGTATACTAATACGAGTATTATAAAGCTGAAGAGTTTGTTTGTTTTTTTGTTTGAACGCGCTAATTTTAGGTAAACTACTGGTTCGTATTGAAAAAATATTTTTGCGTTTAATAGATCATTTATCGAGGAAGGCTTTAGGCTATATAACATCGCGCTGCAACTATAAGGAACAAAGAAATAATGGAAAATGTAAAAAAAAAACGGGGCAAATTATTCATCCTTGAGGGCTTCAATGATGCCCAAAATAACTATTCCACGCGGACAAAGTCGCGAGCACAGCTAGTAATATATAATACTTAATTTGCATTTCACATTTTTTTTTGTGCATTAAAAATTAACATACTTAACTGAAACTGACGGTCTCCACATTATTTATACAAGCATTAAAACAACAATTCACAATTACCACCCCCAGAGGAGGTAAACCCAGGCTTTTGTCTAATTTTCTGAGTAATTCAGTTATAAAACTCTTAAGGTAAAGCCTTAAGCCTGAATTAGTCGCTTTCAGGAACCACGATGGAAAATTCCATCCAAATATAGTCTATAAATTTGTGCGCCCGTTGGAATTTTCATATATACACACATACATATATAAAATCACGTCTTTTTCCCAAAGGGGTAGGCAGAGACTACATATACTTGCCACGATCTCTGCAAAAATTGGAATTGTCAAAGGAAAAAAAATCTTTAAAACGTGTTTCAAAATCAGGCGGGCTTTCCACCATAAAACGCGTCTTACTCGTATTTCCCCAGCATATAAATACTACTTGCAAGCTGCTATTTATTTATTTATAGAATATTGAACTCGGTCAAGTCGTGCCAAACGAGCCATTATTTTCTTCTATTCTCTAAATCCTACTAATATTATAAATGCGAAAGTTTGTGAGTATGTCAGGATGTCAGTATGGATGTTTGTTACTCTTTCACGCAAATACTACTGAACCGATTACGATGAAATTTGGTATGTAGGTAGCTGAAGACCACACCAAGAGAATAACACATAGGCTACTTTTTAATTCGGAGTTCCCGCGGGATTGATGTCACGCAGACGAAGTCGCGGGCGGCCTCTAGTTCAAATACTTTTCAAGAACTGAAGCCGTTAAGGATGTCTACCAAAGAGTCCGCAATTTCTTTGCTCAGTAAAAAAAAGCCACAGTGCCTTGTCTCTTGATAAGCAATTTATATTCAAGACAATAGACTAAAAGCAGACTGTACTGGATTTATTTAAGCTAAATTCTGCTGATTTAGGTATAATGGAGTAGACTTTTTGTGGTTTTATTTTTATAGTTTCTCTATCATAGATGTAGACCTATTCTTTTTTGTATTGGTGCCGTGTGGTTCCCGGCACCAATACAAAAAAGAATAGGATCACTCCATCTCTTTCCCATGGATGTCGTAAAAGGCGACTAAGGGATAGGCTGACAAAGTTGGGATTCTTTTTTAGGCGATGGGCTAGCAACCTGTCACTAGTTGAATCTCAATTCTATTATTAAGCCAAATAGCTGAACGTGGCCATTCAGTCTTTTCAAGACTGTTGGCTCTGTCTACCCTGCAAGGGATATAGACGTGACCATATATTGTATGTATGTATGTATCATAGATCATTTACTAACTTATTAGGCGCTGTAAAGTGTAAAAATGTCTATTAAGAATTCACTTGTCCAACACAAAGAAACATAGTAGCAAATTACTCCCTTATAATACCCATCTCTGGAGAAGAGCCCTGGGTGCGCCCTTTGGCAGTGATCCTGAATTAGGTAAGTCAGGTTTTCAAACAAAGTGAATCCCGTCTGATTTTAGCAATTTTTACAGGGCAACCTAAACCATATTGAATCATGATAAAATCGGCACTAGATGAACGTGTCTCTTCCGTTAGTCGCCTTTTACGACATTCAAGGGAATGTAATGGAATGGTTATATTATAAAGTAAACCACATCGAAACCACAGGTCACATTATGACAAATTTGTACACATCAAACCATTGTAAACATCTTAACAAAATATGTTTTTCCAGATCGCGTAAAACTACCGAGAAATCTTCGTCATCGCTCCCCTACACTCCACAACAAACATATTGAGCAATTCTCCTGAGTTCAGCCGTGAATGAAACCCACAAAGCATATAAGTTAGAAGCTTCTCGTGAATTTTTCAAATGACAACTTTCAAGTTTGAAAACTATTAATTGTGTTGACAAATATGATTGAGATTTGTATTGCGCGAGTTACAATTTCGCCATTTATTCTTTTCCCATGACATTCAAGGAAAGTAAAGTTTAAAATAAGACGAATCATTCCGCCAAATTCATTAACTTTTAAAAACTCTAGCTGAGCCGCGGAGATTTGCTCAAGAGGAAATGTCGAGATTAAAAGTACTTAATTATGATATTACACGATATATTCTACACTAGTGTATCAAAATTCATCAAAATCCAGTCAGTCCAGTAATTCAGTATTATGCGTGTAAAAACAAAAAAACATAACTGACATGCATATTCCTTGGGAATGTCTCAAAATACCCCTTTCCATACAATTGTACGCATTCATATTTATAATGAATGTACTTACTATACTAATATAAAATAAAAGAATGAAGCATAGACGTATGTAGACGACGTTCGTACGTAGTTGAAAAAGGCACGAAGTGATTTTAAACTTTCGCGTTGCATTATACTATTTATAAATTAAACAGGTATTAAACGAGCACATAACGTGCCTTTATTTTATCTCGGACGTGACCGAGTGAGTCAGTCGGTGACCACGGATCATTGTAACATGATTCGAAATGTCCAGAGATAAAATAAAGGTAGGTATAGAGTTACGTGCGCGTTTAATACCTGTATTATTTATAAAAAGCCATGGAGTGGTTGATAAATCTCATATATCTGTCAACACCTGAGACCTGAGTATCACCTGAGTGTCAATACTTTCAAAATCATTGAAAGAATATCGCTATAAGTAGGTAGTATATACACATAGTGATATAAGCAAATAACTATAATGATATTGAAACAGTCAGAAGTAATCTAAATATAGTGAAGTGTGACTATAGAAATTAGAATAATATCTGTATATTATTCAGATTGCTATGAGCGTGGGTTTGAAAAAATAAATCTATTAAAATATTCATGAAAAGCTGATATTATTAGGAATATCTAATCTAACTTTGAAAATTCTTACATATAATTAATTAATTTAGCATTTTGTTTACAAATTTTCGAAATAAAATCTTTAACTCGTGTGAATTACCAGAAAAATACGCGCGCGTTTCAATATCAGTGTTTTTTTGAATAGGTATCTGACTAGTACTATGTGTATAGTATATAATAATAATGTCACTGAGTTACCTGAATTAATACAGGGTGTATTAATTCAGCGACATGAAAATTCTGAAGTTATACCTAAATAAGATTGGAAATATTCTACTGAAACTTTATAAGTTTTGACCCGAAAGCATGTAAATAAGCTAAGTATGGAAATGAGGTGTAACGGGAGCTTTGTCCAATCAGAAAGTTTCATTTATTAAAATTAGGCAGTGGTTGAAGGTGCAAATCAGGAAAATTATATTTCCACAAGTTTTCTTCTTTACCTGTAGATCTATAAACAAAAAAAATACACTCATTCATCATAAAATCATGACTATTTCTTTTGCGGGGTAGACAGAGCCAGCAGTCTTGAAAGACTGATAGGCCGCTTTCAGCTGGCTTTCTGATAGAATTGAGATTCAAATAGTGACAGGTTGCTGGCCCATCGGCTAAAAGAAGAAGGGAGAAAGGATCTCATCTATGGGAAAAAGATGGGGTTGTCCTGTACTTTTAAATATTGGTGCCGGGAACCACACGGTAAATGAACGAAAATAAAGGACTGAACTGTATATTACCAAAACATCACTCATAGTGTATCGTATCACTATTACAAATATTTCTTTCTTTCTACAGTACTTCTTTCACTAGTAGTTGCAGAACAGTTGCTTTGCAATTTCGGAGGTCTTTGGATAATAGCAGAGAGTGGAAATAAATGTACCTAATTCCTGTTTTTTGTTTACCATAATACATCGATTGAAAGACTGAAAAAAGTAGTTACTTACACTACTCGTAAAGAAGGAGTGTCTGTAAGTAGGTATACCTACATCGTAAATGACAAAATCACTTAAACGTCTTGAAATTAAAATACCATAGCTACTAAATAGTCAAGATTGCAAAAATGTCGTTATTTATAATACTTAATTATCAAATCGCCTTTACATTTTAACGCCATTGATACAAATTAGACATGAGCGTTGAAAAGTACATACTCAATTAAAAATGATGATGAAGTCACCCAACTAAGAATTGTCTTTTGATATTAATTAAAACTGTATGATTACATTGGCCGCTTTAACACTACTGGCCTCAGTTATAAAGCCCATGACGTTGTTTTTATTTTTAGTAATTGGTCGTAATGGACTTGCATGATATCGTCTGTTTTCAACACAGGCTGACTCAGGACTAGCTTAGGGTAATTGTTTATAGAACTATATTACAACGAAGTTGGACTCATATTTTTTTTCTTTTTTACCAATGCTACTGTTAGTTGTAAATCTTAACCTTTTGAATGTAATATTTTGACAAGGTTGAGCCTCTGGTAATCTCTCCGGAAAAGATGCTTTATTATAGGTTTATTAGAAGGTGTAATTATATTTTGTCTCAAATTTCTGTTAAATAATGATTATCTCTAGGGTAGTTCAAATTAAAGTTCACCTTCCACAGAAGTGTTACGGTACCCGGGTCTTCCTAAATTAAAACTATACTCTGAAAGATCTAATCTGAAAGAAAAAAAAGAAAATTAAATTTATTATTAATAGTTGTTTTCAATATTTTCTATTTATATTACACTCTACTGCAAACAAAAAGCTACACTAACTGATGATGATAACTCAAAGGGGTCAACACTCGCTTTGTATATTTTATTTCGTAGTTTGTCGCTTCGCAGAATGTCGGCGAGGGATCGAAACGCAAACGTCGCGATGAAAAAATTTGCCAAATTTATTCATGGCTGAATAAAATGAAATATTGTGCATAAACTTTTTCTTTTGATAAAGAAGTGAAAGAATATTTACAAAGTTGTGTGCGCTTTTTCTATAGTATACTAAAGGTCTGAACTAACAGTGAACAACTTTATTTTTTTGACTCGTCACGTCGAAAACTAGCTAGAATACGTAGTTTACTAAACTTTCAGATATTCGGTTTGTTGGTAAAATAAATAGGGATGTCCGCCATTGTACTTACATTGTTTGTTGTAGCGATAATTTTTTTGTAATTATGTATTGTACAATCAAATCAGGAATCGAACTAAACGCTTCGATAGTTCTACGCCTGCCTGCGTCTTTATTCCCAGAAAAGTACTGACCGCAAACGAAATTTATATCGATGACTTTTTTCGAATTACTATGACTGTTTTCGAAGTTATTTACATTAGTTTGAATACTAACCGATGCTTTTACGATGAGGGAAAACATCGTGAGACAAGCTGCACATTCAGACAACTGGATGTGTAACCATATGATCCAATAAGGGTTAGGTTAGGATTACCCCGGGCTTCTCTCCAGAGGGACGAAGATGCAACTGGGTCTATAGCCAGAAAGAAGAATTACTGACCGCGAACATTCAAAAGAAGAATAAATGGGTATCTTTTGGACAGACATGTAACATCTTAGTCTTCATCGTCACGTACCATCAGGTGAGATGGAAGACAAATACATAATCCAATATTGACTAAAAAAGTTATCAAACATTCCACCATTTTAGGTATGGTAATGCAAAATGTGGTTTTAAAAGCTATACGTGCAATCTGAACGTGGCCTTCTAGTCTTTTGACATTATTGGCTCTACGCCGTAAGGAATGAAGACGTACAATATAGATTATTACAAATTTACAAATTTAATTTATGCCGTGTGGTTCCCGGCACAATTAAAAAAAAGAATAGAACCACTCCATCTCTTTCCCATGGATGTCGTAAAAGGCGACTAAGGGATAGGCTTATAAACTTGGGATTCTTCTTTAAGGCGATAACTAGCAACCTGTCACTAATTGAATCTCAATTCTATCACTAAGCCAAACAGCTGAGCGTGGCCTATCAGTCTTTTCAAGACTGGTGGCTCTGTCTACCCCGCTAGGGATATAGACGTGATCATATGTATGTAATTTTTGTCCGCAAATCCTAATATGTATAAAACCCGTTCTTCACTTGCGACCGATGTTTTGAACAAGTTAGCAGACGGAACGATTGTCAACATTCATGGTCCTAGCCTTGAATAAGTTATAAGAGTCGGTCCTGTGGAAACAGACACGTTGAAAGGTTTTATTTACTGACTCAAGTCCCTTTAAATTTTGTACGTTTAAAATAATGAATGAATTTTTTCATTGCGATTGACTTACAGCAGTAATTTTAAATCGGATTTGTACTTCTAGGCTTCATATGAAATTTTTAATTTTTTTTTATAAATATTCCAATATTTTTAGTTACAATAAAGGCGTCAAAAAAATTAAAGTGGTGCAACAAAAATTACTTAACCGGAAATTTTTACAGTTTTTTTATGGTTTGGTTATAGTCGTAGTTATGCGATTGTCATTTAATCTATTAATACATATTATACGCAGGAAAATATTTCAATAATTTTCACTTTCTTTGGTCTTGTTTCGTGTGTATAAATAAATTAGAAACAATTTTATTATTGGTAGATTTATAAGTGAAGAATTCGTACAATATACAATGATGGTCAGATATATTCGAGTAATCCTATCCTACAAGGGTTCATTTGTCCTTTTGAGGTACCCTAAAAATCCTTCTTAGTTTCTTATTTACTTAGGAAAACTGTAAATATAACCTTTTAATAATTGCTTATAAAATGTCGCACTTAGGTAAATTAAAGAAATGCTGAGTATTTTGTAATTACTGTTGCAAATTAATTCTGCTTTTCCGAAAATTCAGAAAATTGATCGAATATTTTTTTATATTCAATTCGGTGAACTAAATTTACATAATTTCTCTTAAAAGTTTAATCTTATTTTGTTCAGATGTTACCGTGACTTTTTATGAATTTAACCCGAGACGTTGTATCTACTGTTACTGGTTTAATCGATAGATATGTAAAATTTCAAAATTAGCTCAGTATTTCTAGGCTGTGCTTTAAAAAATCCTTTAATTTAGCAAGAATAAGGATTAGTTAAAAAAAAATTCTTCAAAATAATTGTTAATTATATATAATAAAAATGTATGTATTGTATCAACGGTGATTGATATAATCTTCTCCCCTCCCATCTCTCCGGTTCCGATGGAGAGCTCCTGATAAGACCCTATGCCTCACTAACGTACCAACAGCGAGCATATTTGACGTTTTGTTTATGCCCCTCGTAAAGCCGATTAAAGCCCTGCCCCGTATATAAAAAAAGTGGAACTAGAAGCTACTTTATGATACATAATCTGCGATAAGCGGACTATAAAGTATATTTGACAATCGTAAAAGAATTATATATAGTTTCAGCTAAACCTGTGCATATTTAAGAAAATATTAGGGTCTTAAAAATATTTTTAGGATCAAATGTAGCATGTGTAGAAACTTCATAATAAACAACCCAAAGTATGCAAATATACGTAAGGGTCAATGTCCTTCTAGCGTTAGTGTTAGTTATATCCTCAGCTCTCTGGAGAGGAGCCCGGGGTGCGCCTATGATAACGAATATGTCTGAGGGTAATTAGTAAATACTAAAACTAATCTTCTCCACTAAGACAGAAATGTGATGATAAAGTAGCTATTTCAACATACAATACGAACTTGTTTATTTGCTTTTTTGCAATAGTTTTTACATCTCCTTATTTCCAGTACTACCAGCCGCTAAGTTTAAGAACATAGGACTTTAAAATTAAACAAAACACTTATATCTACAGGAATATGAATATATACTAAACTCGCAATTTTTTTAACCCTATTGTTTCCCGTTCTCATGAGAATTTTGGAAAAGTATATTGTATATTGATCGATAATTAATGATGATTCAAATTTCTATGCCAATATAAGACCCTGTCAAAGATAGTCTAATTTTCAGTCCGCGGTTGACTTAGCTAGCAAAGTTTAAGTAACAAGTTAATAGAATACTATATTACGTACTAATGTAAGCAAATCATCATCAAACAGCTGTTCTTTAATCCGGGCAATTTAAGTCTTTGATAAAAGAAATCATTACGTGAATACTTCAAGCGACATGCAGCCTTTCGCGCCGTAATCCGGCTCGAGTGACAATGGCCCTCGCTGTCTGCCACTCACTATTGCCATTCAGAATAGAGATTGCAGCCTGAAGAAGCCTTTATTTTCAGCTCAGCGAAGATTTATAACTTTGTCATATGACCGTCTAAACGGAACATATAAAGAATATTGAAATAACAATTTTTAGCTACTAAGCTGGACGGTGGCGAAGGAAAAATATGTGTTCCAGCTGCTTCTCTTTCTGGGCAGGTTGTAAAAATCGATCAAAGGATAGTTACCAAACTTGGGATTCTTCTTTTAGGCGATGGGCTAGCACTTAACTTAAATTCACGCATCTTATTTAGTCATCCAGCTTAACCTTCGTATCGTTGAATTTGGCTTTGTCTACTCCATAAATTATTAAGATATCATATAGGTGATAATGGGTAATATTATCTATTTGGAAATCGAATGTAGGACCTCTGAGCGGCAGAGTTTCGAGTTAACCACAGCGCTACAAAGGTCTTCGAATCACTGGGAAATACTAACCGTGGATTTTCTCCATACTGCCCTGGTATAACTAAAATGCCGTTATCTGCCAAATCCTTGTTTTAAGTAAAACGTCAAAAACTGCGGTAAAAATTTAAACTGATGCCATTCATCAATGAGAACGCCTATTTATGACTTAAAGGTACCAAAAAGTCGTATATATAGATCGAAAGAGATTTTTTTTTCTTATTTTACTGGTAAAAAAGGTGTAAATCCTGATGTCAGATAACGGCATTTTAGTTATACCACGGCAGCATAGTACTCATTCCGCCGGGCGCGCTTCGGCGAACAACACGCCTCCTGGCGGACGCGTTATAACTAAAGTTTACTTAGGTTCTTTCGTAAAATAAAGTTAAACCTTACAAGAAAAGACTATTAAAAGTAGTGGATTTTTTTAAATAAAGTTCTATTGAGTGACTTGTGAGGTTTACAGAGGATTATATGGTATGTTTGTTATAGTATTTTATGGTATGTTTGTTATAGTGAAAATATTAACTGCATGTTATATTTTATTTTATTTTATATAAATAAATAGTAAAAGCTCTACCATATGTTAGACTAGCGCTTGTTGCACGTTCCTGTTTGAAAAATGAGAAAAGAATTACTTTAAAGAAGTAGGTTTTGGAGTATAGTAACAGAACAAAAAAATAAAATTAATTGTTTCAAGTTATTTATTAATAACTAATTGTAAAAGTATATACTTGAGACTATTCCAGGTAGTACATATGTATAACTTTAGATAAAATGAAAATGTATCAAGACTAATAATATTATTAAATCAAATGCCGATTTTGTCGAAATTTACTATACCCCGCAAAGGATATAGACGTGATTCAGTGTATATGTGTGTTTCATATACATCTGTATACATACATACATATAATCACGTCTATTTCCCTTGTGGGGTAGACAGAGCCAACAGTCTTGAAAAGACTGAATGGCCACGTTAAGTTATTTGGCTTAATGGCAGAATTGACATTCAAATAGTGATAGGTTGCTAGCCTATCGCCTAGAAGAAGAATCCCAAGTATATAAGGCTATCCCTTAGTCGCATTTTACGACATCCATGGGAAAGATATGAAGTGGTCCTATTCTTTTTTCTATTGGTGCCGGGAACCACACGACACAACTGTACATATAATTAAGAATATTATCGGCGTCGCCCATTTTGCCAAATAAACCATTCCATCCATATTTTATAATTACTGCCTCGGCCTTCAAATCCCACAATAAACAAGTTGTATGTTTAAATTAAAAGGATTATAATAATAACGGGTTTAACTATTGTCTAAAATGTATAAGATGGCTTATCCTCAGTTTTAATGATAAAGCACGCGCAAACGAAGGTCTAATATCCGGTAGATTATTAAATACCGTTTCGTTTTGTTTATTTATTTTTTATTCTACGGCGAAATTGTTAAAACTATAGATATATACATATGTATATATATACTATATATTGAAATATTTTAAACAATAATTATAAACAAACTAACAAAGTTATAAACTAACTAACTATACTTTATTTATTACATAACAAAATGTATTTGTGCCGTGTGGCTCCCGGCACCAATAAAAAAAAGTTTAAAACCACTCCATCTCGTTCCCATGGATGTCGTAAAAGGCGACTAAGGGAGAGGCTTGTAAACTAGGGATTCTTGTTTTTGTCGATGGGCTACGACAAAGGACATACGACGACTATGGACATTTGGCCCTGTCTACACCGCAGGATTATAGACGATATTATATAAAAAAATTCGGTACAGATGTTTGCTGTCAGTACCGTGGGAACTCATAAACATCGTACAACCTACTGTTGTTTATTATGTTAGTCGTTATATTGGCGTTGCCGACAACAATATTTACTGAAGTATTTTGTTCATTAAAAGCATTTTATCTGTGTTATGTTAATTATTATACTTGTTATTTATTAGAGGAATTTTTTTGTCATCCATAAAAGCCAATATGCGCTAACGATAGGTCTAGATATATCGCGTATTTATTACTTATACGGGGGAGACAGAGTCAGAGTCTCAAAAAATTTAAAGGACCACGTTCAGCTAGAAGGCGTAATCATGAAACTAGAGAAATGTTTATACAAAAATAAAAAAATACCATTTTTAAAAGTGTCATTCATTAAAATTCAAGGGTAAAGTATTAAGGACACATTTTTCGAAGAATCAAATGGGGTATTATGTGTTTTATCTCCTCAAGTTAATGGACCGAAAGTGCGTTTCAAATTTCAGTTGACATTTACATAAATCAGAATTTTATACGATGATGTATGGATGGCGAGAAGAAAGGTCTAATAGTCGGACGGACTTCGGCCCCGAGGCATAATGTCTGAGTGTAACTGTGAACAAAAGAGCTTGGAAGAAGAAGAATAGAAGTTTATGGAAGTCAAAACATTAAGTTTTATTAATATCTTAACACAATAAATATTTAGATACACACTTTGAACAAATAATTGACGGCCTCTGTGGCGCAGCGGTAGTACGCTTATTTGTGACATCGGAGGTCCCGGGTTCGAATCCCGGCCAGGGCATGATGAGAAAAAAACTTTTTCTGATTGGCCTGGGTCTTGGATGTTTATCTGTATAAGTATTTATTAAAAAATATGATATCATTGAGTTAGTATCTCGTAACACAAGTCTCGAACTTACTTCGAGGATAACTCAATCAGTGTAATTTGTCAAAAAAAAAACATATTCACACATATGTAAATGTAAATTGTAACTGACCAATATCTGTACCGCTATCATGGACTAGCAAGCAACTAGTCATCTCTTTGTAAGGGTCCGTTTCCACTGGACCGGGGGCGGAGCGGAGAAGATAGGAGCTCTACTGTTTCCAATGAATTCTTGAGAGATGTTTTCGAGTAGTATAAGTCAAATTATACAAAGCTAAGTTCCTCTCATCTCCGCTTCAGTGGGAACGCGGCCCTTTATAAATATATAAATAATTATAAATTATATATATGGGACAAATTACACAGATTGAGTTAGCCTCGAAGTAAGTTCGAAACTTGTGTTACGAGATACTATCCCAACGATACTATATTTTATAATAAATACTTATATAGAATTTAGCCCTTTGGATAAACTAAGCCTGTTTAGCATAAAGTCGTGATGTTTGTGTAGAATATTATTTGGTTGTATGTATCTAAATATATAGCAGACAGTATAAAAAAGAAGAATTATTTGTTTGTGAATCCCCCTTGAAATTATGATAACATAAATCGTAGCACCCTCTACGAGGTGCTACGTGGGTCGTAGACGATCTACGTGATGCCTACGAAATGAGAGAAAAAATGTTTTTCAAGTAACATGAAATGTTACTTTCTTTCCAGAAATATTTTTTGTTAATTAATTTACTAAAATAGCCATGAAATTATGAAAATACCAGAATTTTTGGTTGTGTGAATAATAGTATTTATTGTAAGACATTTTAGAAACCTGTCATAAACCAATAAATAATTTCGAGTTTCAGAATATTTTGGAAGCAAGCGGTGTGATTTCTAGCAGAATTGAACATCACTACTATATGAATAGTTTTTTTGACTCAAGCTACTCATCACATATAACCCAATGTATTACCCATTTAAAATTATATTTTTAAAACAAAAAAAATAATTAAATGTGGTTAAATAATAATGCCGTTCTTTAATTTTTAAGTAAATTCTATTGAAAGTTTCAAAAAGTTACAATGGAATTTGAAACGCTTTGGTTTGTATAAGGCACAAGAGAATGCCTTTTAAGTTTTACTTAATCGTAATGCATTATTTCATTAAATTCCATGAATTTTGACTTCATAATTTGAGTTTGTGATTTAAAGTAATTAAGTATATTTAACACTAGCATTCGTCTGCGATTTTTGTGTAATGTATAAATTATATTCCAGAAAAGTTTAATATAAATTGAATCGGAAGATATCTAAAGAATTAACAAACATACAAACATTCATATGTGGTAAATTGTAATATGAATTACTAGCTATACATAATCTGTAACACAAATTAAACAAAAATTAATCGTTTTGAAAGCAGAACCTCACTTAAGTATTTATTATTTAAGCTAATTTTTCTACACGTTTTCTAAGCTCACAAATCAATAAGTTCCCCCCACGCGCACATTGTGTGAATCACCTAAAATGAGATGAAATTCCTCTGCGAAATTCCCCAATTTCCTGTAATAAATGGATTACTGGCTTTGTTAAACGTTGTACAGTATATACTTCTAGTGATTTGCTGTTTATTCCCAGGGTAATTAGTTAAGGTTTCTTTTTTCAGGCGATGGGCCAGCAATTTGTCATTATTTGAATCTCATCATTAAGCCAAACGTGGCCTTTCATCAATTTTGTGACTGTTGGCTCTGTCTACTATGTAAAGGATAAAGACGTAATTATAGGACGCCGGACACCCATTTCCTCAAATACTATTTACATAAAGTAAAGTCGCTTCCCGCGTCTGTTCCTATCTCTAGAATATAAAGGAATAGATTTTTTTTTCAAAATTGGATACAAGGTATCTCTTAGACGAACGTATCTTGATCAAATATTAGGGACGTCCTGGTAAAGGGTCAGGTCAAAAGTACCCGAAACCGTCGAGCTTGCATGAAGAGAGTTATGAATGCTGAAGCGAAGGAAGTATGCAGAGATCGTGGCAAGTGGAAAGAGGTAGTCTCTGCCTACCCCTCCAGGAAAGAGGCGTGATTTTATGTATGTATGTATCTCTTATTGACGTCACAATGTATGTATGCTTAGATCTTCAAAGCTACACAACAGATTTTGATGCAGTTTTTTTTTAATAGATACAGTGATTCAAGAGGAAGTTTCGAATATACAAATGCTACCCTTTCGAAGCCGGGGCGGGTCGCTAAGTATATAGAGCGATAACGGGAATTTTTCTTTTTACGCGGGCGGAGGAGCGGGCGCTCTCAGTATATAAATTAATATGGGACAAAACACACCCACAGGTTGTAAAAAAAACAGATTAAAAGGATTTGCCGTGTGGTTCCCGGCACCAATACAAAAAAGAATAGAACCACTCCATTTCTTTCCCATGGATGTCGTAAAAGGCGACTAAGGGATAGGCTCACAAACTTGGGATTTTTTTTTGGCAATAGGGTAGCAACCTGTCACTATTCAAATTTCAATTCTATCATTAAGCCAAATAGCTAAACGTGGCCATTCAGTCTTTTCCAGACTGTTGGCTCTGTCTACCCCGCAAGGGATGTAGTCGTGACCATATGTATGTATGTATGTATTAAAATGATGATGACAGTTTATTATGAATGAATAGCACATTTATTTCACTAACGAGATTTTATTCACAATTCTCAAGCGACCTGCAATGCGGTTTCCCTTACAACTGGCCCTACAAATCAAAAGTTTTCCATACAGAAAACACAAAGAGACTTCACCCAACCTCAATTTAGAGAAAACGAATTGATTTATTTAATTGATTGCTTCACAGTGGAATAAATTTTGGTACATACATACATATAAATGGTCACGTCAATATCCCCCACGGGTTAGACAGAGCCAACAGTCGTGAAAAGACTGAATGGCCACGTTCAGCTATTTGCCTTAATTAGTAGAATTGACATTCAAATAGTGCCTAGGGACTGCTAGCCCATCGACTAAAAAAGAATCCCAAGTTTGTAAGCCTATCCCTTAGTCGCCTAAATTTTGGTAATAGGAAATTTTTAAGAAATAGAATTGTAGTGTCAGTAAATCTTAATACGACCGATAAGTATATTCACAAGTATGTCGTAAAAAGCGACTGAGGAAATGGCTTATTAACTTGGGATTCTTCTTGTAAGCGACGGGCTAGCTATCTGTCGGGCCATACAGCTGAACGTGGCCTTTCAGTCTTTTCAAGTCTGTTGGCTATGTCTACCCCGCAAGGGATATAGACGTGATTATATGTATGTATTCATGTATATATATTAATCTTGCGTTAATGAGTGGCTACACTGTCTGACAAGTTACAGCCGGAAGTATTAGGCTTTAAAAGTTGAAAATATACCTACATACCAAATTAAAACCCAACCCTATTGAAAGTCTCTGGAGTATATAAAGAGGATATTCCGATTATCATAATAACCTATTAGACCCTCTAAAAGATAAAAGGGTATTAAAATATTTCTTTCACTGTAACATTGAAGCGAAATAAATTAAATTGTTTTTTTTTGTTTTGTCTAATCGTTCGAAATGTTTCAAGCAACGTTTGATGGGAGACGGTCCAATGATTTCACTGTGAAGAGGGAAGAAATTGAAGGGTCAACCTAAAATAATGCGATATATACCTGATTGAATTAAAAAGGAAAAAAACCTTTTGAAAGAAATCGTATATTCATTTTCATTCGTATTTAAACGAATTCGAATGAAAATGCGGATAAAAAGGAATAGGGTATTGTCATTCTGATACATATAATCACGTCTTTATCCATGACGGGGTAGACAGAGGTAACAGTCTTGAAAAGACTGACAGGACTTATTCAGCTGCTCGGCATATGATAGAATTGAGATTCAAATTGTAACAGATTGCTAGCCCATCGCCTACAAGAAGAATCCCAAGTTTATTATACTTCCCCTAAATCACCTTTTACGACATCCGTCTGATGGAGTCCTATTCTTAAGTAACCCAGAATCACATGACACAATTTTGTTAAAGTGCATAATTTGTAACTCTTTTTTAAGATGTTATTTCCTAAATTTCTATACTCTCAGAAAACGTTAGTCACGAACTATTGTAGGCTTTTCAGTCAATTGCGAGCGAGTCTAATGAAAATAGTTGGTGCCACACGCACAATCATGGACGCGTTAAAAGACGGGAGGAATGCTGTTGAATATAGTAAAATGGATTTTCTATTTAATAAGCATTGTTTGTTTGTTCGTTAACTCTTTATTGCACATAAAAAGAAATATAATAAATTACAAAACAATTGTTGGATTTAGAAGAATATGTTCATGGCGGACTTAGCCGAATTGGGATTTCTTAAAGCCAACGTAGAATTTTATTTGTGCAAATGATACGTGTATCACTTTATTTATACATATGTATATCTTGAAAACAGTAGTCAAAAAGACAGAGCTAATAAGCACAAGACACGAAGTAAATATGTTCATAAATTAAAAAAAAAAGATTGACACGTCGATAAAGAACCTCCTTGTTTGAAGTAGATTGTTAAAATACTCGTGCATGCGTACAACAACAAGAAGTTACAAGTAGAAGATGGCTTCCCGTTCTCTGACATGATAAAAATCCCTCACCGTAGAAAAGACATAAATATATAGCGCAATAGAAATGTCTACCTTTTCGTGTAGGTGAAGGATAGACTTAAATTATGAGTTGTTATTTATTAAAATGTCGCGTCAAAACGGTTCGGTGTGAAGTAAACCTAAGAAAAAATGTCTAGTTCACGCTATGCCTAGTCTATACCGCATTTATCAATTCAAAATGATGAGAACTAAGCAGATGTGAATAAATGCACCTAAGTCTGCAATGAACAAGTGTTTAAAAGCCATGGAAAATGGATGTTTTTATACTGTTTTTTATAACCAGGGCAAATAATTTATAGAATTAATATAAATAGCTAATAGTAGAAGCGATGTTTTGGGCTTAGTTGCCACCACACCTCTGTCTGTGTCTGGATAAACGCAGCTCCGACGATATTAAGTCGAAGGTTGTACTTAGACCCAAACTGTAGAAATTTATTTGTGCAGTTAGGATTTTTTCTTAGTTTGGCATATTGTAGCAATATAAATATAAATAAATATATACAGGACAAATTACACAGATTGAGTTAGCCTCGAAGTAAGTTCGAAACTTGTGTTACGAGATACTAACTCAACGATACTATATTTTATAATAAATACATATATAGATAAACATCCAAGACCCAGGCCAATCAGAGAAAGTTCGGTTCTCATTATGCCCTGGCCGGGATTCGAACCCGGGACCTCCGGTGATACAGACAAGCGCACTACCGCTGCGCCACAGAGGCCGTCAAATAATACAATTTTTTTTTTGTTGCCATTTGCTTTTTTGGGACCAATATAATTGTTATGCAAGTTTTGTGATTTTGTGAAGAAATAAGAAAATATATTATATCTATCGAATTTCTTGGAGATTGGTTCTGTGGTTTTGACCTGAAAGACGGACAAAGAAACATACAAAACCATTATCACATTTATAATATTAGTATGAAAGTATTGATTTCAATCATGGGTTGAAGGAAAACGTTCAGCTGGGTGGCTTAGTATTGTCGACATTCAGACAGTGGTGACAGAAGTTAATAAACCTTTACGAGATAATCAATCCAACAATATGATGTTATTCTTTTGTTACAGGCAAGGAAAACATCAGGATGAACTGCCTAACAACTTAACAGGTAAGGAGTTTGGTATTCCCACTGAAGTGTCCTAATCTTGTTTCGATGGGGACAAAGCTCCTAGGGATTCGGGGACGAAATAGACCCATGGCGCAGTGGTCCAGTTCTATTACCAAACATTCTGGTAAGTGGGACAGCATATATATTTTTTAAACAGATTTGACGCTTCATCTAAGTCTATACCACGAACAATCACGGCTCTATCAACGTTCCGTTATACGATCAGAATCATGTGCCGAGTGCACAGCTCTCTATCAGACTTTGGATAAAACGTTCAACCCCTTGCACGTTCACTCAAGGTTTGTCTCACTTGGGACCCGCCTCCCAGGTGAGACAAATCTTGGTCTTTGTTTTTTTGATATGCGAACAATGCGAACTCAGGAGCGTATGCAACACTTACCTTAAAGTCATTTAACATAGATTGCCGTGTGGTTCCTGGCACCAATACAAAAAGAATAGGACCACTCCATCTCTTTTCCATGGATGTCGTAAAAGGCGACTAAGGGATAGGCTTACAAACTTGGAATTCTTTTTTAGGCGATGGGCTAGCAACCTCTCACTATTAGAATCTCAATTCTATCATTAAGCCAAATAGCTAAACGTGGCCATTCAGTCTTTTCAAGTCTGTAGGCTCTGTCTACCCCGCTAGGGATATAGACATGACCATATGTATGTATGTATGTAACATAGATTTCACTGCCGTACGAGTCTAATGTCTTACATATCATGTCTTCATTCATTTACGGGGTAGAGCTAACAGTCTCGACAATACTCGAAGGCGGTTGTCGTTGTTGGTTTAATTAGAAGAAAAGGCATTATATCAGTATATTTTTCACCAAATATACACACAATGAGCTCCCGGTGAGCACCAATCATGCTACAATTGCGACCGGACCCCCGCCGGCCTGACGATGTCTTTAAATGCGACGCCGGCGCCACCTGTCGTGATCTTAATGACTCAATTGCTCAATTGGTTTGTTTCTTTATTATTCAATAATAGTATTTTTAAAAGACATTAGTACCAATTAAGTTGGAAGGCTCTATACTCTATTTGTGCCAACTGTATTTTTACAGTTGTAAGTTTTGTATTCATTTTTTAGGCGATGAGCTAGCAACCTGTGTACCTAACCCGTTATGTATAATGACGTTATGAGGCATATGATTTATCATCTAATGATAGCGAAGAAAGTATGCAGAGATCGTGGCAAGTCGAAAGAGGTAGTCTCTGCCTACCCCTCCGGGAAAGAGGCGTGATGTTATATATGTATGTATGTGATAGCTGTTATCATGATTCATCAATGGTTAGGTTCCACTACGTAGGTTGCGGTGGTGAAACGGGAGCCCCGTCATAAAAAACCTGACTCATCCCGTCCGGGATCATGGAGAACGGCGCTCATTGGGCTCCTTACCAGAGAGCTAAGGATGCCGGATTTTACGCCAAGAGGAGGAAGATAATTTATCCACCATTAATTTCTTAAACTAACCGCGCGCAACTCGGACGTCAAACAAAGTAATGAGAAAGGAAGATTTCATTTTAGTACGGAAAAAGGAACTTCTATTTTTTTTATAAGTTTTTCCACCCTCTTTACCGACTCAACAGTCTATAAAACATTCACTTCACACGTATGTAAATGTACAGAGTTTATGAGTCAGCCACACACACGCACATATTATTTCGCGCACTCGATTCATCTCAATTAATGGCCCTGTTAGCTTTATGACTCGTTAACTTTAGTTTATCGATATTATTGCTCAGTCCTTGTTAAGAAGTAAATTGTTTAAATATGTTTGGTATATGGACTTAGAATGAAAAATTGAGTTATAAGTTGTCTATACACGTCTAGTCTATGCCTATTAAGTGTTTCTTAATCATTGGTCTATATTTATGGAGTAGTTCTATTCTTTTGTGCCGGACGTAACAGAAATATCGTTTGTAATAGATTGGAATACCCTTTATTGCACTTAAAAACATAACATAATAACTTATCATTTACTTGAACGAAGATAATTAAGGCGGCCTTATCGCTTTATGCAATCTCTTCCTGGCACCCACAAGAACATTGATTAATAAGTTGAAACATAATTAAATAGAAACAAAAGAATACAAGGATACAATAGTTTCACAAAACCACCAAAAAATAAACTTCATCTACATTCGCTTTACATAAGCTGATTTCAGACTTCATGTCGAGAGGTGAATAAAAGCAGGTTGACTAAGCCGAACGTACCTTGATTAAATCGGAGACGTTCTAGCAAAACCGACAAGTTTGCATGAAGAGAGCTATGATTGTGGATGAAGCGAAAGAAGTACGCACTGACCGTGGCAAGTGGAAAGATGTGGTCTCTGCCTACTCCTCCGGGAAAAGGGCGTGATTTATGTATGTATGTTCAGAGTGAAGCGCGAAGTAGGTAATTATATTGAGAGGTACCGATCCTCACTACTTAGTATTATGTATCTCTAGCAGGTATCTAAAGGTATATCGTTGAAACCACTTGGTAAACTTGATTTCTTTTTTCCCTAAAGGTCATTGAACCACAAATATCCGGTCGGCTTAAATACTTCTAAAGACGTCAAATTTTAAGAAGGGATTTTTATTGGCCTTGTAAAGTACCCAGCCGTAGAATTGGGTAGCCGTACGTAAAAAGGCTTGATGGATAACGGTTAAAATAGGTACCTACCTCAAGGTTTCTCTTTTCGATAATAAAGGTGCGTTGCTGGTATGGAAAAATTGACAGCGGTTAAGAATTGAGTTCTTAAGAGTCTTCGAATTTTATATACACATAAATAAATAAATATTCGGTACAATTTACACAGATTGAGTTACCCTCGAAGTAAGTCTCGAGACTTGTGGTACGAGAAACTAACTCGATGATGCAATATTTTATAATAAAATTACTGTATATAGATAAACATGCATCTGCCGTGTGGTTCCGGCATCATTGGAAAAAGAATAGGACCATTCCATCTCTTTCCCATGGATGACTAAGGGAAAGGCTCATCAACTTAGGATTCTTCTTCTTCTTAGTTGATGGGCTAGCAACCGTGACAGGTTGCTAGCCCATCGGCTGAACATTTGAATATCAATTTTATAATTTGGGTAAACAACTAAACGTGGCCTATATTTTTTTTAAAGATTAAAGGCTTTGTCTTCCCCGCAAGGGGTATAGACTTTCATTCATATAGTCACGTCTATATCCCTTGCGGGGTAGACAAAGCCAAAAGTTTTGGAGAGACTGGTAAGCCACATTCAGCTGTTTGGCTTTATGATAGAATTGAGATATAGACGTGATTAAGTTTATGTATGTATGTAAATTATGCTCAATTTTGCTTAAAAGCCAAATATTATAGAATTACTTATCTCATAAGTACAAAAAATGTTCCAGACATATCGAGTCAATAAATCTCCGATGAAAGGGCGAGGTAAGTAGGATTACGCATTCCATAGGATTTCGCCTCATTGAATATGGTTATAAAAGTCTTTTATGTTGCCAACTTAATATGATTACATACCACACTTCTTGACTCTCAAAAAATGTGTGATGACAGATTTATGTGAGCTTAGATGTTACAAGTTCTTTTAATTGTTTGCAAGAAGTAATATCAGTTTTCATTCGAATATTAATGGCGAATAGGCGACTAATACTGTGAATGTTTCTTCAGCTGGTACATCTTTCACTTTGCAGTGGATTTGTTTTGATTTACCAGCACCCTTTTGGAGAGGGTGTCCGTTTAGAAGAGCGTTTCGTTTTGTTCTTTATAGAGATTCTGTGGCCGTTTTGAGAAGCGTTTCGTTCTGTTTTTAGCCTCAAAGAGGTTTAGTGATTAGATAGTTTGTAGCTTGTAGCAAATTAAATTTAATTTATTAAAATGTAAAGTGAAAAAGTGCCTGCGATGGCCCATTTTCTGAATGACATTGATTTTAAATAAAATCATAAATTATCCTATTATGATAATAGGGGGAGACAGATACTACATCTTTCTACCCACACCCTTCTTACTTAATTTAGCTTCATCCACATTCATCAATCTTTTTATGCAAGCTTGTTGGTGTCACCTGACTTCACACCTAGAAAAAATCAATCTACGATAAAATTGATTTTCATTGATATACTTCTAGTAAACAATTAATATAAAACATTATCATCATTAAGCCGCTGGACGAGGCCTTTTAGTCTTTTCAAGACTGTTGTCTATGTCTACCCCGCACAGTATATAGACATGACTACATGTAGGTATGTTATCGATATAAAATATAAATAAATGATAAGATTTGTGCTGTCTTTAACCAAGGTCGTGTCAAAAAAACGCGGGAAATCCTAGAATAAATTACGAACAGTCTGTTGTAAGTTTTCCGCATATGAAACGTGAATAAACTAACATTTCAAACAAGAAAATATCGAGATGAATTGTTTCTGGAAGTGGAGCAGTTACTATAAGTAGATATTACTGAAGAATTGATAGTGGCGATTGCTTTGGATAGAAATAGGCAGGATAAAATAGAACTCACGCTATTTAGAGAAGCGGTACTCGTAAACATATAGTTATTGCATTCCACGCTTATATACTGATTGGTTTCTATTATTTAATTAATTTTAATGACCTATAAAGCCAAAATGGTAGTCTTACACATTACAGACAGTGGTAGCAGACACAAGAATCGAAAGCCACATATATGTGGGTGACAGGTTCACAGTTCATCGTCTAAAGAATGACAAGTTTGTTTTTCATTGACTTGATCGATTTACAGCGTGCTCAGAAAGTGTTTCTTTATTGTTTACTATGTTTTTTATTTACTTTATAGAGCAGCATGGAAGCAAAAAAATTATATTTTTTAATCCATACATCACACATGCCCCTAGCATGGCACGCGCGACGCCGTTTTTATCGCGCGATAATCTATAGCTGTTTGGCTTTTATATGACAACGTGAAACGGGAGTGTTCTATCTGTTCGGTTCTTTTACAGCCTTTCTTTCTTTTTTATGGATAACGCAACATGGACATAAACGAAGATAAAACATGAAAGATTAAAAAGTTGAGACAGTTCCTATAATTCATATTATTTTAGTATCACAATAGAAATGGAATTGTTCTGTGCACTCCGTAATTTTGATGCACGCTTATATATTGGCATCCTAACATCATTTAGAAGTCAAAACTTGACCTTTGTATAGAACAACAAACAAACTAGTTCAATTAAGAACAATTTAAGTGAGTCCAAACTTGCATCAAGTTTGCATAAACCAGTTACAATGGTCGCAAATGCGTCAGGCGCCGGAGTGTGTCCCAAAGGCGGATTACACATTTGGCTTAGCGCTGTCTCAGTCCAAGAAAGACAGGTTGGCCAGCGGTTCAATATATCAGATGATATATAGAACTGGAAGAGATCACTTCATGGGATAAATCCGCCATTGCAAGTGATTTGTTACTTTTATAACTATGTATTTACTATTTTCTTGTTACTGCGTAAATTTCTATGCAATAAAGATATAACAAACAAACTAATGATTGTATACCAAGGCCGATAAAGCATAAATAGAAAATGCTTACCTACCAGCTTATGTTCTAATAAATTCAAGGCAGAATCTTAAGTTTTAGTAAATGAATTTCGGTATTTTTATCGATTCACCTTAGACCGAGACGATATATGAGAGAGAAATTCCAGCCATCGCGCTCTCCTGAAATAAATAAGGTCATGTGTACCTATGTTTTCAGTGATTTATTACCACCACGTATGTAAAGACTGTGCCAGGCAGAAGATTGTAATCTCAATAGATTTAACATGTTTCAAGGAACTTCTAAAACACATTATGAGTTTTTATGTCAGTAAGTTGGTAATAGACGCGCTACATAACATATTTAAGGGAGTACTGTCCCGGCCAATTACCCAAGCCAGCTGCTTGCCTAATGTATAAAGCGACCATAAACTACTTCAAAATCAATTTTAGTGCCCGCGACTGTAGACGACAAGAGCACTAATGGACTTCTCGGAAAATATTGAGTTCAGATCGCGTGGAGATATTTTGAAGTTTTCATGTTGTTTTTGAAAACTTAAAATAATAACTAGGTGAAAGCCCTTTTTATAAAATAATCTTCGTAAGATTCACTTATTTCTACTTATTCTTAATGTTAAAATCATTTGGGAGTCCTTCTTGAGAAGGTACTATCTAACAACTAACTACCTAATCTTGAGAACATTAAATAATTCTCTACCTACTTTACTACACAACTGCTACTCTACTATTTACTTACACTACTATCCCATACTCGTAATAGGAACGTGATAATTTGTAAGACAAATTTCAACAAAAACTATTAAAATTTAGTAGTTTTTGGCGTTAATAGATGTCAGTCACCTTTTACTTATACATTTCGGGTGTTTCGGCACCTAACTCAATATAAATACCTACTTAATTTTTCTAGAAATAAGTCGAATAATAAACAATATACCTATCTAAATTTGAGTGAAATATAATTTATAAAAATATCCATATTATCTTTGTTTCAGATAAGGTTGTGAAGAGGTCGCGGAAGCCATGCCATCCCCGAGCAACCGGAAACAAGGTGATTGCATCTAAAGAGAAACAATCAAATTAATTCACGTTCAATTAGATACAGAAATCAAAGCTTCCTCGCCTTGAAACGATTGCTGATTTCAACAACCAATAATTTGATAAATAATCATTAACAAAAATTATTTGTAATGTTTTTATTGAATACTAATATTAATTTATATCATGGTATCTTGGTATTGAATGAAAAACGAATTTGCCTTTTATTCCCGCGTGGACTGTAAAAGTTGATAAGGTTTATTAATTTATTTTAGGCGATAGGCTAAAATAAGTTTATAGGATAAATGAAGGCTAAATTTTAATGACATAATGAAGCAATTGAGATTCGGATAGTGACAGGTTGCTAGTCCATCGCCTAAAAGACATCCAAGATTTTAGCTATACATACATACATATAGTCACGTCTATATCCCTTGCGGGGTAGACAGAGCCAACAGTCTTGAAAAAACTGATAGGCCACGTTCAGCTTTTATTATTACTATAGCTATACAATTTTGTATCATCACTTCCAGAACCCTATGGAAGACAAACCTTTATAGGGTTTCCTTTCAAACAACGAGCGCTTTTACATTAAATTTGTATGAATATGTGTTTGACCTGCAAATAAATGAACAAAGGTGGACATTAGCGTGTTATCACAATCAAAATGATTGGCGCGCTGATTGCTCATGAATATGCTAACGAGCAGTCAGACTCACTCCACCTGCCACAATTATATTGCTTTTGTATTGTAAGATAAATAAACATACAGATTTATAAATAATACAGGTATTAAACGCGCACGTAACGTTTATTTATTTAATCTTAGACGTTTAGAATCATCTTACAATGATCCGTGGTCACCGAGCGAGATAAACTAAATGTACGTGCGTTAGGATATGTTTTCTTTCTTTAGTTCTGAGATTTCGTGATGATGACGTAAATGAGTGTTTTTTTGCTTTAATAATAAGTATGTCACTCCCGTAGGTCTATTCTATATCTGTGCAAAATTTCGCGAAATTCAATCCAGTAATTTTTGAGTGTATTTGGTACAAACATACAAAAATACAAATCTGCTCTCTATAATTAAAGTATGGATGTGGACAGATAAATAACATTTTGCATACCCTGGCTCATACAACCTTAACCATTGTTTACTTTTCCCAACGATTAAAAAGTAGAACAGAGCGCTGCAGTTTTACGGAAAATTACCATTGTATGCTCCCGCGATTCCAAAAGAGTCGTGATTGAGGAATCTGTGGGCAGTCTTACAAAAGAGTCTTGCCCTACATAACCGCTTAGCTGTGAGTAGAAAGCGGGAAAATGAAATTGTATGTTTCTATACCGTTTTTAGTACTGAGGCATTTAACAGAATGTAGCGCACTGTAGGTATGATTAGTTAGAATTCACATGAATCTAGAAAAAATTGTTTATTATCTTCAACAATAGTTAGGTACAAAGCAATCATATAACGGAAAGACGCGGGAGCGTCAACCACTACCTTTAGCAATAGACAACAGACGTAGACAATAGATGAAATAGTACATAACAATGTTGCCACTATAAGCAGCAGTGTACTATGAATCCTACTAGCATCAGTATGCTGTGACGAAAGACACTTTTTTAATTTTTATCCCGGTAATGCTTAACATTATTTTTTTCTAAAAGGGATAGGCTTACAAACTTGGGATTCTTTTTTAGGCGATGGGTTAGCAACTTATCACTATTTGAATCTCAGTTCTATCATTAAGCCAAATAGCTGAACGTGGCAGATCAGTCTTTTCAAGACTGTTGGCTTTGTCTACCCTACAAGGGATACAGACGTGACCACATGTATGTATGTATGTTTATTTTTTCTTTGTTTTTGTTTGTTTGTAATATCTTTATTGCATAGAAATTTACACAGTAACAAGAAAAAAGTACATAGTTATAAAAGAAACAAATAAACAAATCATGTAAATTCGAATGTAAGGTCTGCAAATAAAATATGAAAAGGCGCAAATACATCTTAAGTATTTTTTATTTTAAAACGCAATGTTTTTTTTTGTGTTTGATATATGGTCGAGTCAATACTATGCCTAAAGAGTGGGTAGTTATACACTGGTGTGGTGGCGATGAAAAATCATAGTGATTGAGTGCTACCTGCTTCTCTTACCGCGTGGATTGTGTAAAATAATTCAGGCATAATGTTTATAAAAGTTGGGATTCTTCTTTTTTTGTTTCTGTCAATATGTAAATATCTGAACATCACTTCGATAATCATCAAAACGTGGCATGCAGTCCAGTCCATGTATGGGTGTAGTGAACTTTAAATTTATTTTATCTTAGTTCCAAAGTTTTTGTTTTTGTTAGTCATAGTCAGGGGAATATTCTCATAATTTTAAGTATGATTATCCCATAATACCCCCATACTCGGAACCCTTCGTAGAAAATATTTATTTTGATACCTTCTTTACTCTCTAATAAACACCCCTGTATGTCAATCTGTTTGTACAGCAAGGTCACATCACGCGTCACTCACTGCCAATCAGGGCAACAAAGGCTTATCCTAGTTGGTTTCGCCTTCAATATTACTATTTATTTACCCCGACATAAAAAAGAGTGTACATGTATGGTAGAAGCATAGAAAGAATTATTGATAGTATTGCTTGTGACCACAGACTGAATTAATTTTTGTTAAGTGATAATTATGAATTCAAGTAATGGACCTACTTTGCTGCTTTTGGAAACATTGAAAAGCTCCTTTTTTTTAATGTCGTTCAAATTACTACGTTTGACGATTTCAACATATAGTGGAAGAATTAGGAGAATTTTTAATTGTAGACAAGTAGTATATGACAATTATTTGACTTTATGGTTTGTACCTACGTCATTAATTTATATCTGTTAAAGTTCTCAAAATGATAATAAAATAAGCAAACTACAATCATTCCAGTTGAGTCTTGTGACTGTCGGCTCTGTCTATCTCGTGATGGATAAAGACGTGACTGTCTACCTATATATGCGTAGATACCGTTCGCTTATATCCGAGTGAGCTGAGTAGTGCAGCATGTTCCCTACTCATGAATATGCTAATAGCTTGATGACAGACCATTCAGCGAATTTATTATTCAGGTAACTACGAGGCAACATTTACTTGTGCTTCATCTGGCACACACATCATGGTAGACAGAGTTATAGCTCACTTTGGCAACTTTAGGAGATATTGACATATTGCTATCCCATCGTCCAAAAGAAAAATTGATGTCAAGTTCACAAGACTTTTCACTTTTACAATTATGCAGGAAAAACATACCACAATTCGCATATAAAGTCTGCAAATGAAACATGAAAAGGCGGAAATACATCTTAAGTTATTTTTTATTTTCAAATGCAAATATTTTTCACTTTTTCTACTTCCGTAGAAAACGAAATGACTGACGTCAATACCCATGTGAAATCTTGGACAAATTTCGGTGAAATATGTCGCAATTGTAATCTGAGGTGTGGAAATATGTTCCCAAAACCTACCGACATGTCGGCAGTGCGATGAACCTTGATCAATCTATATTTTTTTTCTATTCGTAGTCAATTAAAACCTACTTCTTCTTCTTCTTGTTAGCGTGTCATGATAATCAAACTTTGCCGCTATAATATTCTGCCATTTAAACAGCTTCAATGGTGACTATCTTTTGTTTAGAGAAAAGAGCAACTTAAAATACATAACAAAGGGATTTCAGGCATGATTTTATGTATGTATGTACAAAATAATAAAATTTTAAATATCTAAAGGTGTTACAGTAAAAAGAAAGAGTTAAGGATTAAATACAAGGTATTTATGTATGTACATAGTTCATGGTGCGTGTAGAACAAGCGGCGGAACAAACTGCACTGCAGGATTTTCTCTCGCCTCCAATTTACACACAAACTATTTAGTATTACAAGCAATAGTAACAATAATTTGCATGACGAAGACCAAGAATCTGGCAACAGCAATTCATTTTCTGAATCGCGCATAAATCGATGCCGGAATAATATTGGCGCGGCCACGGCGATCTTATTTATGATGTTTGTCTGTTTGTTTTGCTCTATAGCGTAGAACAAACTAACAGCGAGTGCTAGGAATGTATAAAAATAACGATGTTGAAAATGATTTTTTCCTGATTAACTATATTATTCAAAACTAGCTGTTGTCGGCCACTTCCTCCACCGTAAAACGAAATCTATTTCACTAATAGTTCACCGAAATGCATACATATAATAACGTCTTCATACCTTACGGGCTAAACTGAGCCAACAGTCTCAAATAGTCTGCCACAAAGAAGGCTACGTTCAGCTGTAGCTAATGATAAAATTGAAATTCAAATAGTGACAGAATGGTAACCCATTGCCCAAAAGAAGAGGTTTACTAAACTTTCCCTTCACCTGCATGGAAAGATAAGTAATAGTTTTTTCACTAACAGACCAGCATCGAAGCCTGCATCAGATGAATTTTTTTTTCTTTTACTACATCCATGGGAAAGATATTTGAGTGGTACAGATATTGTCCGGAATCCATGCGGCATAAAAAGTAGATACAAAAAAATATATGCTCTTAGAGATAAAAATCTCATTTAGATCTCTGATTTACTGACAAATTAACACAACGAATATTCCGTTAATTACCAGAAGATTTTCCCCAATGGGCGAGAAATTTGCGGGGAAATGATGTTCTTAATATATCTATGGGCCGAGTCTATTTATAGACATACTAAAAACAGATAATAAGCGGAGTAGGGCGAAATTGACATAAGGATTTAAGAAGGAAGTAAAACAAAATGTCAAGGGCTGGTTCAAAGAAGACAACGAGTAAGTATACTCGCATTTAATCTGTGGCAAATCTTTTCGCAGTTTTTAATTATTCACTCTTTCTTCCTCCTGGCTTTAGTCCCGGTTGCATCCTAACCTCTCTGGAGAGGAGCCCGGGGTATGCCTTTGACCATGGATCCTGGATTGGGTGAGACAGGTTTTTACACGAAGCGACTCCCATTTGACCTCCGCAACCTTTGCCGGTAAACCTTACCCGTATTGGATCCATTGTTACGAATCCAGTTGGCTGAATGTGCCGGTTTCCTCACGATGTTTTCCCTCACCGTAATGTTTGAATGATTCACTGACATGTCATTATTCCCCGAGTTTTGGGCGAACGGCTTAAAAATTAGGTCGGAACACAATTAACATAACGGTAAAGTAAAAAAAAAATATTTTCGCTACTATTTCTAGAGACGGGCGCAACCTATGATTGTAAAATAACAACATGTTTTTAGATTTATTGGCTTTAATGGCGAGGTTTTGAAATAATTACTGACCTGACTAGGTTTTCCATCGACTTTAAACAATACGACTTCCGTCCAACTTTTACGATCAGCGTGGAAACAAACAGCTGACATAAGTATTTTCTTTTCGGTCCCAAACCAGGCTTTACAATTTTCTATTAATAGAAGTGAACTAAAAAGTAATTAACGCGATCGAGGAATGTGCGTCGTAAAAGTTTGTAAGTAATGCCTTCTGGCGAGGACCAAGTTTGAGGGCGCCAAAGCGATTTCAGGGTTTGTCCAAGTTGGGAATTGACGGGATTGTTTGCAAGAATTAGGAGCTGTTCAACGAAGCGGGAATATGCAAAACTGTGTTTATTTAGGGATATACTCTTTTGATAGAGAAAAATATAAGGCTATATTGATTTTTTAACGTAGCTTTTAGTATAATCATCATAATCATTCTCTTTATAGTTCCGGTTGCTTCTTCATCTCTCTGGAGAAGAGCCCGATGTCTGCCTGTGACCACGAACCTGGTAGGTGTAGTTTTTACACGAAGCGACTTCCATCTGATTTTCTCAACCATTGCAAGGGAACCCAACCTATATTCATCAAAGGCCATGGTCATCCAGTTCCCTAAGAAATGTGACTGTCGGATTTTGAGAACTTCCCCTTTTTAAATCGGTTAAAGGGCTCACACTCCTTCAGAGTGCGTCATCTATCAGTCACGAAAGCAATGTTCTTGAACTAATATTTTTAAATTCTAAAGTAAAGCCAATGTCGGTACCACTACTAGTTTTATTCTGCTCCCAACATGTCGGAAGTGATTTACGGCGGTCATAAAGAAGTTATTGTGGTGCATCGTAAAACTGTTTATTCTTGGCGGATTTTATAAAACTGTGAATCAAAAGGGATCATTATTATTACTGGAAGTAGTTTCTATATAAATAGCTTGTATATTTTTATTATTAACCTTTTGGATATAGTCTTGGTTAAATCTTCTTTCTGTGGAATAGCCCAGGGTCCACCTATGACCATGCACGACACTAGACTGGGTAAGTAAAATGTTTACAAAAAGCTACTTTCACTTGATCCGCAATATTGCAGGGTAACTAGCCCACCTTAGATTATAGGAACACATGCAGTTGCCTGAATGTGCAGGTTTGCTCACCATTTTTTTCCCCTATACTATAAGTGTATCGGTGTATCGGTTTGAGCTGTGTGGTTCCCGGCACCAATACAAAAAAGAATAGGACCACTCCATCTCTTTCCCATGGATGTCGTAAAAGGCGACTAAGGGATAGGCTTACAAACTTGGGATTCTGTTACTATTTGAAGCTCAATTCTATCATTAAGCCAAATAACTGAACGTGACCAATCAGTCTTCAAGACTGTTGGCTCTGTCTACCCCGCAAGGGATATAGACGTGACCATATGTATGTATGTATCGGTTATTGGTACATGGCCGAAGTAGAATTTGAACGGCTCAATGCGCACTATTTACTTGGGCACCTTATTCATTTGACCGCCGAAAATTATTCACATTAAGATAGCCACTACAAGTTTAGCAAACAAAACCTACTCAGTACCACTCTGTCACATACAGGCCGCACCTTATCTAAGAAAGCCCACTTGCATCGGTGATATCATGCCGACCAACCTACTTTTATCACTTTTTCACTGCCAATGAAAGTCTAGAGTTGTGAACTTAAACGACACGTGTTCCACGTGGTTATTAATTTTATTGAAAATTTTAATGAGCTTTACGTGTGCAAACTCCCGTTTACAGTCAGTTAAAAACATAAAATAAGAATGAAATAATTATTACATAGTTTTGTACAGTTGCATGATGCATACGTGTAAGGTTTATGACAGTTCTTTATATGCCATTACAGAAATCGGAATTATAGTGGTATATTATAATAATCTGGTCAAGAGTACCCGAAACCGTCGAGCTTGCATGAAGAGAGTTATGAATGTGGATGAAGCGAAGGAAATATGCAGAGATCGTGGCAAGTGGAAAGAGGTAGTCTCTGCCTACCCCTCCGGGAAAGAGGCATGATTTTATGTATGTATTTGTATATGTATTATCGAGCTTGCATGAAGAGAGTTATGAATGTGGATGAAGCGAAGGAAATATGCAGAGATCGTGGCAAGTGGAAAGAGGTAATTTCTGCCTACCCCTCCGGGAAAGAGACGTGATTTAATGTATTTATGTATGTATTAAAATAATACGTTTCCTATGTATGCAACATATTTAGAGCGTCGGTGGTCGTATCAGTAAGGTGCCCGGTTAAAATGCGTGATGCGCAGAAAGACACAGGTTCCAATCCTACCTCGGCCATGTACCAATGACCATTTTCAAAGTTATGTACATTAGTTTGAATACTAATCGATGATCTTATGGTGAGAGAAAACATAGTGAGGAAAAATGAATGTGTAACCATGGATCCGATAAGAGAAAGGTTTACCAATTCAGGCAACTGAATGTGTAACCATGGATCCAAAACGGGAAAGGTTTACCTGCAAAGGTTACGGAGGTCAGATGGGAGCCGCCTAAATATCTGACTCACCCAATCTAGGGTCCATGGTCAAAGGCACACCCCGGGCTCCTCTCCAGAGAGGTGAGGATGCAACCGGGACTAAAGCCAGGAGGAAAACGAAGATTTCTAAATATACTACATATTCGGGATGACACAGAATATTACTTGTACTGTACTTGTATATAAGTCCTCTTATGCGCCAAGAAGACACAATAGTTAGGCAATTAAATTGTAAATACCTTTATCTCTATAGATATATATAGATACAAATAAAACCTCCTTTTTTGTGCAGATCGAAGCTGGCTGGAAACAATGGTAGAGCTGCCCTCCGGAGTCGGCGAAGAGGACATTGCGACAGGAGACGTAAGCCATTATTATTACATACTTAAATTACGTTTTAATTCCGTAAGGGGTAGACAGAGCTAGCTATTACAGAAAGATTCGAAGGTCATGTTTAATATTGTATGGAATTGAGAGTGTCAGGTTGCTAGCTTATCGCCTACCTAAAAGATGAATCCAAACATTTAATTAACCCTTTACTTGCCGTGAAAAGATAGCCCTTCAAAATTTGTACTTTAGTCATCTTTTACGAAAGAGAAGAAATTATCCTATTTATTATTCAACTAGAAGCCGTAAGGTTAGATATGATGATAAGATAGAACACCTCTTTTCTTTAGGAGGTTAAAACAGTTTGCTCCTAGCTCTAGTCAAAAGATCGAGTACCCTCAAAGGAGATAGAAATCATTTTAATTACCCTTATATTTGGGTTATAATTTTAAGCAGAACGGTGTAAACGATATTATATGTCATATAATTAACTTTGATACGAGATACGATGTAACTCTAACCTAAAATTTATTGCGTATAATTACGTACTTATATAAAGTTACAGACTCCATATGGTAAGGGTGTTGGCAAATTTATTTTCACAGTCGGTATTAATGAAATAAATCTTTTCGTTTCTATTACTTTTATCAAGTCTATAGAAAGGGTTAATTTATAGATCTGTCATAAGTATACAACCTTTTTGTTGTTACATATGTTATACAAAAAAAAATATTGAAATATTAATTAAATAAGATATTTATAATGTCAGTATGACTGGTTTCTTTTAATATCAACAAATTTTGCCATGAGTATGTAGCGAGATCTCTTCGAGATCCACAAGTCGCAATAACCAATCACGCGACGCTATCAGTCAAAAACAGCGAAAAGTCTAAATCGCGCGCAAGCAAAGATTTCACAGATTAGAGTATACAAACAACCTCCAACACAACATCGTCTGAGCCGCGGTTCCCCAGGCATAACACCTAGCCTGGCGGAAGATCTTACCTTTGGTGGCTGTGAGCCAAATCATAGCTCCCGCTACAATGATCTTTCATAGAAAATTTATGTAAAAACAAAACCTTACTTAAAATTTTAAGTATTGATAAACATTAAGTAAAATGTAGCGTACAAAATTGTAACTACGTACTTAATTATCAACAAAGTATGTTTATTTAGGTTTTCCATCAAACGCACTTGTAATTGTGCCGTGTGGTTCCCGGCACTATTACAAAAAAGAATAGGACCACTCCATCTCTTTCCCATGGATGTCGTAAAAGGCGACTAAGGGATAGGCTTATAAACTTAGGATTCCTCTTTTAGGCGATGGGCTAGCAACCTGTCACTATTTGAATCTCGGTTCTATCATTAAGCCAAATAGCTGAACGTGGCCATTCAGTCTTTTCAAGACTGTTGGCTCTGTCTACCCCGCAAGGGATATAGACGTGATCATATGTATGTATGTATGCACTTGTAATTCATTACTTTTCACTAACCGGAAATCGATTCCCCGCAAGTCCAAACCCCAGATTTGTAGTGGTTTCGTGTCTGTGTGTTGTATGATAGCGTCATACATATGTATGAGTCCCGTTTGCGCCCGTTCAGTTTGTCAAAGCAAAAAGGTCAATAGGGCGGCGGTTGTTTGCAATTGTCGATGTTTATAGATAGGCCCCGTGCTTAGAAGGCTCCTACTCCTTCCTCCTGGTTAAGTCCCGGTTTTATCCTCACCACTCTGGAGAGGAGCCCGGGGTAATCTCTTCGACCATGGATTCTGGATTGGGTGAGTCATGTTTTTACACGAAGCGACTCCCATCGGGAACTTTCGTTTTTATCGGGATGAAAAGCCATATGCCTTTCGCCAGACTCTTAATTATGTATACGCAGAATTTCAAGACGATTAGTTCAGTACATAACGTGTGAAGAGAAAACAAAAAACTAACTTTGGCACTAATAATATAAGTTGGGATATGTCTTTCTTCTTTCACATTGTATTTTTGAGCTCGCTCCCGTAGGAAATCCCAGGGATAAAAACCCTTTGACATTCCTGGAAATTTTTAAGCCACATTATACCTAAAATTCTCTTAACGTTAGTCCCAGTTGCGTAGACTATTGTATATACGGTGTTACCATGTCCCTGGAGTAGATTAGTCACATTTTTACCCGAAATTACCCTTTTGTACTCCTGCAAGTCTAATGTATTTTTTTGGCACATCGAAACTGGCCTTAAAAGTTTTTGTGTTTATACATACTAAGGAACAGGCTTATAAAGTTGCGATTCTTTTGTAAGCGATGGGCTAGCAACCTGTCACTATTTGAATCTCAATTCTATCACCAAGCCAAACAGATCAACATGGCCTCAGTCTCTTCAAGACTTTGTCTACCCCGCAAGGGCAGACGTGATTATAAATGTATATATTTATGTATGTTAAATATGATATGTAACTATGAACGAAATGTGACACAACAGTAATATAAACTTTTTTTTATTAACTTTTATATTAAGTTAGGTCTATTTGAATGGTTTTTTACATTAGCATTTTTCGGCTTCAATAAATGATCCATCCATAGACATCGACTCCGCTCCGTAATAAATGGTGTACGTGGCCGCTCATTACACTTCGAGGACCTACGTTTACCTGTTTCCAATAATTATACTGAACTATTTTTGGTGGTACGAAGAACCAATAAATAAACAATAAATATAAATATTCGGATTATGTTGTGTGAGTTATTAACTTTAAAAATAATTAAGTTAAAATAATACGGGACAAGTTACACAGATTGAGTTAGGCTCGAAGTAAGTTCGAGACTTGTGTTACGAGATAACTACGACTAACTCAACGGTAAATCTCAATATGTAAATATTCTTTCTTTATAATTTAAGAAGATAAGCATTTTAGTTTGTAACAAAAGAAACTCAGCTGCCCCTCCAGATATAGTCAATCGACAAACGTAGCAACGTCCCCAAAGCGATAACCATAGATGAATTTATCATTAGACGGAATAATACCATTCTATAATGGCTTAAAAAGTGCCTAATATTATTTTATCTGCAACGCGGTATCTAGTGGTATAATAATCAAAGGCGTTAGCGGTTTGTTATATAGAAAAGTTCCAAGCGTATTGGTATTTGGATAAAAGGGCTGAGCCAATTTCATAATTACCGCACGGAGACAGACTAAACCTTTGGGTGCTACCCTCTATCTCATCATTGGTTGCACCTTCCACTGCTATGCTTCGTATGATTCATAACCTACGTTTTTCTTAACTTTGAGGAGTATAAATAATATAATTTAATTTATAAATTCTATGGAGAGAAATCCAACGAATTTATATTTTTTATCAGCATGTAGACATCGAAATTAATACTCCACATATTATTCTTAACTTTGTTTGGTCTCCGGCGCCCCAATTATTAAAACCATTGGCACATATCATCCCTGGCAAGGGCTAGTCAGGATTCAGTTTAAATTCTCGCCTGATTGCCTCCGCGTTAGGTTCAGCTTGTTAAATCGGCCGTGTAACCTTCGAACTCACTGCTCTTGGCTGACCGCTTTGTTACATGGTATAGCTTTGTTTCTAGTTTTATTTGTATTTTATATTGTGAAATAGGCCATCACACATCAATTTATTTCAATTATTGATCTACTTTAACTAATGGCATTCTATTTTCTCAACGATAAGGCCGCATTTTGTACATTACCTTAACATAAGCTTAGGATTATTTTATTGTTATAATTTTATGTGCAATAAAGGGAATTTGCTATATTTTTTTTGGCAATGGGCGAGCAACCAGTCCCGATGTAGAGGCTCTGTCTACAAAGAAAAAAGAAGAATCCGGACTTGAAAAGTTTTTTTCTGGCCATTGAAAATTAATTGTGCCGCCATATTGGCCTGAGAGACAATAACACAGAAGTACTTCTCATTAGAAAGTTTCAACAAAACAATCCATTATTCAAATATCGTTTGGCCAATTGCCAATATCCAGTATCTTCTTATTTATGTCAGTTTTTGTGGATTTTACGTATGCCAATGTCTTAACATGTTGCCTTTTTGAATAAACAGATTTGGGCTTTTAAAATGTAGGTATCATTAAATTTTCATGTAATTATGTATCTTATTATATTTTTATTTAGAAGACAAACCATGGAATATCACAATTTTCAATCGTTTTTCAGGCGGATTAACATCAAAGTAATATATTTAATTTGCTTATTACAAAATTTCATATAAATACATACATACATACATATGGTCACGTCTATATCCCATGCGGGGTAGACAGAGCCAACAGTCTTGAAGACTAAATAGCCACGTTCAGCTATTTGGCTTAATGATAGAATTGAGATTCATATAGTGACATGTTGCTAGCCCCTCGCCTAAAAGAAGAATCCCAAGTTTATAAGCCTTCATATAAAAAAATCTCTACCTACGGTAGTCGAAAGATAGTATTCATACATAACTTATCCAGCAAATTTCTATACTAATTCATTTCTTCAACCGAGCACGTTCATCATACAACTCGTCTCTCGTATCGGCCGACCACAGCCGTGTCTCGATGTGACCAAGTGGAAGATATATGAGGCTGTATTGAAGCTCTTATCTCGTTCAGCAGTCACAACTTCCAATAGTTTTTAGCCGACTACGTCAGTGGGGATGTTATGTTACAGCTTAAACTGGATAATGGCATACTATGATAGATTATTACTTTGAAATATTAGTAGATATACAGAAAGTGTTTTTATAAATTTAAAATTTATAAATAATTTCTTTTGTATTTCCTTGAGTTTTTTAATACTTGTGCCGTGTGGTTCCCGGCACTTTAGAGACGACCGGAGTGAGTCATCAACCAATAGTGACAGGTTGCAGCCCTTCGCCTACAAGAAGAATCCCAAATTTATTAGCCTTTGACTTAGTCGCCTCTAACATCTATGGTAAAGATATGGTCGTATTCTAATGTTCCACACGACATTTTGTTTGTGCAATGAAATTTTAAATAAATAAATACATACATATAATCACGTCTATAACCCTTGCCGGGTAGACAGAGCCAACACTCTTGAAACGACTGAAAGGCCACGTTCAGCTGTCTGGCTTAATGTTAGAATTGAGTAAATAAATAAATAAATAACAATTATTCAATAGAATTCAATTCTTTGCACGACCACTAACAAACATGTTATTTAGGTGTAGACGTTAATTTCGGAATAGTGTACTAAGTTTTAAAAGCAAAAGTTTCGTGTGCTCTTTCTATATTAGCTCCAAATAAACCATTCATTCAGTTACTTGACATGTTTTCCAACAGAAGTGGTAAAGTACATTACTTTCTATGTATAAAAGATGAATGGGAGATTACCCGATAAAATAAATAAATAAATATATACGGGACAAATTACACTGGTTGAGTTAGCCTCGAAGTAAGTTCGAGACTTGTGTTACGAGATACTAACTCAACGATACTAAATTTATAATAAATACTTATACAGATAAACACCCAAGACCCAGGCCAATCAGAAAAATGTCTTTTCTCATCATGCCCTGACCGGGATTCGAACCCAGGACCTCCGGTGTCACAGACAAGCGTACTACCGCTGCGCAACAGAGGCCATAATACATTATTTGTAATATCATTATTTATGATGGAATATTTTCAGATGGAACCTCAAAGGTTCGGTTAAAGATTCTAACAATCCTCTTAAAATTTAATTTTCTTATCTTTTTATATATTTTACACTTTAGTTTTGTTTTTAACTGAGGATTTTAGTACAAATAGATAGAAATTCAAGCTCCTTGGTGTTACTAAAGTGGGCTTTGCCTATTTTTAAGAATTATAAATACGTACGTACTTACGTTATTTTAAAAATATATATAAGAAACACTACGTAGATTGAACTAGCTACGATGAAAGTTCGAGTCTTGTGTTATGGGATAGTGATTACTTAACATAAGAATACAAAAAAGTGGCTTTCGATTACGAGTATAGATACCTAAATATATTAATAATGAAAATAATAAATTAGTCGTAAGTAGGTACACTACTTAGTAAGTACCTAATAACAGTTATAGTAAGTTGAAAACAAACCTAACTTTCCTATTATCGTACCTCCCGCTAATAACTAGTGTGTATAGATGAAGACAGACAAGAATGATAATCTAATATTGAAAGTTTATAGGAATGTTAAAGAAAATTACTCTTGTTCGTGAAACAAAGATCGTGACTAGCAGCTCGATTGTTCTGGAAAAAAATGGCCATACATTAGTATCATTTTATTAAATTCTTGAGTTATTTTTGAGGCAGATATCGTCTTATTTTGTACACACATACATATAATCGAGTCTTTATCCATTGCGGGATAGACAGATCCAAAAGACTGATAGAATTGAGATGCAAATAGTGACGGGTTGCTAGCCCATTGCGTAAAAGAAAAATCTCAAGCCTATCCCAGTCACCTTTTACGACTATATGTAAAGGAGATGGAGTGGTCCTATTCTTTTCTTTTATTGGTCTATCATGATAGTTCGCAAAGCCGAAAGAAATAATGGTTTTCTTTGAAATTCTTCTTCTTCTCCTGCCGTTAGTCCTAGTTACATCCTCACCTCACTACCATGGAGGTAATTTCGGGGTACGACTTGTAAAATGATCCTGAATTGTGTAAGTTAGGTTTTTACACGAAACAACTCTTATAAGCAACGGTTCAAAAGTGGAAATGTCAATAATTAAGAACAAGAAGCTTATACATACATACATATGGTTACGTCTATATCCCTTGCGGGGTAGACAGAGCCAACAGTCCTGAAAAGACTGAATGGCCACGGTCAGCTATTTGGCTTAATGATAGAATTGACATTCAAATAGTGACAGGTTGCGAACCCATCGCCTAAAAAAGAATCCCAAGTTTGTAAGCCTATCCCTTAGTCGCCTTTTACGACATCCATGGGAAAGAAATGGAGTGGTCCTAATATTTTTGGTATTGGTGCCGGGAACCACACGACACACAACAAGCTTATGTTTGGTCTCATACGAGTTCTATAAAATCTTATGTCTTTTCCTCAGCCGTGCCCCATCTCGACGGGGTGGCTCTTATCTCCGATAGCTTATCAACGATACTACACCAAATTGCTCACTGTATGAGGAAAATATTTGCAGTAATAATGTCTGTAGGAAATTGGCTCGTGATTTACGAGAATTCTTATGGAAGAGTTCGTGAAAAGATTTGTACAACTTAAGGTGTTTTTTTTGTTTTCTGGCATACATGTGAAAGAGATGAAGCAGTCTTATTCGTTTTATATAGCTGCCGGGAAACACACGGCAATTATATAAAATTAATTACGAGTATGTTTGCAAAATTAGTACATACATACATACATATAATCACGTCTATATCCCTTGCGGGGCAGACAGAGCCAACAGTCTTGTAAAGACTAATAGGCCACGTTCAGCTGTTTGGCTTTAAGATGGAAAATTAGTTGTATATTGTATTTGTTTAAATTTCGTTCCATCTTCGTTTTTTCGTCAATTGCTGTATGTTTATCATAGAAACATTTTACTTGTTAATATGTAAAAGGTTTAGTTCTATCAACTGGTAACCAAACCCTGTCCTGTCAGACTTTCAAGACTGCTGGCTCTGTCTACCCCGCAAGGGACATAAACGTGATTATATAAATGAATGAATGAATAATACCTCGCATCCAATCGTTGTTAACAATTACAGCTAAACCCAATCAAACAGATGCTGAACTTTTGCAAGCAATCCATATCGCGGTAAAACTTTGACAGTTTTATCAGAGGAACCGCAATCTTTGGGCCAATAGCATACGTGTCTTAATCCGATATACCTATAGATGATAGAACAACCTCAATTATCTCAATTGTGCTGTGTGATTTCTGACACTTTATCTCTTTTCCGTGGAATTCGTTAAAGGCGACTAAGGGAATAAGCATTTCGACCTAGTACAACTAGAGAACACCCAAGGAGGGTTGACGTCAGGCAGGCGGCCGGTCGTAAAATTTATGGCAAGCATATATGGAGAAAACAAGGAGGGCAAAACCCAGAGATAGGGCGCCGCCACAAAACGGCGCGCAGGAGTGTCGCCCGGCTCCTGTGCAAAGTGGACGATAGCTCTCGTGGGCGGGCACAGCTAACGAAGCGAGCCACAAGCTTCGATTCCCGAGAATGCCAAAAACCGGACCAAAAGGAGAGAGAAAAGTCGGAAGGCGGAACCTGGGTCCCGAAACACTTCTGTGGAGTGTGCAACCGGGAACGCACATAGATGAGAGAGAGGTAAAACAATCTCAATCCCATTATTAAGCCTTATATTCGAGGCTGCTAGCTCTGTCCTCCTCCGTAATGGACAAAGACGTCATTATATGTATGTATGCTGAGCACAAGTTTCAAAGAGAAATATTTTGTAAATTCTATTTAGCGCTTTTCAAATAAAGAAATTAAATAAAATTATTATACAAGTAATGACAATTACATATTTGACTTGAGTTAGGTTACCTTGATTATTCAGATGTCAAACGGCTAATTTGTTGTCTTATCCATAACTCTTGATGAGCGGACCCTTGACTTCTCTCCAGATGGGGACGCATTTAGGATTGAGCGGGAGAACGCCGGTGATGAATAAGAATTGACTAATAACTGATTCCATGACTGGCAGTACCTTTGCTTACAAGAACGATACACGCGGCCGGAGGTGCCGCTAAATGGGCGGCAAAACAAAAAAATACAAAATACGCGTCCCTTAAACCGATATTACTTCATTCCCTTCGCGGTTTAGGCGCCGATCCCCGCGCTGAGTCGTACCTGATGCAACGCATCTTCCATCAGCGGGGGAATGTTGCCAGTGTGATGAGTACCTTCCCATTTGGTACGAATCGGGGCGGACTTTTTGACAAATGATATATTGACCTTTTTTTCTGTTTGACAAATTTTATTAATATTTATAATTTCCCAATAAATTAATTCCATGACTCTTTAAATACTTTAAAGTTAATAAATTTTGAAAGTATAAAAATGGCTGTTAGCTACAGTCCATCGCAATAAACAATGGTTTCATTCGGTGCAACTTTAGCTCAATAAAATGCATTATTAAAATGTCAGACATTTAATGCTGTGACCGACTGAGGGAAAATTGCTATTCCGTTCAGCGGCCACAGAGCGCGGCAGCCCACTCCACGTGACGCTAATGACAAACAGATTGCCATTGCAGTTCATTACCGGTATTACTTCGCCGGCTTTTTCTGTTACAGAGATTTTTTTATTTCATATTTACTCGATTTCTTCTATTCTAGAATAGGACCACTCCATCTCTTTCCCATGGATGTCGTAAAAGGCGACTAAGGGATAGGCGTGATCCTTATTACCATACAAATACATATAGGACTAATTATTCCAATTTCTATGGACATTATCGTCCTATTTTTTAATTCCGTGTGGTTGGCACTAAATAAAAGGATCACTCTATCTCTTCCCATAGATGTTGTAAAAGGCGACTCCGGAATAGGCTAATTAACTTGATATTCTTCTTTTAGGCGATGAGCTAGCAACCTGTCACTATTTGAATCTCAATTCTATCATCAAGCCAAACAGCTGAACGTTGCCTTTTCGACGCTGTTGGCTCTGTCTACCCCGCAAGGGATATGTACGTGATTATATGTATATTAGAATTAAGGTTTAAATACCAATATAAATATTATTTTTCAATTGAATAAGGACACAATAAATTGGACGTCGGCTCATCATTAATCTTATGGTTTGCATTAACTCTATCATTAAAGTCTTCTAATACCTAAATTACATTCTGTCACCGTCTAATTACTATTTAGCGTACTTACTGTGGTTTCTGAATTCATAGAATTTGAATTAAAAGTATTTGCTTTAATTAAGATAGCATAAAAAAAAAATAACAAATATTTTCTATTGTTTTTTCGTTCCATTTTTATTTTAAAACCAAGCATATTTTATAGCAAGCTGCGTGGAAATAGAAGTAGCTCGCTCACATTATGTTTTGAATGAATGAATAAAAGTTTATTAGAATCCATAAAATATATATATATATATATATATATATATTTTTCTTTTTTCAATATTAAATCTCATAAATATATAAAATTCAACAATGTATTCTCTCGTTCACATTCTATTCTAAGTATAATTTAATATTGTGAAGTTGACGTTGTTGAAGAAAATGCTGCAGTGCAGTTTGTTACCGCTTCTTCTGCACTGACGCCTTGGAAGCGGCAGTAAACTTAGTTTTTAAGTAATTTATTTGACGTCAATCAATGTTGTTAAACCATACGACAATTATTAAGCTATATATAGTATCCTATAATAATGAATAAAAATTTTGAATTTTTGAATTTTTGAATCACACAATTAGGTATATAAGGTAATAATTTTACAGTTATTTAAGGTAGAAACAAACAATAGCTTAATTGCAACTAATCCGACGGACTTCATTGGATACAAGGTATCACTTATTGACGTCACATCACTAGAATCTAATTATAGCTACTACCGCTTCCAAAGCGCATGTGTAGAAGAAGCGACGGAACAAACTACACTGCAGCATTTTCATCAGACGTCAATTTACAAATATAGATCTCTTAACAGTTCTTACTCTTAAGTTTACATCCTCAACTCTCCGGAGAGGAACCCCGGAGTCCTTGATTAGACATATGTCTTATCTTCCTTCTCCCTCATTCTTTGTGAGGTTATCTGCCTTGTCAAAATACGTGAATAAGAAGGCAGTTTGTGCCGTTTGAGTACCTATGATCCTGACTTGGTTATATTAGTTTTTAGGCCTTCTAGACTTGATTATATTGGCACTGACTACCCAGTAAGGATTGAGACGTGATGTGTATTTCAACGTATGTGTATAGACTTCAGTCACAGTTTCCATTTGTAAAGATTTCCGCTGGCTTCGGCGATGTTCCCGGGGATTACGAGTACCGTGCCCGTCTGTGTATCAAATACATTTTATTTTGTTATATCCGCCATGTTTATATTTACCATTTCCTATCTTTTTAAAGTAGCTTTATTATTATAAACTTTAACTTTAAGCTTGATGTTTTAAACGAGCCTAAAGGAAAATTCCTCGCAATTTCAGCTCCCTTAAGGAATTCAGGAAATCCTCCTTTAGTGCACCCCATAGAACACAAAAGAAATTACTTATTAATTAGTTATTTATGTACACAAATTATATACAGAAGCATTTAATACAGTAATTCTAGTACAAAGGTACTACTTATTTCAAAAGTCCCTTCCAGTAGACCCTTCGAGAGGACAGATGAATTTTGGAGCGGTATGGCGTGTGCATAAATATGGTTTAACATATTTAACTGAAGATACAAGCTAATACTTACATAATGTAACATGGAACAATAAAATAAATGACAATTATAAACTACATAGATAAACATACTAATATATATATTATATAATAATCTTCTTATTTTATATATTTTAAGAAGAAAATATAAAAAAAATATCAATAGCCTGAAAAATAGGGACATGATCGGACATCTTTTATACTTACCTATATCTTCCGTTTGGTTCATTTCTTCATTTCCATAAGGTTGATTTTAAGTGTATTGATGTAGATTTGACGGCCTCTGTGGCGCAGCGGTAGTACGCTTGTCTGTGACAACGGAGGTGGGAACAGAGCTTTTTCTGATTGGCCTGGGTCTTCGATGTTAACTATATAAGTATTTATTATAAAATATAGTATCGTTGAGTTAGTATCTCGTAACACAAGTCTCGAACTTACTTCGAGGGTAACTCAATCTGTGTAACTTGTCCTGTATATATATTATATTTATTATATTAAGTGATTTCTCTAGGGATAACTCCACCTTTGTTCGTGTTTCTTTCTGTAATGTCCTTTAGGGTGCAATATAGTGTTTTATCTATTTATCCACATGCATACATTTATCACGTCTTTATCCCTTGAGGGGTAGACTGAACCAACAATTTTGAAAAGACATAAAGGCATGTCGTAAAGATGGATTGAGATTTAAATAGTGACAGGTTGCTAGCCCATCTCCTAAGATAAGAATCCCAAGTTTATTAGCCCTTCACTTTATAGACTTTAAGAATCTGCACGGAAGTGAAGTAGCTGGAACACACTATGCTTTTTTCTTTCCTACCAAACCAACATGGCAGCTATATTAGCATGTATGTTTAGTTAAATATGTTAAACGTTATTTATGCACACGCTATACCGCTCCAAAATTCATCTTTCCTCTCATGGGTCTACTGGAAGAGATTTCTTTTGAAATAAGTAGCACCTATGTACTAGAATTACTGTAATAAATGCTCCTGTATATAATTTTGTGTACATAAATAAATAAAATATATCTATCTACCTATTTAATTTAGTTACTTGTATCATCGTGTTTTTATAAAAACTTGTGAGCACGGGTCGGCGACACGCGGCCGTATCGGGTACGTATCGACGACCATGATTGATGGCGGTTTTTATTGCATCGGAATTTGCCTTTGCATGCCTTGTGCCCAAACCCACAAAATAAGGACAGTACAATACACGTATAAGTAGGTAATATGTAAAAGTAGCTATCCTTGGAGGCGATTATTTGTGCCGTGTGTTTCCCGACACCAATAGAAAAAGAACAGGACCACTCCATCTGTTTCCCATGGATGTCGTAAAAGGCCAAGGATAAGCTATACTTGGGAGTCTTCTTTTTAGGCAAGCAAGCAACTTGCCTAAAAAGCAAACTGTCACTATTTAAATCTCAATTCTACCATTTAGCCAAGCAGCTGAACGTGGCCTTTCAGTCTTTTGAAGACTTTGAAGACTGTCGGCTCTGTCTACCCCGCAAGGGATATAGACGTGAATAATCACGATCAATATAACATATACATAAATGTTATGTTATGTTTTGGAGGCGAAAATAATCAAATAATTGATTCAGATTTAATAGAACATGTCTGCGACATCAGCCGATAATACACATGTCTTCTTCTCATACAGTAGTTTTACAAAGTAGTAAGAATGTAACTAGGACCAAAGCCAGTAGGAAGAAGTGGTTCCTACCTTAGAAAACACGGAAACACCGAGTGAGTACAAGCTAATGACTCCATAAGGTAATGTACCGGTACCCACGTAGGTACTACGACGGTGCTAAGAGCACCGATAACAGGTCGCGCTAATGCGTTTACACAGTGATATCATTATCCGAAAGCATTTCCATATCCGAACGTACCAGTCGGACTGAGCTTCCAAAAGCTTCGCGTGTGATTTATCACAAAATGCTGTTGTTGCGCCGTGTGGTTCCCGGCACCAATAGAAAAAAGAATAGGACCACGCCATCTCTTTCCCATGGATGTCGTAAAAGGCGACTAAGGTATAGGCTTATAAACTTGGGATTCTGCTTTTAGGCGATGGGCTAGCAACCTGTCACTATTTGAATCTCAATTCTATCTTAAAGCCAAATAGCTGAACGTGGCCTGCCAGTCTTTTCATGACTGTTGGCTCTGTCTACCCCGCAAGGGATATAGACGTGATTATACGTATGTATGTATGCTGTTGTAAAATTTCACGTGGCATTACATATAATTAAAATAATAAACACATAAATTTTTACTTCTCCTTAAATTCTACAGCCCTGAGTGGGAATTGACAAATAATCTAGCCCCGTTCTTGGCTAGACCTCTCCAACCTGTAAATGCACATCGATAGGCAACGGGTAAAATTAACTGCATAATTAAAGAATTGTTTTCACGCAATGTTAAAACCTGTCTTCTTACAGTTACAAAAATTTATGAGTATACTTTACTGAGCTTTGAAACCAACGGCTGCGAATACAATAGACTAAGACTCTTTTCATCTTTTTAATACCTAGTTCTATAAAATATCAGTCGCTATACTGTCCTTTATCAGATATTTTTCTCAAGACAATATGTACCGTAAAGCTTTTACCCGTTGTGCCCGTGACTTCGTCCGCGTGGAATAATTTACCCCATTTTTTTTCACATTTTCCATTATTTCTTCGCTACTAATAGTTGCAGCGTGATGTTATATAGCCTAAAGCCTTTCTCGATAAATAGTCAATTCAACACTAAAAGAATTTTTCAATTCGAACCGTTCGTTCCTGGGATTAGCGCATTCAAACAAACTTTATAATATTAGTATCTAGACTAGACTCTAACAAACAGTTTGAGAAGCATTGTCCCCGAAGTTATTGATAAAGTAAGCGTCGTAGAATATTGATCATATGTTTCAGTTACTCGTATTTTTTCCCTCACGCGTAGTGTCTTAATAAAACTGTTATTGCCTGTTATTGAAATTCATATGAATAAGGAAAAATAAATATTTCTAACATCAAAAGAGTGAAAGATTTTGAACGAGTAGGTACAGACAAGAAAAACTGGCGGTAAAATAAGAAATTCCGACCCCAAGTAATGGCAGCCGGCTGTAAAGAAAATGAAATATGAAGATCAGTTACATGTGTTAAATAAACTGTTCTTTATATCTTTTTTTCAAATTATTAACTTCAAATGCAAACAATAACTTATTTGGAAACGTACATTGAGTGGATTGCTTTACTTATTTTAGAATTTCTTCAGGAACATCAGACAGTTGAGGTAAGGTTCATATCTTATAATGACGTTAGTCCCGTGATGTCCTCACCTCTCTGCAACCATGATGCTGGATTGTGTTACACAGGTCTTAACATAAATTTCTGTTAGACCGCAACCTTTGCAAGGGAACCTTCACAACTATATTAGCTAATGTTTATGTATCCAGTCGCCTGAATATGAGTAGGTTTCCTCCCGATGTTTTCATCGTAAGAGCAAGAGCAGGACGGCCTCTGTGGCGCAGCGGCAGTACGCTTGTCTGTGACACCGGAGGTCCCGGGTTCGAATCCCGGCCAGGGCATGATGAGAAAAGAAAGTTTTTTTATTAAATTGTCAAAATGAAAGTTAAAACCGCGAAATATAATTCCTCCCTCCATTATCTCAAAGTTTTCACATTTTAGTCTTAAATCGTTGCCCTTCTGGCATCACTAATAATTATAACATATTTTCCGGGCGCGGGTTTACTGAAAGTAATATCTATAGAAATAAGTAGTGCTTTGTACGAAGTTTTCTTTGAGTATTGTTTATTTGTATGCTGATGTAAATATTTTAATTACCTTGTTTCAGGGCCAAGACCGCACTCTAGAGCGGCGTGATGGCGAAGGACGCGAGGCACCAGGGCCTGAAGGCGAGAGGATGCCGGGAGACGGCGCCAGCTGCTCGGCTCCCGACGATCAGGTGAGAATGATGAAACATTAAACGTAAGTAACTCATCTTTTGTTTATAATTCATGTACCTACATGTTTTCATATTTACTACAATGATACATACATATAATCACGTCTATATCCCTTGCGGGGTAGACGGAGCCAAAAGTCTTTAAAGGACTGATAGGCCACGTTCAGCTGTTTGGCTTAATGATAGAATTGAGATTCAAATAGTGACAGGATGCTAGCCTGTCGCCTAAAAGAAGAATCCCAGGTTTATAAGGCTATACTACTACAATGATCTTTTGTATAAAAATAAGGGCGGTAACCTAATTGATCGCGATATGGCTAGAATTTGATATATATCTTCAAAGGACAACTTAAAACTTCTAATTCAATATCGTATAAATTGTAAATTTAAAAGGATCGAATACGATTAAGTTTCATGAACATGTACTTGTAGATACAAAAGTAAAAGGTGAGACTGACACAGCCACAATACCGACGAAATCAAACAAACGGATTATAGTACTGGCCAGTTAGGAATATAATTAAAAATAATATTCAAATAAATTATTCGTTTCATAAATAAAGCGCCTTCTTTTTTTAAAATAAAACAATGGACAATCTACTCTGGAAAAACAAACATTATATGTATTTTTGAAAAACCTCTCTTGAAATATTGCCGTAATTTCTTTCATAGAGAATTAATTAAACATTGGTACATTACTGTTCGACGTTAAGCTTAAAAATTATCTTATTGGCCCATGTTGTCTGAGCCACAAAGAAAATAATTATAAGTAATCTCGTATATAAAATTCTCGTGTCACAATGTTCGTTCTCGTACTTCGCCGAAACGGCTTGGCCGATTCTCATGAAATTTTGTGACCATATTGAGTAGGTCTTAAAATCGGCCAACATCTATTTTGCAAACCCCTTAGTGATAAAGGTTGTACATGTACACCCTTATAATTTTTTTTTTAAATAGAAATTACTTAAAAAATATTGATATGGCAAAACACCGTTTGCCGGGACAGCTAGTAGGTATATGAAAATCTACTTTTCTGTATAGTCTTCAGTAATGACATTTAGGTATATAATGCTTCAGTTTGCGATACTCTTAAGTATGCGAAAGTTGTTATTATTTTTTTTGTTTCAGGTCAGAATTTGCGACGATGATGCCTCCACGTTCAACATCAACCCTTTCACTGCCGACAAAGATCCAGGTGGGTACATATCACTGGAATTCATCGAATCTTGTATAGCTTTAGATATTTCTGGAAATGATATGTAGAATGTTTGTTTATATAAGAACTGCGATCCATTTGCGGGTCTCTTCCCGATCCCCGCTTTTGTATTCCCGAAGGCATATCGGAAAATTTTAGTACACCTCTATGGGTTTTCAAAGATTACCAAAATATCAGAAGGTTCAATTCAATTTATTTAGTCATTTGAACCACATGGTATTTCAAACTTGTAAAATAAGGAACAAATATGACAACATTAGTATTAATTAAGTTAATTCCTTGAACTATTTAGAAGTTGGGAAAGTGTTCTAAAAATTATATATTCTAAAACATCGACATATTTTGAAGTTCGAGACTTGTGTAACGAGATACTTCCCCAACGTTACTATAATATATTTTATAATAAATACTTATATATAAACATCCAAAATCCACTCCATCATGCCTAAAAAATTTTCTCTAATTCTTTTATAACGTATTCACCGGAATAGTCTTGTCATTGCAACTATTATTTACATTAACAATGGAACTGTAAAATTCAATATTTCGCGCGGTAAACACACACTAGTGCCCTAATTCTGTCAGCAAATTGAATGCGACCACAAATCCGATCGCTGAACAATTGAATTTCGATTCGACACATTTCTCGTTAGTTAGCCGATATTAAATATAAATCTTTATGTATTATCTTATATTTATGTATGCTTATTAGCAATATAACTAATGCCCGCCTTCCACTGCGAGCGGAACGGGCCCGTCCGGCAACGAACTCGCGTGGGAAACTCGCTCAACTCGCTAAACCTCGTATGTGACTCTTTCAACTCGCTCACTCCGCTCCACTCGCCTCCGCTTTGGTGGAAGCACATGTATGAAAATCATCGTTACGAGTATAGCGGAGTCAGTAATGGGCCCGTTCCGCTCGCAGTGGAAGGCGGGCATAAACATAAAACGAACTTTCTTTGATTGGCCTGGGTCTTGGATGTTTATCTATATAAGTATTTATTATAAATGATGAAAACGATACTACGTTGAGTTAGTACCTCATAACCCAATCTGTGTAATTTGTCCCGTATATATTTATTTATTATAAAACCTTATGATATGCCATCCTTTAGATATTATAATAGCATATAACTTCTTCTGTACCAATCCGTTATCGTGTCGGATTAAAATCGTGAATCTCAATGTCAGATTTATTTGTGTAAGTGTAATTAGTAATTTAGCTTTATAGCTGAACGTAACCTTTTAGCCTTTTGGCTGAAGACTGTTGGCTCTGTCTACCCCAAGGGATATAGACGTGACTTAATGTATGAATGTATAATTTAGTCATATAACTTGCTTTTATTGCACCTATAACATTTTCAGCTTGACGAAATGGTTAACTAATAGATTAGATTTAGACTATTATTGTTAAGTCCGCTAATAATGCTATTCTACAATATTTTATGCTGTGCAATAAAGATGTGCCGTGTGGTTCCTGGCACAAATACAAAAAAGAATAGGACCACTTCATCTCTTTCCCATGTATGTCGTAAAAGGCGACTAAGGGATAGGCTTGGGAGCTTAACTTGGGAGTCTTTTTTAGGCGATGGGCTAGCAACCTGTCACTATTTAAATCTCAATTCTATCATTAAGCCAAATAGCTGAACGTGGCCATTCAGTCTTTTAAAGACTATTGGCTCTGTCTACCCCGCAAGGGAAATAGACGCGACTATATGTATGTATGTATGTAAAGATTTAGTAATCTTGATCCCGAATTACCAATAGTAACTAGAAGAATACGCGGGATAACTGTAAAAATGAAACATCAAAACGTTTTGCGGAAATTACGTTCTAGTTTTCAGTATCGACATGCCGTGTTAGTGCTGATTCCACACGTACATACAAATCATAATACTTGTTTCTCCATCCAGGAGTCGCACAGAATAAAATAGTTTCATAAATCTTTAAAAGACACATTGTTATCTGAATTATCATTTGACAAAAGTCTATTTTCATCGTGAATCCATCTCATCTCGATACCACATTGACTTTTATAAAGTTTATGAAATTCAAAAATAGAATTGTAGGTAGTCGATCGCTTATTCCGTGGATTTCTTTTTCTTATTTTTATTTATTTTACGCGGTTTTTGTTGAAAATTTTATACTACCTAGAATGCAATATCGAACTGCCGAAAGCAAATTCATCTAACAAAAAAATAAACTAAAACGAAGATCACACTCTCTTTGTAGCAAATGACAAGTTTGTAGAGGCAAGTGCTACGAAGCTACGCCGTAGCACTCTCGTAGCAGTGAGGCGTTTTGCTACGAAACTTAAATGATGTTGGCAACAATTATTCTACTGAATGCAATTTTTCATTCAACCACGTATACCATACTTATACAATCAAAACTGGCCACTAATAAAAAATAATACAAGAATAGAATGACATTCAAAATATTTCAATCTGGCGCGAATTTCTCGCAATCGCACAGAACAAAGTTCAGTATAAAATATTTAAGAGAAACGTGTTATTAATTTCTATATCAGTAATTATTTTTTAAACTCAAAAATAGCAAGAAAAAGCTTTACTTTTCCTTTATTGACACATATTTTTTTCCAAAATCTAACTTAGACTTACAGTTAAATACCACATAAAACGTATAGGTATTCAGTTTTGTGTCCCATATTCTATGAAACCTACTTTAGATTTTGATGGATATGAGCCTTTAACTATGTTTTAGGTGAGTATCTTCACAGTCGCCTTAGGAATTATTTGTTTTTGGTGTACAAATCTTTGTCTATTTACCTAAATAGTCACACGTGGAGCAATATAAAACTAAAATTACCTATTTAAAAAAGTATCTAACAAAAAATAACAGCATTTCAGCAAATCAAAAGTTAGTGCAATCTGTTTCTACTATTGTTTGAAAGCAATATCGATAACAATGCATATTTGTGTCCATTTTCACTTCGGTATGATGTGGTGCATGATTCCCGCGGGAGCGGACTTGGGAATTCTAATAGCTAGGATAGCATGCGATGCATTGAACTGTGATGTCTAATATACATACATACTAGCTGTCCCGGCAAACGTTGTTTTGCATTTTGTGGGTCTGAAAAATAGATGTTGGCCGATTCTCAGACCTACTCAATGTGCTCACAAAATTTCATGAGAATCGGTGAAGCCGAAGAAGTACGGGAACGAACATTGTGACACGAGAATTTTATATATGAGATAATCCAGTTTTCATCCTTATACAGGGAGAAAACTGTATTCGAGATTGATGGACGTTCAACTGTAAAATGTAAAAGTAAAATATATTTATTTTCATTTAATTATAAACAAATAAAACTTAAGTTAATAATTATTATTTAAACAAATAAAACTTAAGTCGTATACGTCCTAATAAAAGGTTTGTATTAGGGACCCATTCAGGTTATTGGATAGGTGTATTATTTTAACCAGTATCGAAAAGAGGTCGTCCTAGAACAAGATGGTGAGACGATTTGGTAATATCCAAGAAAAATCGCAGGATTTTACCCAATCGTCTAGAGATCAATCGCGCACAGACCCGTTGTTCAGGAGTGGCCTTAATTGTTTTAGCCTAACCTAGTTACTATACAAAATAGGCTTAATTGAAACATAGGGCTATCATTCAACCAATAGTTTCAATTAGGGGAAATGTCCCATTTCGGCTATATTGAGAATCTGCTGTTTAAAGAACCAGATATTTTGAGAATCTTATATTTTGCGAATAAAGGAAATAGAATTATGAAACTGCGTTTTGATTCGCTCACATTAGTTGAAAAATTAATGATAGAATCCCTACTAATTTTACAAATGCGAAAGTTAATCTGTCTGTCTGCTACGCGTTCACGCTTTTAACACTGAAATTTAAGACAGAGTTGACACTGAGAAAGAACATTGGCTTTTTGTTGAAAAAAATCCGCGCGGACGAAGTCGCGGACATAAGCTAGTAAGTGATAATAAAATTTTGGTTTCCAGCGGCGACGGAAGGCATGCTCCGGACGGGGCGGTACTACAAGGGGATTTATTGGCCCTCCATCACAAACAGTTTCAAGGTACGGACCTGACTTGAATAATGGCTTTTGTTTTGATTGAATGTTCACGTAAATTTTTTGTTCATTGTCAAAAAAATACTTTTAAATATTATAGGAAGATAGCTAGAGATATTTATCAAGGCAAGACGACATAATAATACACATCCTTCGTTACAAAAAAATGATAAGTTCTTATGAATATTTTGCAATAATTTAAAGATTAAATAAACATAGAGATGCTGGGAAACCAAAAGATGTGACAATTATTTTAAATGATAATATTCGATATGTCCTTTACCATTTATAAAAAAATTGAATTCTAAAGTAACAAAATAATAAACTTAGATGTTTTTTTTATTTGATTAAAGAATGACAGCAACTGTTTATTAATAAGTGTTTTTGTATAAAACCTAATGTGTATATTGTAGGACGAAGCTGTAGAGAATTCATACCAAAGATATTCACGGAGGCAACGCCAGAAGTCCCTCATTATGGTGAACATAGTCGACTTAGCGCTCAAAGTGAGTAGGGCAGACATGTCCTGAATTCATTTTTATTATCCTTTGCCAAAGTAAGATCTTTATTTATGTAGAACAATGTGACCTACTAATGCCTAACTCCCAAATTAATTCTTTAGGTAAGTCTGCTTAAGTCTTTTTTCCTAAATAACCTTGTCGTGTGAGTTGAACAGCAAGATTTGATGTAGGGTATATGGTTCTGCTAAGTTATAGGTAGTCTTTATAAGCATTTTCGATTAACAGAAATATTTTATAAATAAGGTTCCTTTCGAAATAACTAATGCAATTTTAACTTTTGTTACATATAAACTTGCAAAGAGGAAAAATACTTATTAAACTAAGTTTATCTTTTATTCATGGGTCCGAAATAAATCTGGTTAATTGTTTTCCAGATTTGTCTGTCCATTATATACACGACGGCCAATAGGAGCAATATCAGTGAGTACACATTTTAACTGACGTGTTAACGCAACGTTGATAACGGGTACATCACTATTATCTAATGGGAGATAAGCAAACGCTGGATATCCATCACACCATTCATACATCACGTTTTTATGTTGATTGAGAGATATTCTGCCTTTTTGTTTTGAATCATACACAAAGTATATATTAGTATTAATAACTGATATAGTCAAAAGAAAGCTCTCTCTTTCATCATGTTCCGTTCCCAATTATAAGCTCACCTATTTGACTGATCTTTGATATACTCGTACACCACCCCTGACGACATCAAGACGTTGTTTGAGACTGAATTTACTTTTTGACCCTGCCCTCAATTATTCTTCCAGAATTAGCATCGTAACTTTCTTTTTAAGAGCTTTTGTATTGAGTGTCGTGCTACTTGACACACCTTCACTTTTCACCCTCCAAATTATCAGACCTATAACAGATTTTAGAACTTGTAAAACAAACCTTTAAACGCCATCACATCCTTATTCCTTCCCTACATTTATCACTCATCAGTTTAAAGTTACTGTTAAGATACTTCTCACCTGTTTATAAATTCCCGCAGCAACAGATACTATGGAGCCAGACAATATTGCGTTGACGATCGCTTTCATATTCTTAAACGTGGCGGTGTGCCTGCTGGGCTGGTGGCACTGCTTCGCCAACAACTACCTGCACTGGGCGGCCGCCGCCACCTGGATCCTGCTGGTCGCTCAAGGTAGACTATAATAGACACTGCTTTAGAAACAACTATCATAGTGAATGGATATTTGCATGTTTCTATGATCAATTACTTAATTTGTCTTGCAGAATGCTGAATTTTCTACTTGCAGGTTTAAGCGGCAAGGGTATCGGCTTCCAAGCGCCCGAGAACCAAGCTTGGTACATGCTATTTATAGTGTTCGTCCCTTACGCCATGCTGCCTCTGTCCCTGGGCTGGTGCATCGTCACCGGTCTTCTGTCTTCCCTTACACACGTGCTGACCACTCCGGCAAAGATAAGGGAGCTGATGGAAAGCAACCCTTGTGCTGTAAGTTATTTGTTTATATAAATTATCTTTCATAAAGCTTAAGTGGTAAAAGGTTTCAAAAACCGAGAACCTCGCCCGAAAACCGAGTTTGGTACATGGTGTTTTTCCCTTACACCAAGTTGCCTTTAAAAATTTGCAAAAATATAATCGAAGAATTCTTTACAAAAGACAAAAAAACTCGTGCATTACTTGAAGGTGTCTCGTAATCAGTTTTTTTTACTGTTCAGGCGGGCTCGTGTAGCACAAGGCTTCTAATCAGTAACGCTCTGCTGTACACGGCCGTCAACTTCGCCGGAATGTACGCCAAGTACCTTGCCGACTGGGGGCAAAGGAAAGCCTTTCTAGAAACGTACAAGTCTATGGTCACGCGGCAGAAGACGAAGAGGGAAAGTGACCGGCAGTGGAAGCTGTTTCAGAGTGGTGAGCAGAAATATTCCTGGGTTTTTTTCATCAGAATATAAAAAGACAAAGTAGATTTTGATGAGAGTGATATAAGTTTTACTTATCTTGTTTCTGAATTCCATTCTGAAACTTTGGACTTGGGGTAAATAAAAAGCAATAAACTACCTACAGTTTAGAAGAACAATGCGATGCACTTCTTTACTCTGTGATAGTAAAGTATTCTAAAAAAATATTCATCAGTGCCGGATTATGTAAATTAAAATACAGTGGAAACCACATATACATATTACGTTTCACAGTGATTCCCGACTTCCTGGGACGGGAGATCTACCAGCACGTGTCCCGCGTGAAGGGCGAGTTCCAAGAGCAGCAGTTCAACAACCTCTACATCCAGCGGCACCAGGACGTCTCCATACTGTACGCCGACATCAAGGGCTTCACAGGTACTTTTAGCTCGACGGACAAGGCCACTGGTCATAATATGGGGTACTGGTATACTTATGATACTTGAAGTAGTTTCTTTTTCTTGACCTTTAAAAGAATATAAAGTCACTCGAGATTGTAACTGAAATGCAATTTTTAATAGGTAAACAGGCGGGTATAATTTTGAAATAATTCCATATTAACATGATAAATATAATTTCAGAACTGTCAAGTAAATGCAGTGCGCAAGAGTTGGTGAAACTCTTGAATGAACTGTTCGCCCGCTTCGACAGGTTGGCATCGGTGAGATTTTTATAATTTGAACACTTGCTCCGGATTCTTTAACTCTACTTCTTGTTTGTGCCTTTTACGTCATCTACAGGAAAATAAGTGGAGCGGTCCTATTCTTAAGCGCCGGTAACCGCACGACACACTCTTAAACCCACCCTAATAACCCTAGAAACTTATTTCTTTTCTGAAGTAATCTTCTGCTCAACCACAGGCAGATTTTTTTTTTAAATAAGAAGACCAACAGCCCTTCATACATCTATAAAACTATATATAACTTTATTATATTATCTTTAAAATACAAACTTCCCTTACTTACATAACTAATGTACATATACCTAAGTAGTAATCACATTACAGGATAACAACAGGGATAGACCAATAAACTTGGGATTCTTCTTCTATGCGATGGGTTAGCAACCTGTCATTATTTGAACTTCAATTCCATCATCAAGCTGAATGTGACCTTGTAGTATTTTCAAGACTGTTAACTCTATCTCGTAAGGGATATAGACGTGATCATATGTATGTATGTACAGGACAACCACTGCCTTCGAATCAAACTGCTGGGCGACTGTTACTTCTGCGTGAGTGGTCTCCCGGAGCGGCGGGAGGACCACGCGCACTGCACCGTCAACATGGGGCTGCACATGATCAGGGCCATCAGGGATGTGCGGTACAATGCTCAGGTAAGAATTAGACGGCCTCTGTGGCGCAGCGGTTAAGCTTGTCTGTGACTTCGGAGGTCTCGGGTTCGAATCAGGAGGCCAGGTCATGATGAGAAAAGAACTTTTTCTGATTGGACTGGGTCTTGGATGTTTATTTATATAAGTATTTATTATAAGATATCTTTTGAGTTAGTATCTCGTAACACAAGTCTCGAACTTACTTAGAGGTTAACTCAATCAGTGTAATTTGTCCCGTATATATTTATTTATATTTAAAAATGTTCTCGTGTTACTGCACGTGGTAGTAAACCCTGCTTTTATTCGGGACTAAACTATTAAAAATGACTAGAAGGTTATCAAACCTAAGTATATATTTTTGCGTAAATAACTATGGATTTTAAAGTTGGTGATCATTTTATGAAATGGTTCTTTGAGCAGTGGCGATTCAGGGAACTGGACTGTGTGATACCCATACAGGAGGTCCATTTCCATAAAAAGCCAATAAACTTGAAATAGAAGAATTGCTGATTGAATTTACCTAATTTCTTTACAGGTAGACCTGGACATGCGTATCGGCATCCACAGCGGCACGGTGCTGTGCGGAGTTCTAGGGCTCCTCAAGTGGCAGTTCGATCTCTGGTCGCATGACGTCACTCTAGCCAACCACATGGAGAGCGGAGGATTGCCCGGGTAATTTTATAACATATTTATTGAACTACTTAAAGTATGTAGAGACATACATAACATATTCTCCCGGAAGGAGGCGTAAATAATTAAATATATATAAATTGAGGGCTTAAAAATTCATCTAAATCAGTCTAGTCATTTTCGCGCAAAACTCTATATAAGTACTCATTTTTGTGTACATTTTGTGCGCATTTGCTTTGAATTACGATCTATTTAATGCTAGTCTAGTTCAGCATCTGTGAGTCTATCTATTAACAAATAAATTAACTTCAACAGCCGCGTGCACATATCGTCAGCGACGCTGGAATGCTTGAATGGTGCTTTCGAAGTGGAGCCGGGAGATGGCGGCACCCGCGACTCTTACCTGAGGGAGCACAACCTCGCCACCTACCTCATCAAGACCACGGAGCAGCCCAGGAGGACCAGGCATACCTCCAAACCTTGGTAAGTTTCTGATGTCACTCGTCTTAAATTTAGTCGCTGTCTCGAAGATCCGTGCCGTGTGGTTCCCGGCACCAATACAAAATAGAATAGGACCACTCCATGTCTTTCCCATGGATGTCGTAAAAGGCGACTAAGGGATAGGCTTACAAACTTGGAATTCTTTTTTAGGCGATGGGCTAGCAACCTATCACTATGTGATTCTCAATTCTATCATTAAGCCAAAAAGCTGAACGTGGCCATTCAGTCTTTTCAAGACTGTTGGCTCTGTCTAGCCCACAAGGGAAATAGACGTGACCATATGTATATATATATATATATGTCTAAGATCAAATTGTTTTCGCAAATGTGAGCTACGTTTCCAGCTTTACCCTCAATCGCTATACAAGAGCTTGTAACAGTTCTTATACCTCTGCATAGACATAAAATGAATTACATTTCAGTGTTCAACAACGTGAGATGTGGGAACTCACGCCGCGGCGGCCGAGCAGCAGCATCGATGACGAGGTCACCACCGACTGGACGCCGGAGATGCCTTTCCAAAATGTAATTCTTTTGATTTTTTAATTGTAGGAGTACACGGTTGACCGAGCTTTGCTCGGTCTACCAGAGATGGCGCTGATATAGTTTCTTAAAACGCGGTTTTTAAAATGTTTATGTATCTTGGGAACCGAGCTTTTCTCGAACCTAGGACCTAAATATATCGACGATAAATCGATTCCTTGAGCCGAAAAGCCCCTAATCTGTAACTTTCACGAAAATCGTTGGAGCCGTTTCCGAGATCCTGATTATATATATATACAAGAATTGCTCGTTTAAATATATTAGATAGATATGTTACTTTAGTGGACAGATGTAGACAATGATTATAGTTCTTAGAGATTTCTCTAGTCTGGTAGATTTTCAAAAGTGAGAGAATTTGAAGGAATGGGAAATAAGTCAAATTGACTGGTGAATGAGAGCATAAGTACGGAGGCAATGTTTGATGAAATGGCTGATGAAAAATTGAAATTGAAGGAAAATACTGTGCCGGTATTGTGTTCTGTAGAGAAGGACCCCTGAGATTTATATTGAAAATTGGGTTCATTTATGATCAGTAACAATTTGACACCAATTTTCATACAATGTGAAGAATTAATAGTAGTTTTTTCGACATAGTACTATTCGAGCAGCGCGTCCGGCGTGGTGTGCGTGCGCAGACAAAACTACGACAGCGATGACGAAGACGACGTGCCGCAGATCTCCGACGCCGAGGTGAGGGAACTACTAGAACATAAATACATACATATAGTCACGTCTAGATCCCTTGCAGGGTAGACAGAGCCATCAGCCGTCTGGGAAAGACTGAAAGACCACGTTCAGGTGTATGATGGAAATGAGATTCAAATAGTGACAGGTTGTTAGCTCATCGTCTAAGAGAGGAAACTATTAGACACTATCTATCAAAAAACAAACAACACAGACCCTGTATTTGTTAGCACTGGTCTAGTTGTAATATCTAGTTGGCTTGAAATTACATAACACAAAGCTCCTATACAATAAACTCACAAAGTGTGTCACCTTTGTTATAACTAGTGTCGTGCAAAAGTTTGATTACATCAGTTTCAAGCCAAACTTTGAATAGGCTTTAATTATTAAGGCTTACGCGTTTTCGTTAAGAAAAGAAAACCTGACTGGTTACAAACGTAATAAGTTTGTTCGTCAGTCATAAAGATGATGATAATGACTTAAACAGAAGTACCTCATGACATAGGATTGACTGGTCATCGTTCTGTTCAAGTACTCAAATTTAACAAGTTCATCGGCATCATATTTATAGCACTGTACAAAACCGTTTTCACGAACCGACCTGTTCAGGAAGACGACATAATAAACATCGAGATCGGCGTGGGCAGCAACCGTCGCATGCGCATCGCCCATATCCAGCCTTGGACGCTGTACTTCCGGGACCCCTCCATGGAGGAGCGCTTTGGGAAGCTGGACGCCAAGACCTTCAAATCTAATGTCATGTGCTGCCTCGTCTTGTGGCTGTTCATTGTAGCTGTTCAGATTGTTATTCATTACAAGTAAGTTTTATGTCTTCTGTAGTTTTTGTCTATTTCTTTTCTGAAAATAGCGTATTCCTGATTACATTATCAGCTGTAGTCTTCAGGGTTTTCAGCATGTGGTAGGTATTTTTTATGGACACTGACCGCCTTCTCGATACCAACCCGGCTTGGGAATTTTGATGAAAAGCTTTGGTGGAGAACTACGTTCTAAAAAGTATTATGACGTAGATAGGTGGATAGGAAGATTAAACGTTTAATTGATCAATTTTGTTCTTAGTTCTCAGTATTTAAACCCCGCGTCTGCTTCTATATATACATTTAGTTTCTTGTCAAGAAGTCTACCATAACTCCGAATCTTAGAAAATATTTATCTTCCAGCTGCATACGCCTATTGATTACCCTGTCTATCATGACGGTCATCCTAGCCCTGTTGTTCGCCCTTGTCATGGCGGAGGAATTCCCGAACTTCCTGCCGAGAATATCCAGCCTCTCTGCCAGACTCAGCGGCAGCAGACTCAAGAGGGACATACACATTTGCTGCTTCGTCTCCATCATGTCGATATCCAGGTAAGGAAAATGTGTGAAGGAAAAAGCCATCACGAGTCCTCCCTACGGAGAGATGATGATGGTTGAATGTGTGCCAGAATTGACGTTGAGACTTGGTCAACTCGCTCCCAAAAGAACACTTTTAACCCGCACAGTGGTGGCCTGCATAAAAACACCAAATTTGAATAATAGCTTAATTCCTGAAACTTTTTATATTGTTCTTGATTCCACAGACTAGAGAGATAATAGTTATAATATTTAAGACAAAACACTAAATTTTTTGTCTTTTTTATTCCAGCACCACAAAACTCTACATGTGTCCTTCATCATTTCCACAACCAATGATGGTAGTCAACAACACTTGTGCACTAAACGCTAATACTTCAGACAGTGAAGTGTATGAGATTTTAAAAGGGGAGTGCTTCCGACCAGAGTACGTAGTATTTACGTGGATCCTCTGTCTGGTGGCGCTGACTTCGATTCTCAAACTTTACTACTTGATAAAGACATGTTTGGCGATTGTAAATGCGACTGCCTATTCCGCGTTGCTGTTGCATTACTATAATGTCTATTATATTAGCACTGAACCTGACAATACGTAAGTAATTTAAGTCCCTTTTTTATTACCTTTGCATTAACACTAACTCCTTGAAACAGAAGTATACATGATCTTAACCAAACTAAAACCAAATTGACCAAATTAAACAGTCCTATTTCTCATTTTCTCTTTCAGGCAGCTCCCATTTTACGTTCAAATGCTGATCCTGATGATGATGTTCCTAGTGGTAGTGGTATACCACGCGCGCCTCATTGAAGTGACCTCGCGATTAGACTTCTTGTGGAAGCTGCAGGCGGAGAACGACCTGGTGGAGATGGAGGACACACAGAAGACTAACAGACATCTGCTGAAGCATATACTGCCGGATCATGTGATACAACACTTTCTGAGCAAAGACCGGTGTCCTGATGTAAGTGAAATCGTAATGATGGTACTTACTTTTGTTAGACTATTGTTAGAAGTATCTTCTATCGGGAAAGCCTCGTATGTTGTCATATACACTGTTATACATTATTAACGATTCAACTTAATAAAACCTTTATTTCCCAGGAGTTGTACTCGCAATGGCGCGACGAGGTGGGAGTGATGTTTGCAGGCATCGCCAACTTCCACGAGTTCTACTCCGAACAGAAGGCCATCGAGTGCATGCGGCTGCTGAACGAGATCATTTGTAATGTACCGGATGTTATTAACATTATCAGAACTTCTAGCTGATGTGCCGCCCGATATACTCTCCATAGAATAGCCAACTTCCATAGAAACTTTTACAAATTCTAGCCGTATGTCGAGATATACCGTGTTTTCAATTGCACCCACAACCAAAGCTTAGCTTCGGAACCTGTGTAAGAGTGCAGTCGTACAAATATAATTATACTAGAGGCCGCCCGCGACTTCGTCCGCATGGAAACCCTATCAATCCCGCGGGAACTCTGGGATAAAAAGTAGCCTATGTGTTATTCTGGGTCTTCAGCTACCTACATACCAAATTTCATGGTAATCGGTTCAGTAGTTTTTGCGTGAAAGAGTAACAAACATCCATACAAACTTTCGCCTTTATAATAGTAGTAGGATGAACCATCAACGTGCCTCACTGTTGACAACCAAGACATAACATCAATAGTTGGGAAACTGTGTGGTTGTATTAACCTCCTTCGATTTTGCAGTTGATTTTGACAAGCTCCTGATGCAGCCACGGTTTCGAAGCATAGAAAAGATCAAGACTATCGGAGCCACATATATGGCGGCCTCAGGCCTGAACCCAAACCATAAGGTGAGTATGCACAATTATTGAAAAGTTACAAATGAGTGTTGTTACCACATAAATTTTTATATTAGTTATACAGACGATGGTGTGATGTGATTTTTGAAGTCACTCCGTAAATAATGAGTTTTTTTATATAGATGAAATAGAATTTTAATACAAAATGACATTTATTTCAGAATGGCGAAGATGACCGCCAGCATCTCTGCGCTCTCGTGGATTACGCGTTCGCGTTACGAGAAGCACTTGAAGACATAAACAACAATAGTTATAACAAATTCGGATTAAGAGTTGGTAAGTTTACAACTTGGGTGTGTTAGCTAGTCCAGGGCGATCTCATTCGGTGCCTTGAAAATCACGGCACACTGTAGTCACAATTTCCTTTTAAATTTTTGGATTCACAACATAAGCTCAGTCATAGAGCCGTGGAGAACTGCTGTTCACCAATGTACCGATTTCAGGTATAAGTTGCGGTCCACTGGTGGGTGGTGTGATCGGCGCCCGCAAGCCCGTGTACGACATTTGGGGGAACACTGTGAATGAAGCGTCACGGATGGAGACCACGGGCATCATGGACCGCATACAAGTCACCAAGTACACTAAGACGGTGAGTGCTGTGTTCAACAAGATTGCAAGTGTGAGGTACGACATCTAGGGGTCAATCCATGAAATTTTGGTGGAAAAATTCAAAAATAATTAATTTACAATTTCGTTTCTCGATGATATTTAATAGATATATATCTTATCAGCTACTAGAGCGTTGCGGCTACGAGTTAGAATCCCGAGGTCCAGTAGAGGTGAAAGGCAAAGGTCGTATGGAGACTTTCTGGGTGATTCGAGGTGCCGACAGAGGACAGCGGCCTGCGCACGCGGCAGCGCCTCCTAGATCACTTGCCGCCATAGTGTATACTATGCTGCAGACCAGGAAGAGGATATATACGCATCCGCTGGATTCTGCTGCTATACGTGAGTCTTCTACTGGATATTATCTAACCAGTTACCGAGATATTGCGGTAAAAGTTCCGCAGTGGCGTCCCATTATCTCCAAGAACAGGTTTACGTTTAGCCCTTTGTTAAAAAATATTCCTAAACACCAATCTGTTCTTGATCATCTACGATAAAACTTTCATCTTGAAAGATGATGATGAAAGATGGACGGCAATTTTTTGCTGTCGAATCTTTCAATGATAAAACTTGTGTCGCCTTATCTACCAATGACAAGAACTATTCTGACGGGTTCATTTGTCGGCCAAATGACTATCACAGAATAGTCTCATCGCTTTTCGCTTATTAAAATAAAACAACGATTTCCACGAAATAGTCTGTAAAACTTCAACAATGACTTATTTGACGTAGCGGGTCGCAGCGGCAGCGTGCGCAGCGGCGTGGCGGCGCGGGCGGGCACGGCGCCCAGCGGCGGCGCGCGGCACCGCTCCGGGGAGCTGCGGAGGGCCAAGACGAGGCACGGACACTCGCGGTAAACCATTTCTACTTTTGCAGTTGGAGTTTCAACCATTAGAACCGAGATGGTTGACACGCCCCCCAGAAAAGACGAGATAGTTGAAAAGCCCTGTCTCGAGCAGCTTAAATTCTTAATAGCGGATCATTTTATCTACGTCTATGGAGTAGGAGGTTCCAGCACGTAATGCTCACTTAACCTTTTGGGCGTCATTGATTTCTTTTACCAATGGCGTTTGACACCAAATGGCGTCATCCGCAATGAATCGGTTAAAGATGCCTAACGTGACACGACTTCGCGTGAAGAAGTAGGCATCTCTAATGCCCAACATTATGCTTCTGTTGTTTATCTATTGTCCTATTAAAGAAACAAATACTTACAGCGATATGCCTGACATGGAGCTGGGCATCAGGCCGCACGCGAGCAGCATGGTGGTGCGCCGGCCGCGGGCCGCCGCCGCCGTGGCCAGCCTCTCGGCGCCGCACACTCCCACCGCCGCACACGGCTCCCCAATGCCCCTACACCCGTTAGGATTACCAGAGACAGAACAGCTGCCAAAGGTGGAGAGGGTGCAGGAAGCGCCGCAGAAGATGGGAATCGGTAGGTTTTTTTAGACGGTTCAGAACATACTAATTTGCTCGATACCAATGAACTTCCTGTTCAATGAAAAGTTTTTCTGACAGGTGCCAGGTTAAAAGCAGCGAGTTTCTCATACCGGACGCGACCGCCCCGGGATCGGTCGCCAAAGATCCGGGATCAGAACAACGGCGCCTCCAACGCGTCCCTGACAAACGGGGCGCCTGGTTCCTTCCGCTTCCGGTCCGTCACCACCGCCTCCTTCCTCAGGTCCAAGGCCAAGAAAAAGGAGGAGGACACCAAAGAAAATGGCGACGCGCTGACCACCAGGATGTAACCTCATTTCATTAAGTGCAATAAACTGAAGAATCAATGTTAAATGAATATTTGAATGTCGATTGTGACAAAAACTGTCCCAAATTGCAGCGTCATTATCAGTCATCATCAGAGCTTTAACACTTTCCAACCCGGGGTTTCTACGATGAGGTTGCTATTTCTCTCAATTCTCATATTTCTTAGTTCCATAATATCCAGTTCAATAATACACGGTCCAGTTACATAAATACGTTCTCACGTAAAATCCTGGTGCCAAAGATTTAAAAATATAAACTTCATTCTTTATATTACCGATTCTGAGATTATGTAGTCTTACCAAAGATAAATTTATAGGTATGTATAAAAATATATTTTAGAATAAAAAAATTAAATGGTAGGTAGGTACATATGCTAAATAGTGATTAATTATCACTGTTATTAGTATTGATTTTATTTATTTGCCGGTTATAAATTTGATATTTAGTATTAAGTAATTTTAATATTTAGTATTTAAGAAATTATCTAGTTATATATTGTAAATAATTTTATACAATTAACTAACTTTATTAAATATAAGTGATACAATAACTAACGAAATTTTATTATGGCACAATTTAGAAATATTTTTGTTTTAAATTAGGCACAAATGGCATTTATTATTTGTAAGATTTATTATTATTTCAAGTTATTGTAAAAAGGGGATGAAACAAAAACGCTAGACTTCGTCTTCCGCGAGAAGACACCTACATAAAGTATAATTATAATGAAATACTTTAACGCAATAAGAACTAGGAATTGCGAAGGTAGTGGGACCAAAGACGAGAAGGATAGTATAAACTACATCCTCCAATTTTGAGAATTTTATTAAAGGGAAGAAATATATGGATTTATGAAACAATGCACTTGGCTAGTTCTTATTGCTTGTGTAAATATTTTCTTTTTTACGAAACTAAAAATTCTTCAATCAAGTCTATAAATATATTAACATAAAATTTACGTCATAATAAGTGCTTCCTATTTTTATTTTTTGTTTATTATTATTTGTGATCTGTGTATTTTTTGCCTTAGAAACACTAACTTATTCCTGGGGCTACGTGGGAATTTCCAAGAGGTATTAATTTGGGAAGAGGTTGTATTTATAAGAAGTTGAATCTGTCTGTGGTAGATGTTTTCTATATGTCGAATGCTTCATGTTGTAACGAACACGTACATATTATTAACATGCCAAGTTAAATATCACTAAGTGTATTTATAAGATAATGATGCCAAAGAATCTAGATCTCAAAATTACGTGCCGCATAGATAGTAAGGTGACATTTAATGCATTCTTTTTAATCTGATGCATTAGGTCGTCTAGTAGAAAAGTCCATATTATTTATTTCGTTAACAGAAATGAATATTATAAATTATAGTAAAGGCTTTTTTTAAAACCACAATTTTGTCAGATATATTTTCCAGCAGTATGAATATTTTAGTTTGAAAGATATATGTATTTATATTTATGAATTGTTTATTGTACTTGTTAATCTGAACAGGATGAATTTTTATTCATTAAGGAAATTTTCAGAGCATGTATGAACGATGAATTTAAGTCGGTTAATTATAATAGCAAAAATAATTATTTTTTTTGCTGTTACCATCCCACAAAAAATTGGTTGATCAGCCTATAGGCCTTAGTATGAGAAACAAGATTTTTTTCGGTTTTGGCAACATTGTTTTTCTTAAGTTTCATCATCCAAACATGCTTTCAAAATTTCTTGAAAGAAAATCACAAATGTTTTTATCTTTTTATGTGTAATGTAAACGATTGTGTTGATATTTAAATAAAATTCCTTTTGCATACAATACGTACATATTTGCATATAATAGTATAAATAATAAAAAGATCTTAATGTTACTAAAAGTATAAATACAATATATGAAAATATTGAATAGTTTTTTCTTTAATTACATAAAATAATATTTTTTTGTAAAAAAAATATTTATGGATGGATAGAAAAGGTTTTCTGAGGGAAAATAAAAGGATTGTTCTGTATAAATCTTACTTTATTATTGCCAATAAACTCACTCTACTCAACTAACTCCATGATTCAAAATTCGGAATACTATGTTTAAATATTTATTAGCTTTGGAAATAACTCACATTTTACTCACAATACACCATAACTTTCTTACGGCGGACACACATTTTTACTAATATTGAGATTTTTGATAAATTTCTTTATTATATTATAACACCTCTTTTAAATGGTATATTATCCCCAAAAGCTCACGGGGCAACCCCCGTGTTATGGAATTTGAGTGCCTTGGATACTTTAATAAATTATAATAATGATTTATTGAAGTATGTTAATATATAGTATGTTAATATATAGAATAAATGAATTACTTCATTATACGTTGCCAAATGATGAGAATGCACAAAATCTTTGGAACTTTAAATACACATTGATGTCGGTATGAAAATAAATGATGCTTTTAAAAGATTTACATGAGTGTACCACAAATATTATGGATTGGTAAGAACCACAAAAAGGCTTCTTAAAGATACTCGCAATTTATTTTTTGAATAACCTCAACCCAATTTTAGTCCATTAAAAAACTATTTTCATACGCTCAGATGCACTCATTCAACGCACTTCCTTTAAAAGGAAATTAAACAATTCAACCCTTACAAGCTATGTGTGACATCACGTTTGGAAATACATTAACTTACTGTTCTAGCGCAATGCGGTCCTACACCCCAGCCAGTAGTCAGAAAAACTTCGAATTTTACTTTTAATTTATACTTTGAACTAACATACGTGCCTTGTCCTTTCCGGTACATTAGAAGCGCTTAGATTATTGAGTCTTTAAAAAAATAAAGAATAAAGACGTGATATGTATGTAGATTTTCTGAAGAAAAATATAAGTATGTAAAGAGAATATAAGTATGTACGGAGAGATAAGTCACTATATAAAGAGTTTAGTGAATTGGTTTCTCCTCTGACAATTTCATTAATTGTTAACCGGCAAAGTTATTCTAGCTATCGGCAGGGCTCTAGTGTATATCACAATTCATAATAAATGAACTTTGAACTATACAATAATACCATAGAGTGATCGTTACTCACCTCACATGTTAAAATCATTCATACTTGTAAAATATTAAATAATAATGGCGATTCGAACCAAATAAGTGAAAAGATTTGGTAGTTCAATGCCGAAATTTTACAAAAATATGCACAATAATTTTTTTGTATCGATTTTTTTTTTGATTATCGTTATCATCATAAAACAAATTTTTCATTTCATTTCTCTCATTACACACTCAGTAAAATAACACCCTACATAATGTCTTCATGTCACATAATTTGTATAAAACTAATTTATTTTAAATAAAACATTGAATTCTGTTCATAAAACATGACTATCGAATTGTAATAATGAATCCGTCATATTTGTAAAATATTATAACATTTAAATAACACACATTATTGCAAATAGGTATTTAGAAAAATAAATAAATATAGTAAAAGTGACTCTGATACCATTTTATGATAAAAACGTTTACTCAAACGGCGATCATACGTGCAATACTGCGATCAAACACGGTATGACTCATGTTTCTCACTCAAAACCAACATGGCTGACTGATTTTTTATTCATCATATGGCAGTTTATGATTGGACTTTTCACTTAGAAGATATAAATAGGTACTATTTTTTTTTAACCTTACGCATAATGTTTCGGTATGTCTTTATAAAGTAGATTATAATCTACTCCTTCCTATAATATGAAGATTACGAATAAACAAAAGCGATGGTACCGGTAGCTCACTAAATAAATAAAGGCAAGATTTTTATTGCTCAATAATAAACTCGTACGAAAATATCATTTTGTACACCAACATAGCTATGGCACCAATTTGTATTCGTGTTTTTTTTAAATATTATATTATTCGGGTCGCGGACATTCGTCCAATTTAACTACAACTTAATTGTGATTATTGCGTACCATCGCAGTCTGTAGCACTTCCGTCCACCTGTAAAAAGAATAAAACTGTCAAACGTGTTATATTTTCTGGAGTATACGAAACGATACCGGGAACCTCTGTACTTGGTAATACGAAGTTATAAATCTACAGTAACAGGTAATGACCTAATGTAGGTGTATTAAAAGCAGTTGTATCAAGAAGGTACTCAACCTCATAAGGTTTGCCTCATTTCACAAAAAGCATTTACAATCGATAAAGAAAGATTTTTTTTTATTTTGGTACATACATTTTAAATTATCAGTATAACATATACATTTTCACTACATAGTATAAAACAAAGTCGCTATTTTAGTCTGTATGTCTGTGTGCTTAAATCTTTAAAATTACGCAACGGATTTTGATGCGGTTTTTTGTAACAGGTAGAGTGATTCAAGAGGAAGGTTTTTATGTATAATAACAAAATTTTGCACCCGTGCGAAGCCGGGGCGGGTCGCTAGTTATTTATATAAGACAAAGTGAATCTGCCTTTCTCCCACACATAGAAAAAACAATATAGAAAGGGAGAATTAAAGGCACGTACCTGTGATATGTAAAGTGACTGTCGGCTCGGAAGTAATAGACGTGGTTCTTGAACTGCAGCTTGAATACGAAATCCTTGTCGATGCCGTCGGACGAGTCCGGGGGGCCCACGCCGTAACTAAAGAAAACCAACAAAATTATCAATATAAATTAGCACATAGAACTAAAAAAGGTTAGCACTAGCCTACCTTCTTAAAAGTCTATTCTATCTGCGTACCAAATTTCATTAAAATCGGTTCAGTTGTTTTTTGCAAGTATTTCGCCATTTTAGATTCGTTTCTTTATTGAAGCGGATCGCGAAACCCTATATCTGAACATGGCCTATGTCATTGAGACTGTACATATATAATATACGTATGTACATATATAAATCTGACCCGAGCAGCGGCAGAGAAGCGAGCGGCGTGTCGTCCTGCCAGCTCTTGTAGAAGAACAGCGTGAAGGCGGCGAACACCACCCACAGCTTCTGCCAGCCCGGGGACTTCTTGAACTTGCGGAGCAAGTAGCCGGACAGCTGCGTCTGAGGGGAAAGGGAAATGTATATTTAGGCATAAGCTGGGGCTGAAATGTATATTAGGTATAAATTGGGGCTTAAAAATTTTAACTACTTTTGAGAGAGTCTCTTGTAAAAACCTGCCTCAGCCAATCCAGGATCATGGTCATAAAAGCGTACTCCACTCCACAGAAAGATGAGGATGAAACCGGGCCTAACGAAGAAGATAAATATGTGATGTCTTTCATAGACGTAGAAAAAAAGGCGGACGGAGTGTGGCTTGAAAAAAAGTGAAGCATCGTGTTGACGGCGTTATACTCATCGTGTGAGCGACAGAAAACTTTAGATGACAATGTCTCACGACGTTATAAATATAAATATATACGGGACAAATTACACAGATTGAGCTAGCCTCGAAGTAAGTTCGAGACTTGTGTTACGAGATACTAACTCGAAGATACTATATTTTACAATAAATACTCATATAGATAAACATCCAAGACCCAGGCCAATCAGAAAAAGTTCTTTTCTCATCATGCCCTGGCCGGGATTCGAACCCGGGACCTCCGGTGTCACAGACAAGCGTACTACCGCTGCGCCGCAGAGGCCGTTATGGCGGCCGACTGTCACACTATTAGCGAGACGTGTAAATATACAGCGGGCCTTGATACTATTATATAGGTGCTCAATTTTGCCGTATAATTAAACTCCATCTGCCTTTTTTTCAATGTATGTTTTCTGCAAATCCTGTTTACCCGGAGCGCCAGCTGCAGGGACTCCCTGGGCAGCGAGGCGGCGCGGTGCCAGCACACGTGCGGCAGCGAGCACGCGGCGCCGCTCAGCGCCTCGGGCGACTCCGCGGGTGGAGCTGGAAAATATACAAGTACCTATAATACACTTTACAGAGATGTCCCAACCGATATTAGGAAGATGACTAAGTAAAATTTTGTTATCACCTTTTAGTACATACATATGATAACGCTTTTATCCCTTGCAGGGCAGACAGTCTTGAAAAGCACTAGCACCTAGGTCATAACTGAAAATCAGCGTATTGCTCTATAGCAATAAATTCGTTGAGTTGTGACCTTTTTGTATTGCTGCAACTCACACCCTATTAATTTGTATTCCGTATGTTCATTGTAAACTGTGTGTAGCAAATCAAATAAATGAATTATCTATCTATCTATCTATCTAAAAGACTGACAGGCCACTTTCAGCCGTTTGGCTTAATAATATAATTGTGATTAAAATAGTGACAATTAAGCCTATCCCTTTGTCGCCTTTCACGACATCTATTTTACTTAAAATAAAGGCACTTAAAAAGAAAATCGAATTTGTCATTCAAAGATAGTCCTAGACACCATTCACTCGAGCAGAACTGTAGCTATCAAGTATCTCGGCGCCTGCGTTATCAACATGTTGTCCGTGTGAATGATGCTTTAGAATACATACAAGCGTCGACATCGTGCGTCAGCTCCGTGTCCACGTGCACGGGGTTCTCTCTCGCGTGTTGTATCGCCGCCTGAAGGTCTGCACTCCAGCCAGCGTACTCTTGCTCTGTGCTAGTGCTGAACAGGAGTTGAACATCTTCACCTGTTAAAATAATATGAATTATGTTTAAACACCATATACCTACATTTAACTTAATGTTTACAATTACTAAGTATGGTCACGTCTATATCCCTTGCGGGGTAGACAGAGCCAACAGTCTTGAAAAGACTGAATGGCCACATTCAGCTATTTGGCTTAATGATAGAATTGAGATTCAAAAAGTGACAGGTTGCTAGCCCATCGCCTAAAAAAAGAATCCCATGTTTGTAAGCCTATCCCTTAGTCGCCTTTTACGACATCCATGGGAAAGATATGGAGTGGTCCTATTCTTTTTTGTATTGATGCCGGGAACCACACGGCCTTTACAATTACTATATAAAAAAAATCATTATATTAAAATTTTCTTCAACACACTAAAGACTTCAACCAACCGTAGAGTTCGAAAGAGTTAGGGAGGTCATGCTGCCTCAGGGTGAGGCGGCGCAGCGCCAGCGCGGCGTGCGCCCGGAACTGGCTCGCGCCGCCCGGCTTCGACGCCAGCACCAGCACGTCGCTGAACTGAAACAACACCAGCTACACTGTAAGCTCAGACAACTGTTGTGTAACTTTCAAGGTTCGATTCTGTTCAATTGAAGCAAAACTGTGATGAACTTTCGGGGCTCGACCGCCATGAATGGAAAGATTATCAGTTGAGCTAAATCAAATGCCTGGTGCTCTGACAGATTTATCTCAAATATTTTGCCGTCGTAAAAATATTGTTCGCTTCATTACAAGATTTATTACAAACAGTGATTTCTAACTCCCATCCCATTTCTAAACGACGAAATGACGCAAAGACTTAAAAGTTTATTTTCAAAACAAAGTTTCCAAAAGGATTATAAATTAGAAATTCAATTCACTTTATCAACCTCTTATTTTCATAAATATTAGTAAAAACCGCCGAGCTTGCATGAAGAGAGTTATGAATGTGGATGAAGCAAAGGAAGTATGCAGGGATCGTGGCAATTGGAAAGAGGCAGTCTCTGCCTACCTCTCCGGGAAAGAGGCGTGATTTTATGTATGTATGTATGTTAGTAAAAAAAAAATCAAATTACGTCCTCACCAAAAACAGCATCCTCTGTTGCAGTCCCCTCGTGGAATGTTTGTACACACAGCCCAGTCTTATGAACTCCCTCCCTGCTACTAGCAGTTTGTCGTAACCTGAGGAATTTAACATTACATATAATCACGTCTTTATACCTTAGAGGACAAACAGAGCCAACCTTCTTTGAAAAGGCTATGACCACGTGTAATTGTATGGCTAAAGAATAGAACTGAAATTCAAATGATATATTTAGAATAATCCTTCGTCTAAAATGAGAATCTCAAAAATATATAAGGTAAAATAAATATGCAGAGATCGTGGCAACTGGAAAGAGGTAGTCTCTGCCTACCCCTCCGGGAAAAAGGCGTGATTTTATGTACGTATGTAAAATAAATAATGTACATACGAGTTAGTTATGTCTCCTGACGACGACTGTTGACTCTGTATATCCTGTGCGGGGTAAACAGAGTCAACAGTCATCGAAAGACTGAAACGCCACATTCAGCTGTATGATTTATTGATGGAATTGAAAAAGTGACATTTAGCTAGACTAGCGCCTACAAGAAGGATCCCAAGCTCATTGAGCCTTTCCATCAGTCACCATTTACGACATTCGTGGAAAAGACATGGAGTGGTCCTATTCTAAAGTGTCGGGAACCACACAGTTCCTATGGCATAATCGTTTGATATCTATACTAATCCATACTAATATTATAAAGCTGAATAGTTTGTTTGTTTAAACACGCTAATCTCAGGAACTACTGGTTCGAATTGAACAATTCTTTTTGCGTTAAATAGACCATTTATCGAGGAAGGCTTTAGGCTATATTACATCACGCTGCCACTATAAGGAGCGAAGAAATAATGGAGAATGTGAAAAAACGGGGGAAATTATTCATCCTTTCAGACGAAGTCGCAGGCACAGCTAGTTTCTAATATGCGCAGTAAAGCATCTCTAATCAGGTTGTGGTCGCACCCCGGATGTCCCGCTGCAGCTGGCACAGCGCGGCGTGGTTCTCGGCGTGCGGCAGCTGCTCCAGCGCCAGCTGCGCCGCGCGGCGCGATATCTCCAGCGCTGCCGCCGCCGCCTCGCTGCCGCACGCCTTGTATAGCTCTGGAGGTGAATTGGTTGGTTAAAAAAGGGGTATAATAATTTGTTAATACTTTTTTTTTATACAATATTTGTATATGCATGATTCTATTGGTTATATTAATTAATACATAAGAAAAAATTAAAAAAGAGAATAGGAAATAATTAGAAAATTATATAAAGCCCTTCTCGTGAGAAGGCGACCAATATTAGAAGAGTTTGTTCAGCTGGTACATCTTTTCTTAGCAGTGAGCGATTTGTTTAGGCGTAGTACCAGCACCCTTTTGGGAAGGGTGTAAATTTTGGAATTAGGTAGTTGGCAGTATTTTGACAAAAACAAATACTTATATTTGATTAAACTTACATTTTTTACATAAAAGATTTGAGTGCGTTTGACCTCAATCTGTTTGGTGGTGGCGGAGCAACATGAGGCCTAACCCAACAAACATTTAGGCGACGATTAGAGCTTATTTTGTTACTTAGTGGGCTACAAAGGCATTACAGTAGCAACACTTATGACTATTGGCGATAAAGTGGCGTACCAAGTAACGTATATCACTTCTACTTATAATACAGAGTTACAAGCGCGACAATTAGGCGAGCTTAAAGGTTATGGATGTATTATGGCAAATCTTAACACTGTTGTACATGCACAGCATTTTGTGTTATAGCTTTAAGTGAATCTTAGAACTCTAAGATCTAAATAAGAATAAGAATTAGCTACTACCTCCAAAAGTGCTATGCAGGTGATAATAAACTCTTTACAAGAACCTAAAGTTGCACAATAGCGTTAATAAGCGCTACCAGCCTTACAATAGTGTTTATTTAATCTTATATAGAACCAAATGCTTGAAGTTATACAAAACTCTCTTGCATTACCTTAAGTCAAATAGGAGTATAATTTTTCGCTATAACAGATCCTATAGCGTCTATTGTTACTTTTTTGTGACTAAAGGTAAAGTAAGCGCTTAAGGTCACTACTGTATTTCTTATATTGACTACTTGTTTTTGACAATGGCGTCGCAACCAAAATAAACAAAAATTGTTGTAAATACGTGGAAAAGTTTTCAGTAAATAGACAACATACATCGGGCGCTCGAATTATTTGCCAATAAATATGTAACATATTCACAGTGTACTTCCCTTCGCAGCAAAAATATGCTTCCTTTCTCACCATACAATATCACTTTTTTTTGTTTAATATAAAAATCATTAGTCGTAAACTTATAGCCATTGAAAATAAAATTATTTATTATTAGATCACAAAATTAGTTTAATTATCTTGAATAGCGTTCAGACCGTTACAAAACACCTATTTACGTCCCTTTTAGCGCTTGAAAATATAATTAACGCCTTTGTATCTCTACTGTACCGCTTAAGGAGTCAGTTGACGCTTATTTACCCCTCTTGTATCGCTAAGAGATCCTGTTACCGCTATAATAACTTTCTTATAGCACTAATTGTACCTCTTAGCCAATTACCATAACTCTTGTATACCGTCATTATACAACCTTAAGTAATATAAAAATTGTGCCCAATTCGGGGGTAAAGTAGGGTTAGAGCGCGCTCTAACACTAATTTGTTACACCCATAAACCACTTTAGAATCTAGTTAGCGCTTTTATAGACTTATTATAAATCTTACTTTAGCGCCTAATTGTTACTTGGGAAGGTACGCAAGCGCAAATACTATTCACTCATGCCTTTAATTAAATAATTATGTATTTTTTTTCTCCATCAATTGAAATGTAAAACGTGATTGCGATGTCCTATTTTCTGAATTGTAGAGAAGAAAAAACCCAGCAAGTGACCTGCCGCCAGCCGCGCGAGATGCAGCAGCCGGTGCAGCGGGCGCAGCAGCAGGCAGGCGAGCGGCAGCGCGGCGCCGCGCTCGCAGCGCGCGCACAGCGCGCCGCCCGCCGCGCCGCCGCGCCGCACGCTCTCCAGCAGCGCCGCCAGCGCGCCCGCCTGCCACACGTACGTCGAGTACGCCTGTGCGACAGTAGCAAACACTCCTATATGCTTGGGATTCTTCTTTATAGGCGACAGGCTAGCGACCTGTCACTATTTCAATCTCAATTCTATCAGTCTTTTTAAGACTATTGACTTTGTCTACCCCACAAGGGATATAGACGAGATTATATGTATGTATGAATATGCCTAAACGCGAATAAGAACTATTGCGGTAGTAGCAAGAATACCCAAGTACCGGTAAATAATATTGTTGCACAAATGAATAATGAATGAACAATAAATAATGGTTATATTATATACACACAATCAACACAAAATTTCATCGTCATTTAAATATCAAAATCATTCAAATTAAACAGTAAGAACTACTAATAGATAGGAATATTGTATAAAATAAATAATACTCACATCAAACGTGTTTGATAAATAGTCGTATAATAATTCAGCTATCTTTTTGTACTCTGGTTCTTCATCATCTGCAAAAAAAAAAAGAATTATGTCAAACAAAAGCGCTACACGGGAATCAATGAAAGATGTGGAAAACGCCGTCATTTCGATGCTTCACTTTATATGAGCAACCGTCCTCCTTTTTTTCTTCGCCTATAGAAATTGTATTTATATGCAAACTCTCCAGCCGCGCTAGCAGCGCGCCGGCGGGCAGCGCTAGCGGCTCCAGTGACAACGCCAGTGCTGCCACCTCGCTGCACTGTAACAGTGTGAGTGACGTACTGTCTCTGTTGGCCGCCAGCGCCCGCTCCAGCCGCGCCAGCAGCGCGCCGGCGGGCAGCGCTAGCGGCTCCAGTGACAACGCCAGTGCTGCCACCTCGCTGCTCTGTAACAGTGTGAGTGACGTACTGTCTCTGTTGGCCGCCAGCGCCCGCTCCAGCCGCGCCAGCAGCGCGCCGGCGGGCAGCGCTAGCGGCTCCAGTGACAACGCCAGTGCCGCCGCCTCGCTGCTCTGTAACAGTGTGAGTGACGTACTGTCTCTGTTGGCCGCCAGCGCCCGCTCCAGCCGCGCCAGCAGCGCGCCGGCGGGCAGCGCTAGCGGCTCCAGTGACAACGCCAGTGCCGCCGCCTCGCTGCTCTGTAACAGTGTGAGTGACGTACTGTCTCTGTTGGCCGCCAGCGCCCGCTCCAGCCGCGCCAGCAGCGCGCCGGCGGGCAGCGCTAGCGGCTCCAGTGACAACGCCAGTGCCGCCGCCTCGCTGCTCTGTAACAGTGTGAGTGACGTACTGTCTCTGTTGGCCGCCAGCGCCCGCTCCAGCCGCGCCAGCAGCGCGCCGGCGGGCAGCGCGAGCGGCTCCAGTGACAACGCGGCCCGCGCCAGTGCTGACACTTCACTGGACTCAGACGGCGGCACGCTGCCAGCTAGAGAAGACACGCCGCGGGAGAACGTCTGAAAAGCACAGAAATAAATAATACACAACTTTAACCGTATATACACTTAGGCAATACCAGGCGCGCTTGTGAAAACTTTATTAACCGTGCGCTGGGCGATTTCTTAAGTTTTATCCCTTTAGTGTTAGTTAGCCGCATAATTTTATCGAAGTGTAAATGTAGCTTAAATGGGTGAAAGAACACACTATTGAAAACCTAAACTAGAGAGCAGGCAAACAGTGGGCCCACTATGACCACGATCCAGCAATCGGTGAGACTCGACGAAGGGACTCATCTGCCCACCATGTCTAAAGATATACAAGCCGACTTAAATCGTTGTTTTGTAACGTATATTTTCAAAATCAAAATCCACTAGGTGAAGTCATAGTCGCTTTGAGGACCCTATTATGCTCTGCTGGAAATGAAACAGCACTACAGTAATTAAACATTACAATACTCACGACAGTAATAAGTTCCAGGTCCCGTTTGTACGTGCGCTCCGTCATCAGCAGCTCCTTGGCCACGAAGTATGTGACGTCACCGCGCTTCTTATCCCCAGCGCCGTTCTTCATAGTGTTCGTGAGTGTACTGGATATACTGGGAAACAAATATTTTGAAATAAGAATTCGGTGTTAATATATTCAATCCGTCCCAGCCCGCGTAAAATGAAAAATACGGCATTCCATTCCCGCGAGAAATTAAAAAAAGTTCCTAATAATAATACAAGCTGTGTTATTATTACCTGTTATTATTATTTCTCTTCAGCGTATCTCCAGCATCGCTCTCGCCCCCACTAAGAATATCCATGCTGTTTAGAGATTCCGACACGATGTTTACTGTAAACAAAATCAACAAAATGTATAATCTTTCTTTCTTTTCTTCTCTTCCAGTCCATATATTCATAATGATAAACTTTAAATTCAGTCGTTGGAAAAAGAGTTCAGTGGTTACACATTTTTTGGCTTCTGTCGCCTAACTTTAATAAGAAACATAATGAAATAAGATGAAAAATTGCTTTTAATATTATTTAGTCATATTTATTTTCAAGTAGCAATGTTTTGGATTACAAACTATATAAACGTAGATCTAAGATAATAATAATAACATGTAGATCTCTATAGAAATAATATCTAATATCTGTATCGCAGAAGTCGCATCATAGTATCGGGAAAAGACCCCGGTAGAAAGTAAAGAACTAAAACTTTAAGAACGGAAAACCATAACAAGAACTAATTCCTCTCACCGTTGACGTTTCCGTTGAGCGTATCACTATCCGCATCGTGCCCGTTCGCCAGAGGTCGTGTCTGTCGTACGATCGGCGTTGACGCGCACACCGGCAGAACGCCGTCTATCTCGCTCTGGTCCGCCGTCCTCTCGCTCGCACTCGGCGACATGCACAGACTCGCCGACGAAACCGTGTTATCCTCTTCTTCCGGCGATGTCTCGTCTGTTCTTAGACAATTTCAGATTAGAACGATGAATAAATAATGAAACAAATTAAGACAAATCGGTACTAAATCGAATAGATTTTTTTTTTCTTATTTGAATAGATGTTAAAATTTAGAAAGCAGTGAAGAGAACTTAAATATAAGTAATCAAAATATATGAAATGAATTTCTTATTCTTTGCCTCTTTGAAAAGTTATAGACACATACAACATAGATAAATTTTAAAATTTAGAAAGCGGCGTATATTTTATAAAATGAAAAAATAAGCAATCAAATTAACCAAAAAATATTTAAAACTATGGCAAACAGGTGAATTGCAAAATAAGTAACGAAAATTTTACAATCACATTCAGTCCTCTGTGTACATTAAAAAAATATTAACAATAGACAACAAGTTTTAAACTTAAAATAAAATAAGCTATGTAACTTAATTTAAAAGTGAGTGTGTAAACCTGTAAAAAAAAATTATGAAAGTGCTCATCTAATTCATACAAAAACTGAAATAAGGGTGAAAATAATCAAAAAATGCATTTAACAACGTAAAACTTATATTGACAACAAATAATATTCATGCTATATAACAAGTACAACTTACACGCTTTTTCCTGGCAGCTCGTAAATTAAAAAAAAAGGTGCAAACAAAAAAGTTCTTGCATTGAAACTTCTTTCATTTTAATTTATTTATTTATTGTTTAACTATCCCCGGCGGGGTTTAGTGTCGTGTATTGCAGGGATACCGAACACTTACATTCACATATAAATTCAAAAAGGAAGTAACAATTCAATACTCGAAACAATATTCAAATATACGTGACGATGAAACAATAAATAAGGAGATCGTAACATTACAGTCTATTCGGATTGTACAATTTCAATCGAAAAGTCAAAGTACTTAATAGCTACGATTTAATACTGATTTTCGCACTAACTAGGGAGGTCGGCGACCTCTTATCTAATAGTCTAAAATTGCTTCGTGCACACTCGACAAAACATTTTGACATTTTTTTTTACATTTTTGTAATTAATTGAACACTATGCAGCCGTGTGGTGACCGCCACTGTGGCGCATTCATTCAATTATATTCAACTGACATATAATTTCTAATAAATCGGCAAATAAGACAATTATTGCTTAAACAATCGTAAATACCTACAGTCTACCAAAATATCAGACCATAGTTTTAATTACTTCTTAAGGTTATGATCGTGATAGTTGTAAAACATTTCCAAATGTGAAAATAATGTGAAGTAAACAAAACGAAAGCAAAGGAATTTTTTACAAAGGCGCACTGTCAATTTTACATAGAAAACTGGTAAAAATTATATCATGTGCTTTAAATAGCAAAAAAAAATTTTTTTAACGGAAAATGTATGTATGTATTTAATGTGACACATTTTTTTAAAATAATATACGCAAAACAATTGACTTCATTTTGTGCTTAACATAATTTAATTTGAAAATACCTATATAAAAAGATTTCAAAAAGCTGTTAATATATCCGACTTATGTATTCCAAAAAAAAAATATACTAAGTCACTAACTCTTTCTAAAAGGGCTGAAATCAATAAAAATGGCAACATTTTATTCAAAATCTGTAAGTTTCTACATTTTATTATATAATAAACTATATCTTTAGTCTATCTGCAACGCCATCTTTCGTTTCGTGTATCTTATCAACCTTTCAATATAATTAATATTCATACCAATCGATATCGTACTAAATATATAGTGAATTTAAGTATCACACAAAATGGTGTGTTTTAACAATATAATGAAATTAATAAGTATAACGAAAAGTTGCAAGATGACGAACACGCAATATGTTATCCTATCTATTTAAATCTTAGCTGTAGATAAATTGATTGACACAGTGCGAAAAGAAATTACAAAACAGACATATCAAGTTAAAATTCATTAATTGGGAAGAATGAATGCATTAGGAAGAATAATATTAACTGCCACATACACATCTTTTCCCGACAAATTATCCTTCAGGCCACGATAAATTCGTTTATTTTAGCCAAATGATAACAATCGATGTAAAAGTTGATGCACGAATTAAATATTTTTTGACTATAGCTACATCAACGTAAAATGTATCTAAACATGCCTTTAGTAAATTTTAAAAACAAATCGTATTTCGATTTCGCAATTTACCAACTACATTTTATCCTTTTACACTTATTAACGTCGCATTATCATTCTTTTATCTTATAATAAGAGAATCACTATTATAATCGAATTAAAATTATTGTAATGCGGATAAATTGAGCAGATTTGGCACGATTGTAGATTCCGTTGTCGACCGTGGAAGTGTAGATAAACGCAGCAGTCTTATACGTGCTCGTAATGGGATTACAATGCAAATATCTTGTGATTTCAAAGCCATACACGACTTACAATTTATTTCTATAGGTCTCATATTGATCTCTCCTAAACCAATTATTATGTATGTCAATAAAGAATAATGTTTATAACAAAACAAAAGATCTTGGATCTCACCAAAAAGTAAATCACAGCCTTTATACATAATACTCGGTTACAAAATCTCTGTATCCGTTTCATTTTTGGCTTAAGAAAATACGATCATGTTTCCATTTACCGTACTAAGCTGAAATGGCTTCCCATTCGCTTTCGTAGAAATACTCGCATTCTCTGTCTTCTTTTTAATATTTTATTTAATCCCGCCTTTCCTTCCTATCTTAAAGATCGTTTCTCTTTCCGTCATTCGTCTAATTCTCCTTGCAGATCCCATTTGCGCACCATTCTTACTATTCCTACCCACAAGACTTCCTTCTACTCTTTCTCCTTCTCTACTCATGCTGTACGACTGTGGAATTCCTTACCGCATGATATTCGCGATTCCCAAACTCTCTCTTCATTCAAACGACGAGTTAAAGACTATTATCTCTCCAAATAGACTTATATATATTATATATATATTGGTATGTTTATGTAGTTTATTACTGTCATTTATTTAAGTACTAGCATGTATGTTTAGTTAAATATGTTAAACGTTATTTATGCACACGCCATACCGCTCTAAAATTCATCTTTCCTCTCATGGGTCTACTGGAAGAGATTTCTTGTGAAATAAGTAGCACCTTTGTACTAGAATTATTGTAATAAATGCTCCTGTATATAATTTTGTGTACATAAATAAATAAATAAATAAATAAATAAATAAATACTATTTTGTGGATAATATATGTTATAAAACGTAACAAATTTAATAAACTGCTTAAATATTTGACTAGAAGACTTTGGCACTACTTAGTTTTTTGTATACCACTAGGGTTACCTTGATAAAGCCTCAACTTATGTATGCGAGGACATTACATGACGGTAATACTTATAGGAATGTTGTCAGGGTTTATGAACAAGACGTCGTCTTGATACTTTCGTTTAATTACACATAACTACACCTAAATACTTAGCAAGCTATATTTTGAAGTCCGAATAACACATGATAGTTTAAGGGTCGCGCTACCCGGGATTGGCACTAGACTTTATTAAATATTTACTCTAAGTATTCAAAGTGATGTAAATATTCAATATAATGATTACTATAATATCAATGTAACAATACATTTAATTGCGTTATTTAGATTTTAAAATTTTCAAACGCGGGAACAGCATGCTCGCAACCGACCACGGGACATTCACACGAGGGAGAGTGAAATGGTTAAATTATTATAAGCTAAACTTGTTGCTAAATTCATTTAATCATTTTCGTCGTCAGAGCAGAGAGGCGGAGGCAGAGTGGAGACGTCAAACTTCTGCTCGGGGCTGTCGCTAGAAGCCTGCGAATCTACATAATGGCTAGAGTAGAATCTTTCAACATTATTCAAGCTAAAACGCTGATCGAGGTCTCTCGTGTAATGCTCAGCGCTGCCCTCTCCAGGCTCCAATTCATTCTCGTACTGAGGATAACATTCTTGCGTTTGGAACATGTCTGCTTCCTCGTAATGATCCGGATACGGACTGCCCCTATATTCTTCATATTCATCCTTGTCTTGAGGCAGTTCCGTATCGGAGTATGCTACAGATTCCCCGCGCTCGAAAAGGTAATTACTACCCGATTTAGTAATTTTCGGAGCTCTTTTTATTGTATCGATAGGATAAGCGTAATCGTCAGAATCATCTCTATCACTTTGCTCGTCGTAATAAACAGACCTCGGCTGCTGTTGTGCGGAAGACTCTCCTTTATCTTCGGACTGTCTATACCCTGCAGAAGACTTCGCCCTTTTAAGAGACGATTGACGGCTACTTTTATTAGAATACGATGCGCGAGGAGGGCTGTCCTCAGGCACATAAGGCGGTTCTTGCGAGTCCAGGTAAGGGTGACGTAAACGACCTAATCGATCAAACCTTGGAAAGCCCATTTCGTCTTCATCCGCGGAAGATCCGAATCCTTGAAATTGAACCGGAGTTATACTGATAGGGAATTGCTGTTGTTCGTAATTATTACTTTTATAATTGGCGTAATCGGCTTGACCTTCGTCTTCAGAATAACTGCCTGGTTCTGGTACATCATAGTTCTTTGAATCTCCTTTAGATACTTCCGAAGAACAAGACTCCATCTCAGGCAGATAGCTATCAGAGCACTCTGAGCTTTCCATTCTTCGTAGAGTGTCTTGCACTACTAAGTATTTTCCGCCATGGTGCATGTCACTCTCTGAAGAATATTGGCTCTTGGTGGAATCCTCCTCGAGCACGTCTTGTATTTTTTCCTGTTTCTTGCGCGCTCCTGTAACTTGCTTCTTCCGTCTAAAGGTCCTCATTCGCTCTCTAGGATCTCTTCGTACATCCAAAGAGCTGTCCGTGTCATTACCACTGGGAGGACTTTTAAGTGAAATGTTTCTCACCAAGAAAGACTTCTTCACTGGTGCTTTCAAAGGTTGTATTGGGGGAGATTCAGAGCTAAGGCTACTAGAGTAATAAGGCGAACAGCGTGAGAGTGGAGTTTTTCCAGATCTCTCGCCAGATTTCTTTTCTGGCAACTCCCTATGCACAGAAGGTATCTCAGGTACGGATATAACTGGTAATTCAGGCGATGCCAAGTAATGTTCGTGGAATGACCAGCTCTTAGGTTTACTTCGATACTGCTGAGAAGTTTTATATTCTTTTATTTGATTTTTAGACAACGTTTTATCGTCGTAACTGGCGTGTTTTGCTAATGGCTTGTAATCGGATCGTACGAATGCTCCACCGTCCTCGCGAATTATGTTAGAAAACTCTTGACTTTGATAACGTTCACTATGTTTCTCTGCTTGGCTATATAGCTGAGAAGGCATGTCGATATCTAACTCTGGCTGGGGAGCCACTACGTACGGTTTAAAGCCGCTGTCTTCACTCGCACAACGAGTTGTTGGTCTTGCATATCTATGAGTTTGTTCTTCATAGCTCATACTTTTAGGTGGCGCTTTTTGATATCGTTCATGAATGTTGTGCGTTCCTTGAAATCCTTTCAGCCTCTGATCGAACCTTAAAACTCCATTCGTATGTTTTTGAAGACTACTGAGAGAGCTAGAACTTGATTTGTCCGACTTATCGCTGTAGCTAATAGACGACGACTTATCATTTTTTCCAGTGTATGTTGCAGTCAATCTTAGCACAGACTCCTTAGCTTCGTCGACTTCTTTCGGCGGGGAAGGTGATTTTGTCACAGCCATTTCTCGTTTTTCTTCCTCTTCATTTTCAGGAAGTTCAATAACCGGAGTTTGTTCTGATTTAGATTGTTCCTCTTGTGCGTCTTCGCGAGCAGTGGCTACAAGTGTGTGACTCGTGCTAGCTGACCATTCAGATATTGACTGAGCCAATGTCAACGTACTGTCGCTTTTAGTCCCAGAACTACTATCAATACCTTTCCTTGATACAGTAGTATCAGAACTACACAGTTTATCGTACTTTATATTATCTGAACTTTTATCTAAACTACTGCTTTTCGAACTCATTTCTGCATGAGAAGCTTTTTTAGGTTTCTGGTCAGATTTTTTACTGGCATGAGATGAAGAATATACTTTAGTGGATTTATTTTCTGACTTTTCACTTTGCGGTACAGACACTCCTGATATACTTTCAGAAGCTGATAGATTGGCATACTGCCTCACGGTATTGGTCCCTGTTGACCACTCAGAAATGCTCAGGCAAATGGAAGTGTCTTCTGAATGAGAACTATGGGTACATTTCTTTTGTGGCAAACCGATTTTTACTGTACCGTCTAAATCCGTGCCAAATGAACTAGTTTCTTCCTCCGAATGGCTGCTATGACTGCATTTCTTACAAGTTCCCGCACTTCCAGTACTCAATTTTGTTACAACCCTTACAGTCTCGTCGGCGTTAGTTTGTGAAAGTAAATCATCTATAGATGTATCGGAATTCGATCCGAAAGAATACTTCTGTGTACCTAACTGTGAAAAACCTTTCTCAAAATCAGGCGACAATGACTTACTATCACCGCCAAATACATCATCCGTATCCTCGTAGATAGGACTATGATTCGTAGGAGATTTTTGTGGTTGATTAACAATTACTTTGTCTTCTATATTTTTTATGACAAATGATTTGTGTTCAGCTCGCGTGCAACAAGAACCTATATCACCCATCAAACATGTAGCTTTACTTATAGTTCCGCTTAGGCATGATTTATCATAATTCGGTACGACGCCTTTATTTAAACAAGAAGATTCATCGTGTTTTTCAAGTGGGTCCACCATATAACTAGATTGGTCGTAGGGTATAACTTTTACATTTTTAGGTGAAACGTCGCTGAACTCCAAAGATTTATCTGATTTTGATTCAGGAATATCTTTTTCAAAATCATCTTCGTTATTTAAAGTATCACTATCATCATCGGAGCCTTGTAAATTAGCCCTTGAACTCTCCGATCGAAGAGTCACCTTAGTAGCTTGTTCTGGTTCATTGTTCATATAATAAATATGAACTTTTTCAATAATAGGTGTTTCTAAAAGATTCAAAGGCACTGGGGGCCACTCTTCAGAACTTCTTCTACCGAAGTCTCCAACATCGTCCCTCTTAGCCTGTGGCGGCAATTCCGGTAACGGCCAGTCTTCAGACTCCTGGCTTTCACTAGCGGATGATTGTTTTAACGTTGCTTTCCTTGATGGCTTCTTTACCTTAGCTGGACTCTCACTAGATTTTTTTGAGTCCCAAGTATCGCTCTTAGCTATATCTTTTTTACTTTCCGCGTACATCTCACTTATTTTTGTTTGGTCGATGGGTATATCTGGCATTTCAGCTGATGTTCTACGATCAGTATCCGATATGTATGCAACATTGGCATTACTCGGCGGATCAGAACTGAGACTGGCTTGATGATCACTCGAATTCAATGACTCTTCATTAATGCTTTCTGATCTAGAACAAGCTTTTGTAGAATCTTCATCAGCACTCGTTTTTTCAGAAGCTGTGCTTCGTTCTGATATACGAGATAAAGTTCGACCGAAATTTTGGCCGTATCCAATTACAACATCATTACTATTTGATGATGAAGTAGCTGGATATAAGAAATTGACAGGAAAATCATTTAGATCATCTGTAAAGTCCGCTTCTGTAGAATCTTTGGATGTGTTTGCTGATAATGGTGGGTTTTTCGAAAACGTTTGGAAATCATCTAATATTCTTTGATTGTTATACTCGAACACATCTTTGTTGATATTCAAACTTTCATATCCTTCGTGATCTTGTGGTATCCACGCTTCTTCTATACTCGTACTGTTTTCACTACCTGAGGCCCCGAAGAAAGGTCTCCATGTAGGTTTTAATTCTTCACCTCGGCGATAAGCCTCACCGAGAGAGCCTGAAGTTGACTCCGTTGTTTCAAAAGATCCCCTGGACTCAACGCTAAGTGAGCCTCGTGAATCCATACTAGATTTAGAAGAACTCTTCTGCTCATCGAGGCGTGCCTTTCTTCTTGAAGAAGAATCGTCAACACTGAGAGAACCTTTGGAAGGTGTTGTAGTAGTGGTTGTGTCCATGCTAGATTTTGAAGAGCTCTTTTGATCAGTATCTTTCAAGGATCTTTTCTTCATAAGTTCCCTTTCAAATGATGACGTTATGACGTTTCCATCGTCATCAAAATCAATAGTGGTATTCTGGTCTTCTTGTGATATAGTTATGGCTATTTTGGTTTTCTTCACAGTTCTTTGTAAATCTTTTTTGATGTCCGATGTTTTAGAAGCAGCAGACTGACTAGATTCCGATTCTTCAATTACGCATTTTCCAATTTTATCTAAACCACTCTTCTTGATGTTAGGTCTCGATAGTTGCTCTACGGTTTTGTCTATACTTTCAGAACTAGATTCGGAATCAGTAGGCGCTTTTTGAGAATCGACTTGTCCTTGTTTCTCTAATGTAGGCGTCGGTGATTTTCTCATACCATACTTTGATGGACTTCTGGGGCTACGTGGGCTTTCCATACGAGCCATTTCGGGAATAGGAGAAGGAGACTTCGAATTCGATTTAGAATGCTCACTCGATATCGTATGTTGGGAAAGCAAATGTTCTTCTCCATATTCCATAGCTTGCTTGAGTTCTTCTAAGCACTCCCTATCCTTCTTGTTTAGTTTCTCAATATCTTGCGATATGCCAAGTGGTCTCGCAATAGAACAACTTACACTTGATTCGTCATCTATTGAACTACCCTTTATATTAGCGCTTGATGGGCTCACGTCTTTTTCAATGCTCGTCCAAGAAGTTGATTCAGAACTACGCGAACGTTCAGCGCTAAGTTTTAGTAACTCACTACGTCGTGATTTAGCTGTCAGTAATGTTCTCTGATCGGGCTTTTGTTCAGTTGGAGACTTATCGCTACCCGAACTGCCAGTATGCTCTCCTGATTCAGACTTGTTAGTAGATTTAGATGTACTAGAGTCAATAAATGGAATATTTTCAATTGTTGGACTATTTTCTTGAGGTGGAGTAACAATAATTTTGTTTTTATTTTTCCATTTCAACGTTAAATCTATAGGTTTTGATGGATCTCGAGACGCTTTATTTTTTGTATCTGTGTCAGATATTAACTGCGATATAGACTCATGTTTAAGAAACTCAACCAGACTTGCTGATGATTCATCAAATGTACCTTGAGTGTCCAACATTCTCTTGCTCTTACTGCACCTGTTGCTAGTATCAGAAAGCGGTAACTCTGTATCAGCGGTATACTCTTCAAAAGTGACCCAAGTTCCAGTATCATCACTTTTACCACGAGGCAGTTTCATCTTCTCTTTTTTCGATCCCTGATCTTGATCAGATGAACTATCAGCATCTATGTAAGGCAAAGATATGCCTAACATATGACTTTCATCAGATACTTTTAGTTCACTAACTTCCGTCAGTGACTCTTCTTCACTTATCAAACGTGCTACTTCACGCTTTCTTTGTTTAGTGACTTGTTCATGTATATCTTGACTACTCTTACTTTCTTGCAGTTCCCTCTGCTTATTGTAAATGTCTATTTTACGACGTTCCATTATAACAGTCTGAGTGTCATTTTCAATAACGGAGTGCTGAGAACTTGTCATCCACTCAATCGAAGAATCATCCTCAGTTTTGTCTTTACAACTATGCGCAGGCGAAACATCCTTTACTTCTACCTCTTTAGAAGTAGCGTCTGATTCTTCTTTAACAGTGGGATGTACATCTACTTTCACAATTTCCTGCTTGAAGTGTTTTTCCGTAACTTCAGCATGTGAATCAGTTTGTGGAGTAATGTAATTTCTATCGAGGCTTTTGGATTTTGTAGTCGCATCAAGATGAATTTCTCCTTTTCTATCCAAACTCTTAGATTTAGCACTTGGATTAAACTTTTGGTACACAACCTTCCCTTCAATTTGTTGTTTGAATTCTTGTTTCTTTGATAGTGTTTTAGGAGATTTTTGCAATGTTGATAGATCATCAAATTTGTCCTCCAATGACTGACTTGATTTGTCATCCATACTTTTATTCATTTTATTATTTGTTTTAGATGTTTTTTGGTCTTCAAAACTTCTACTTATTTTACCACCTATTTTATTATCTAGTTTTTTCGGTGATTTCGCAATAAAGACATGATCTTCCGCTTTACTATTAATCTTAGTCTCTATAATTATTTTATCACCCTCTGTCTTCACCAAAATTTTGTCCTCGGGTGGTGGGAATGGCGGCATAGTATCTTTCACTGGACTGATTAATGTTTTGGTTTGCTTCAAAGCTGCTTCAAAGAGCATTTGTTGTTTCTCTTGACGTTTGGCTATTTCAGTGTCGCTATCGTCTTGAGACTTTGTTCTTTCCTTACTTCCACCGCGTTTAATTTCCATCTTCTCAATAGATTTTGATTTTTCTTTAGCCAATTTTTTCTTTTCAGCTTGCTCGAATTCTTGACTTTTGGCGCGTGCTATATCCGAAGGAGGTACAGTCAAAAAATCTGGTCGTTCTTTTAATGTAGATGGTAGAGATTTCTGTGTGTGTAAAGATTTAACTCTAGTGGCATTAGTGTCCAAAGAACCTCCTTTGTTAAGCTTCCCATTAAGCTTTTGATTTTCTTCAGGTTTCGATTTGAGCGTGAGCTTTTTCTTTTCCTTGCGTTTGATTCTTTCAATGTCTGGAACAATCTGATCTTCACTCAAATCGGACAACTTTCTAATACTACCTCTAGGTGAATTCAAAGACGAAGTCGGTGAACGCGATGGTGATTTTGATAAAGGAGACCGTGAAATAGGTGATCTTGAAATAGGTGACCTACTAAGGGGTGAACGTGAAGGAGATTTAACTAAAGATTTAAGTTTAGTCAAATCATATCTTCGCTTGAAAGATCTTGGTCGTCTTTGCTCTACTAAATCTTCCAACAATTGAAGTTCTTCACTGTCAATCACCACCGACTTGACATCCTTAGGAGGTTCACACGATTGCTCTTCATCAACTTCTTCGATCTTTTCAATTGCGTCCTTACCAGTAATTGTTTTGGTAGTTTTTTCATCTATCAAAGATTTTTCTTCCAATATTTCTCCTTCCTCATTTATATCTTCTACGGTATCATCTTTCGAAGAAAAGGCATTCATTGGCGGTAATCTATGCAACTGAATGACGGGAGTGTCCAAGCTCTTAGCTCTTCGACCCGCAGTTGGAGAATCTTGGGTTGCTTTCTGACGTTGTAGTGAAAAAACGGATCCTTCGGATAAATTTAATCTTGCATGAGCGAAAAGTATAGGAGTTCCGCCGGACTTACGGAGCATAGGTGAAATCAACTCATCGCGCAAACTCTTTTTGACGTCAAGTTTGCCAACCTCTTTTTTCTCATCTTTTATTTCACTTTTCTCTTCAGATTGACTTCGCAGACCAGTCACTTTCTGTATTTCAATATCAGCTAAATGCTCATCATCTGATTTAAGAAACTCTGTACTCTCCAAAATTGGTGACGGTATATTTTCGTTGTATTCCCATGTGGAACTTTCTTTACTGATTTGTTTAATATCTGGTATTTTTATAGCAACATCGTCTTCAGAACTAGGTATTGAAATGGAACGTTCGGAAATTCGTCTCAATTCCGTAGCATTACCACTACCGGTCTCAAGTACTTGTGGATTATATTTAGCTTCCAATTCTGCTAATTTGCGACACTGAGGTGGTGAGCCTTCTATTTCGGTAGAGCTCATAGTTTGACCACGGTGCCAAGCACCTGATGCAATTTTGTCGAACTCAAGTTGCAATATAGGCTCAAGATCTTTACGAGACTGTGGAGGTGAAAATTCTAATTTTGGGGCTGCTTCTGCTGTGCCAAACACATCATCAGAATCTACACTTTCATCGTCTGAAGAAAAGGAAGTAATTCTAATTTTGTTGCTACTCTTATTTTTAATTTTACCCCCTGGTCCCTTCTTGCCTGTTCCGCGGCCTTTACCTCTTTTAGGAGGTAGCTTATCAGACCTAGACTTTATATCAGCTCGTAATTTTTCAGCAGCCGACAAAGGCTTTGATTCTTTGCAAATAGACGTTTGTTGTATGTTACGTCCGTTTACTGTCAACTTAATATCATGTGGACATGGGGCGTCTTGTCTAATGCTATCAGTTTTAGAGCTTGTTGCCGAGTCACTTTCTATTCGACTCAACTTAGAATTCAAAGTCTCAAGAAGTAGTGGATCTAAGTTCTGGGTAATATCTCTTTTTGGACTTGGCAAGTGCTGTAACTGGCTACTCTTATCGACCTCCAAAGTGACGGGATCCACTTTTGATAAATCAATATTTTGTGTAAAAAGAAAGTCGCGATTTTCAACCTCCAAGAATTTGGAACTATGCTCTGCTTGTATACTATTTCGCGGTGACTTTGGTGATTTCGGAGATTTAGGTGACTTTGGCGATTTGGGGGACTTGGGTGATTTCGGAGATTTCGGTGACTTTGGTGATTTGGGGGATCGCGGTGACTTTGGATGATCATGGTATTTACATCTAGGATGAGCACTGACGATATGCCTTCCGTTTTGTGGCGGAAGCATAATTATATCTGGTGGCTGTTGCCTTCCATCTTCTATAGGTGATGGAGCCGTTCCATTCATGACATGCCGCTTATGTAATACATAAGGAATATCATAACCATCATCCACAACTTTCTTTCCATCTTTTATTGTTGCTTTGAAAGCATCAAATTCTTTAAAGTAATTCTTTGGCAAGTCAAAAGGCGGTCGCACATGGTCTGGATGCCTAGAAGGCAGTTCAAAATGCGATCGTTTTGTGGCAATAGGTGGTGCACTAGGTATTTGTCGGAATATATAATCTTCATCGCTAGATTCGGCGGGCGTCAAATCTATAGATTTTTGGTGCATCAGAACATGCCTTCTAGAGTTTACACTACTGAATCGCGGTCTGTTTGCCAAACTATTTGGATCGCTCTTAGTACGTTCCACTATTGGATGAGCATACGGAACAGCTGTATCAGTCAAACGACTGCTCGAACTTGTTTCAAGAATAAGCTTTGGGTTATATTCATCGAAATGAGTTTTAGCCATTAATTCTTCTTTTAAATTTTCCTTCCTTACAATATGCGTGTAAACTTTTCCACGCATATTTTTATCAAACTCCGATTGCAAAATCGAAGGTGAACCAGACTGCATTGCAGCAGCTTTCACTTTATTTTTAGTATACTCAATGCTATCCATCGCTGGTAAAATACGAACATTAACATCAGACTCATTCGAAGACTCTTTTACAAGATGTGAAGGAGCATTTTCTTTGCTAATAGATCGAGTCAGTGATTCTATCTTTTCTTTGTCGAAACTGAAAACTGTCTCAGAAGAGCGCCGTCTTTGGTAACTATGCATTTTAGCCGCGCGAGTATTATCGATTTCCGTATCAAGTCCAGCGATTTTTTCTGGCCAAATATGGGTCGTAACAGGATGCATATCTTCTTCTTCTGTGGAAAACTCATCTAATTTCTTTGGAGGACTCAAATCAGAATAGTTGCCATATTGATCTAATTCTACATTCTGCAAGCTGGCAGAATGCATTGGACTATATTCCTTATGCTTGTTGTTACTCGGAAATGTCGAATATGGAGTGGGGATATGGTAATAATTTGAAGAATTAGCCAGGTTAGCGATAAGATCTTCGTGTGACTTATCGAATAACGTTTTCTCTCTGTACTCTGGCTTTTCCATACTTATAAATGTTGACTGAGTGTCGTAAAAGTCCTTACCTGAATCAGGACTAGACGTCGGTGAAATGGGCTCGAATGGATCGATATAAGCATTCTGACTAGTGACGCTGCGACGTCTAATACTTATTTCATCCGGTTCGTATAAATTCTTCTTACAGTCATAATAATCCGATTTAGAATCTTGACTCGATGTTCTGGAACCAGACCTATCTGAACTCTTACTCTTCAAAGTTTCGCGTGATTTCTTGCTATCAGTATGATAAACACTGTCACGTGATTTCTTACTATCAGCGCTACTTTTAGAATGTTTAGAATCGTAGATTTCACTTTTTGATTCTTGACTAGAGGTTCTAGAACCAAGTGCACGTTTGATTTCTTTGTAATAGCTACCGTCGGACCTAACAGACAATTTTTCGCGCGGTAATACTCGGGGATCGTCAATTAAGAACGGATCAAGCGGTATGTCATTGTCGCTTCTATATTTGATCGGGCCGAGGTGAATCTCAGCCTCTTGATCGTCACACTCAGACATATGCGAAAGAGATTCGTCGGAGGGTAAATCGTTACCAGAATCAAACGAACAAGTACGAGTATGAATAACTGATGATCGGTTGCGTACACGGGGATAACGGCGATGCTCGGATTCGTCATCGGAGCGCTCGATGACTTCGTAACTGTCGTGCGACAAATCATCTTGCGACCCGCTGCGAACGAACGTGGGCAAATCGAGGCGCGGCTCGCTGATCGCACCCGGGAAGCTGGACGAATACGTGCGTCCTATCATCTCCCTCTGCGATTCTATCGAGCCTCGATTGCCGAGAACGAAGGCCAGCGTGCGCGCGTCATCGTAACGAGTTATCGGCGAGTCGACGCGGCGGCCGGAGTAGGCGTCCAAGTCGGCGAGCATGCTGCGCGTGTCGCGGCGGCGCTTGGCGCGGCCCGCGTCGTCGAAGCTGAAGTCGCGCAGGTTGCGGCAGCTGGCGCTGCGCCGCCACAGCAGCCGCGCGCGCGCCGCCTCCGAGCCGTCCTCCACCAGCAGCGAGCCGCCCGAGCGGCTGGAGCGCGTGGAGGGGCACGCCGAGTACATGTTGCACTGGGAGAGTTCGTACTCGAGGCGCTCGGAAGACTTCTTAAAGCTGTTGGGATGCTTCGCCAGCACGAAGTCGGGGTAGGGGCTAGGGAGGGGCTCGGCGGCGGCAGTGCGCGTGGCAGTGCGCGTGTCGGGGAGTGTGTGTGTGTGCGTGTGCGTGTGCGGCGGCGGGGGGCTCTGACCTGGCGGCGCCCGCGGCGGCGGAGTGGGCGCGCGCGCGCGACCACGACCCGCCGAGCTCTGCTGGCTCCATGTACTCTCCGGAGAAACCTGCCAGGGGAACATCATTGGTTACAAACGAAACATCTACAATACTTTTATACCCTCCTGACATGAAGAATGAATATAATGAGTTGTAATTACTTGGACTGAATATTTTTTTAGTATTTAATTAGTATTAAGGACGCCTATATTGGAATTTAAATTTATTCTTGACTGGCTGATCCGCAAAATTGACCGCGAAAAATATAGATTGTGTTTATCTCGAATTCCGTCTTCAGATTGTCTGCAATGGATGTACCGTTCCAAAAGCATAAAAGACGGCCTTTCACATTATTTCTTGGCTATAATGATAACAATAGGATAAAATACTAACCAATTGTGTCGTCGTCCGATGAGGCAGAGGCGAATCCTGTGTAGGATGATGATTGACCTCGGCATGGGTCACAAGCTCGGGCGCTCCCTGGGCAACACAGTACGCGGTGAGTGAGCGAGACATCGAGATATAAGAGTCGTGTGCGGGAAAGTGATAGTGCTTACGACATTTAGATAATGATACGAGTTAGACTGTGGCATTGATTTTTAACGATTCTTTTATATAAAAATTGAATATGCTTGAAGTTTGTGTAACAAATCTGAGATAGAGAGCAAATTCTGTAATTTATTTTAGTTAAAAATCAAAGCCCCAGTATAACTTGATAAGTTTAAAAGAACATAGAAACAACAATTTCCAGACGAGGACCAAATGAGTATTAATGAATAACGATTATTACCATGCCCAAAACTGATACAAATGTACGATTTCAGTATGATAATATAACAATTGTAAGTAAAAATAACACCATCACCTATTAATAAAATATTAACGATTAACGTATTTGTGCAAAATTTTTAAATCGCTTGTATGTAGAGAGAGATATATGAAGAAATGAGAGGATTTCAGTGTTGATATGTGAAAGAAGATGAAAGAGTTAGATTCGAAATCGACTGGTAGGAAACGTTACAGAACAAGCCAATTGTCAAAGGGCCCTTACGATTTCGCTGCAGTACAGTTTTGACAGCTGAAAGAAACAAAAAAATACTTCTAATGCGTGGTGAAGCAAGGCGCAAAGTGCCTACAATTATGGACGCTCCAATTTATTTCTATAAAATATTAACATCCGTACAAGCATCTGAAATTCTGTATGCCTTTTAAAAGTAATTGCCTAAGTTTGATACAATCTATAATTTCTGTCAAAAGCCTCAATTCTTAAGAGAATGGCAAAGTGTTTAAACTTCTACATACTAATTACATACTTGGAGTTTATATTAAAGCACTCACAACTTCGTAAGGAAGTTCGCTGTTTAAAGGGGACATGTGCAAATGTTCAGTATAAATATTCATTTAATAAGATATAAAAAAAACATTATTCTTTTAAAAAAAAAATTGGATTGTGTAAATTTTATACACTGTTGCACAATACTCATATCCCGTATAAACAGAAGTAGATACGAAGAGATAAAGCGAAATAAGTTTACTCTATGAGCTGACACAAAAAAATGGTTTACGAGCAAGTGGCCTTGATTTACAAAGAAGAGAAATAGATCTTTGGTCTTCTAGCCTATGAACATTATTTCGAGTGTTTCGGTTGCATTGTAATTATCACAAAGAATATCTGCTACTCAAGGATTAGTCTAGAACCAAGGCTGGGATAGTTTTAGCGATAGATTTATTTTTAAAATAGGATACAAGGTATCGCTTACTGATTTCAACACAACTTAAGTATGATTGATTTATTACCGCTTCCAAAGCGCACGTGTACAAGAAGAGTTTAACTGTTGTAGGTAAATCTTTCCTTAGCTTCTATTTACAACGTCCGACGTCTCGTCTTCTCCCACCACGGACAGATTTCATCATTGCCTGGAACCAACCAACAACTGCAAACTCAAAAAAATAACATCAAAAAGCAATCGAACCTTGTCCCTCGTGGTGGCAAAGGCGGTAGCTGCGAGCGGCGGGCGAGGCGCGCCCTCCGCCGCGCGCCGCGCCTGCCGCAGCGCCGCCGAGCGCGCCTCCTCCGCCGTGTAGCCCTTCATCATCAGAGAAGCCTCCAGGTAGTGAGGCTGCTTGTCCCACTCCAGGGAAATCGCTGCAATTGTACGTTCTTGGTGATTATAATGATTCTTGTAAAACAGTATTCGAGATCTTTATGTATGTAAAACATACGTAAGTAGGTATGTAATAGAAAAAGTTTACATTCTCACTTCGTTCAGACTACTGGAATTGTTCGCCCTTGGAAATCACAATGATACTTGCAAAACAAAAATTAACTGGATATTTCCTTTACACGGGAAAACCGCAACTTTTCGTTTCCCTTTTCTAAAAAAAACACTGGTCCAATTTAGAAACTAAACTGCACTCCCAACACAAAATTGAACACGAATCACTCCGTACCATTAAAACAAGAACTACTAACTGGAAGCCGCACTCATGCATAATTCACAAAGGAAGAACCACCTTGCAGTTGATCGTCTTCCCTTTTACATCAACACGAATCAGTTACACAGTATGAGGATACAATTAGATTCAAGGTGCTAAAAGGTTGGCGTCCAGTATCGCCGTACGTACCATCGGAGCCGGGCGGCAGCGGCAGCAGCGGGTGCGCGGACAGACTGGCGTTGAGCGGCGCGGCGGCGTGCGCGGACACGTTGCCGCGCGACCCGCCCGCCGAGCGCGACGCGCGGAACGACATCGACCTGCGACACCGGCCAGAGGATGGTCACTAGCTTTTGGTTGCACCGGATTGTATTATGTGTGACGCTCGGATTATTGACTTGTGATACAGTTAGATAGGCTGATAATTGATGCGCGGATCACAGTCTAATGTCACTATACGTAACTTTATGTCACCTAGGTTGCACGGGATTATCTTGTGTCCCAGGTGAGTTTGTGTGACGCTCGGATTGTTGTCTTTAGACATGATACAGTTAGACAGGCTAACGGCTGATAATTGATGCGCGGATCACAGTCTAATGTCACTATACGTAACCTTACGTCACCTAGGTTGCACGGGACAATCTTGTGTCACTGGTCAGTTTGTTTGACGCTCAGATTACAGCCTTATTTTGGTCGTACGATGGGGTTAGACAGCCTTTACGGCATAGTTAAGTTTGATTGATTCGCGGAATACAGTCTTTATGATTGCTTGTCTCACTGTTTGTCATCTAGGTTTATTACGAAAAAGATCTGATATCAAAGGTATAACGCGCTTGAACAGCGCAAACTGAACAACTGTATACAAGAAATATACCGGAATATGACAAGAATCATTGCTACTTTGTATGTTTGTTCGTTTGTATTATTATTTAACTCTTTTGGTGCAATAATTTTATCTATCTATCTATTTCAATCAGCCCTTCTTTTAGATCTTCGAAGCAGAACAAATCTTACTTCTTGTGTTTTTTGGAGATATCTGCAGTGATTGTTCTGGTAGATTTATTCACCTATCCTTTCTAAATTGCGTTACCAGTGCAGGAGGGTGGTGATAAAGCGCGTTATTGGTTCAAAATTACACAAAAAAATAGACGCGCGTCTTTGTAAAACATTAAACGCAATAACAGAACAACGTGCTTCTCGCTCACTCTCATAATGAAAGTGAGATCAAAGAGTTGGTAGGTAGCATGATTGCTTCTGTGAATCACCCGAATTTCTCATGTGTCAAATCGTATATTTCTTTTCAAGGCAAGCATAAATTTGAAATCATCGCGATTAACCAATTGACGCAATTTTACTGTGACTGTAATACTATTAGAAGTCCCCGCTCCGTACTAGACTTAGTTAAATATTTCAAAACATTTGTTCACAATTAAAGTCAAAATTAACTAGCTATCTAAATAACCCTTAATAATTCTTAATCACTCAAAATTATATTTGGTCTATCGGCACATACTTCTACACAGAGGCGAAATTTTGAAAAATATTCTTAGAAGCATTAGTGATGTTCACAATACAAATATACTGACAATATTAACGAAACAAAATATACATGAAAATAGGGAAGTGCAAGGGCTTGACAAACTCCGACACAATTATTGTGCTTTCGAAAACATCAGGGGGTACACAGCGCAACACTTGTGAATCATATGTCAAATCAGAACTGTGTTGCAAGCGTGTAGGGTTTCGAGTGACACAGACTGGGAGCGAGCTGAGTAAACACTACAAGGTTCGGAGCGCAGACCGTTTGTTTGTTGATAAAAGAAAAAATCCCTAAAACCGAGCACACCATCCTCCGACCGGTCGTCGACCGCGACATCTAGTTATTTCCCACGAAAACTTTACGACGAGCGGCGCGGTTTATCATTTTATGTTTTAGGCTGGAAATAGTTTCAAAACCAATTTAAAAAAATACTTTTTAAGGCGGTATGTTTTGAAGGTTATAACATTATCACGAATAACGATAAGTTATATAACGTAAGATTGCAACTATTTCCAACCTTCCACTAACGCCGCCGCTCACGGTAGCAAGTCATGGGTTCAATCAAAACTCTTGGAAGAAGCGAAAGTCTCAACGGATACAGCGCATGCTCGAGTATGCTAACCACCATCGATATACAACTATTCGAAGCCTCACTAACCGGTTTTTAGTCGTTTTTAGGGACTTTTTTAATACATCATGCATCGCGCGTTACGTTCGCCGTCTCAACACAAACGCCCACAAGACAAAACCAAAAGCTAGTGTGTCCCAACCCATGCTAACCACCCACCGTATAAAACTTATACTAATTACATACTAAAATATTGAATAATTGATCCCTTAATCAAGATATCTAAAAGCTTTCTAACTACACCTGCGTTTAACAGGGTATCTGCCTAATGGCTCCAGCATTCTAATTGGCATGTATTCCACGGAAGACGATATTAGAACAAACGCCAAGAGGATGTTAATGCTGATTCTAATGGTTTATCATTACTTTACGACTGTAAGCCTATTTAAATATATCTACAATATGATAATGTTGTTTACAATTGACCAAAGGTGTTAGAGCTCACAGCAATAGGACCTCATAATAGAGGTTACAGTTAACATACGAAATAACGATAGATATCATAAAACACATTTCATATCGATGTATTTAACAACATGCAGCCAATTTAAACACAGCCTAACGAAATAAGCGATTGTTTCGAAAAGCAGGTTTCTGAGGCATGCAAGATTCAGTGCTACTGTATAGGGGATAAGCTTCAAACTGGCTCACCTTTGGAATGCTTGCCGTTTCACGTAGTTGTCTCGCACGAATTCGACTATCTGCTTCTGCGTTCTGCCACTGTACCTGAATAGAAAATAAAGAGTGTTATGTGATATTAATATATAGCTCTATAGATAGAAATACCTCTGATGTACGTAACAAGTTTATGAAGTGCATTATGCCATTCCTAAATGAGGATCCTCTGGACTGATTTCTTAACAATTCCTCCAAAACGTCTCCCACTTTATTGAACAGAGTTATACCTAACCTATACTCCTTTATTGGTCGATTAGAATGACAGCTGTCAAATTCATACTATTTTATGTTCTATCTTTGTCGCTCCTGCATATATCGGTCTTACTGTGATTGTAATCAAATTTTATTTTATGAAGTGTATACGTAATCTCATACCTGAATGAGGATCCTCTGGACATGACCCTGGTCTTGTGTCGTCGCGGTCGAGGCGCGGCCGAACACCTGAAGAAGCCGTGGTTTTCCACGCACTTCTTCCAGAAGTTCTTGCATTCGTTGCGTGTCTCAAAGAAGAATTCCACTATGTCGCGGTAGTAGTTCTGCGGAGAAAAAGAATACATACATACATATGGTCACGTCTATATCCCTTGCGGGGTAGACAGAGCCAACAGTCTTGAAAAGACTGAATGGCCACGTTCAGCTATTTGGCTTAATGATAGAACTGAGATTCAAATAGTGACAGGTTGCCAGCCCATTGCCTAAAAGAGGAATCCTAAGTTTATAAGCCTATCCCTTAGTCGCCTTTTACGACATCCATGGGAAAGAGATGGAGTGGTCCTATTCTTTTTTGTAATGGTGCCGGGAACCTCACGGCACAAAAGAATCATTGAAATATTGAAACTATTAAAAAAATATATTATTTTTATTATATAAAGTATACTAATTTAGATCTACACACAATATCTTAAATTAATAACAAAGAATTACACTCACACAACCCTCCGGATGAAGCTTGATAAGGAACTTCTTTCTCTTGAATGAGATCTTCCTGATCTTCGCCCAGCTGAACGTGTTGATCTTGATGAACTCCTGGAACACCACGATGCCCATGTGCGCCACTGCCAAGTTCAGGGATACGCCTTCGTGGTCTTTGGCCGGGTGCATCTTGATTCCTGTTTGGGTGAACGTTAAAATTGAGTTAAAAATGTATACAATTTTAAAAGAAAAAATCGTGATGAATGAATCCTTATATTGAGGGAACTGAAAGAGATACAATATTCCTAGCTGGGTTAGATTCCTCTGTTTACAGGGCAGACCGAAGTTGTTTCGTGTATGTATCTGACTTTAGGTTTAAAGATCTTTATTGACTCATAAAGAATTAAATTCAGTTACAATGAGCCTTAATCTAATACAAATCATAGTAAATAAGTACTTAACGCATTTAAGTAGTGTAAAATTTTTAAATACGCACAGTTGTCACAGTAATAAAATTTTAAACTTGTTCGTAGATATTTTTTTTTTTTAATTTAACACTTCGATAGTGGTCATTCGATAAAGCAGGTCGTAGAAAATAGGCTAAATATATAACATAATAATAACATAAAAGAGCATAAAATGTTAACTAAGTGTCTCTTTTTGCGTTACAAAAAAGAAATAGAAAGAATTTTCAAACCGGGAACCTTTTTACCCGATTAGCCTTTCAATAAAAGAAACCTCATGGAAATAATGTATTTTCCTTTACAGAGCTTATACGATGCAATAGATAGAAATCACAAATTTATTCAACACACCTTGCATTTGTAACTATTCAGTTAACATCCATAAAACATTTATTAGTACAAGTTTACTACATTTAAAATCAAGAACCATTTCAATTAAGGTCGCCCGTGTGTGAACTGTTAATTAAGCTATAAGCTGCATGCTGAGAAAACGTACGAACGCAAAAGACTTCAATTAATTTTAACTAGACCACACTTTATTCACTGAAATATTTTAAATGAAGTTGTGTGCCAATTTTGAATGGAGATCTACGGCCTTATATATGGACACGCCGTATAAGCTTGGAGCAAGTTTTGCAGGAATTCCGTATATTTTGTAATGTAACAAAATATCCGAATGTTGAAATCGTTTCGAACCGATATGATTTCAATTATGTATGATATGTCATATCTAGGATTCGGTACATAGTTGAATTGGCACGATTTTGAAACACCTTGTTTTATCTAGCTTACTCAGTCATAAATCAAAATAAATCAGTTAGTTGCAAACAAATAAAAATATTTTTACAATTTCACTCTTTCTCTAAATATTTTCGGAGATGTAGCGGCCACCAAATAAAATATTAAAAACCGTTCAAAAGGTTATAAAAAAAACGAATAATAAATCCAACTAAGGAGAATGCAACTGGGAATACTTAAAGATAAACTTGTTCACACATACCTATTTGATTCGAGCATTCAAACATTTAAAATATTACATGTTTTGTAATTACTTTTATGCTTTGTTATTACTTTTATGCTTTGTAATTACTTTTATACTTTGTAATTACTTTTACGCTTTGTAATTACTTTTACGCTTTGTAATTATTATTTACATTAGAGAGATAATGGGTGCACTCACCATACAATTCGCATCTCCTTGCCGTTTCCAACAGATTCAAGTCCGCTTCGGCGGGACTTTGACCTCTGAAACAAACGTCACGAAGTTTAAATTAAAGAACTCTTTAAGACATTATCACTCTAAGAAACACATACATACATAGAACCAAGTCTATTTCCCTTGCGAGGTAGACAGAGCCCGCAGTCTTGAAAAGACTGATAAGCCACATTCACAAATAGTGACAGTTTGCTAGCCCGTCGCCTAAAAGATTCCCAGAGAAGTTTATAGGCCCTATCTCTTAGTCACATTTTACGACATTGATTTTTAAGTCTTCAACAAAAGTCGAACAAATACTCACATATGTTTCTTATGGTTCTCCATGATCCTCCTCTCGGACTCCGAGTCCTGCCTGGGGAAGAACTTGTAAGAGCTGAGGTACGTGTGGTCGGGGTAATCTTCAGGGACGAAATCGCCGCACTCCGCTGTTGAGTAGTCACAATAATAAAAAAACAAATTAAGACAAATATTTATAGTGTTTGGTCCCCGGCGGAATGGTTCAAAGGCAATCATAATACATTTAATAAGTCCGAATTTGAACCGATATTGCTCGACCTTTAGTGAATAATAGTTTAAAAAAAAACTAAAAAACTACGCTTTTATTGCTAATGGAACTAAAAAATAGAAAATAAAAATTAATGACAAAGGAATTCAGTAGTAGCAAGTCGAATAATCAGTTATAGTCAGTTGTAGTAGTAATTACCTCGGATTAAAATTATAACAAAATTAAATTTATAAACAAAACAATTTAAATCTGAGTAAAAAGCGTGGGGTGCCTGATGTAGTAAATATTAAAATCATTATATTAGCATATATTTATGACAAGAGAGTTATGAAAATGAAGTAAAATGCACCCCACGCTTTTTACTCTGATTTAAATTGTTTTGTTTATAAATTTAATTTTGTTATAATTTTAATCCGAGGTAATTACTACTACAACTGACTATAACTGATTGTTCGACTTGCTACTACTGAATTCCTTTGTCATTAATTTTTATTTTCTATTTTTTAGTTCCATTAGCAATAAAAGCGTAGTTTTTTAGTTTTTTTTTAAACTATTATTTATTTTCTATTTTTTAGTTCGATTTGCAATAAAACGGGTAGTTTTTTAAGTTTTTTTATACAATTATTTTTTGGAAGTTAACACTTCTGGTATAACTATCTTACTAGAAAAGACTTTCGCAACCATGCGCCCATCGCCGGAGGTTTTCACAACTAACTTTCTTAAAGTTATATGTGGCCTGATTGGATTAAATCTCATAATATTCTCATCATCATGATTCTTTTTAAGGCGATGGGCTTGCAACCTGTCACTATTTGAATCTCAATTCTACCTTAAAGCCAAATAGCTGAACGTAGCCTATCAGTCTTTACAAGACTGTTGGCTCTGTCTACCCCGCAAGGGATATAGACGTGATTATATGTATGTATGATGATTGTTAAACCCAGTTGAAAAGAATTTTATAGTGATAAATCACTGTTAATAATATTTTTGACTATCCAGCAAACGTAATAATTTTCGATTGTGGCCTTGCCAGGAATCAAACCACAAGATTAAGAGGCAGATTGATACAGGAACAAAAATATTTCAAACATACCTCCACTGCCTTTACAACCAGGAACGCAACAAAGTTTATCTGAAGACATCGTGGCACTTTTGTTGTAAAATCTGTCTTTCACAAAAACAAACACAAACTTGGGACTCCTATCTCAAATAATAAGGTACTTTTTACAGGAGTCCTATCTCAAAATATCTGCACAACACAGTAAACACAGTCAGAGTCCAATCTCAGATGATAAAATCACACGAATATCCGGAAGAACAAAGCTCGAGTCAACGGAAGATTCCAAACTCTAAATAACGACAAGTTATCAGCACAAAACAAAGTGCAAATAGGTAAATACACAGGCACCGGTAAAAAACAACAGAAAGAAAGTTTACAGGTGTTCGAATCGAATTCAATCAAAACTTACTGCAAAACTTATTTGACATAAAAAACTGTCACTCATTTTCCAAACGAGTATTACAGTGTTGCTATTATAAATAGGCAAAAGATGCCTAATGTTAATTCAAGAATTGCATTAATATGTTAAATACGTATTAAATATCGCAAAGTTCTGTAGGTAGTAACTTTATTCTTGTATTTTTGTAAATTTAGTTGTTCAATTTTCATTTATTACTTTTGTTATATTACTTATATATTTTTTATTGTTTTAAAATATTCTACTAATTCTACTATGGTTTCTAATGGTAATTCTAAATGGAGCAATGCGATGAAATAAAGAAGCCTCAGGTTAATAGTAACATTATATGAAAATATATTACATCTCTTTTTGACTCATTATACGTCAGAACTTCTTGGTTTCTTGTATGGAGATTACTGGCACTGGTGCTATCTCTGTCTCTCTTACTCTCATACGAAGGATCTAAAAATGAATTTATTAATCCTGGCAGTTTTAATAAGAATAATGAGAAACTCTTATCAAAATATTGCATTGTCATCGGTCCTTGATACGTGTGCAAAGTTCCAAGTTGATCAGACGTTTAGAAATCAGTGAAAATTAAGCTCAAAGATTCCGTTACATACATACATACATACATACATACATACATACATACATACAACCCAAGCTAATAAAAGCGTAGTAAAAAGGGTAGATTAAACAAGAAATCTACATACCAAATTTCATCGTAATCGATTCAGTAGTTTTTGCGTGAAAGAGAAACAAACATCCATACTGACATCCTGACATACTCGCAAACTTCCGCATTTATAATATTAGTAGGATATTGTTTTATATCTTCCTCAAGCCCGGTTCCAGAAGAAATAGGTACTGTTTTTTTTTTTGAACATTAATCATAATATACATACACTGGACGATATAGCTGGCAATAAGGGCGGCGGTGTTCTCATTGCACTGTATGTGGCCCTGGGCGAGGTCGCGCTTCACTTGCAAGCAGAACAGGTACCGGGTGAACTCTTCCTCGAGCCTCGCCGGGTCGGGGGTGTAGAACTTGACGCAGAAACGAAGGGTCGGCTCCAACATCGACAGCCCTAGTTGACGGCATACCGGCTTCTCCACGTCCAGCCAGTGCTAGAAATCAATATACTGATAAAACCAGGTCAATGCAAAAAATATCCCTTTCCATTTTGATTGAACCGGGAGTATTTTTACCGCGTTTAATATTTCGACTTCTTTCCGAGAAATTGCTATAAGTCAGATTTCGCAATCAAAGGGTGTAGAACCATATGGTGGTAAGCTGAAAAGCGGTGGATGCATTCTACTTTGTGGCGAGGAGGTCATCATAAACACAAATAAAGGGCTCCAAATCGCCTGATTAATTAACAAGCCTTATTTTTTTCTTGAGATAAAATGTAAAAATTGTCTTTGAAAATATGGAAGAGAGAACTAACCCTTACACCGTGGGCGTCCTGGTATTCCAGCCCGAAGTAATCAGCTTCCAATAGATGGAGCTGCCGGCACACTTGATCAAACAACACCCGGCCGAAAGCCTTAGCCTGCAACAAAACAAACATCAAAGAAAATAAATATAATTCAACAAAGGAAAATACTTGTTGTCTCATGTTGGAAGAAATTGAAAGATATTAAGAAAGTATTTGCAAAGCAATACAGCATTAGAGTTGGAGTCAGCCAGGTAGCTGACCAAAAAAACTATACCTATATTTTTACCGAAAATAAGTATCGTTTTGTTTTAGCGAAGTTTTGAAGACAACAGCTATTGTATTCATCATAGATGCGATAAATTTGTGACAACTAATTATACAAATTTAAGTATTAAGTTGTTGCTTAAAACTAAATAGAATGTGTTAATTGTAAATTCAATAAATACAAATGTGTGACCATTAGAAAATTAAAAACACGTTCGTATGCTTTGTTTTAGTAGATTGCATGCCTAATATACTGTTCTCGCAAACGGTATAACAAATAATATCACTAAAATATCATACTACTTCGTAGAACTGATGTAGAAATCTTATAAGCACAGATTATATTATAATACTAAACTAGGCATTAGTAAGCGAGTAGCAAACAGCAATCGTATAAAACATGTTTCTGATAATCTAAATAATATTGTATAATAAATATGTATTTCATAATTTCAGGTCCGTAATCACGCAACAAGTAACAGTCACTATGAGTATACTAATTTCCAGATATGTTGCAATCTTTAGTTGTTAATCATAATAATAAAAAATCAGTTTGGTCCTTAAGAACAAAATGCCGTAGAAATCTATCGTTATTTATTTCGCAGCAATGTTGGTAACCGTAGAATTCTTCCATCTAACTAAACAAATTAAGACTATAATCTATACATCAAATTGCTAATCCCAATTTCAATAATAAATTAATTGTTTTCAACTACTTTTTACAACTTGGTAAAACTGTTGACTAGTAAACTTTAAACATCTACCAAATGTTTAGTTTTCCTTGTACGAACGAACCCCGATAGGTACACGCCCCCGCAGGACTCTGATTGGACCGTTACAGAGCTAAGCGGGAATTGCTCAGCCATGAAACCCGCGGTAGTCCCTTGTAACTGTCTGTTGCTAAACAGTATATATCCACTACGTATTTAATTCGCTGCTACGGAATCTTAACAAGGATTTTGGTAGGATATTTTTTTCGCAGCGTAATTTACTTTTTGTACGTGTGATAGCAGCTGTATTGGATCTTATTATATTTTTATTTCCAAGTTACTGGTCGTTTAAATGTAGTAGTTTCAATATTTATGAATTTATGACCTAAGATTTGGTTTATCTAGATAAAAATCTCCGAAATCTGAAGTATGTCCCTGTAGGTACATACATACATATATGGGCTATAGATTGCAACGTAATTATCGCTAAGATTATTTTACTTTGATATTTTATATTTTACTACGATGCTGAAGTGTGTAAATAATAATTGGTGTGGAATGTAGCACCACGCATTATAATATGGTTAATTAATTATCTGTCTACCCCGCAAGGGATATAGATGTGATGATATGTATGTATGTATGTATTATAATAAGGTACAAGATTAATTCTATGGCACAAGATATGTATCCTATCAAAAATATAAACCACAATCATCAATACAAATAATAAATTACCGTTTCATATCGAGAAACGAAATTTATCTTATTTTAACCTCAAAGCAAATCGGATACTTCCGAAAACCGCTTTCATTTTATAAAGTTCAAACAATCCGTTGTGTGCTAAAAGGAAAACGAAACAAATTGCACATCAAAAACAGCATAACATAACACAATAAGAATAGTACAGAATGATAACTCATCTTGTTTTGTAAAAAGAAAAAAAGGGCTATTAACTTATAGAACTCAATAAAATGACAAAGTTTGACAACTCTTGGACAAGGTTGTTAAAGCGGCAGTCCTATTTCGAACACACCAAACTATTTTACTCTGGTCTTCAAGATTTACATACGTCTTAGTTTTGATCCAACGGTTGGACCTGACGGAGAAGGCCTAATGGCATTTATTTACGCGCAAAATGTTTAAACAACTTTAAAAGTTTAAATAGGTATCTCTTAAAAGATTGGTATTTTTGGCGTCGTCATTATTTCCACGAATTATACGGTAAAACCGTAAAAGTTACGGATTGCATTCTTTTTTTGATTTCTAATTAGTCATAGTCATACTGTTAATAAAAAAATTATAATATTTTTGTTAGTAACTCCATGTTTTTGCATATTTTAATAAAAAGCAACGAACAGTAAAATGATAATTCTGTTTATTATGTATTTTGTACTGGTGGCGATGATTTGTAAAGTTCGCGAGACCAATACAAAGATCGGCTTTGATCTCGACAGCGCGCTGTATCGCCTGCATCCTGCACTTTGATATCAACATATTAAAATTATATTTAATAATTTCTCTCAATTAATATGATGTTACTTCCGTTGTAGCTATAATATATCTATATAACCGCTGAGTTTGCAACCGGGAATACGATATGACGGGATGCGTGCATGGATTCGGAATCCTTATATACTCGAATGTGGATGAAGCGAAGGAAATATACAGAGATCGTGGCAATTGGAAAGAGGTAGTCTCTGCCTACCCCTCCGGGAAAGAGGCGTGATTTTATGTAAATAATATAAGATAGCGGTGTATCAAAAATGTGTCTTGTATGCACACTGCACAACCAAAACTTTCGATACAGGCACACTGTTTAGCAAACCTGTAATATTACCCTTAATCTTCAGCATGGCAATAATAAAAATCGTCTTTTCAGCAGCCTTTCACTAAAACCTATCATGTCGTCTCCGCATTACCTTTTTTTTTTTCATTTACATCATAAACCAAAAATATAATTTTGACTCTGTGTGTTTTATACATTTATGAAGTTAAAATCAAACTGTCGTCAGTATATCGCCGGGCCTGGCACCGAATCCTTGTCCTTCACCGGGCGAGTCCCGAAGGGGGGCCGACGTTATAAATAAATACGACCTGTTGTATTACGACGCGTCTCCGGTGGCTCGTACCGTGCCACTGATACTATAAAATTTATGTAGTTGGTTTAAAACTAAGATTTATTATTGTGACATTAGCCTATATCTTTTATCATTGAGTACAATAAAATGAGATTTTGAATTCAAACCTAAAACTTATCCGTACAAAAAGCAACACTCTTGAAATAACTTTTAATGTTCTAAATGGTAAATCAGGAATGTCCTGACTAAAGATCAGATCATGAGTATACTATAACTGATGAGCTTTATTGGAGAAAGATATAAATACGAATAATGCGAAAAAAGTACGTAAGTAGTCGTACAATAGCTGAAAGATGTAATCTTTGTCTACCCGTCGTGGGCAGAGGCGTGTTGAATTAGGCACCACTAGTTAGTGGTTTTTGTTAGTGGCACCACTAGTAGGAGGTTTTGCCTCTTATATTCACAGAAAGATATTTATGAGGACCTACTCAACTCTCCAGGAAAGCATACAGTTATTAATCTACGCAATTTTATACGTTACACTAACTCTAAATTGACGCGGATGACGATATGCGGTTAAAGGCACTTAAAAATAAACTGCAATTAAAATAAAAGCCATTTTCCGTTCCCCATTTATCATGGGAACGCCAACCATTTAACTTCTCTCAGAAATAAACCAACATTTTCCGGGAATCGTCCTTTCGCTCAGCAAATTCCATTAAATGGCCATCTTTCTATTATATTCCTGGAAACCTCCTCGAATATATTGAGGATTCATTGGATCTAAAAGGATATTGTGCCCATAGAATAAGAGTAACGAATATCTCTAAATCAATGGTATTTCCAGACATAAGTGAATCACTATTAGATTATATCCTTAAGGTGTATCGGACATCTGAGGATAAATGACATTGATCACGTTATTTTTAGTTACATATAGTTTATTAGTTTTTCTGGTAAAGCATGTAAAAATCTTAGCTTTACATGCTATACCAGAAAAAAATACAGCTTCAGACATACTTTCGACAGATAAACCGCTAAGCAGTATTTAATAGGAACACGACCATTAAAACCAATAACTAAGAATCGGATATACGCTTTGAAAATAGAGTCAAAAATCACCAAAAAAATAATATTTACACTATTGTCTATTCTCGGTAGACGCCCACCAGGCAACTGGTAAACACGAGCTCAAACCATACAATAAACAATCAGCATTCATTACCGCTCTGGTAATAAACGTGGGACGCTATTATGGCGCGGCAGCGTCAACGGCTTAGCCTATTCGGGAGTCGGACTAATAAAATCTATGATTTTTATAGTTTCGTTTATGATGTGAATTATTGATTAGGAGTTGCTGTTACTAGCGAAATTTTATGAGATAGGAAAGACAAATCATTGTGGAAATATGGAAGCAAACTAAATGAGTCGAACAGAATATGAATCACTGAACTCTGGCGTTTAATAGAAAGGAAATGATAGAAAAATTCCTTTTAAAAATGATAATAAATTATATGTACTAACTATATTTAGAACAGCCGTTGTCTTAACGGAGTAAATATATGTATTCTACTCTTTAAGCAATTAGGGTAACCTGTGTTATTTTTGCTTGGCTATTTATGGAGCCGCAGAGCAGCGTAAAGGATCTACACAAAATTGTCTTTAGAAAAACATTTTTACGCATATAGCTATTTGGATCGAAATGATTTTTTCATAAGGTTTGACATGAACGAGTGTATCAGCTTAGTCTAGCAATTAACAAGAATAGATAAGTCTTATAGGCGATGGCATCCAAGGTCTATATACAGCTGCGTGGCCTCCCAGTCTTTTCGAGATTGGTGGTCCTGTTTACCCCGTAAGGGATAGTCGTGATTATATGAAGTTTTCATTGCAAAACAATACGTTCTTTATGAGAGGTGAATAATAAATTAACTAATAGTTCATATCTGCTTGTCTTATAGGCAAGTATTGTTTTATCATACATCTTCCAATAAACATAACACTCATTGAAATAGTTTTCGAAATTAACATACGAGAACGTATAGAGTCGTCAAGTCACACCTTGCGCGGTGGAAATTTCTCAATGGGCAATACATTAGATATTGAATGACCCTACTCCGAAAATGTCGGCGTCGAGCGTCGCGCAAAATGTGCCCATCCATCAACATTCTACGTATTTACCTCTTGTTACTTGTATGTATTTTATATACACACACACACTACACAACATTTATATGATACCAGCGTAGCGACACGTCTTACCGGTGGTATATTGGTAAGGAAAATCACTTACTTGAAGCATTTTCATCAGAGCTTTTCAATATATCGAAACGCTAAAAAATGAGTGTAAGTACAACAATCTCTGCATAATAATATTTCCGAGAAACAGACTAAAATTTGCAGCAGTACGTCTCCTGCCTAATGACCGGACAACACTTACATCTCTGAACAAAAAGTAACTAAAACCACTAAATAAAATAGAACCTCGCCAGGCTGTCGCATTAAAAATACACAATGTTTTCAGGAAAACGGTCGAATAAGTTTTCCCTGCGAATGTGTCAGGGAAACATTAATTTCTTTTAACAGTACCCGTGTAGGTACTCGTATACCTCTGCGCCCAATTTTCTCATAAAACAATCATAACTGACTAACGTTGGAAGAATTTCGTCAATATACGATTTGATTGAGTTTCGAACACGATCGAAAGTTGCCAAATTTGGCTCTTTGCTTTTCACAAAGGATTTTTCTTCTGTCACAGATTTTGAATAAGTACTTTTTGTAGGACGTCGTCATCTCGAAAACATTATATTAAAACACAAAAAGCTTCCTCCAGACTAGTTTCTACATTCTGGCACCAAAGTGCTTGAAACTGGAACATCTTAATTCTTGTTCAGAGTTCGGAAGAACTTCTTGTTAAAAGGTTAACGTGCTCGTATGCGCTAATAACGAGTGATTGATGTGTTGTGGAAAGTAAATAGATAACTGATTACTCGGTATGACACGACAAAATCCGATATGTAGGTTGATGTTGACTAAAACGACGTTTAGTGGAATCTACATATAGCTTCAAAACTTAGTTTGCATCATCATCAACATAACAATTCTTCATAAACTAACCTCCCTATTTCCAAAAGATTTCTTAGCTCTGAATTTAAAAGTATAAAGACATCACGGCTCTTTGCCGTGATGACTACTTAAACTTAAAAATAATGCGCTTCGTCAGTTAAATAATATCACGATAAAAAAAACCATCGTGAACTCGCAGAGGTGATTACGTACATTAAAAACTTTACGTCACAGTTCAACAAAATTGCTTAACAGGGTGTATTAAACCAGAGGAGTGGAGCTTGGAGAACAATAGGCTCGTTGAGGCAATCAAAGCAGGCTGGGTGAGGCTTCTCGTAAGAATGCGAGCAACCGGCGATATTTGGCGGGGCGCCAGCCGAGATGCGAGATAAGGGATGCCTCAGACATGTTTATCTTGGTAACTGACATATTTTTACTACGCCCGAAGGATATTGTATCGGGACCCGCTGTAGTGGGTGGTTACGCAAGCTTCTGTACTACGAGTATAATAAAGGTTATGGTTGAGTCGTAAAAATAAACATCAGTTTCCCTGTAGATATAATTTTCTTTACCCTTTTTAATTTCTCTGATATAAATACACAAAATTAAAAACAACGTTCTGTCTATTTACACTGAAAAATAACAAGAGGCATCTAAATAATCTTTCTCTGCATAACAAGCCTTCGTCGTAGCAACCATGACACTATAATCAAATTAGCATAGATACGATGCTTATCGCCAAGAACCAGAATGATTCGCGAGTTACCTGGAAACTACAACTGGAAACATAAAAACTTGACCATATGGTAATAGTTACTAACTTATAGTGCTTGGAAGGTGTCGTGTGATTCCAGGCACCGATAGAAAAATGAATAGGACCACTCCATCTCTTCCCATGGTTGTCGTTAATGGTAACTAAGGGATAGGTTTATAAACTTGGGATTGTTCTATTAGGCGATGGGCTAGATGTCACTATTTTAATCTCAATTCTATCATTGAGCCAAACAGCTGAACGTGGCCTATCAGCCTTTTCAAAACTTTTGGCTCTGTCTACCCAGCAAGAAATATAGACGTGATTTTATGTATGTATGTTTGGAAGGTATGCTATTGTGTTCTTTAAATGAAAAGCAAACACATTTACGTAAGCATTAATAATGGTTTCAATTCGATATGAAAGGAATTTTAAAGGCTTTTACTATTCATTAGCCACACTCTTGAATATCAAGTTAATCAACAAAATAATATCACAATTTTCTGTGGAGTATTCTTGGATCAATGGAAAAAAATGAAGCCACTTATTGGAACTTCGTGGACGACTGGACGCTACGTACTTGTGGATAGCCGACAATCTACATTATCGTGATACGAACTAGTTACATACGATTACAATAATTCTCTCACATATAAATCAAGTAATTTACATGGGTATGACATTAACTAGTTTTCAATTATACCCGACCATAACACCTTGTACAATACATAAAGTTCTTTGAAATGGCGATCCCTATAAAAGCTATGCGGCGTGGGCGAAATGCAAGGCTATTTTGAATTTGATCCCCGAGAACGAACGCACAAAATGTCGGCCATAAATCTATCAATTTATTTTCATTGATTTTAAATATTACCCTTCTGAGAACTATAAAGAATGTAATTTGTAATATATAGGTACCTACTAAATGTTAATATGAAATACCAGTTCCTGAAAATATAGGTATCAAACTAGTACGTAACGACGAAGTAGTAAATCTAAAAAAAAATTTTTATTAAGTACTTTAATTCTATTAAGCCAAACAGCTGAACGTTGCCTATCAGTCTTTTCAAGACCGTTAGCTCTGTCTAGCTCGCAAGGGATATAGACGTGACTATATGTATAAGTTAATACATTTTATGGATATTATTCTTGACAACAAAAATCATTGTATGGCGATGATTATTAGAGAACTTAGTTGCAGAAAACGCTGCAATATAGTTTGTTCTGCCGCTTCTACTATTTTCTTTTGAAGACGATATTTATTTGATTTTGACAAAATAAGGAATTACAATATCGATATTAAAGACATAACGATGGTGCGCCTATGACCAAGATATAATTATGTAATTTAAAATTATTTCAATACGGACAATTATTTAGGGATAGTTTGAATACGTAGAATATGTGACATTTGTTTGATATTGAAATCATTATGTAACTTTATTACTATCGTATGTATTTTATGATAACGCTGCCATCGACCTTATCTTTTTTGCCATAACGGCCAATCATGTAGAATCTTATTTTTTACCTATAACAACACTAACTACCCATTGTTAACAAGTAATAAATGAAATTAATTTAAGGACCAATAAAACTGGGATGCTGCAGACAAAGTTAGAATAAAAGAAAACCTCTTATCCCGATGCATGCCCAATACTCTCTTAGGTCAAACCCTATTCTTCAAACCGACATGTCAAGACGGTGCACTGCGGCAAACGGCTAGTTGCACTATCGATTAGTTAATGCTCCAGAAACTTAAAAAAATGAAACGAGCCGCCAAGTGCCCTCCAGATAACGTCGTAGCAGTGAAAAATTAGCCTGTTTATTCTGGACCAGAAAGCGGAAGCGACAGACAAGGATTTTACCAAAAAAAAAATGCAAAAGCGAAAAGGAAACACATTTTCTCTTCAACATTTGCGTTTGACATTAATACCTCATGTCAAATATGGGAAATGGTTTCCATCAAATTAAATAAATTTATGTTTTAGCCCACAGAGTCCCTCTTTCGTCCGAGATCTCTTTGTAAGCAGACGTGCTACGCGGTTCAGTTTATTGTGCTCCATAAGTGTACACGCGAATTTAATTTCTATCAGAATTACATTAGAACGAAATCACATTATAAATAACGAGTACATTTCCGATACTAAAATTAAATAAAATAGCCGAGCAGCGACGGCCAAAGGTCACGGAACGCCACAGCGACGCGAAAAAAGGACATCATATTCTTTGTCTCGCTCCAGCACCGCGCCCCACTCGCGTCGTAGCTGACCGTTTACCAGCGCTACGAAGCTACGACATCACCACCGCCCGCCACCCGATTCCCCTGTGCGAGCCGACTACGAACTACGAGTGCTAACTGTTCTACAACGTTGCCGCTACGACCTGTTGTTTGCACTCTTTTGTTATTGGGTAATTATGGAACTTAATACTATTGCCACGGCGCCCACGTCAAGTGTATTGAATCGATCAGCATCTGACACCACCTTAAATGCGGCGGAAACAAACACTTCCATTAGTCCGCCGTCGCCTAGTTTTGTTTTCCAACGTTTCAAACGGAGAAGGGACGATGATCAGCATGAGTTTGTACTATCAACTTTTAAGGAAGACATGATAAAGTCAATGACAACAATGGTTAAATCACTCCTCACCGAACAAGAAAAAGAACTCAAAAAGATTTCCCCCGCTCTTTTAGAAATAAAACAAACAAACGCTAATATTGAAAGTTCAATTACTTTCCTTACGGAACAAAATAGAGAACTAAAAAATACAATAGAATCATTAAAGTCTCAAGCCAAGAAGGATAGAGAATACATAGTACTTTTAGAAGAGAAAATAGAGGATTTACAGCTTTCAAATAGGAAAACAAATCTGGAAATAAAAAACGTACCCAAGCAGGAGAAAGAAACGAAAGAAGATTTAATCAATATGACACTGTCCCTATCTAAAACAATTGGCTGTGAAATGAATAAAAAAGATATAAGTGATATATATAGGATAAAGAGTAAGAAAATTAACCAGACCAACTCTCCTATTATCGTGGAGACTTGTTCCTCGCTCCTGAAAGCATCAGTACTCAAGGCATGTAAAACTTATAATATCCGTCATAGGGATAAACTTCGAGCTAAACATTTGGGACTCTTAAAAAACGAGGAAGCACCAGTATTCGTCTCAGAACAACTGACAGCCCGTGGATCACGACTTTATTTCCTAGCCCGTGATTTGGCAAAATCTAGTAATTATAAATACTGCTGGACAGCCTACGGGAAGGTCTACATCAGGAAGGACGACGTTTCGCCAATCATAAATATTAAATCGGAATCACAGGTACAAAGTCTCATACAGACATCCTGACTAGCTCTAAGTACTCACGTTTTCGTTCTGCTTTTTTCGAAAAATTACACATTTTACATTAATTACCATAATAAATATATTATGCTAGAAACAAAAATTACGGCTTCTTCATTTAACAATACAATATGTAAGGACTATCATATTAGGACACTATTATACAACCTTAAAAAGATAATTACTATAAACACACATTATAATATAAATATTCCATCTCTTTTTCTTACAAACCACACAGTGAAGTTATATGATCAACATAAAAGTAAAATAAACAACAATTATTTAACTACAACTAATATAAACCCCTCAATAAACTATGGATAACTCACTCGAAACAATACATGAAATAGATTCTTTCAAAGTTGCTTATTCAATTGAAAGTCAGTTCGAAGATTTTGCAAAATATACCCATTCCCAAGCATCTGATTTAACTTTAATCACTCAAAACATACGCACCGTATATAGAAATATTGACGACCTCCAACTTTCTCTTACCAACTTTAATTTTGAAATTGATCTTTTACTTTTGACCGAATGTAGACTAAATCAAAATAGGACTATTGTGCCCATCCCAAATTATTCCTCTTATAGTACAAAAAAATTATTAAATCAAAACGACGGAGTTGTAGCATACATTAAAAATTGTCATAAAACAAATGTTAAAGAAATAATACTTGATCATGCGTCTTGTCTGCAAATCACCATACAAAATTATACTATTCTCGCGATATATCGATCACCTTCTAATATTAATGCCGATAAGTTTATAACATCTCTTAATAATCATTTAGAAGTCATTAAGTCATGCTCAAATATTATAATTTCAGGAGATATTAATATAAACATTATTTGTAAGACCAATGAAAATCCGTACGAGAGGTCAAACAGGCTACATTATTTAAATATGTTGGCAATGCACGGACTTATTCCAGGGCATTATTTTCCAACGAGAGACGGATCTTGCTTGGACCATTTTATTTTAAAATTAAATAATTACAACTCACAACCTCACATTGCTGTGTTGGATTCAACAATTACAGATCACCGAATGGTTTTTCTAAAGTTACTTAATATATTAAACAAAAATAAAAACAAAACAACTAATATTAAAACTACAATTAATTATGAGCAGGCGCTTACCTGTCTAGAGAGCTATGACTTTAATGAATTTTTACTTTGTAAAGATCCTAATATAATTACAACGAAATTAATAAATATCATCCAAAAGTGTCTATCTGAAAATACTACTTCTGCAACAATTACCAATAAAAATAGAGTTATTAAACCATGGATCACCTTAGGAATTCTGAGATGTATACGGAACAGAAACGCACTACAACGTAAAGTTAAATCGGATCCGAATAATTAAATACTCAAAATAACCTATCGAAGATATCGCAATTACTGCAATAACTTAATCAAAAAGCTAAAATTTAAATATCATAAGCAACAATTGGAAAGAGCTAAAAATAATCCAAAGAAAATATGGAATACTATAAATGAAATTACAAACCGAAAAGCATCTAAATCACCTAACTCAGACTTATCAAATTTAAAATCTAATCCGAAAGAATCTGCTAACGCTGTCAACGACTACTTTGCAAATGTCGGAAGGTCTCTGGCTGAAGACATTCTTTCTAAAAATTCCTTACCTAACGGCAATCTATATAAATCACCTCCAAATATAACTTCTCCCCCCACCAGAAATAGCGCCTCATCGTTTGTGCTCTTGGAAACTGATCACGAGGAGGTCTATTCTGTCTTAATGGGCTTAAAAACTGACAGTTCGCCGGGAGTAGATAAAATCCCAACAATATTTCTTAAAATGGCAAACCACATACTAGTTCCTGTAATTACCCACCTAGTTAACTTATGTTTCAGCCTAGGTGTATTTCCTCAGGAGCTTAAAAAAGCTGTAATCACACCAATTCACAAGGGTGGGACTAGAGACGATGTGAGTAATTACAGGCCTATATCGATTTTATCTGTCCTTTCCAAAATATTGGAGAAATTATTAAATTCGCGATTAATTAGTTATCTGAACAAGTTTCTGTTAATATCGAAATCGCAATTTGGTTTTAGATCTAAGATATCGACGGAGGACGCGGTAGCTGCTTTAACTACTTTTATAGTTGAACATGTTGATAAAGGCAATAAATGTACCTCTGTTTTCTTGGATCTGAAAAAAGCCTTCGACACCGTCTCTATTCCAATTCTTGTGAGGAGGCTTGAAAGCATAGGCATAAGAGGCGCTGCTTTGGATTTGTTCAAAAGCTACCTTAGTGAACGTAAACAAATGGTTAAAGTGGATGGTATCATTAGTGAAGAGGCCGATATTGTTTTTGGAATCCCACAAGGTTCAGTCCTTGGTCCGACGCTTTTTCTCATTTACATAAATGACCTCTGTGACATGGTAATCCCGAACGGTAAAATAGTATCCTATGCAGACGATACCGTACTGGTCTTTGTTGGAGATACGTGGGAAAGGGTACGGCATTCGGTGGAAGAGGGTCTCATCAGGGTGTCGAATTGGCTTAACTCAAATTTACTCACTTTGAATAAAAGTAAGACAAATTATATGTGCTTCACTAAATATACCTCTACTCAACCAGCAGAAGACTTTGAAATAAAAATACATAACTGCAATTACATTTCCAACTTGCCCTGTGATTGTCCAGCTATCACAAAGGAAAAAACTGTAAAATACCTCGGCGTCATGTTAGACCAACGCTTATCCTGGCACTCACACCTGGAATTACTTATGAGCCGAATAAGAAAATTAACATGGACTTTTAAGACCTTAAGACATATCGCCAATAAAGCATTATTGAAACAAATATACATATCTCTGGTCCAGTCTGTTCTCGGGTACTGTATTCCGATTTGGGGTGGCGCAAACAGAACCAAATACTTAGACCTAGAAAGGGCACAACGAGCTCTGCTAAAGGTTATTCATTTTAAACCTTATCGTTTTCCTACAGAGACCCTGTACACACTGAGCGACGTTTTGACCGTAAGAAAACTATTCATATTGAACTCAGTACTAAAACTTCATAAGTCACTGTCTTTCGACCCCAGACTCTTGTTAAAGCGTAGGAAGCATGTGGTAGCCCCAATATATGTATTCAAAACCGCTTTTGCCAAAAGACAATTTTTACACTTATCTTCACATCTATATAACCAGTTAAATAGAGAGTTAAATATATACCATCTAACTAGCCGTAATTGTAAAATACTTATAAACAACTGGCTGAAATCCCAAACATATGAAGAAGTCGAATCACTTTTATCTAGAATTAACTAAATTCCACCCCATAATGTTTAGTTTAAATTGTATAATTGCTTTCTGTTATTTGCATGTTTGTTCCTGTTATTTTTATTGATTTTAAGCACTAAAACCTGTAATTGCACATTGTCTGCAAATAACATATATTTAATTATTTAAGAGCGGGTCTTTCTAACACAGGTTTATATAACTTAAAAGAAAGGCCCAACCTTGGTTCTAAAAATGTAATTTTTTTCAAGACAATAAAGAATTTATTTATTATTTATTATTTACAGAGTACTTTGTGTAACACGAAAATTTAAGCCGCATTTGTTTTTAATGCTTATATCGTGTGTGGGTGTGGGTTTGCGATGAAGAACTATTGCTTTCTCGTACAACTTATGAAAATCAATCAACGGCAAAAGAAATTGTTCTCTCAAACTAAATTGTACAGCGTTACCGCTACTAGTCAATCGAAATGCAGCTTCAGAGAGGTCTCGGTCGAACCCAGCAGCGAGACGCTATGTACCAGAAGTTATATTTTGTTTGCAGCTACGTGACCTAGGTCTGCAGCAATATTGAAATGGAATATTTCAACAGGACTCCGTTGGAGTGTAATGGGAGATTGGAAGTTTCTGGAAAATTGCACTTCGTATCTACGTCCATGTAGTCTTCACTTTATCTTCACTTTATCTTCACTTTAGAATAAAAATGATAAAAGATATAAGAAATAAAGCTGAATATTGCGCCCTGATTGAAACTTATTGTATTTATTCAGAGTATGTCTTGAAATTGAACATATGTACTAACATCATTATGTAAGCACATAGTCATTGTCAATGAATTTTAAGCAATGTTTACAGGGGTGGATTTCTTTTTCTTTTTTGTTATTACTAAAATGATAATTAATATTAAAATCTTGATTTCTCTTTATATTAAAATCCTAATTTACTAAAACGAGGTAATGAAAACTATAAAATGCTTTAATTTCTACGAGACAAACCTGTTTTTATTTGTGTTACGCCTTACGTCATAAAATGGTTCTCACCTAAATTGTGGTTACAGATTTGATGATCACGATCGAGATTAAAACATTTCTTGCATGGCCTTCAAAATGTTGTGTAAAAATTAAACGTTTAGATGATAAGAGATACAAGAACAAAGAAATCTATGAAAACAACAGAACAGTAAAAATGCAAACTGCATGAATCATGTAGTCTTACGAAAAAAGAGTTCTATTATACCTAATGGAAATATACGGCACGATCTTAGATTAGGTGTTACATCAAGATAAATAAAAAGCAAAGCTAATGAAATGTTGATTATTACCACAATTTGCACAAACAGATAAAAATATGACCATTTACCTCCATAAACCTACGTCAGGCTAATAGAAAACATACTGTTTATTTGCAACGTTTTTTAGTTGCTTGTCGTAATGCGGTCTCCGTACCCGCAACAAGTGTAATGGAAAGAGATAATCGTATGTAAAACAGGTAATTTTAAAAGCCAAATCATATAATTATGCGAAGACGTAAAGATAAACAGGTAATAAAATAAATCTGAAAAAAAGCCCATTTTTTTAACTGACACCATGAAATCAGGTTATCAATCATCCGGCTTTTCAGTTCATCCGAGATGAACAACTGTTAACAATGTAAAAGAATTCATAACGCTTTCGTTTCAATTGGCAACTGTGCCGAACACAAATAGAATGAGCAGGGGTGATTGGAATTCAAGCGAAGTGCAAGGACGTGAAGCGGGACTACATATCAGCACGTACTAACACTGTCAACAGGATACGGTCTTACTGAGATAGTATGTTTGTAGTTGATAGAGTAGAGGTACATTGTCCTGCAAAAGGCTGATGATCAGATCTCCCCCTGGCTAACATACTATGAGGGAAACCCCAATTGAATATACAATTTCAACTAAATAGGCTATTTGACTGTATTAAAAATATACATTTCTTTTATGTCATCAGTCTTAATATTATTTTTTTCAAGCGATTTTTAATAACGCGAGATAAAAATATTGCATTATTTAAACAAAATCCGTCTCAGAAAATTAGGTTTTTATATGCAGCTGTCACGTGACTAAAAACGAAAGTGATTGGCTCTTTCTATTATGACGTCAATTATCTATAAACAGACTGTGGATCGTACCGTTCCTTAGTGTTCGCTATTATTTTTCAAGATTTTATAAGTGTTTGATCGCTCAGGATTACTCAGATAACATAGGTATTTAATAATGGAAACCAATTCCGCGAAAGCTGACAGTCGAAACCTACAAAAAGTGGACGCAATAATGGTTGGAAGAAGAAATCTGGATTGTCTTCTTCAAAGACAATCCAGATTTCTATGCTGCCGAACTGAGGAATGTGAAAACATCAATGTAAGTATATCTTGGTAACCACTGATCTTAGATCATGATCTGAAACCACTTCTTGCGAATATTCAAATCCATCGGCATAGAAAAAAACAGTTTCGTAGGAGATTTTATTGTTGTATTAGTGCATTGAGGCACTGCACAACATTTATAGGAACTCATTTTAATAATTTTGACACATATGACGTGGCACAAGTTAAATAAAACAAGAGAAAATCAAAACTTTTCGAAATAACCAACTAGATTTGTATGATATTTACACGAAATTTACGTCACTGCATGCCATGGCCACCATATTGCTAAAAGTCGCGTTTTGGCGGCATATTTGAATATTTCATTTTCTTTTTCGATTTTTTAATAAAATAGCTGTAATAAAGGCAGAAAAGTATTTTTGTAGGGCTCCTTATAAACAAATAAATACCCTAAGATAGTTTTTAGAACTTTGTCAAATAGCCTATTGCCTGTAGGTTGTTTTTCGATAACATTTTATATTCTAGCATGGAACTTATAACTTAATGAAGATGAAAATGTTGAAACAGAGATGAATCGTAAGCACAAAAAATAAATACAAGAACACAAAATCATTAATATTGCAGTAGTGGACAAGACGCTGTCAACATAACTGATTTAATGTTAAGGATAAACCTGATTTATTACGCGGACATGAGGACAAAATGTCACTGAACTGATATCTGGGTCAGAAATGAGGGGTGGCCAAGCCACCCTGCCACCCCGCAAACGAGATAGGAGGAAACATTGTTGAAAAGTCAAATAGTGAAGAGCAGAAGGACCCTATAACTAAAAGGATTCAACAAGCCACACGTTACATAATGTACATATGGTCCCAAAGTTATTGACTGTAAAGCCTGGATATCAGAGCCGATAATTTCCCTTCAATTATTATAATAACACGTTAAATATTTAATGATCTTCTAATGTTATTATGAGAAAATATTAATATCTTCATTTTCAGACATCTTACAAGTATCAATCATGAATCGCAAGTATGCGAATACGATTAAAAAAAAATTAACCGGTACTAATTAGTTTGATTAAATTCGTGCCAGTTAATAAGACTTTATAATTCAAATTAACGCATCGACATTGACTAGACAGACACTGTGGCAACGCTGTATTTGTTGTTCTATTGACATGTACGAGTATGATTTATATGACAAAATGGTAGTATGACATCATCCGAGTGGTTATTACGATACAAAGTAGGTAGTTAGTAGTTCTATGAAAATTGAGCTCGAGCGACTTATGAAGTTAATTTTAACTGGTAAAACATTTACATCTGCTATTACAGAATATAAAAAAAGGGTTCACTTAAAGTCTAAAGATAACAAAAATAAAATTAAATACTATTAATTGATGACTGGCAAATGCTACGAGTAATATTAAAATTAATAAGAGAGAGAAAGACACCCTAATATCCTGCAGATATATCAAAGGCAAAGGACAGAGTCTCTTCTTATATTTACTTCCTAAACTAACAAAGACAGTGGCAGTAATAGGCGTCAGTGGGAAAATTAATGATACGTAGAGACTAAGACCAACATTATGGTCGGACAGAGTTGTAATTAGCGTTCGATGGAAGCAATTATTGACTTGCAATACGAGGCGTGCCTCAAGGTCGAATTATAGGTCCACTAGGATATAGTGGTTAATGTATCATTTAAGTTAATTGTTAGGTTTTACAAAATTGAAGTCAATAAGTCCATTAAAAATCCATGATAAAGTAATATTCACAAGTGTAGAATAAGGGTTCAATGGGATAAAAAGGTGAACCTATCACAGGTGACAGTCTCTCTTCAATTCCAACTCGAAAAATGGTATGTAATAATAATAGAATAATGTATATGTACAAACTCAAAACACCCCAGAGTGGATGAAATTTTACAATAAAAAACTTTAATCAACTTTTTAAGACTGCAAGGGAAAAGTTGGATGAATAATTTGGCAACTACCTACATTTGAAACAATGCCACATAAAATAGCAGTTGGAAAAGTGATTACTCAAATAGCGTTATGCCATTCAAGGTTTCGTTCAAATTTAATTTTCCTTATTTTGCAAAATTTCTAATTGGTTGATTTCAACTTTTAAAGTCAATTTGCCTGTAATTAAAAAAATCCAATATCTTTGATACGTAAAGGAGTTTAGCTAATTTGTTCTACATATTTACAGGCACAGGATAAATATAGGCTGGTAATTAGTGAATTCTACGATACTGACTAGCATAGAACCCACGCATCCACGCTTACTCGATTAAAATTACCTCATAGCTTCGATTAAAGGGAGAAACAACAAACATCTGCTCCCTGCTCTAGTACAGTTTAAATTGGGTACAAATTATACGACATAAATTGAGACGTAAAGAAAGAATTGAATTGTACGTATCGACGACGCACAGATGATGCTCGTTAACGCGCTTTGAACCAAATTCAAATGCATAAAATAAAGGTTTGACAGTGACATGTGAATATCCCATTTTTTTATATATGAACTATATATATGAATCAGGGTGGCACAATACAAAGTGCTACCCCTTTTTCAACGTGAGGACTAGATTATCTTATGATAGTTTTGAATTTCGGAAATCGTTCCAAAACATGTAATGTATGCCTTATCAAAACAAAATAATACATTGGACAAATAGGACATGGAATCTGAAGCCAAAAGCTGAAAAAGCATTAATATTCATACTAAAGCCTACTAATATTATAAAGCGAAATTCTATCTGTCTGTTATGCTTTCACGCCCAAATCAATGAACCGATTTTGACGAAATAAGGTTGACAGACATGGAGTTGACCCTGCAGAAGAACATTAAGCTATTTTTATTGCGAAAAAAGGTGGAGAAGACCACGCGCCGTTAAAAGCTAGTTAATCATTAACGTAAAAGAGAGCTTGTGTTTGTTTGTCCGTCTTTCACGTAAAAACATTAACTCAACCGATCTCCATGAAATGACACGGTGTACTTAAAATACGTGCGGGCCGCGGGCAAGGATAATAGAGGAGTGAGCATAAAATAACAATATAGGAAGAGATATATAATGAGAACAAACACGAAGCGTCCTAGCGACGAAATGGGCACATTAAAAGTCTGTTATAGAAAAAATATTGAACACGAAGATATAATTAAATGACATTTAGTTTACGTAAGCATGAGCATTAAAAGCCGATCGATTCTCGGCTCATTAACTTTTGAAGAGATGCTAGTCTGGACTTGGCCTATATATTTTATGTTTTTTTAGGATTCCGTACCTACCTAATAGGTAAAAACGCAACCCTATTACTTAGCCTCGGCTGTCTGTCTGTCCGTCCGTCTATCACCAGGCTGTATCTCGTAAACCGTGATTGCTAGAAAGCTGAAATTTAAGCGACATAGCCAAAGCGGTAGCGGCATGGCCTGACATCATCATCACACGACGTGACCGATGGAATATAGGAAGCTCATCCACACGCCTTCAGAAAACCTACATTCTGACAATCTATCAAGAAACTTTTTATGTTTTACTGTTACGTTTCCACGGGAATGCAATTATATATGTAAGCTATCTCTGAAAGAGATGTTTATTGCTTGTTCCAGCATGCAGACAATGGACTATCACGGTACCCCTCACTCAAAATCGTCGGTAATTTAGTAACTGGCTACTGACTAAGCCGTGAGTGTTGCATCCCTTATATTTTTTTAGCCTTTGACATAATGAAATTGAAAAAGTTTTTTATGATGCATCCAATTAGGATATGCTTGAAGAATTAGACAGAAGAGAGAAGATAAATAGAGTGAGCTACCCAAATCTCCACCCACCTGTATCTGAAACATGGAGATGGAGTCATCCAACATCTGGACCCTGACTGCTAGCATCTTGCCGCCCTTCTTGGGCGTGGCCGGGGGAGTCCGGGAGCCGCCACCTGCCCCGTCCACGCCCGCAGGGGTGCTGGCCGAGTGATGCATGCGGCCTGTTGAAAATTAAAAGCATTACCATCAAGGAAATGAGTTTTACATTATATTACCACTGGTGTAATAAACAAAACTTCTTACCAGGCAGGGTGTGGTATCCGATGGTGGACAGATGCCCGGTGGAATTTGAGCTACCCGGTGGCAAGTCGGAGTCCATCATTTTGCAATATCATTGATCCGTTGTACACTCAAACTGCCCATCCCAGGGGTCCATGTCGCTGTTTCTGCTGTACGTGCTGTACATTGAGATAGGTTGATTTGGCTGTCTGTTCGAGGTTTGTACCTGTTAACAAGTTTTTTTTTATTCTCTCACAAAGAATGATAAAATCCTCTTCAAAAATTTTTTTTCACTTGTGATCTGGTTGTCCCTTCCGTGGCCCTGGGGGCTAATGTTATTTTTTTTAATTTTTAGTAACTTCAAAGTGGAAAGCTTTAGTCTGTATATTGCCTAACTATTTAGAATTAAATTGCACTGATTGAAATTCTATCACCAATGGAAAGGTGCTTCAAGCTTTTTAACAAAACTTTGTAAAAAAAAACTTAATTAAGACAAACAGACCTGCCTATGATATGGGCATAAAATCTTTCCTATATGATTTTGAGTAAAAAATTATAAAACTTTGATTATGGATGTCACTAGGAGACAAATTAAAGTACAAATGTGCATTCAAAATCTAAATGCATATTGGTGTCACAGCAGAAAGCAATTTGGAAAAACTATCAAAAGTTTTCACAATAGTAAGAAAAGTTACTGCAGAACTATTACTACATACATACATACATACATATGATCACGTCTATATCCCTTGCGGGGTAGACAGAGCCAACAGTCTTGAAAAGACTGAATGGCCACGTTCAGCTATTTGGCTTAATGATAGAACCGAGATTCAAATAGTGACAGGTTGCTAGCCCATCGCCTAAAAGAGGAATCCTAAGTTTATAAGCCTATCCCTTAGTCGCCTTTTACGACATCCATGGGAAAGAGATGGAGTGGTCCTATTCTTTTTTGTAATAGTGCCGGGAACCACACGGCACTATTACTCTCTAGTAATAATGAGTTGAAGTATTCAAAACATAAGTAACATTAATACACTTTAAACCAGAATTTACTCAAGTTCTAAATGACCTGACAGTAGGTTAAATACTGCAATCTTTGCCTAGACTATAATAAAAATAAGGGAAGCAAAAAATGCCAAAGTACCATAAAAGGGCCACCATTTACATGCATGAGTATCACAATCAGATATTCTTGCTTTTGAAACTGTCTCCACAGGGTTCTGCCTGATTTAAGATTTAAGCATACATATAATAAAATATGCATATGAGAAAAAAATTACAAATTGTCATTACAAATCTGATTCAATACTAAGTATAAGTAAGTGTATGAATGATTTAAATTGTAAGACTAATTAATTTATATATCAATGAAACAAAATGATGACTTTGATGTGTAAAGAAAAAATTGAATTAACTTATCATACCTCAGTCTTATCAGTTTATCAATGAAATGAAGCCCTGCTTGTTGCAGTTTTATTTAAACAGTAGTGAATACAACCTCAATACTAAATTACAGCACCACTAATTACAAACGACAAATTTCCACCACTAGTTATTTCAGCAATTAAGCACCACTGTCGCAAAATCAACTTATTGCACACTGGATGCAAAACCGGCGGCGCCCTACTTTACACCCTTAGACATAAATAGTTAGCTTCAATGCAATAACCAGAAAATAGGTCAACGGAGGTGTGCCCGGCCACCCCGAGAGAGACAACAGACGCACTGCCTCCGCCGGCCGCGCATCATCTAATAAGGCTTTGCAATATTTTATTACCCCTACACGGCCCTCTACCTGCTCTTTACAAATCAAGCAAATAATTTATGAGCACAATTGACGTGGTGTGTAAACATAAATCACTATAAACTTATCGTAACTTACTTTCTAACAGGCGCAGATGAGGGAGAAAACCGACGACGCACTGAAACCCCAACTACCGATCTGGGGGCACTTAGTCATTGATCTAATTGCTTATTTGATTAATTACCACGTTTCACGGAAACAAGCATTTATTAAAACACAGTCACTGGAATTAAATTGCACGTCTTTCGTCGTCGTTTAATCGCGCACAAACAATACACACACCCTGTGAGAAATGTCTAACCGCCATATTTATTTACTTAAATGGTGTGCTGAGGGTTGCCATTGCCAGTACCATAACTATACTATTAGTTATTAGTCTTTCGCAAAGAACTAATGCCGCTATTAAGTCTAGTAAGCTCTAAGCTAAGAGTCTGAATATTGAATAGTGTAATAAAAGTTTAATAAAGAATTATTATGAGCGTGTGGCCAAAGTACCCTGTACAGATAGATTATACGTATTTTAATAATGAACAAAATATTGGCCTCCTTGTCACAAGCTACTGTTTTATTTTTATTATGTTGGACATAGGTATGTAGATGTATTATTAGTTTTGAACATAGATATTTATGAAAAAAATTGAGACACCCCTTCCAAACTTACGAATTTTCCATCAACAAAGATGGAACGGGTATAACACGGTGGAATATCGTTATAATGTCTTTGGCCTTTTGTGACTTTGACATTTCAAAAACTTGCTCAAACGTCAACAATAATCAAAGTGACAATGACAAATTCTCAAATGTTGGACGAAGTGTTTATAAACTTTTGTCCTATTTTGATTACGTGAATGAGCACTCATAATTTTAAGAAATCCATTTAAACGATAGCTTCTGAGCAAATTAAATGACGTGAAGATGGAAACAACTCCTTTACTGACGAGGCCTAAAAGTAAATCTTTTTGGTCAAGGTAATTAAGTTCAATGTTACCTTTTATCTTCAACATCCCTTTGTTTATAATCTCGTAAAATCATATTTCAGGTTTAAATTTACTGGATTTCAACGTAAAGAATTTAGCTCAAGAGTTATTTATGTGGGTCAGCATCCTGACGAAAAATTTCCTCCAAACTATGTTTGTAATCAAGTGAGTAATTTTATAGACCTATTTTATAAATTGATGGCACTGTCCTTAATAAAAGTAAGTCATTTACAGTTTTGATAGATACTTTTTAAATTTGTTAAGAATAATTTTATTGCTACTATAATACCTAAACAGTACAGGTGAAACTCGAAACTAAAAATGAAAATATTAGTGTATTGTCTGAGTAATCTATCATTGCAACAACTATTTTCAATGATAACTCCTTTCAGAAATACAACTTCTTCACATTCCTGCCGCTGGTGCTGTATGAACAGTTCCGATTCTTCCTCAACTTGTATTTCCTCGTGATGGCATGTAGCCAGTTCATACCAAGTATCCGTGTAGGCTATATTTACACATACTGGGGGCCACTGGGGTTTGTACTGGCTGTGACATTGTTTAGAGAAGCTATTGATGACTTTAGAAGATATAGGTAAGTTATTGAATAATAATCTGTTTTGAACAAATGTTGCTAATTAATACTAGTTGCTGAAACATGTTTATGTGTAATGATAACCTTCAATCAATAACAATTAGCTGGAACAACAGAACATGACTTAGAAATGCAGTAAACAACAGTGATTTTCTGAAAGTGATCACTAAGGTGATCTCAATAGGGTTTGTTTTGCCTCCTTGTCTTATCGACATCATTGCAGCCTCTTACTTTAAAATGGGATCAAAATATAATAAATACAATGCTCTAATATGGGTTAGGTTTTCCTTTAGAAGTTGTTGAGGTAAGATGGGAGTAACTTCATATAAAACATGAATTACTTGATCCAAGGTCATAGTGAAGAAGCGTTCCCCTGGCTTTTCTTCAGATAGGGATTAATAGAGGAAAGACAACATAAGAAATACTTTTTCTAATAACTTGACGAAGTGATAGTCAGCTTTGGTAGCTTTTAAATCACAGTCAAAGTACTATAAAGAAAAAAGGCCAAAGGATAGGCTTATAAACTTTGGATTGTCATCTTGTAGGCTATTTGTTAGCAACCTGTCACTCTTCGAATCTCAATTCCATCATAGAGCCATACAGCTGAATGTGACCTTTCAGTCTTTTCAAGACTGTTGGCTTTGTCTACACCGCAAGGAATATAGACATTAAAAATATGTACATTTGATCTTGACTGTGTTTTTTACACAAAGAATATAAATTCCCCCTTTTAGTCTCCTTCTTGGAAGAGGAATACCTACAACATACACAGCATTGTATTATTTATCCTTCAAACCTTGCGAGGAAATTATATACATTAGTACTATAGATTCCTCTCTAGTACATATACTGTGTTAAACAATTACAAACTATCTAAAACAATGATTGCTTTGTATGCCGTTTCTGTTATCAGTACTATAATTACTGTGCTATTACTTATGAAGCGAAGATTTAACATGTATCAAAAAGCGAAATTAATGACTTAAGAATTTTGTTTTGGAATAAATGGATGGCAGTATGACAAAATGCTGCATTTAGATCATACATACATACATATGGTCACGTCTATATCCCTTGCGGGGTAGACAGAGCCAACAGTCTTGAAAGACTAAATGGCCACATTCAGCTATTTGGCTTAATGATAGAATAGAGATTCAACTAGTGACAGGTTGCTGGCCCATCGCCTAAAAAGAATCCCAAGTTTGTAAGCCTATCCATTAGTCGCCTTTTACGACATCCATGGGAAAGAGATGGAGTGGTCGTATTCTTTTTATGTATTGGTGCCGGGAACCACACGGCATATTTAGATCATGATCATTAAAATTATTTTGGTATACATTAGTAATGTTCCGGTAAACTAAGGTCATTATCAAGTCATTGCTAGTGAAATAAAAACCTTGAGACTAACACATGACTCAAAATTTTATTACCAATCTGGCTACCATCAGGGATATAATTATAACAAGACCATTCACTGTTGTATACTAATGCAAACAAATGCACGAGCAAACAAGTCAATAAGTTAATTTATCATCATGATTTGACCAGTGATCGAAACAAGAAATAGAAATAGATCTATATTCAAAATAGGATACAAGGTCGACATAACTTAAGTATAAATTATATCTACTACTGCTTCCTAAATGCAGGTGTAGAAAAAGCGGCAACTATTTAATACAATTAACAATTATAAGTACATCCCAATCGTAGAGGCTTAAGTCAAAACTATGTGTGTCATTTCAGGCGAGACAGAGAAGTGAACAGGCAGCGTTACGAAAGAATAGTACTAAGCGCAAACGACGAAGGCTACCGACCTTTCCTGATAGAACATGTACCAGCGTCAGCGCTCAGGGTCGGAGATATCGTAATGCTGCACAAAGGGCAGAGGGTCCCGGCCGATATGATATTGTTAAGAACTAATGAGACGATGGGAACAGTATTTATAAGGACAGATCAGTTGGATGGCGAAATCGATTGGAAGCTACGGTAAGTCTCATATTGAATATCTGAGTTAGGTGCTGAAAGTTGGGGATATAAGGAATAACATACATACATAAACTCACGCCTCTTTCCCGGAGGGGTAGGCAGAGACTACCTCTTTCCACTTGCCACGATCCCTGCATACTTCCTTTGCTTCATCCACATTCATAACTCTCTTCATGCAAGCTCGGCGGTTTCGGGCACTTTTGACCTGACCCTTCACCAGGACGTCCTTAATTTGATCAAGATATGTTCGTCTAGGTCTTCCCACCCCGACCTTTCCCTCCACACTCTCCTTGTATATCTGCTTAGTCAACCTGTTTTCATTCATCCTCTCCACATGACCGAACCATCTCAACATACCCTTTTCTATTCCTGTAACTACATCTTCTTTCACATCACAACATTCCCTTATCACGCTGTTCCTTATCCGGTCACTCAATTTCACACCCAACATACTCCTTAACGCTCTCATTTCCACTCTCAACTCTGTCATACCTCTCAACTATTCATTCCTCTCAACTCTGTCATAGGCCTTTTCCAAATCCACGAATGTGCAATAGACTTTTTGACTCTTGGCCAAAAACTTTTCGGCTATGCACCGCAAAGAAAAGACCTGATCAGTACATCCCATTCCCTTTCGAAATCCCGCTTGAGCATCCCATATTTTGTCATCAGTTTCATTCCTGACTCTATTAATCAATACCTTAGCATACAATTTGCCGACGACGCTAAGCAGGCTTATACCACGATAATTTTTGCAGTCCAGTTGTGACCCTTTTCCTTTGTAAAGTGGCACAATAACAGCCTTACACCAATCTTTTGGTACTCGGCCGCTTCTCCAACACAAATTGAAAAGGCAGTACAACTGTCTAGCTACGACGCCTTTTCCTGCTTTAAGCATCTCGACCGACACTCTATCATACCCGGCAGCCTTACCCGCTTTCATACTCTTAAGTGCTTCCACAATTTCAAACATTTCAATTTCGCCTTCCATCTCATTCTCTTTTGCTTCGCTATAGCAGAACTCTTTCTTATTTTCTTCCTTTTTTTCAACTAAACTCTCAAAATAGTCCTTCCATATCTTTAGCACACATTCTTCTCCTTTCACAACGCTACCATCCTGGCATCTGATCCTAGTCAGCTCTCTGGTTATAGTTTTTCCTCGGGCTGACCTTACGGATTTCCAGAATACTTTCAGATTTGACTGAAAGTCTTCTGATAGCCTTTTATCAAAATCCTCTTTATACTCTTCTTTCTTTCTAATCACAGCTTTCTTAACCAAATCTTTCATTTTTTTATATTCCTTACGTGAATATTAATAATAATAATAAAATACTAATATTCCTTAAGGAATAAAGAAGTAGAAATTGTCTCAATTCCATCATAATGCCGTAAAGCTGAGCTAGCCTTTCAGTCTTTTCAAAATTGTTGGCTCTGTCTACCCCGTAAGGGATATAGACGTGGCTATATGTATGTATGTTAGAATTGTAAGATTGAATCTCTTTGGCCATAGCATTGAAATTCCAGTCGCCTTATGATGCCATAAGGCTACTTTTTGCATAAAAGTAAGTTCTCACTTTTTCATTCCTTTTTTCAACTCTAATTCGAGCCTAATTAATAAATTTTAATTTCAGAATTCCACTCACTTCTACACAAAAGCTGCCGACGGATGCTCACCTGTTGGACATCAATGCTCAGATTTTTATAGAGAAGCCTGAGAAAGACATTCACTCGTTCATAGGCGCCTGTACCAGACTGGACGAGGAAGAAAGTGATTCTATCGAAATTGAGAACACTCTTTGGAGCGGGTCAGTTGTGGCTTCAGGGCAGGCTACTGGACTAGTCATTTATACGGGTATGACTTGTGTTCTAGGTTTACTAAGATTCACTCGTTCATATATAGGCGCCTGTACCAGACTGGACGAAGAAGAAAGTGATTCTATCGAAATTGAGAACACTCTTTGGAGCGGGTCAGTTGTGGCTTCAGGGCAGGCTACTGGACTAGTAATTTATACGGGTATGACTTGTGTTCTAGGTTTGCTAAGATCCACTCGTTCATATATATGCGTCTGTACTAGACTGGACGAATAAGAGTGACTCCATGGAAATAGAGAATATTCTGTGGAGTGGGTCTGTTTTATATAATTTCTGTTCTAGGTTCGCTAAGATTCAAGGTTTTCATCAAGTTTATGATGGAAAGAATGACTATCTTTAAGCCATTCAACACAACGTGGGCACTTGTGGTCAAGTCAAGTCTTGCAGTGATTGTCTTCTGTCTACCCCATTAGGGAACTTTATCCTTTATTATTAGGTATATATAAATTATTATATTTAAAGATGTATAATAATTTATATATATTTATATACTGATTTATATGTATATGTGTGAACTGAACAAACATACCTATCCTCTAGATTCAGACCACCTTGCAATAAATTATACCATTAATATGTTAATCTATTATTTGACATAATATTGCTTTGTTCCCAGGAAGCGAAACACGTAGCGTAATGAACAACGCGACACCGCGGTCTAAAGTCGGCCGACTAGACTTACAAGTGAACGACTTTACAAAGTTATTGTTTGTGGCCACCCTACTAGTGTCGTTCTTATTGATAGTTCTCAAGGGATTCACTGGGCCGTGGTACAGCTTCTTCTTCAGATTTATATTGCTGTTCTCATACATTGTGCCTATAAGGTAAGATATCCTGATACACTTCAACCTTCACATTCAGGCAAGTTTATGTGTTGCATGATCCAATACGGGTTTGGGTTCCCCTGAAAAGGTTGCGGAGGTCGGACAAGAGTCGCTTCATGTGTAAAAAAAATTGAATGTGCCGAAAATATTTGAACGTTTAAACCTAACCTACTAACCTAAGTTTAACTAACCGTGAACTTTACTCACCGCTATTATACTACTATGGCGAGAGAGTTAGCTGGCGCCATTTTGTTTTTGGATTTTAGTTTAACGTATTTGTAATAAGATCGTTATTTTATTGACTTTTCATTCTGTTTGATTCGGCGGTAGGTTGAGATATTCTGCGCCGTCGTATATTGCTTAAGCGCTTTATAAAAGTGATAGAACTGTAAATTTAACAAAGATCTTCTTTGTAGTTTACGAGTCAACCTGGAGATGGGCAAAGCCTTCTACTCCTGGACTATACAAAGGGACAAGAAGATCGAGGGTACAGTCATGAGGTCAACCACCATACCCGAAGAGCTGGGTCGGATCCAGTACCTGTTGGCAGACAAGACTGGGACCCTGACGAAGAATGAGATGGTCTTTCAAAAGCTGCATTTAGGGAATGCCCTGTTTGATAGCACGCATTTTCATGAGGTGAGGTTTTTGTATTTCAGACATGTGGTTGTCGTCATCATTCTCCAGGCATGATCATTGTAGTGTTTGTCTATTGTGACAATCAGAGAAAGAGGTGGAGTGGTTTGGAAGAACTACATAGTGTTGCAGATCATAACTAACAGTACTGGCATTGACTAATATATTCATATTGTATCTACTTATGCACAGTGACTGTAATTCACGTACTATAGAATCCTACTAATATTATAAATGCGAAAGTTTGTGAGTGTGGATGTTTGTTACTCCTTCACACAAAAACAACCGAACCGATTACGATAAAATTTGGTATATAGATAGCTGAAGACCTAGAATAACATAGGATTTTTATCCCGGAGTTCCCACTGGATTGATACGGTTTCCATGCGGACGAAGTCGCGGGCGGCCTCTAGTATCTATGCAATAAAGATTTTGAAATGCATATCTTTAGTATCCTTTTAGTTTTGTATTACTCTTTAAAAAAGCCGACGCAGCAATAAACATCATTCATACACCGCGTTAGAAATACGTCTAGTTTCAAGTAGAAGCATTTCTCTCACAGTAAATAACCAATGACGCGGCGTGTAATCCTCGCCCTAACATCTTAACCGTCCCTTTCGTTAATGGTGACATGACTACCCCCACTCCGCCGCAAGTGTGGTCATAGAGTCACTTAGAGCTAACGCAGAAATGTCCCTCCACTACTCATGACTCTACCAATCTTGTGGTTACCCTCGCCGAATCATGTTCGGAGTGCGCTGCTGTGGCGTTTACGCACCCCTGACCTCTTGACTTCCAAATTCAAATTCAAAATCTTTATTGCATATCATAAAGTACATCAGTTGAATTACAGTTACTGCTTATAAATAGGTACAATATGAACCCTGTTGGGCATCGCAATTTTAAAATAATATGGAACGGCGGGCAGGTGTATGTCGGCTATTATGTTGAATATAACAATAAAAAAAATGTCGTATTATATTTGAAGAGAACATTATTAAAAAATTTTAAATGAATATAATTTACAACATGTATTTAATTGATATAATGATATATAATAATAAAAAATAATTTAATTGTCAATATAAAACTCGTCTAGTGTACCTAAGTATTTATCGGTCAAAAGTAGTTTCAAAGTTTTTTTTACATTTCCCAAACATATCTGTAAACTGTACTTTTAATTCTGTATTATTTCCACACAATTCTAGGTGGGGCTTCACATTACGCCACGCGTAGTCATGTCATCGCCGAGCGGTCAAGTAAATAACATTTATAACTACATTTAATTACAGGTGGAAGCCCTCCTCACTCAGTACATAACCAATGACGCGGCGTCTCTCCCCACCTCTCCCATTGGTGATGGCGACATGACCACCCCCACTCCCCGACAGGTGTGGCAGGCAGTGCTAGCTTTGGCGTTATGTCATAATGTCACTCCCGTTTACGAAGCAGACGAGAGGGGAAACGAAGCAGCTTCGGGTAAGTGTTATCGCGGATAGGTTATATGGTGTCTTTGGTACAAGAATAATCGTATTTCACTGAATCACATTTTCTCTTATTATAATATAGCATAATATTAATCTCATCTTTACATGTTTTATTTCAAATTGGTTTTCTGTGTATTTTAATTTTTTAAGTAAATGTCATCTGTAACATTATGCCAAAAAGCAGGAACGTTTACGAACAAACAAAGACACATCTTTCATCCCGAAAATAGTTTTCTTCTCCTGGAATTTGCAATAAAAGACATAAGCGAAGCTGCATGAAAAATTTATTGCGCCATGCGAAAACAAAAGTTCTGTTATAAAACATGGGCTTAAAGGTGACATCCCAACTATAATATTATAAATGCGAAAGTGAAGTTTGTTTGTCTGTTTGTAATATCTTTATTGCACAGAAATTTACACAGTTACAACAAATAATACGTATAAAAGAAATAAATCACTTGCAATGGCGGACATATCCCATCTGATATCTCTTCACGTGTTATAATATACTGAATCGAATCTGAAATATATTCGTGTATATATAATAAAGAATTTGTAAAAGGACATAGGTTATCTTTCATTTCAATTGTATAATTCCCTTAGAATTTGCAAAAAACATGTATTCTTTTGTAAGTGGCGCTAAATTGGCGCATGCGTAATTGCGGGTAACACCTAGTGATTTTAAAAGGGTCAAAACGTCACTATCAGTGCTATCTGCCCACAATATATACTTTTTTGAAATAATAACATGAGTGCGTTTCCTTCTCTCTAAGACATGGGCAGCTCAGTGATGTCGGAGAGTTGCGGCGGGGCGGTGCCTCAGCAGCAGCTGTGCGACTACCAGGCCTCCAGCCCCGACGAGGTGGCGCTGGTCAAATGGACTGATATGGTGACTTATTTCTTACATACATACGTCACGTCTATATCCCTTGCGGGGTAGACAGAGCCAACAGTCTTGTAAAGACTGATAGGCTATTTTCAGCTGTTTTTGCTTAATGATAGAATTAAGATTCAAATAGTGACAGGTTTCTAGCCCATCGCCTAGACGAAGAATCCCAAGTTTGTAAGCCTATCCCTTAGTCGCCTTTTACGACATCCATGGGGAAGGGATAGAGTGGTCCTGTTATTTTGTTATTGATGCCGGGAACCACACGGCAACTTATTTCTTATAAGTCGACAAGTTTCTAACAACTCATCCTCCTGCTGCTGAAATTTCTTCCAGTTGCGTCTTCTGCTAGCGCGATTTAGAATCTTCCCTGCTATTTGTTTGTGGCATAGAGATCAGAGATGTCGCCACAAGTCTACTTGAGTGAGTTAGCCTAGTTAAGAGATACTTCTGTATGGTTTAAATAAATTTCACTGTTATGTAACTCAGTCAGGGCTGCTGTAGGTAAGTGCAGGTTTGTTCAGGTTGTTTTTTTTTTACCGCCAGAAGAGTATAGCCGAAGGCATTAGCGAAAACTATTGAATTTCTCAAGTATGTTTAGACACATTGTTAACTAGTCGGGCACTATTGACACTGTCAAATAATATGACCATTTGGAGCGTGGGTGGTCGAATTTGTATGGTGGCCGGTTAAAATGCGTGTGGCGCAAAAGGCACAGGTTCGAATCCCACCTCGGCCACGTACCAATGACTATTTTCGAAGTTATGTACATTAGTTTGAATACAAACCGATGCTTTTACTGTGAGGGAAAACATCGTGCGAAAACCTACACATTCAGTCAACTGGATGTGTAACTATGATTGATCCAAAACGGGTTAGGTTTCCTTGAAAAGGTTGCGAAAGTCAGACGGGAATCGCTTCGTGTAAAAACCACTAACCCAATGACAACCCAGATTCCGTGGTCAAAGGCATACTCAGGGCTCTTCAGAGTGGTAAGTATGTAATACGTAGGAAGTATAGTTACAAACTTAATTATTCCCACAGAAGATAGAAGGAGAAAAGAAAAGATAGAAATAATCTAATTAAAATTACTATATTATTCTATACTATATATATTATATACTATAAATAAAAATATATGACAATAAAATTATAAATGACATTTTTCTTACTAAACAAAATTATGGCAACCGTTGCTATGGCGTATACCAAGTAGATTGCCCACATAATATGTATGTAAGGAGGAAGAAGATATTATAATACTAGAGGCCGCCCGCGACTTCGTCCGCATGGAAACACTATCAATCCCGCGGGAACTCTGGGATAAAAAGTAGCCTATGTGTTATTCTGGGTCTTCAGCTACCTACATACCAAATTTCATGGTAATCGGTTCAGTAGTTTTTGCGTGAAAGAGTAACAAACATCCATACATCCATACAAACTTTCGCCTTTATAATAGTAGTAGGATTACCACTGATATTCCTATATTGATCTATGCCTTTATTTATTATCTATATATTCCAGATGGGCGTATCGCTATACCGTCGGGACCTTCACAACATCTCTTTGAAACTCCGCGCTGCCAACGAACTGATGCAGTTCAGCATTCTGCAGATATTCCCCTTCACCAGCGAGAGCAAGATGATGGGCATCATCGTGCAGGTAAGTCCTCGTCCTCAAAGTTTTAAATCTATACTAATATTATAAAGCTGAAAAGTTTCTTTGTTTGATTGAACGCGCTAATCTCGGGAACTACTGGTTCGAATTGAAAAATTCTTTTTGTGTTGAATAGACCATTTATCGAGGAAGGCTTTAGGCTATATTACATCACGCTGCAACTATTAGGAGTGCAGATATAATTGAAAATGTGAAAAAAAACCGGGGAAAATTATTCATCCTTGAGGGCTTCAATGATGCCCAAGATAACTATTCCACGCGGACGAAGTCGCGGGCACATCTAGTACATATAAATATAACCGACAACAAAAGGAATTCAATGAAAAATTGAGTTTTAACATCGTCCAATATCCAATTATCCGACATTATTTCTCCTTTCACTTACAGGAAGAAAATAGCGAAGAAATCACATACTACGTGAAAGGCGCTGATGTAGCACTCGCTCCATTGCTGCAGTCGTCCTGGCTGGCGGCGGAGTGCACGCGCCTGGCCGCCGATGGATTGCGCACACTCGTCGTCGCCAAGCGGACTCTCACCAAGGCGGAATATACTGAGTTCGAGGTGATGTTTGATATTTTAATCACCGTTTTTTGGTTGTCACACTTAAATGAATAGTGAGAATCGCTTGTTTGATGGTTATATTGTGTTTATAAATATCATACATACATATATGTACTATATACATAAATATACTAATATACTTTACATACTTTATCCTTTTAGACAGAGCTAACAGAGTATGGCTTAATGATGGAATCGAGATTCAAATAGTGACAGGTTGCTAGCTCAAACATCTATATACGTATTAATAAAGTAGGTACAAATCGCTCAAAGTTTAAAACAACGGTTTTTCCTTCAATTTCTTTCAGCCGGGTAGATGTGACTTTTATTCCGATCATGCCTTCCCTAGGTAAAATCATCGATCCATCTTTTATCGTGATTCACAGGTAGGTGTGTTATGTGATTGAGTTTTTAATCTTCTATGACCTCGGCAGGGGTGTATTTACCCTAGGGCCAGAAGGGCTATAGCCCGGGGCGGCAGGCCGTGAGGGGCGGCCCAGGGCTAGGGCTTTGGTTTGGAAGTTTGAAAAAATAAAAAAAATATTTTCAGACTTAAGCCTAGAACGCCCCTGAGCCACATGTTGATTTAATGTCTGAAGAAATTTGAAATTCAATTAAAGTATGAAAGCCGCCCCTTGTCTTGTGCGTGGATATCATGTCTGGAGAAATTCGAAATTAATTGAAGTATGCAAGCCGCCCCTTTTGGATCCACAAATAATGGAAACTTTCTGATGATGTTGGAAGCTATTTCAGAGTTTGATCCATTTCTTGCCAAACATATTGAGCATTTTGGCAACCCAGGAAAGGGCAGCACCTCTTACTTATCATTTGCAACATATGAAAAAATTATTAAAATTATGGCTGACAAAGTTACCGAAACAATAATTGGGCAACTACAAAAAGCCAAATACTTTTCTTTTAGTGTTGATTCTACTCCGGACATAACCCATGAAGATCAACTTTCTTTAATTGTGCGATTTGTTCAAGATAATGCAGAACCAGTTGAACGTTTCCTTTGCTTTCTGCCAAATACTGGTCACAAAGCAGAAGACATGTTGCAAGCAATTTTGAAGACTTTTGACAAACTAAATATCGATATTGCCAATTGTAGAGGTCAGTCTTATGATAATGCAAGCAACACGTCGGGGCAGTATAACGGCCTGCAGGCAAAGATTAAAGAAAAATGCCAGTATGCAACATATATACCTTGCGCCGCACATTCCTTAAATTTGATCGGATCCTCAGCAGCTGAGTGTTGCCCAGAAGCTACAAAGTTTTTTGGAGTACTGCAAAATCTGTACGTATTTTTTACAGGATCAACGGAACGTACAAATATATTGCAAACATTTTTAACGGAATCTGAAAATGTAACCGTTAAAAGTTTGTCACATACGCGGTGGTCGGCAAGAGATGATGCTTGCTCGAGCCTGAATAAAAATTGGGAACAAATAATTAAAGCTCTGGAAGCAATAAAAAGTAACTCTTCGCAACAAAAAGCCTTAATCAAAAATGAAGCTACAGGTTTATTGGCTCAACTGAATTCCTTAGAAACAGCGATATTATCGGAATTCTGGGGATCAGTTCTAAAACAATTTAATACCGTTTCTAAAGTTTTGCAAGGTGTGGACACAAACGTTGAGGTAGTCTCCAACCTTTACGATTCCCTGATTACTTTTGTGAAAAATCAACGCGAATTATTCGATGCATTTGAAAAAGCTGGAAAAGAAAAGTGTACTGAAGATTACAAAGATAGCCGGAAAAGGATAACAAAAAGAAAAAAACGAGACGATGAGCAACGCGAAGGAGAAGTAATTTTACAAGGACGGGACTATTTCAAAGTGAATACTTTTTTGCCAATATGCGACCAATTGTTGGGCGAGTTAAGGAAGCGTAAAACATCCTATGACGCTGTAACCGCAAAATTTGCATTTCTATTCAATTTAAGTACACTATCTGAGGCGGAAATTAAATTGAACGCATTATCACTCCAAAAGTCTTATCCTACTGATCTTGCGGATGATTTAAAGGATGAATGCATACTATTAAAGAATTTTTTGCCGTCTCAGGGACAAGAAACTGAAACAAGTTTACGCGAACTAAACTTATTAATTAATAAAAAGGATCTGAAAGTGGCGTTTCCTTACATTGAAATTGCGTTGCGCATATTTCTTTGTACTGCAGTAACGAATTGTAGTGCAGAACGCTCATTTTCGGTACTCAAACGGTTAAAAAACTATTTAAGATCGCGTCTTATCGAAGAACGGCTTAATAATTTGGCAATTTTGAACATCGAAGCCGATTTAACAAATAAAATTGATTATGACGATATAATAAACGAATTTGTCAAAAATTTTGTCCACAGAAAAAAATTGTAAAATATAAAATCGATAACTTTTTTTTTGTTTTCTTTCATTCCTTGATGGGGCGGAAAGCTGCAGGAGCCCGGAGCGCGCAATCTTAAAATACGCCCCTGGACCTCGGGAATAAAAGTGGGAGTTATTAAAAATGGGATACGCCAAAAAATAAGATTGATTGCTTAAATTAATAATTGGCAGGAAGACTACAGCTCATACGTTTTTGTATTTTATCAAAATTGTATAATGGCGGATTTTTGTTATTTTCTCAATAGATGAGACGCAGTGAAGGTACTCACAAACTTTTACCTTACACAATGAGTTCAGTAAGGGAGCAGAAGAAGGAAATAATTTTAAATACATAAATAAATAAACTGATCGGTAATGACTCTATTTTTTTACAGACGGAATACAAAGAAGCCCGTCTCAGTATCGTTCACCGCAACGAGAGAACATCAGCCGCCATTGCGAAGTTACAGCGAGGGCTGACATTGCTCGGGCTGACTGGAGTGGAAGACAGACTCGCTGATGATGTCCCGGCTGTGTTGAGGATGCTGCGGTCCGCCGGCGTCAAGGTATGATTCGTTGATCAATCAATCAATGTATTATAGAGAACAGCCGCCATTGCGAAGTTACAGCGAGGGCTGACATTGCTCGGGCTGACTGGAGTGGAAGACAGACTCGCTGATGATGTCCCGGCTGTGTTGAGGATGCTGCGGTCCGCCGGCATCAAGGTATGATTCGTTGATCAATCAATCAATGTATTATAGAGAACAGCCGCCATTGCGAAGTTACAGCGAGGGCTGACATTGCTCGGGCTGACTGGAGTGGAAGACAGACTCGCTGATGATGTCCCGGCTGTGTTGAGGATGCTGCGGTCCGCCGGCATCAAGGTATGATTCGTTGATCAATCAATCAATATATTATAGGTACAGCCGCCATTGCGAATTTACAGCGAGGGTTGACATTGCTCGGGCTGACTGGAGTGGAAGACAGACTCGCTGATGATGTCCCGGCTGTGTTGAGGATGCTGCGGTCCGCCGGCATCAAGGTATGATGCGTTGATCAATCAATCAATATATTATAGGTACAGCCGCCATTGCGAATTTACAGCGAGGGTTGACATTGCTCGGGCTGACTGGAGTGGAAGACAGACTCGCTGATGATGTCCCGGCTGTGTTGAGGATGCTGCGGTCCGCCGGCATCAAGGTATGATTCGTTGATCAATCAATCAATGTATTTTAGAGAACAGCCGCCATTGCGAAGTTACAGCGAGGGCTGACATTGCTCGGGCTGACTGGAGTGGAAGACAGACTCGCTGATGATGTCCCGGCTGTGTTGAGGATGCTGCGGTCCGCCGGCATCAAGGTATGATTCGTTGATCAATCAATCAATGTATTATAGAGAACAGCCGCCATTGCGAAGTTACAGCGAGGGCTGACATTGCTCGGGCTGACTGGAGTGGAAGACAGACTCGCTGATGATGTCCCGGCTGTGTTGAGGATGCTGCGGTCCGCCGGCATCAAGGTATGATGCGTTGATCAATCAATCAATATATTATAGGTACAGCCGCCATTGCGAATTTACAGCGAGGGTTGACATTGCTCGGGCTGACTGGAGTGGAAGACAGACTCGCTGATGATGTCCCGGCTGTGTTGAGGATGCTGCGGTCCGCCGGCATCAAGGTATGATTCGTTGATCAATCAATCAATGTATTATAGAGAACAGCCGCCATTGCGAAGTAACAGCGAGGATTGACGATTTTATCGCCTTCAAAAATAAGGTGGTTCTCAAATTGACCTGTATGTATGCGTATTTCGCTGTAGTGTTGTAGTCGCGGTAGTGATGCGGTTTAAAGGAAAGTGTTTGTACACAAGGAGAAGATATTATATATTTAACCCATTTCAAAAAAGGAGGATATTGATTAGAGGCGGTTCTATTTTCACAAAAGTTGTTATTTTCATATTGCTTTTATGACCTTGTGTGTATCTCGAATTCTCGAATCGGCATTTGGTACAATGTAAACAAAAATTAACTGCAATATTTGTGAGAGTAAGAATAAATGTGGCCGTTAAGGCATCAGCTTATTTTACATTGTATCACTTCTTTATCATTCACGGGGACATATACAGAGCGAACTAAAGGATGTATGCTGAAAGTGATAAAATATTTGCGCTGGCAAAGAAAGGATGATGCACGCTCAAAAAACTGTCATTTATTATTGCAGTTTGTTACCGCTTCTTCTGCACTGACGCCTTGGAAGCGGCAGTAAACTTAGTTTTAAGTAATTTATTTGACGTCAACCAATGTTGTTAAACCATACGTTTTGACAATTATTAAGCGATATGAAGTATCCTATAATAATTATTAAAAATTTTGAAATTTGAATTTTTTGAATTGTTCTTTTTTTTCTTATTTTAAATTACAATATAATTGATCTTTAGAAAGGAGTTCGTAACACGAACAATTGCAAAAAGTGTTCGATGGATTTCTAAGAAGTTCAACTATCTGCTGATTTTGTTTGCTCGTTTTTTTTTTCTAAAATAGTTCCTAAACATTTAAACTAGCAACCCTTCCTTCTACAGATCTGGATGTTGACCGGTGATAAATTAGTTTTTCTAAAATAGTTCCTTGACATTAAACTAGCAACCTTCCTTCTACAGATCTGGATGTTGACCGGTGATAAATTAGTTTTTCTAAAATTCTTCCTAAACATTTAACTAGCAACCCTTCCTTCTACAGATCTGGATGTTGACCGGTGATAAATTAGTTTTTCTAAAATAGTTCCTTGACATTAAACTAGCAACCTTCCTTCTACAGATCTGGATGTTGACCGGTGATAAATTAGTTTTTCTAAAATTCTTCCTAAAAATTTAACTAGCAACCCTTCCTTCTACAGATCTGGATGTTGACCGGTGATAAATTAGTTTTTCTAAAATTGTTCCTAAACATTTCAACTAGCAACCTTCCTTCTACAGATCTGGATGTTGACCGGTGATAAATTAGTTTTTCTAAAATTGTTCCTAAACATTTCAACTAGCAACCTTCCTTCTACAGATCTGGATGTTGACCGGTGATAAATTAGTTTTTCTAAAATAGTTCCTTAACATTTAACTAGCAACCTTCCTTCTACAGATCTGGATGTTGACCGGTGATAAATTGGAAACGGCTCTGTGCATCGCTCGCTCGCTGTCGCTCGGCGGCGGCAACGGTTGGCACACCGCGGACCGGTGCGGCCGCAGACTGGACTCCAACCAGCTGCTGAGGGAGCTGGGTGCCAGGGACGACACCGACCTCATCATCGAGGGGGAGACCTTGGAGGTATTTATATGTGTATAAAGGTATAACGCAACGGGTGGCACACCGCGGACCGGTGCGGCCGCAGACTGGACGCCAACCAGCTGCTGAGGGAGCTGGGTGCCAAGGACGACACCGACCTCATCATCGAGGGGGAGACCTTGGAGGTATTTATATGTGTATAAAGGTATAACGCAACGGGTGGCACACCGCGGACCGGTGCGGCCGCAGACTGGACGCCAACCAGCTGCTGAGGGAGCTGGGTGCCAGGGACGACACCGACCTCATCATCGAGGGGGAGACCTTGGAGGTATTTATATGTGTATAAAGGTATAACGCAACGGGTGGCACACCGCGGACCGGTGCGGCCGCAGACTGGACGCCAACCAGCTGCTGAGGGAGCTGGGTGCCAGGGACGACACCGACCTCATCATCGAGGGGGAGACCTTGGAGGTATTTATATGTGTATAAAGGTATAACGCAACGGGTGGCACACCGCGGACCGGTGCGGCCGCAGACTGGACGCCAACCAGCTGCTGAGGGAGCTGGGTGCCAGGGACGACACCGACCTCATCATCGAGGGGGAGACCTTGGAGGTATTTATATGTGTATAAAGGTATAACGCAACGGGTGGCACACCGCGGACCGGTGCGGCCGCAGACTGGACGCCAACCAGCTGCTGAGGGAGCTGGGTGCCAGGGACGACACCGACCTCATCATCGAGGGGGAGACCTTGGAGGTATTTATATGTGTATAAAGGTATAACGCAACGGGTGGCACACCGCGGACCGGTGCGGCCGCAGACTGGACGCCAACCAGCTGCTGAGGGAGCTGGCTGCCAGGGACGACACCGACCTCATCATCGAGGGGGAGACCTTGGAGGTATATATATATGTATAACACGTTTTTTTTATTCCCTATACGGGGTAGATAGAGACAAGTTACATCAGACTATTCGAATTCAAATTCTTTATTTCAGACCGCAGTCCTTAGTACTAGTGTACGAAAGACCTAACAAAAATACGTGAGTGATATATATGTATAAAAATAAAATTAAACACTACTTTCTTTAGCGGTACCAATCCAATTTTAAAATTCCTCTGGAAATACATACACACACGTCTATATCCCTTGCGGGGTAGGCAGAGCCAACAGTCTTAAAAGGCCACGTTCAGCTGTGTGGCTTAATAATAGAATTAAGATTCAAATAGTGAAACGTTGCTAGCCCATCGCCTAAAAAAAAATCCAAAGTTTGTAAGTCTATCCCTTAGTCACGTTTTACGACATCGAAAGAGATGGAGATAGAATGGTCCTATTCTTTTTTGTATTGGTGTCGGCAACCACACGGCAATCGTCTAGAAATTAACGGTATTTTTACGTGCGGAGCCGCGAGCGTAGGTACTCTCCTTTTAACATAAATTTATTTGATTGTTTCAGATCTGCCTCCGCTTCTACGAAGAGGAATTCGTAGAGGTGCTACAACGGTGTAGCGGCGTGGTCGTAGCGCGGTGCTCGCCTACACAGAAGGCTCGCGTGGCTAGACTGCTACGAGCCCGCGGACACGTCGTAGCGGCGGTCGGGGACGGCGGGAACGATGTCGCCATGATACAGGAGGCCGACGTGGGTGAGTGTGCTACGTCGTAGACTGCTACGAGATTCTTAAGATACAAGAGGTCGTAGACTGTTACGAGTGACTAGGACCCGTCGTAGCCGATACGGATAACTGACAGTGTTATTATCGGCTACAAATGAATTGCTACGCTACAGTGAGATTGGTACGTGCTTGTGAAATCTTTTTTAATAGATATTTCAAATTATTATTTCTTAATTCGTACAGGGACTATGTATAGTATTTAAAAAATCGCTTTTTAATATGATTGTTGTCAAAACAATATTATTATTTTATTAAATAATTTGTTTTTTCACCAGGCGTGGGTATAGAAGGCGCCGAAGGCCGCGCCGCCTCCTTGGCCGGAGACGTGAGCATCAGACAGTTCTCTGGGCTGGCGCGCCTGCTGCTGGTGCACGGCCGGCGGTCCGCCATGCGGTCCGCCGCGCTGTGTCTGTTCATCGTGCATCGCGGCCTGATCGTGTCCACTATGCAGGTATGTAGCGACAGTACAGCTCGCGTCCGCCCCGCTATCACCGGGGACGTGAGCATCAGACAGTGCTCTGGGCTGGCGCGCCTGCTGCTGGTGCACGGCCGGCGGTCCGCCATGCGCTCCGCCGCGCTGTGTCTGTTCATCGTGCATCGCGGCCTGATCGTGTCCACTATGCAGGTGTGTAGCGACAGTGCAGCTTGCGTCCGCCCCGCTGTCACCGGGGACGTGGGCATCAGAGTCCTCGGGTCCATGCTGTCAATGTGCTTTTCTAAATTAGAGTCCGGTCTCAAGAAACCTGACAGAAAAGAATTCAATTCTTGAAAAATAATTTCTTCATGTTGTTATAAAGAAAATATTGTTACCTCGATTCTTCATAGCTAAACTACTAAACCTATCTTTATAAAATTTTGCATACATAATACATAATGTTGTACGGAAAAGGATACAGGATACCTACTTAGCACGCGGGCGGAGCCGCTGCCGAAAGCTAGTATTAAAAGAAAACAAAAAGTACACTATTTTTAAACAGACTTTTGTTTGCAGGCCGTGTTCTCCGTGGTGTTCTACTTCTCGTCGGTGTCTCTATACCCCGGCTTCCTGATGGTGGGCTACGGAACCATATATACCATGTTACCAGTATTCTCTTTGGTGAGTTCTCATGTAAACATTAATATTTTAAAATAATACAAATGTTAAATTATTTGTTTCCATTGTACATACATACATATGGTCACGTCTATGTCCCTTGCGGGGTAGACAGAGCCAACAGTCTTGAAAAGACTGAATGACCACGTTCAGCTATTTGGCTTAATGATAGAAATTTCTATTGTAACATTTATAAATTTATGTGTTAAACAAGAATATATTTTTTTTAATTTGACTGCAATTTACCTGGTAGTAAGAAAGTTGTTTACATACATACTTATATACATAAAATCACGCCTTTTACCCGGAGGGGTAGGCAGAGTTCAGTTTAGTTAAGTTGAGGGTTAAGTGAAGCCTAATCTAAATTCTATTAGACTACCAAAAATTTTATAAATATTCCGTTAAATTTAAAGGTTGACTGGAAGGGACTCCACTTAAAAACAAACCCGCCTTGGTACGATATTGGGTTTTTGTATATTTTATTTATACAAAAACTGTTTTTTTGTTATATAATCTTGTAACTCGTTAAGTATTTTATTGACATACTCTTCTCAATTTATTTACAGGTACTAGATAGGGACATACCGAGCACAACAGCGTTAAGATATCCACAATTGTACAAACAGTTGACTAAAGGCAGGCAGCTCTCTTACAAAACGTTCTATATTTGGACGGGGATATCTATATACCAAGGTAAGACTTTATAAATATTACGACAAATACAATGATAAATGATAGAATTGAGACTCAAATAGTGACAGGTTGCTAGCCCATCGCCTAAAAAAGAATCCCAAGTTTGTAAGCCTACCCCTTAGTCGCCTTTTACGGCATCTATGGGAAGAGACGGAGTGGTTCTATTCTTTTTTGTATTGGTGCCGGGAACCACACGGCATTCTCAATTCTATCATTAAGCCAAATAGCTGAACGTGGCCATTCAGTCTTTTCAAGACTGGTGGCTGTCTACCCCGCAAGGGATATAGACGTGATATGGATGTATGTACAATGATAAATTTATAATTTGTTCAGTCTTATTGCATATAAGTCTATTGCAACTGTCAACACCGACCGGAGCTGTGTTATTTGTCATAATTTAAAGAAGCGTAAAATTAAAAGCAATTGGTCGAATCGTTTAACATCTTACCAATGGATATCCGTTAGTTTATAAATTCACCAATTTTTGAGGTGGTAAATTGATAATGTTTAAAATAAAATGTGCACGTGAGGTAATATAATTCATGTCTCGTTAAGAAACCTACAAGAGCTTATAAATTTTCTAGAAAGTTTCTATATTTGCAGTTCTTGTAATGCGCATATATATATATTTCTGTGTATGTACCGTTCAAAAATGGGTTTTATCACATTGCAATAAAGCACACAATCCTTAAACGAACTTTGCCCATTGTGAATATGCAGTTTTACATTTGGGGCATTGCGTTTCATTTGTTTCCGACAATTTTTCGATAGGATTTTGAATTTAATACGGTGCCGTGTGGTTCCCGGCACCAATACAAAAAAAAAATAGGACCACTCCATCTCTTTCCCATGGATGTCGTAAAAGGCGCCAAAGGCTTACAAACTTGGGATTTTTTTAGGCGATGGGCTAGCAACCTGTGACTATTTGAATCTCAATCCTATCATTTAGCCAAATAGCTGAACGTGGCCATTTAGTCTTTTCAAGACAGTTGGCTCTGTCTACCCCTCAAGGAAAATAGACGTGACCGTATGTATTTTGAATTTACATATAGTGCGCCAATGCTTCCGTGCCAAAGAAGCCGTCATTGCAAGCCACGAAGAATGAAAAATAATTATTGAAATGTTATTTCCACAGGTGCAGTGATAATGTACGGCGCTCTAGTCCTGTTCGAGGACCAGTTGATTCACATCGTCGAGATCAGTTACACGGCGCTCATACTGACGGAGCTGATAATGGTGGCGCTGACCGTGGTCACGTGGCACCGGCTCATGGCCGCCGCCGAGCTGGCCAGCCTGCTCATGTACACGGCCACCTTGTTGATATTCACGTCTTATTTCGGTGAGTTGATGTTGATTTATTTTACCGAGATTCGAAATTGTATTCATTACTATAGGATACTTCATATCGCTTAATAATTGTCACCGTACCGTGTTTATCGTGTCGTGTGGTTCGTGGTAACGATAGCAAAAAAGAGATAGGACCACTCTCATCTCTTTCCAATGGATGTCGTAAAAGGCGACTAAGGGATAGGCTTAAACAAGGTTTCTTCTTTAAGCCGATGGGCTAGCAACCTGTCACTATTTGAATCTCAATTTTATCGCCAAATAACTGAACGTGGCCATTCAGTTTTTTCAAGACTTTGGCTCTGTCTACCCCGCAAGGGATATAGACGTGACCATATATATGTATGTATGTATTACTTATCGAAAATTTCCCTTTACACCACAGACGCTGATTTCATCAGACATTGGGACTTCTGGTGGAAAGTGACTACCATAACTCTCATATCGTGCCTACCGCTATACATAGTGAAATACATGCACAGAAAGTGGAGTGCGCGCCAGTACAAAAACATACGACAATAGCCATACTTGTAGCCCATAAAATTATATTGTTGATCTCGGTGACAGCAGGATGGAACGATATCTATTACGTAGGTGCGAAAAAGACAGAGCATAAATGCATTTGGCATCTGCCATAGAGTTCAAGCTATATTTTATGAACTTTACGGTTTATATTTCAACGTGATTCACATAATCTCTTCGTGTCTTATGCACTGTTTAGGTGTTTTGAGTAATGACTTGTATTATTTGTAAGGCTTATATTTGTTGATGTAACACGACCGAATTGGAATGTTGCATGATATGCGAACGGTGCAGGCAAAAATCGATCTGATTTATTTAAATTTATTTCGTGAATGGATCTGTTCTCTAAAATTATTATACGGCTCAGTATTGCATTTTACGATTAATTATTTTTATTAACGAATTTTTAATTTTCCCTTTTTGAACTATTCGAGCAGGTATATTTTTGTTTACAATTTTCGTTGATAAATTTACTGTGGGAAAATAAACAGGAATTAGGGGGTGTAAGTTTTTCAAAAAAATGTAGTGACGCCACTCCAATATAGGATTCATATTGGGTTCTATAAAAGTTAGGTAAAGATTGTTCTGCGTTCCATATACTAATACCAACACAAAATAGTTATATTGAGTAAATGAGGTGATTATATTAGTGAAAATATTGCACTTTTTTCTGTCAAACTTTACATAATTTGAAGACTGCATTAGAATTTTCGGCATAATCATGAAATAATATATTTAAAAAATGTGGAAAACTATGATTATGCTAAAAAAACATTAAGCTAATTTAAATTTTTTTGTTAACCGCTTTTATAATAAAAACCTTTTATATAAAACCTCTGTTTATATAAATGCGGAATAATTAGAGATATTTATTTATTTAAAGTCTATTGTACAAAATACAAATGTATATCACAATTGGCGGATTTACAACCATTGAGCCTGACAGATATTTCAGTATTTTGTCGGACATAAATGTCGTGATAATAAAATTCCGGGGAAGTCGAGTACGCATATTTGTATCGAGTAGAGCGATGTGGCGCCAGTGTGCAGTTGGCCTTAAATTTTATACTTACGGTAATTTTTCTATAAGAATGCAATTTTGTAGGACCTATACTGAATGTAGTATTTGTATGAGATTGTGCGCTACAAAGATAATAGAAACCGCAATAATACATAATTTACATATAGTTACGTCTTTATCCCCTACGGGGTATACAGAGGCCACAATGTCGAAAAGACTTGGAGGTCACGTTCAGCCGTATGGTATTGATATTAATCGTAATAGGAATAATATAGTCCCATATTCTTTCTATGACAAAAGGCTGAGTAAACTATTGCTGTCTTTTTCTATCAGACACCTCTTAACCACCTCTTATCCACGTCATAATATCTATCTACACTATATTCCTTTTAAACTTTTAATTAATTTGCCTTTTTATTATTTTTCTTTTGTTGCAACAAGTATATTTGATTGATTCTGTTCTCGAAATCGATGTTAATGAAATTCTACCATTAATTTTGTGACCTAAGTGTTTTTTCATGCTTTATTTTATTAGGGAATTAGGTAATTGTGATATGTACTCTGTTGGAAAGTTAAATCATTTTGTTATTTTACTTTTGTCTCAGAATATGCGCGTCTCGAGATTTAGTGCTTGATGTTTTTCATATGAAATATTTAAAAGATTTTGTCACAAATGTTTTTAATAGTTTACAATTTCTAATATTTATTTTTACACTGTTAATTTATAAGTAATATAAGACGTTTATTTTACTTTTATTTAATCAAGGAAAATTTCACGCTGTATGTATATTTAGAAACTCCTTAATACGTATATTTTTTCACACAGAGATTCTAAATTATATTCATAGTATAAGCTTTAAAGTATGGGTATTATCTTTAATATTAAGCTGAAAGATATATTTCTTTAATTTCTTTATATAATTTTTGTTATATCCTAACTTACCTTTAAATGACTTTTAATTCAATTTAGTGACGTAAGTTTATATTCCATAGATAGGAACATAATTCCTGTTAATTTAAAATATGGTACAAAATGTGTTAAGTGTGATATGAATATTTATTTGTAAAGTTATTTAAAGATTTATTATTATTAAACTTTAAGATTTAACCAAATTAAATTTATGTTTAAATCTGTAACGCCAGATCACAATGTAAATAAATAGTTTATAATTGAAATTGGGTATATTTTTTTTTATAAATAAAAATACACAATACTAAAACTTCTATAATCCTATAAAATCTAAATTGTCGTCTTAAATCGTATGAGTTACTAATAATAGAAACATCCTATAAATTAATATAACCTATCAAATTATTAATATACAATATTGCTTTGCTACCTTTTTGAAGGGGGTGTAGTGAAAGAGTTCATGTCGAAATCTGTCCCAGTGGTAGATCTTGTTTGCGTTAGAGTGTGTCCAGTATGTTTGGCAAAGTCGAAGTGGCGCCACGCCAGGTTGCGGGTGCTACTGGCCGAACTGATCGAGTTGTCCGCTAGAGACGTGTCCGAACAAGTAGAATCGCTGTCCTGCTGCTCCGCCGTACTGGTCGTGTACATCGGCCGGCACGGTCTCTTGTCGGTCCGCTGTGGACTGTACAATTTCAACTGCGCGATCGGCGTCTCCAACTTCGGCGGGCTCTTTGACCGCGCTGTGGACTGCGTCGACCGCTTGGTCACCACTGAAGTCGGCGAACCGTCGCTCTCGTGCTTCGACTCCGTGCTGACCGCAGAAGATTGACTCCCGTCGTCGCTCTCCTCGTTCCCGCTCATTATCACCGCCATCATCTTCTCCGTATTGTCGTTCAAGTCGTACACCCTCTGCGTCTTCATCGACCCCAAAGACGTACTTCTAGTTTTCGTACTATCTTTCATTACACGTTTCTTGTCAGAATTGTAAATGGCGCTTTGGTGTTCAGAAATCATTGCCGGGATATTCGTCTCTACGCGAGCATACGTCAAGTCTTTCGGTTCCCATTGAGAACTTAACCTCTTCTTACATTTACAACCGCCTTTCGAAAATACAAAGAAATACATTGTCTGTAAGCAACAAATCGCAATGGCAACGATGAATACTGAAAGAACGTACAAGCTCGGTGACCAGTCCACGTCTAAGTTGAGGTAAGGTTCCGTGAGCCTGCGCCACAGCCTCCACTTGGTTCTATCGTCTTCACTCTCAAACAAGTTGCGTCTAGAAAGTCCCTTCCCGTAGTTCTGCACGGCGGCAGCGATCCTGAAGACCCCACCGTATGCACAGTAAAGCTTCTCGTCCACCAAATGGGGTGCCACGTCCCGTTTCATCCAATGCCACATTTCATTGTTAAAATTTACGAAATCCGCGTGACGACATTCCTTCGGTGAACTAGCTAAGATGCATCGCGAGGTAGTAGTGTAGTATTTTAACAATATATTAGCAGCAGACGGCGATGATAAGCTGGTGAAGCCACCTTTTTTGAAAGGCAGAGCGATCGCGGCCGGCTTGTCGCTGTCGTCAACCTTGGGCGGCGGAACGTGTATGCAAGAGTTTGCGTCGCGTTTTGAAATCAAACTAGAGCACGGGTCGAGGAACTTTCCTGTGCCTATATAGATTTTGACGACTGATAAATTCGTATGCGCCGGTACTTCGGGCTCGGCCCACCCCACACCTAGCGTATTAAGCTCAGTCTTCAAATCTTGAAAGAAATCATGAGCATATCTCGCGGTCCTGCAGGGAATAAAACCTGCGTAGTAGGCGAATCTGATGGTGGGAAGGAGCCTGCTTCTAAAATGCCCTCCGATGGCGTCAGCTAAAGCCTCTCTAAGGATATCGCCAGTGTGTCGATCAAGATCTTTGTCGACCTCATGCAGTGCTTGCCGAAAATACCTTACGGTTTCTTTAACGTATTTTTTATCAACTTTGTCAGTTGTAGGCACTATAGGCATGATATTTTCGAACAACTGCCTTGCCCTCAGCTTGGCGAAGTCATCGAGGTCCCAGCATTCAGACCTGCCGCGTCTTCTATAGAATATAGCGGATCCCACATTACTGCTTCTCACACATGTCATAAAAATCAAAATAATGACCACCAAACCCAATACATTCAAATAATTCATGAAAGAATGTGATTATATATAATGAAGTGTAGACAATACAAATATATTTTGAATATAAATATGTGTAAATAGTATGTAGGTACGACATTGAAAGCCTGTTTATTTTGGAAGTTTTGATAGATGTTAAAATGATGACATCAAAGAGCATTGATATCTCAAGGATTTCTGCAGACAAAAGTTTTTAAAAGAAACCGGCCAAGTGCGAGTCGGGCTCGTTCAAGAGGGGTTCCGTTCACGTTTGTTACTTAGGTACTTAATTTCAGATCAAAGTAAAATTTAAATTGATTTGTCAATTTTATATTCCAATTTTAATCTTTGACGTGACCTTTTAGTCTTTTCCAGACTTGTCCTCATCTTCTCATACATCAACCTATCCAAATTCAATGCAAACTCGTCTATTTAAATTGAGGACCTCCTTTTTTGCAGGCGGTTAATAATGACTGGTGATCCAGACTGACAAGATGATGGTGTTTGACTAGAAGCAGAAAAAGTAATGTCATGCCTTCATGACATTGACAAAGCGCCAAAAGGGTTTTGACATTTACTTGACGTCCAGTAAACAAAATAAAAATTGTAAATCTGAAATGTGCGAAATGTGTGTGAAAGAAAATAAAATTCAGTATAAAATAATTCGCGTTGAATTTGATTGATTAATTTGTAACACAGAAGCGCTAATTTTTTTATTTTATTGAGAATGTCTGCAGTAAGTCCAATAGCCATAATATAATTTTATATTCTGTAAAGTCGTACATAGAAAAGAGTATGTTTTTTTCCAATGATATAGGTTTATTGGAATTTCTGCCCTTTTTTATCGCTAATATCCTTTTCGCTTATTAAATTATTTTAAGGAATTCTTTTATATACTCAATACAACAGCAATTTCTTTAGCAATATCGAGTATTTTTTCTTTCCCGATCTTTTGATTTGCTTGTTACTTTTTTATTATATCACAAACAGTCCAATAGTTGGTTAAAGCAAAAATATTGCATAAAAAAATAACTGTAGGCTTACATACTTTCTATAAAAAATAATGTTTCCTATACTTATGTACTTAATTTACACAAAACTGCTGTACAGACCAAAATTGTTTCCAAAAATAATAATTAGTTAAAATAATAATTAAACAATCATTTAAAAATGTATTGAAAATAAACTAGCTTACATTTTATTTTTATAAATGTCATTCTTTGACTAATCAAAATAAATTAGGCGTGCAGTGATCTAATAATCACTAATAACAGTTACTTATTTTAAATGTAACTTTGATTATTCCAAATAGGATATAAGGTCATTTTTCCAAGTAAAAAAAGTCCAGACGAAGAAAATAGAAGAGGATGATGATGTTATACCTGAGTCACCTGATGTACAAATCATAAATAAGGTGCGTACTTGTGTGAGTAGGTTGTCACTGTTCAAGTTTTCTTGTGTCCTTGTATGTTAGATTAAATATAGTTAATAATTCTTTTATTGGTTGCATCCTCTCATACATACATATTTTAATCATGTCTGTATCACTTGTGGGGAAGACAGATCCTACAGTTTTGAAGGGCTGAAAAGCCGCATTCAACTGTATGTCTGTGTCTTATGCAGCTATGTCACATCATGTTTATAATTATTATAACTTCTGATTTCAGGTATTTTACCAATTTAATATAATATGTGTTTTTTTTTTAATTTAAATTGAAATCACTTAAGCATAATTATTTTATATATAAAGGTATCTCTAATTTCTTATATGATAAAATTTCAGAAGAAGAAAACAAAAAAGAGACCTATCATTTGTGATGATTCAGATGAAGAGATATTTCCTAAAAAAAATTCTAAAAAGCCCTATAAAGAAGCCAGCAAAACAAAAAAAATAAGCCCACCTAAACCTGCCCTCAAGGAAGTAAAAATTGGCAATCTGTTTGGAACTGGACCCATTAAAAGGACAGAGCCACTTGTGAAAAAAGAAAAGAAAAAGACCGAGACAGGAATTCACTCCGATGATGATTTTGACAAAAGCCTCCTTGAACTTGATGTAGATGAGGGTTTGCAAACAAATGAAACCATAAAAAATGTTAAAATTGAAAATAATGAGAAAAATTATGTTAGCAAAGAATCTCCAGTTAAAGATAAGCATTTAAAGGAAGAAGTAAAATCTCATGAGAAAATTAAAAACAAAAAACCTATTAATGGTTCTGAGTCCAAAAAGGATTTAAAGAAAGAAGTGAAATCACCTGAGAAAAATAAAAAAAATAAACCAAGTAATAATGTAGATTCTGAATCCAAATCAAAGGAACAATCTTACAGTGAGTTGAAGAATGAGAAGAAAAGGAAGTTTGCTGAATTTATTGATGATGACCAAAAAGTTGATCGTGTTCAAAATAATAAAGATAAAGATAGTACTAAAATTATGGAAGATTTGGATGATTCTACTGCATGCTTTGACGAAGATGTGGAAGAAAATCATAAAAGTAAAAAGAAAAGATTGGAAAAGAGTCTGAATGAGTCTGGTATGTTTTTTTAATGTTATATTACCCCTGGAGACTGGCCATACAAAATTTATTTCTTGGTACCAATTAATGAAAACCTTCATTAAACATTTTTGATTTATCATCATCATTTACAGTTGAGTGTAGCCATATTAATAATTAAAAGTAGTAAGTATGGGAAGAAAAAGTAAGTTTTGATATGTGGTTTTAATCTTGATATCATGCTTATATCTTTTGCGGGGTAGACAAAGCCAACAGTCTCAAAAAAACTATGATGAAATTAAGATTCAAATAGTGACAGGTTGCTAGCCCATATATATTATTTTGTTATTAGGTACAATGACTTTATACCTATATGTAAATTGTTCAATAAATCAGATATCTGTTTTCAGCATTATCAGACGCTGAAAGGCATGAAAAACGCCGGTATTCTGCAGCTTTATACCAAAACTACCTAAACAGAACGGGACCCAAACATTTGGGAGCTAAAGAGATACCAGAGGTAAACAATAATTCTACTCTATTCCCTCACGCTGTTCTTGATCTTGATCTAAAGTACCATAATTTAGTTTTATTGTCGCATTATTAATGTGAATGAAACAAAATAAGTATACGTAGTAAATATGTAGTCTCTGTCTACCCCTCCGGTAAAGTATCGTGATTTTTATGTATGTATTTATAGTCAGCTACTTTAAATCTACCATGGATATTTCACGATGGTTACATTTATTTTTTAGGGTCCACCAAACTGCTTAAAAGATTATGCATTCCTATTGACTGGCGTACTTGACTCATTCGAACGAGAGGTCATCACAAATGCCATCACAAAATACGGAGGTTGTGTGAAGAACAGTATTAGTAAAAAGGTATGTTAACATTTATTTCATTCTTTTCCTTGAAATCAAACATGATTTATTTTTATGTAGTTTCCATAAATACTTATTGAATGGTAGTTTCACTTTCAATCTACTTTTTAACAAGCTTAATAAAGATGTTTACACAGTTGATTAAAAAAGGTTGTGCCCGCGTAGCAAGGCACGCGCGACATCGTTTTTACAGAGACTATCGCCGTTTCACTTTTTATTATGACGTGAAACGGTACAGCGATAGCTTCTCGTTCGATAAAAAAGGCCTCGCGCGTTTCATGCTGCGGGGACTGGTGATTCGTGTTATAATTTGAGACCTAGGTAGATGGAGTTAAATAGAAAATTGCTTAAGTCCATTACTACATAATACAAAATTGCGTCCAAAAGTGCATACATACATTTCCTTAAATCATCCTTTTCATTAAAAACATAAATTTTCTTATTAGGAATAGTATGTATTGATTTACATTAACTGAGAAAAAGGGTGTTTACGGTGCTTCTAAAATATCTCATTGTTGATTTAACATATCTTTTATTGTGCATACCTTAGGTAACACACGTTCTCGCTGGCGAGGACGCTGGGCCTGCAAAAATGGCCAAAGCACAAGAATTAGGAATCAAAATTATCAACGAAGATCAGTTCCTTGACATGATTGCCCACCCAAATACAGATAAAGGCAAATCTGAGGCGAAAAAAGAAAATAAACAACACAAAGAAAAAACGCCACATAAGAAACAGAACGGTTTAAAAAAAGAACTAAGCAATGAAAACGAATCAAATGTCAAGGAGGATTTAAATGGATATAAAATACCTAAAAAAGAGGCCAGTAATAAAACTGAAATCAATGAAGAATTGAAAGATGATAATATTGCCAAATTGAAGAATATATCAAAATCATGTGAAACACCTAAGTCTGAAGGTGTATCGAAACTGAAAGAGATATCAAAATCAAGTGATGATGTGACCAAATCGAGAGATGCATGCAAGAGTGATATGACTGCGGCTTCGCTGATGTGGGTCGATAAATACAAGCCTAGGAACGTGAAACAGATCATTGGGCAGCACGGAGACGCTAGTAATGTTAAGAAGTTAGTATTTACTATAAAATAAAGTATGATTATAGTTTTTACAGCGGTTTATTACCTTTCATTTTAAATTAATTAAAGGAGATCCCGAAACCACACGGCGGCTATAGCAATATTTCATATTATATATTGCTATAGCCACTTTGTGGTTTCGGGAACAATAGAATTTGGCCATCTATTTTTGATATAGATATTGAGTATTTAATGACATAGTCATAACTACAACGCAGCTTATATGTACATACGTCAGACAGGGGTCGTATAAGGCGACTAGGGGATAGGCTAACAACCTTGGGATTCTTGTTGTAGACGATGGGCTAGCAGCCCATCACTATTTGAATCTCAATTCCATCATTAAGCCATACAGCTGAACTTGCTTGAGCTTTTCAATACTGTTGGTTCTGTCTACCCCTCAAGGTATAATATATACATGATTATATGAATGTAACCTTAACTTTTTATTGCAGATTGACAAACTGGCTAACGAAATGGTACGTGAACAGAAAAGCGAAGCTACCAAAGCCTAGCCCGTGGGCCAAGAACGACGATGGCGGGTATTACAAAGCTGCCCTGCTTTCAGGCCCACCGGGAGTTGGTAAGAATTGAGATAATACCTTATTAACCCCCTACGGAAAAAGAGGGGTGCTGTAAGTTTGACGTGTCTGTCTGTGGCATCATTGCTCACAAACAGATGAAGCGATTTGAATTTAGTTTTTTTTTATGAATTAGAGCTGATTCACGTGAGAGTGTTTGATTATAAATCGGTTGAGCCATTTTAAAGTTGTGGAAATTTACAGTGGTGAAGAAGAAAATAGTTTTTTCGAAACTAAGGAAATGTCATAATACATAAAATCACGCCCCTTTCCCGGAGTGGTAGGCAGAGCCTACATCTTACACAACAGATATGCAAATTATTTCAGATGATGTTATAAATGCGAACTGTCTTTCTCTAAAGAACTGGAACCGCACGCCACACCTAGTTACTTATATGTAATTATAGTGAAGGAAATTAAATCGTGTGTTTTCCAATCGTCCAGGTAAAACCACCACCGTCTCGCTGGTATGCCAGGAGTTGGGCTTCGACATGGTGGAGTTCAACGCTTCGGACACCCGCAGCAAGACGCTCATCAAGGAGCAGATTGGGGAACTGCTCACCACCAACTCCCTGTCGGGTTATGCTAAAGGTACTTAATACTAGTATTTTTATTAGTAATTTGTATGTATTTATATGTATTATATATAGATATATATTATGTATGTATTTTATTATGTTCAAACATTTATTTATCTTGCTCTGCGCCAACGCCATCTCCTGTTTGATTTCCTTCCACCCAAAGGTTGACTGGAAGAGATTGCTTTAGCGATAAGTACGCCTTTGTACCATCTATATCTGCTTTGTGTTGTTTTGTATGTTTTACTCTTATGGTGCAATAAAGAGTTTTATCTATCTATCTACTAGTCTCATACATACATGTAATCACGTCTATATCCCTTGCAGGGTAGACAGAGTCAACAATCTTGAAAAGACTGATAGGCCACGTTGGGCTGTTCGACTTAATGATAGAATTGAGAATCAAATAGAGGTTGCTAGGACCAAACTTGGGATTCTTATAGGCGATGGGCTGGCAACCTGACACAATTTGAATCCCGGCTCTGTCTACCCCGCAAAGGGTATAGATGTGATTATATGAATGTATGTAAGAAATTACTTATATTTTATTTGTACCTGTAACAGGTGTGACAGGCAAGCAAGCTGTCTCCAAGAAACATGTATTAGTTATGGACGAAGTGGACGGCATGGCGGGGAATGAAGATAGAGGTGAGCTAACTTCCATATTTTAACTAGCTTTGACCCGAGCTGTGCCCGCGTAAATTAAATATCATCTAAAAAAGCAAATTCAATACATCTTACAAGCTAACAGATATTACATCCAAAATGCTTACAAGATAAATTTAAAATTTAAAAAACTTGGACTCGCAGTTCTGCTCGCGTGAATTAAGTGTCATCTAAAAATAGCAATGAATTTAAATTTGACGCTATATAACAAAAAGTCGATGCCATCGAATTAAACGCAACCTACAAAAAGCGACGAACCTCTAAATTATATATATATATAATTAAGAGTCTGGAGATATATATATATGTGATATTTCAAGAAGATTTATTCAGTAGATAACCCGTGAAGAGTTAACAAACAAACAAATGAACTCATTTTCGCTTTTATAATACTAGAAAGGATGTGAAATAAAAATTTGAAATCAAAATATAACTTATTTGCGCTATAAGCGTTTCGGAAACGCCCTATAAATAATTTTAAGGTTTTTAACATCTTTTTTTCCATGGTAGTAAGTACACTAAAGTACCTACACAGTAAGTTTACTAAAACGAAACTTAAATTTTTGAACAAAGATGAAAATTGCGTAATTTATAACCTTTCGCGTTACTCTTCGCGTGGGTTCGGAACCCCACACAATATGTCCACAAAATAAATAAATATATACTGGACAAATTACACTGATTGAGTTAGCCTCGATGTAAGTTCGAAAATTGTGTTACGAGATACTAACTCAATGATTTTACAATAAATACTTATAAAGATAATCATCCAAGACCCAGGCCAATCAGAAAAAGTTCTTTTTTCATCATGCCCTGGCCGGGATAGGTACCCGGGTCCTCCGGTGTCACAGACAAGCGCACTACCGCTGCGCCACAGAGGCCGTCAAATATCTTTCAATTCGTTTTATAATTAGACTTTCCTTTACACTATACATTCATTTCTTTTTATGGTCTTCCACTATTTCCAAAACCTTTCACTTCCATTCACACTTATCAGTTTCAGTCATAAAAACAAACAAAAATATACATACATACTTAAATGTCATCACGTCTACATCCCTGAAGGGTAGACAGAGCCAACAGTCTTGAAAAAACTGATAGGCCACGTTCAGTTGAACAAAAATATAATTATAAAATTATAAATTTCCCCACAGGCGGCCTCCAAGAACTAATCAACTTGATCAAGGCGGCGTCGGTTCCCATCATTTGTATGTGCAACGACAGGAACAGTCAGAAGATGAGATCTCTAGTCAACTATTGCTATGACATCAGATTTAGCAAGCCCCGCGTAGAACAGATCAAGGTATGTAAAGATTTAAAACTAAGGATCTATATTATTTAGAAGTATATAATACTGATCTGTATGTATGAATGTTGTGCTGTGTAGTTCCCGGCAGTATTAAAAAAAAAGACTAGGTCGACTCTATCTCGTTCCCATGTATGTTGTAAAAGGCGACTAAGGGATACGATTATAATCTTGCGATTCTTCTGTTTGGCAACCTGTCACTGTTTGAATCTCAATTCCATCATAAAGCCAAACAGCTGAACGTGGCCTATCAGTCTTTTCAAGACTGTTGGCTCTGTCTACCCCGCAAGGGATATAGACGTGATTATATGTATGTATGTATAATACATACATACATACACATACATATGTATACGTATAATAATGCGATAAAAACACTTATTGAATGCAACGTCACGCATAAATCAATATAGGACTTCAAAAAATATTTTCCTGTCCGTTTTCAAACAGAGATAAATCTTTAGACATGCAATGCTTTGGCTCCCTCGACAATAACAAAAAAACCTTATTTTTTTATTCCAGTCAGCGATGATGTCAATATGTTGCAAGGAAGGCATCAAGGTGCCTCCTGACGTGTTGACTCAACTCATAGTGGCCGCCAACCAGGATGTGAGGCAGACGTTGAACCTGCTGTCTCTGTGGGCTTCTGACCCCGAGCTGATGGATGGAGACAACCTGAGACGGGATGCGAAGAATATCAAACGTGATTTGAAGCTGGTAAGTTTCCTGATTGTTGAATTAGTTGATATTGTCAACTCATATGGCTCACCTGCATATAATGGGTGACTGGTTAATTACTTACAAAATTTTGTGAACAATCAGACTTTTTCTATGGAATCTGAGCTATATGAGTGAGAAGATCAATTTGGCTTGCTATCAAAAAAATTGAGGTTGTAGTGGGAGCGATAGTTCGGGCTCAACCGCCACAAATGGTAGATCTTCCTGTAGGCTGGTGGATGTGATGTCTGGGGAACCGCGCGGCACAGACGATGTTCGGTCGGTAACCGATTTATTCTCCAATCTGTGAAATCTTTTCTTGCGCGATTTAAACTCTACGCTGCTATTGGCTAAGCGCGTCACATACTTCGCTATGATTGAGTGCGAAGTAAATGATACCGCCACAAGGTCAAACGCATACAAAATCTCATTTTATTTTAATTGGGTGATACATGAAAATTATTTTATGTCATTGCTTGCTCTATTATATTGTAGTGATCAGGTGTTGCCAATCTTCGAATTAAATAAATAAATAATAAACGCCTATACCTCAGGAGTTAGTGCGGGTTTTACTCGATCAAATCGTCGAGCAAGAAAACGCGAATATGTGTGATTTGATCAGCGCCATCTAGTAGTAACGCGATGGCACTAATACAGTTCCATACAAATTCGTGATTACTTGCTCGACGCGTTTGATCCGAGTAAAACTGGCACTAACTCCTCAACTCAAATAACAATATTTTTTTATCACAGGGTCCATGGGAGGCGGTAAGGAAGGTGTTCTCGGCTGAGGACCACAAAACCATGTCTATTCACGACAAGAGCGATTTGTTCTTCTACGACTACAGCCTCGCGCCACTATTCGTGCAAGAGAACTATTTGCAAGTCACCCCGCATTGCCCTAAGTGAGTATTTATTTATTTAAACCGCATGGTTCCCGGCACCAATAAAAAAAAAGAATAGTACAACTCCTTCTCTTTCCCATGGATTTCGTAAAATGCGACTAAGTGATAGGCTTATAAACTTGGGATTCTATTCTATTAGGCGATGGGCTGGCAACCTGTCACTATTTAAATCTCAATTCTATCATCAAGCCAAAAGTTGAACGTGGCCTATCAGTCTTTTCAAGACTGTTGGCTCTGTCTACCCCGCAAGGGATATAGTCGTGACTATGTATGTATGTAACTTTATTGGCGGACGTAATGCAAGAAACATTTATCAACCAGTCAACCAAAAAAACAAAATATCCTGTTTCCATTTCCATCATGTCTCCTCCTATCACGGGTCTACTGGAAGAGATTTCTTTAGAAATAAGCAAATGTACCTATGTTCTTTTGTTTCTTGCGTTAATCATACCTGATGTTTTCTGTTTACACGAATTGGTAAATATATAGTACACACGGCTCAGAAGATACCTGGCCCACCTCCCACATACACCAATCAAGGCGAGGTGGCACAGCTTTCTTCTGAGACCATTGTACCTTAGCATAATATAAATATATATATAGTATATAATATAAATATATATATAATATATATAGTATATGTTATTATTATATGTATTTATCTGTATTTATGCGTATTTGTATGTATTATATATAGATATATATTCTGTTTGTATTTTATTATATTCAAACATTTATTTATCTTGCTCTGCGCCAACGCCGATCTCCTGTTTGGTTTCCTTCCACCTAAAGGTTGACTGGAAGAGATTGCTTTAGCGATAAGTCCGCCTTTGTACCATCTATATCTGCTTTGTGTTGTTTTGTATGTTTTACTCTTATGGTGCAATAAAGAGTTTTATCTATCTATCTATCTATCTATATATACATACATATTATCACGCTGTGTGGTTCCCGGCACCAATACAAAAAAGAATAGGACCACTCCATCTCTTTCCCATGGATGTCGTAAAAGGCGACTAAGGGATAGGCTTACAAACTTGGGATTCTTTTTTAGGCGATGGGTTAGCAACCTGTCACTATTTGAATCTCAATTCTATCATTAAGCCAAATAGCTGAACGTGGCCAAAGACTGAATCTTTTCAAGACTGTTGGTTCTGTCTACCACGCAAGGGATATAGACGTGACCATATGTATGTATAATCACGTCTTTATCTTTGCGAGGTAGACAAAGCCTAAAGTCTTGAATACTAAAAGGGCAAATTCAGCTGGAAATGGCTTTATAATTAAATTGAGATTCAAATAAAGACAGGCTAGCAAGCCATTCGATTAAACGAGACGTATCCCAAGATTTCCCATAATTGGCTTTTGCAATATTGAACTAAGGGACTACTTTTGCTGATTTTATTTTCAAGAAACGAGATCCTGGACCGCGTGAGCCGAGCGGCCGACAGCATCAGCGCGGGCGACCTGGTGGACGCCAGGATACGGCGCTCCCAGGCCTGGTCACTGTTACCGCTTCAGGTCTGTTGTACTGTTATAGCTAAAAACATTGTAAACGCTCGCTGTCACAATATCTATACTAATATTATAGAGCTGAAGAGTTTGTTTGTTTGTTTGATCGCGCTAATCTCAGAAACTATTTCAGGGAAACTTTTTTCGTACAGATACATACGGTAGACAGAGTCAACAGTATCATTATAGTGAAAGGCCACGTTCAGCAGTATGTCATCACGATGCAAATAGTGACAAGTTGCGAGTCCAAAGAAAAATCAAAATTTTATAAGCCTATCCCTTAGTCGCGTTTAACGACATCCATGGAAAAGTTATGGAATTGATTATATTCTCAAGTTCCGGTAACCACACGGCGCTCGCTATAAAGCTCAAAGATCTACATTAATTTATTGAATTGTCTACGGCAGGCGATGTACGCATCAGTGATCCCGGGCCACGAGCTGTCCGGCCACGTGTCCGGACAGGTGGCGTTCCCGGGCTGGCTCGGGAAGAACTCACGCGCAGGGAAAATGCACAGGCTGTGTCAGGAGGTGCACGCGCATACGAGGCTGAGGTGAGATCTGTTCGTGTCTCTATTTTTAAGCTAAGCGAAATTAAACATACATACATACATATGTGCCGTGTGGTTCCCGGCACCAATACAAAAAAGTATAGGACCACTCTATCTCTATCCCGTGGATGTCGTAAAAGGCGACTAAGGGATAGGCTTACAAACTTGGAATTCTTTTTTTAGGCGATGGGCTAGCAACCTGTCACTATTTGAATCTCAATTCTATCATTAAGCCAAATAGCTGAACGTAGCCATTCGGTCTTTTGAAGACTGTTGGCTCTGTCTACCCCACAAGGGATAGTGACGTGACCATATGTATGTATGTATACATACATATAGTTACATCTATATCCCTTGCGGGGTAGACAGACAGTGTTATACATGTTTATGCCTTATGAGTTTGATAAGAGCCAACGGTCTCAAAAGATTGAATGCCCACATTCATCTGGACGCCCAACATTCCAACTTATATTGTAATTCATTTATTAACAGCACTTCGGGATCCAAATCCTCCATATTCCTGGACTACTGCACCCACCTCCGAGATGCCGTGCTCACTCCGCTCATCAAAGAGAAGACGGAAGGCGTAGACAAGGCTCTGGAAACTTTGGAGGCTTACCATCTGTTGCGAGATGATTTGGACTCGCTAACAGAGTTGTCTCTGTGGCCCGGACAGAGAAATCCTATGGTGTTGGTGGATTCTAAGGTATATATATAATATATACATAGGTATAAATATATAATCTTTAAAATAAGGAGTTGGAAGCAGCGCAAAGAAATACTGGCTTGGCTTTGTTAAAGATGAAACTGAGACTGTCAAAAAACGGTCATAGTGCATAGAAGTGAGACCCTTGTAAATTAACTTATCATAGCATTTTGCGGTTGTGTTAAAAGCTGTTGGCTTAAAAACTTTTGGTAGGTAATTAGACTTATTAAAAACCTGATAGTCCTGATGCACAAGTCATTATGCTTTTGCATGTTACTATAACTAATCTACATCCATAATATTTTTTTCTTTTTGTAATGTTGTATTATATTGTTTTGTAGAGATGAGAGATATATACGGTAAAGTCGCAAACAAATCTTTACAAAATCACCTAGGTCAAGACCCATAAGACAAAATTGTGGAGAGACTGAAGCATATAAAATTTAAATTAAAACTATTTTCAATTCTGTAATTAATCCAAACAGAGATGTTGGCTCTGTCTACCCCGCAGGGGATATAGACGTGATTATATGTATGTACGTTAAAACTTTTTAAAATTCCAGGTGAAAGCAGCATTGACGCGCGCATACAACAAAAAGGCGACTGCTTTACCGTACGCGCCCGGCGCCATCAAGCGAGCGAAACCCAAGGACGATGATGAAGTTGTGGGCGACGGCGATGACGATCAGCCCGACGATGACGAGGCCGAGGACAGTGACCCTGAGAATGACGCACTTATAAAGGTAATTCTATCTTCCATCTACGTAAAGTGTTACCACGTTTATAAGTCACGCATCGACAATATTCGACGGCGCAAATTAGCGCAACCTACCGCCGAATCAAACCGAATGAAAACTCAATAATTTAACGACCTTAATACATAAGTATAATTTCACTTAAAATCAAAAAACAGAACAAATATTATAATAAAGCACACATAATCCTCTGTAGTGTAGAAGTTCCTTAAGATAGCGTTAATAATATATACATACATACATAAAATCACGCCTCTTTCCCGGAAGGGTAGGCAGAGACTACCTCTTTCCACTTGCCACGATCTCTGCATACTTCCTTCGCTTCATCCACATTCATAACTCTCTTCATACAAGCTCGGCGGTTTCGGGTACTTTTGACCTGACCCTTTACCAGGACGTCCTTAATTTGATCAAAATACGTTCGTCTAGGTCTTCCCACTCCGACCTTTCCTAATAATATATTATGTGCATAAAATGGTTAGGTAAAGAGTCTAAATCGAATCGTCGTATCATTCAGTCGCCTCCTGTTACATGGCGATGTTGCGAGTCGGCGCTGCGATGCGCCCGCGCGCATAAACCTTTATGCATAAATTATATACTTAATGTTATCTTAAGGTAACATTACACCTCAAATTTATAGTTTTATATTTAAGGATTGTTTGCCTATTACACACTTACACACTAAGATCCATTTTATGTTAGAAAACATTTTTAAAATTGCATATTAAATTTCTGATACTTTTTTGTTTGAGTTGCTGTGAATTTAGTATATAGTTGATCGAATGGTAAATCATTTATTTATACTTATATTATGTATTTGTATTTTCTGCAAAAACTGGTACCTATTTAATATTTGCACAGTGACAGACAAAATCTTCAAGAGTAATATGGCTCCTTTTTCCTGAAATTTCCAAGGTAGTATTATCCCAGGTTTATTATCTTTATCAATGTTTTTACAGAAGAAAAAAGGGAAGGAATCTGAAAAAGCCAGCAAAGAGAAAGCAGGCTCCAGCAAGGAGAAAGCCAGTTCAAGTAAACAAAAATCAAACTCAAAAGATGCCAGTAAGAAATCCAGTAAAAGTAGGAAGTAATAATGAGGTTGATTTTATTTTTTATTTAATTATTGTACTTTTGTGAAATTAAAGTGATAATTATGATATTCTTTGTTTTTATTTCTATTATAGTCGGGTTGTTTGTTTACTCATAATTTTATCCCATATTGGGAGCCGACAAACCTATTTGGTGTCTTCAGTGCAAGGACTAGTGTGCTTGCTTGTGATGCATAAGATCATGGTGAGAGTTTGGAAGAGAAAAAGAAGAAAAATATCTTTTTAATTTGTTTAGTTGAGTTAGTATCCTATAATACAAAACTAGCTCTCAATCTGTGTAATTTTCCCTGTTAATTGTGTAAGAAGGATCCAATAGTATGTGAAGCTTCGACTTTGTGGTATAAAGTACAAAATCACCTGCAACACTTTAATAGTTCTGTTTCCTGTGCTTGCCCTCTGTGTTGTCTATAATTTATGAGTGAAGGGGTATTATTCGTTTTTAAAGCTTAACATTGTTTATAAATTTTGACACTTATTCATTTGAAAAATTACAAAAAGAAAACAGAGTAAATAAAACATTGAACACTTGATTGCATTTATTACATAATTTCACCTACATTAACTATCTTCACTATGAATACAAACATTAGTCCTTTCTTATCAGCTTAACTTTTGGGTCGTCCGGCCTCATAATAACGTAGGTGAGTTTGTATCTTTTATTGTCTCCATTGTCTTTCTCATACAAGTGGCAGGAGTAAAATCCTATTCCAACCCCGAGCAGCGCCATTCCCGTAGAAGCAATCACTTCAGGAATCTCAGTCCAACCCTGCTTTAGCAGCTGGCCGATGGTTCGCCTCGATGTATTGACGGCAGCCATTTCTAAGTTAATTAAGATTAACTTGAGGCTGGTTTTAGTGGTGCAAAACCGAAAATATGTAAATAATATTTATTGGAAATTTAATCTGAAATATCGTGAAAACTCTTTCGAGCGTGACAATTGTGACATTGACTGACAGTGCACTGACCCTACTGACAGCTGACATAGCCAGTTAAAAAGTTAATTTTATTTTTAATACAGTCAGTATGTAGGTTAAACCTACCTGAGATTGAAACTTCAATCTCAGTTTTAATATCGAATGTCTGTAAGTAGATCTTTGTTATAGATGGAGATAGAGATCCGGCATATATACAGGTAGGTATGTGTTTGTGTTAACGGAATAATATCTATATCTTTAAAAATCTTGTGTCACGATGTATGTTGCCTATAAACTCCAAAACTGCTGAACCGATTTCAATCAAATTTCACATGTAGCCGTATTTTGGTCTAACTTAAAAGATAGGATAGTTATCATCTCAATTATTTACTTATGTCGTGAATGTAAAAGAACAATGTTAAATATATAAATTCTTATGACACAACTAGTTGTGCATGTAGACATCGTAGCAAGTGGTTATGTACAGAATGAAAGCATATTAACAATTAATATAAATGTTGGATTGGGAGGCCTAGAACGTAACTTGATAAAATCGGAGATAAGGTCTCGTCAAGAGTACCTGAAAACTTAAAGAGCTTGTGAAGAGATTGTGAATGTGGAAGAAGCGGAAGAAACATGCAGGAGTTGTTGAAAGTGGATGAATGATGATATTTCTCTGGGCAAGATAAAGTTATAATGATTGGGTTTTTGACACGGGATTCCGCCTTCCAATGGACTCTGAAATGCTCTTAGTCTAAAGACATGCACGTAAGCGAATATTTTTGCAAGTGACCGCGTTGACCACTCTTATTTATTGATCTTCTTTATTGATTCTATTCTTTGGAGGGGCCAGAGAGTACCGGGCCGTTTATAGGAGAGCCGATGTTTGTTGACAGTCGAATACCGGCAATGGCGTTGGTTGGCAATGGCAGTGTGTGGTTTTGGTAGGTTCGTGCAACACATAACGTCCGGCGTCCCGAGACTGAAGCGGGTTCATCCACAGACAATAGTATGTGTATCTATACTATTTTGGCGGGAGCGATGATTCGGCTCGACCGCCACCAAAGGGAAGATCTTCTGCCAGGCTAGGTGTTATGCCTGGGGAACCGCGGCTCCACCGATGTTGTGTCGGAGATTGTATATACAGCTCCAATCCGTGAAATCTTAGAAATCGCGATTTAGATTCTTCGCTGCTAGTGGTTGAGCGCGTCAATTTCTTCGCGATGATTGACAGTAGTTGTTTGATTGCATGATGTGACGAGTGGCGTAGAGAAGTCGCCACACTATCCATGGTCGGCAGCAGGCCTTCTGTGAGCTTGACATAGCGTAGCACTGAGTGCGATCCGCTCAGTGTCTAAAATATTTTTGTACCTACGTAATTAAAAATAAACAAAGTGTATCATTATAATTCATTTTATTAGTGGAAAAATGGATATGTTACTCACGACTGAAGTAATAAGTAATACAAAATTAACATTTATACTGAGTAACAGAGGGGTTTTTAAAGCGGCATGCTCGAGGATCGCCATTACGCACTATTGTATACATATACTTGAACTCACTATTTTCGCCATCTATCGCTTTGTATCGTTGCAAAGCTACCAAAGCTATTGCTACTCCCAAAAGTGCCATACCCGTAGCACCCATTATTTCAGGAATCTCCCAGCATCCTTTTTTGAAAAGTCCTACCAAAGTGTTCGGAAATTCAGGTTTGAAACCAATAACTTTAGGTTCTGGAGTCATTTTGTTTCTTGAAGGAAATATTCAATTTATTTTTTGAATGAAAATGTTTTATTTGGATTTTATCACGATTTTATGTCCAAGCAATAAGTAACTAGGTATGTTTTTTTATTTCAGCGAATCTATTCTGCAATAATAAACAAAAGAAAGTCACGTCAAGTCACTTAAAGAGCAAAAAAAATTACTTATTTACTACATACAAAGAAGGAAGAAGAAGAAGGTTTACATATTTTACTACCTTAGACGTTTGAGGAATTCTTCATGTAAAGCAATGACAATGCGCAATTACCTGAGGCATGAACAAAACGCTTTGAGTTGTCTTGTCATGTCGTACAAATCATCGGCGTGACATTGACAGTTGTGACTTTGAAACGTCAAATAAAATTCTGAAGGGCAAAAATGTCAAACCATTGATGTTTTAGCGATTTCAGCTGATTGATAAACTGATATTTATCACATTTTCTATTTATTACGCCGAAGCAATCAACTGAATACACGGCATTACGCCATTGTGTTACATTGTAGGCGGACGTTTGTATTTAATTTAAAAATGGGTTCACGTTTTGAAGTAGTTGAGCAGGGCCCGCCGATTGAAGTTTTTCAGCTCATGAAACTATTTTCTGAGGACACTTATCAGAACAAGGTCAATTTGAGTGTCGGCGGTGAGTCCCTGTTGTTTGTGATTGAACTTCTACTCAAAATCTAAACAGATATTGCATTATATCGTATACATAACCTATAACACTATTATGTAACTTGTTTATTTATCTCAAACAATGTTGATAATGCCTATTCTATACATGGTTTCGTCAAATAAAAATAGCTCGTTTTTTCGGTATCTACCCTTAAAAGTTAGATAGGGTTTGATGTAAAAAAGTTGTTATTAGAGAAATTAAATGAAATGCTTCTGCATATAATTTTATATTTATGTAGTTACCTACATAGATACATATAATCACGTCTATATCCTTTACGAGGAAGACAGAGCCTACAGTCTTGAAGACTGATAGGCCATATTCAGCTGTTTGCCTTAATGATACAATATTTAAAATATTTTTTCTTTTTTAAGAAGAATCCCAAGGTTGTAATTCTATCCCTTAGTCGCCTTTTACGACATCCATGGGAACAAGATGGAGTGGTCCTATTCTTTTTTTTATTGGTTCCGGGAACCGCACAGCATTGCATGTTATTTAAAAAAAAATCAAAGCATTTAATCAACAAACTTTCGAAGAAAAATATTGAATATAAAATCACTTTTTTTAAACTTTAACATACATATTAAATACAACTTACTAGTAGGTTTTGGTTGAAAAAATTCATAAAAATTTTCCTTTTCTTCATTCTACAAAAAAATAAAAAATCCTGGAATAATTTATTTTATTTTCTCTTGATGGTGTTTTGAATGATTTCCACCAATTGGGTCACCCCTTGTAGTTAACTGGCCAAAGTTGAAAAAAGAAGTGATTAGAATAATATTTTCTTCTAAATTGTTTAGGTTAGAAATCATATTTAGTACTTGTAAGAAATTTATTTGAACTTGGAATTCCACAGCATACAGAGATGAGAACGGCAAGCCATGGGTGTTGCCCGTGGTCAGGAAGATGGAAAAACAAATGGCTGAGGACAACACTCTGCTGCATGAATACCTACCAGTATTAGGTGAGTGATACATACATAAATAAAATCACACTTCTTTCCCAAAGGGCAAAGGCAGAGATTACATCTTTGCACGATTCCTGCATACTTATTTTGCATCATCCATGAGCAATAATTATTTAAATTGATGTTAATAGGCTGAAGCTATCACATTTCGATGCATGGTCAACATTGTTAATTTGAATGTAGAGTCTAATTAGTATATGTGGATAGGATAAGTTGTTCCCATCATTATAAGTAATAAAAAATTTGTGGCCATCATCAAAATAAATATGGTCACCATAATTATATCTTCAACAATAAACTCCTTCGTGTTTTGTGGCTGGACGCCTATTGTTCAGTGTTAATATTTTTCTTATGCACTTCTTTGTGAAATAATGTATGTGTTGCAGCTAAGTGGTCAAATTCCTTTTCACTTGCATAGCTAGTGATAGAACGTCGCACACTAACATAAACAAATATTTACATGAATAAATCTTACGATTCAGTGTTTTCGAAAGAAAGTTTGAGTCTTGCGTTATGGAATACTCACTCAATGATACTCTCTCTCTTCTCTCTGCGCGTTTCCGGTTGCACCCTCTACAGAATGGTTTGGGAGCCCTGGGTCCACCTTCCTACTTTTCTCTCCACTTAGTCCCGTTTAAGGCGTTCTCGGATTTCAGTCCATTGGCTCGCATATCATCTTTTGCGTCGTCCAGCCATGATCTTTTCGGCCTGCCTCTTCTACCTGTGCGGTAACTCAATTATACTGTATTTAATAATAAATACTTGAATAGATAAACATCCAAGTCCATCAGGAAACCGCCCGGGAATTGAATCTTTTGGTCCAGAGGCGGGAAACCGACTGCGCCAATCAGGTCGTCACTATTTGTATGAAAGAAATCTTAATTGATGAGGAAAATATCTTAACAATATACTATTCATTCATTCCCTATATTTAGATATTTTCATCGTCGAACCGTTAAGTTGTTAACGTATGGCGTAATCAGCCGAAGGCCTTAGGTAACTTTGATAACGAATACAATGTTATCAACCTCGTTTATTATTTTACGTCATACTACTTATTTTAGTAATAAAACAAAAATAGAATAGATTCATTTAATTATTAGGTAGTATGTCATATTATTACATACATATGGTCACGTCTATATCCCTTGCGGGGTAGACAGAGCCAACAGGCTTGAAAAGACTTAATGGCCACGTTTAGCTATTTGGCTTAATGATAGAATTGAGATTAAAATAGTTACAGGTTGCAAGCCCATCGCCTAAAAGAAGATTATAAGCCTATCCTTTTATCTTCTTTTACGACATCCACGGCATCTTTATTCACACTAATAAATGTTTTGACATGTTGCGTGCATAAATGGTAATTGAGCTAAAATTTTGGCTTTCAATGCTACTTACTTTAATAGAAATATTTACATAAGTATTTGTTTTTGGTATGGAAATAAGTATACATGTCGTTATATCTATTTTAGTTGTTTATTATCAAAAGTTGGTAGGGTCATTGACGTAAGTTGTTCTACACTCTTCGTGACAGTTTACTCCACATGAAATAATGCCATGACATAAGAAATAAACAACGTTTTTGATCTGTAGCATTGGTTCGGTGTTAAAGTATTTTATGCCAAGGTCTCAAAATGTTGGGCCCGAGGTTGCAAGGCTAAAGTTTTATTGGATTTAAAAGTAAATAGAAATATCAAATACCAACCAGGTTGCTAGCCCATCACGGAAGAATCTCAAGCTTATTATATAGATAGATAAACTCTTTATTTCATCATAAGAAAAAGAAAATCAGAATAATAAATAGGCTTTGAGATCCTTTCCTTTAGTCGCCGTTTACGACATCCATGTAAAAGCGGAAGTGGTCCTATTAAAAGGAACTTAAAACCCCACTCCAATAAGTCAAATACACACCTAGCTGATATTATAAATATTTATAAATCTGAGAAAATTAATACAATGTCTTTCTTTTCACAGGTTTAGAGCAATTCTCTAATGCATCGGTGGCGATGCTCATAGGACCTGACAACCCCGCCATTGCAGATGGCCGCGTAAGTATCAATCCTGCCCCGTAGTACGGCACGCGCGACGCCGTTTTTATCGCACGAAAAACTATCGCTGTCCTATTTCGTCTTAATAAAAAGCGAAATATCGATAGTTTTCCCAGCGATAGTGCCATACTACGGATACTGGAATATCATCATATGCGTATCCCGGGTTTGTCTCGGGAGAAACCGGATGTGGTATTGTCGTCGTGTTCAAGATAAAATAATTTAATTTCCTTCCCTTCTGTTTGTCGCAGGCCTTCGGTATACAAACTCTCTCAGGTACGGGTAGCTTGCGAGTCGGCGCGGAGTTCCTCAACAAACATCTGAAATACACCACCTTTTACTACTCGAGTCCTACGTGGGGTGAGTTCTCTTATAATTTAATTTTTGGACCGAAATGTGTACTAGTACTTATATAAGTAACATAAATATTTGTTTTGGGAACACAATTGAATAAGTATATACATACATTACAAGGTCAGTATAAATGTGAATATTTCAAAGGGAAGACCCAAGGTAGCGTATTCAATGATCAAATCGAGGACTTCTAGAGATAGTAACTTAAACTGACAAGCTTCCTTGAAACGGCAAGGAAAAAACGCAGTCTCTGTCTACTCCTGTAAAAAAGAAAGCAGTTACCTCAACCACTAATTCTCATTCAAGTTTTTATCGAATCTTCCAGAAAATAGATTCCAGTGCCGTGTAGTTCCCGGCACCAATAGAAAAAAGAATAGGACTACTCCATCTTGTGCCCATTGATGTCGTAAAAGGCGACTAAGGGATCGGCTTACAAATTTGGGATTCTTCTTTTAGGCGATGGGCTAGCAACCTGTCACTATTTAGTATAGTATATATATAGTGACCTTTCAGTCTTTTCAAGACTGTTGGCTCTGTGTACCCCGCAAGGGATATAGACGTGATGATATGTATGTATGTATGTCTTCCAGAAAACCATCACCTGGTCTTCGTGAACTCCGGTTTCACCTCCCCCCGCACATACCGCTATTGGGACCCGAAGACTTGTGCTATCGACTTTGACGGCCTCATAGAAGACCTCCGCTCGGCGCCTGAGAACTCAGTTATACTGTTACACGCATGCGCGCACAACCCCACGGGCATTGACCCCACTCAGGAGCAGTGGGAGAAGATAGCCGATGTCATGGAGGTGAGTTTTTGAGAAAATGTTGATTTTGTTTTAAATTACTATTGACTTATACATACGTATATAAATTGGAATAAACTAGGGTTAATCACACCGATTTTTATGTCTACTTATTTGTGTCAAACCGTGTCACAAAAGTTATGTCAAAGACGTCATGACCTTTGACGTTGATGAGACCAAAGTCTTAACGTACTATTTCGGAACAAGGAATATAACTTTAAAAGTTAAAATTTCTATAATCTATTGTTCACGATCTGCAAATTCTCTATTGCCATATAAAATTCATAAATTCAAATTCTAAATTTTTATTCATTATAACAGGATATTTCATATCGCTTAATAATTGTCAAATCTTTGGTTTCACAACATTGGTTGACGTCAAATGAATTACTTTAAACTAAGTTGCCGCTTCTAAGGCGTCAGTGCAGCAGAAGCGGTAACAAACCGCACTGCAGCATTTTCTTCAACAACGTCAACCTAAAAAATATCCAAACTTAGAATAGAATGTGGACGAGAGAAAACATTGTTAGTATTTTTAATTGAATTGAATATTGTTACGTCACGGATATCAGAAAGTGGGCAGATTTTTAATGCTTTAAGATAGAATTAATCTCTTTAACGGCGCAATTAAAACTTGAATAGGAATGTTCTTCATTATGACATACATGTGCCGTGCCGTTCCCGGCACCAATACAAAAAAGAATAGGACCACTCCATCTCTTTCCCATGGATGTCGTAAAAGGCGAGTAAGGGATAGGCTTACAAACTTGGGATTCTTTTTTAGGCGATGCGCTAGCAACCTGTCACTATTTGAATCTCAATTCTAACATTAAGCCAAATAGATGAACGGCGCCATTCAGTCTTTTCAAGACTGTTGGCTCTGTCTACCCCGCAAGGGATATAGACGTGATCATGTGTGTGTGTGTTTGTGTGTATGAAATTCTTTAAATTTATGATATAACTAGAGGCCGCCCGCGACTTCGTCCGCATGGAAACCCTATCAATCCCGCGGGAACTCTGGGATAAAAAGTAGCCTATGTGTTATTCTGGGTCTTCAGCTACCTACATACCAAATTTCATGGTAATCGGTTCAGTAGTTTTTGCGTGAAAGAGTAACAAACATCCATACATCCATACAAACTTTCGCCTTTATAATAGTAGTAGGATAGTACATTCTGAAAATTGTTTTGCAGGAGCGCAAACTGTTCCCGTTCTTCGACAGCGCGTACCAAGGGTTCGCGTCGGGCGATCTGGACCGCGACGCGTGGGCCGTGCGCTACTTCCTGAAGCGTGGCTTCGAGCTGGTGTGCGCTCAGTCCTACGCCAAGAACTTCGGCCTGTATAGTGAGTGTCGGCCTTTATACTTTACTGGCGTCTCAATACGGCTTTATACGTAGCCTAAAACACATACATACATAATGGTCACGTCTATATCCCTTGCGGGGTAGACAGAGCCAACAGTCTTGAGAAGACTGAATAGCCACGTTCAGCTATTTGGCTTAACGATAGAATTGAGATTCAAATAGTGACAGGTTGCTAGCCCATCGCCTAAAAAAGAATACCAAGTTTGTAAGCCTATCCCTTAGTCACCTTTTACGACACCCATGGGAAAGAGATGGAGTGGTCCTATTCTTTTTTTGTATTGGTGACAGGAACCACACGGCACAAAAACACCCGCAAATAATGTACCACTAACGGTGTAAGAATTTTCATGATCAGTTCTCAGGGTTTTTGCAGATTAGCACTTACATATAAATAATTAAAGTTACCTATACCTATTTTATTTTAGTACTAGAGGACGTCCAAGACTCCAACCGCGTAAAACGAAAAATCGCCATAATTCCCGTTCCCGCGAGAATATCGGGAAATTCTCCTTTAGTGTACCCCTAGAACACATAAAGAACTTACAACGTCAAATTTAAAGACTTAAGACCCAGCAGTTTGGGCTGTGCGTTGATAAGTCAGTCAGTCATTAACTTTCTTCTTTAATATATTTAGAAATAATAGATGTTCCGACGATGAATGGACTTTAGATTGGACTCTACAATTAGTATTCATTCACCTTTACCTTTTCCTATCTCTTCAGGTCATCCGTGAAGACAGAAGATTGAACTTTGTTATCAAAGCGATAAAGTGTAATGTTGTATCCGTTGAATTTTATCACGTTTATAACAAATTAACCTTAATACTTCCCGCTGGAAATCAATATTTAATTGTAGTGTTTATTATTTACTTCCAACTGATTTATCGTAGATAAACTGTATGTGGGAAGTTAGGCTCATAATCTACATAATCTTGGTATAACTTTAAAATCGACACAATTATTTCTTACGCAGAAATAACCCTATGATCACAATTTAATTAAGATTAGAGAGTAGATTGAAAATGGCGTAACTGCAGTGACAACACAACATTATTATAAAATGGAGTGAAGCTAATCTGATGATAGAATTGAAAGGTTAGGCCATAGGCGTTACTAACTCTCATTTGACATGAAGGATTCATTTGAAAACTTTGGTGCCAGACGGTGACCCGAAAGGTATCCAGCGGAACTTATTATACGAACGACATAACAAGTTGATTATTCTCGAATTAGTTGGGTACTGTACTATCACGGTTATAAATCGCAATGGTAAAATAACGACCTTATTACAAGTACATTAAACTTTAAATTTAAATACAAATTATCTTGCTATCTCGCTCATAATAGTAGTAAAATATTTATCGGACATTTCAGTTCGAGGATTGAAATAAGCGCGCTCTGATAGGCTGAACCTTTGTACAATATATAAATTAGATTTCGGCGCAGTTACCACGGTGTTAATACATACATATGTATATACGTATAATCACGTCTTTATCCTTTGCGGGGTAGATACAGCCTAAAGTCTGAAAAAGGCTGAAAACCCGCAATCAGCTGTATGGCCTAATGATGGAAATGAGATTCAAATAGCGACTTAGCTGCTAGCCCATCGCCTACAAGAAATATCCCAAGATAGTTGGATATTAATAGGTGTTTTTTTTAAATAATTCAAAATAGGGATGATGACTAGGTCTTAAAAAATTATTAATTAGTGCATAACATGATAGAATACGCGTAATTAAATACGTTATGTGAATTTTTAGTTATAATGTTGAGGCCATATATGTTTTATATTCATTCAAAATACGATGGGAAAGTCCATTTAAAAAATTCAAAATTATTTTAAATAACTATGCCAGGAGTGAATAAACAAAAATATGGAATAACTTTTATTAAGACATGATATCTATAAACGCAATAATTAAGGTAGCTGCCATACAAAAAAAGTTCATGACGGGAACAAGATACTCAGTTGTGACGTCACACTTGAGTAGCGTTTTGGACTCGTCCAAATAATGTGTTATGTTACCTCGTATATCTCGGGTAGTTTATTGTTTATTGATGCCATTATTTGTCCAATGTTTTAGTTGTTGTGAAATAAAATTAGCACTAAAACAAAAAAAAAATTGTCATCATGCCTATTATAATTTCTTAAAAAAAAACAATGTTTTATTCACCAGACGAACGCGTTGGGAACCTGGCGATCGTTGTGAAGGACGCCAAGCTGGCGCCGGCTGTGAAGTCGCAGCTGACGTGGGTGGTGCGCGGCATGTACTCCAACCCGCCCGCGCACGGCGCCCGCGTCGTCGCCAACGTGCTCGCCGACCGGCAGCTGTTCGACGAGTGGTAGGTGCTTCACGTGGCTTTGAGCTTTTTTAAATTCGTCTATATGTTCTTATATTGTAAAGCTGAAGAGTTTGTTTGTTTGTTTGAAGGCGCTTATCTCAGGAACTTGTGGTTCGAATTGTAAAATTGTTTTTGTGTTCAATAGACCAATTGTCGGGGAAGGCTTGAGGTTACGTAACATCACGCTGCAATTATTAGGAGCGAAGAAATAATGGAAATTGGGAAAAAAACGGGCATCCTTGAGAGCTTTAATGTCCATAATAACTATACCACGCGGACGGAGTCGCGGGCGTAACACTATACAGGGTGACATTTAAAACAACTGCATCCATTTAATCATAGACTATACCCATGCTTCTGAGCCGTTTGAGCCTATTTTTATTTAAATTAGACGTCATCATTTTCACATTTAAAAAAACCCTCAAAACTACGTCACACGCTTATTAAAGACCAACACTACAAAAAGAAATTAAAACTAAACATGTAAATAAATGTCTGAAAAATAAATTATTTTTCTAGTATCAAGATCAAGTAAAGTACAGAGTTGTCGAGATCGCTCAGGTGTATGAATTGTGTCGTTGACCTCTGAATCTTACGCGTCGCTTTTCCGCCGGCCGGGGTGATATTACGTATTTAGGATCTTGGATTTTGATACTTTTATTTTTTTTCGTACTTTCTGAAATATGAACCGATATTTTTCTTTTAACGTTTTTAAATATCCTTTAGATGAGTACACTTAACAGTTAAATTTATGCAGTTGAATTAAAAGTCACCCTGTATTTCTGCATGCTGACTGCGGCTGAATGTTTAGTGCTTAAAAATTAAAATGTAACAACTGTATTATGACTCATTCCGTATGATCACGTCTATATCCCTTGCGGGGTAGACTGAGCCAACAGCCATGAAAAGACTGATAGGCCACGTTCAGTTATTTGGCTCAATGACAGAATTGAGATTCAAATAGTGACAGGTTGCTAACCCATCACCTAAACAAAATATCATCTCTGAACAATTCTACCGTTACATAAGTAGCATCGGCAATATTCGACTCAATTTGACTCACGAATGAGAACTCAATCAAATAACGTCCTTATTACAAGTACATTAAACATAAAATACAAAAACAAAATGTCACTTGCTATAACGCTTGTAATAGGGGACGGTTCGGTTCGCGAGTTTAATGGCGCGCTCTGATTGGTTCAAATATTTTCTCGCCATAAAAATCTTAGACTTGCGTAGGTGTGACTTATAAAGGGATAATACTGTAAAATACTCGTATTAAAGAACCCATAACATATTGATTGAACGGTGAAGGAAAACATTGTCAGTAAACCTCTATAAAAAGGCTGTGTAATCATGACCCCACCTGCTGACAGAAGTCGCTTCGTGTAAAAACCTGACTAGTCGGATCGTGGTCGTAGGCGGACGCAACTGGGTCTTACGCCAAGTGAACGAAAGATTTGAACTACTGGCGTGCTTCTAAATAATAACTTGTTTTATTAAAATAATAATTGTCATCAGGAGGGGACACATCAGGCTAATGTCAACAAGAGTCATGCAGATGAGAGAAGCTTTGAGGGCAGAACTTGTGAAGTAAGTGTGTGTTTTATCAAATAAGCAATTAAACATTTTATCAATAATATTTCAAAATATTAATTTATCTAATCTAAATAAACAGCCAACGAGGTGTCAGTTTGAAATCAAGATATGTAACAATTACAAAAGATTACCAAGTGGGTTTTATCTCTTTAATATATATTTCTCCTGTTACTTTATCTTTATTATCATAATGGCTTATAATTATTTAGATAATTATTAATAGTAATTTTTTTTTTTATAACTTCTACAGATTGGGCACCCCCGGCTCCTGGGACCACATAGTGAAACAGATCGGTCTGTTCTCCTACACCGGCCTGAACCAGCGCCAAGTGGAGTACCTAATCCAGGAGTACCACATCTACCTGCTGAGCTCCGGCCGCATCAACATCTGCGGCCTCAACCAGAGCAATGTGCAGTACGTCGCCAACGCGATACACGACGCCGTCACCAAGTTCCCGGCCGAAGAGTAAATATGATTTGCTTATAATAAAAAAAAAGTTTAAAACTTGTTACCATGACCGTGATTTAAAAAAAGAATTGAAATGTTGAAATAGTGCTGGCATAAAAAAATCATAATTCTATTTTCGAAATTAAGAGTGTTCGAGCTACACCTTCGTTTTTAATTTGCTCAAAACTTAGCTGTTAAGACTTGAGAATAAATTTGTTCTAATTTGGCGGGGTAGCCATCCTAACATTAATTTTAAATACCTACTAATGTCCATATAAAATTTTGCATGTTACAATGAAATTATGGCATATATGAAATTATATAAATATTATTTTTTTTATAAAGGTATTTAAAGAACAAGTTAAGGGATATTTTATTAGTGTGAAAGTTTAAAAGTTGTTAATTTATACATCTACGTTATAGATCACGCGGAGACTCGTGGTAACCAGCAATATTGCTCTTGAATTTTAGAAACTAAGTGTAAGTACGTGTAATTATAGGCGTTTGACGAAGCGCGTCGTGTATTTGCACCTTAGCCAAGATTAATTTAGTGTAGTTTCATTTTAGCATAATAAAGTTTAAGAGTAGTCTTGGCAAAATATTTTGTTTACTATTAGTTTTGGCAAAATATTTATTTAAAGCGGTAAACATAAATAATTCATTTTTGTGTCGCGTTATTTGAGTCTGCTTATCTTTTATCTTGACTTACTATCATAATATCTTAAATATTTGCTGTATAAAACAGACCATGAAATGCTTGTAAAAAATTAGTTCCTCGCCCCGCTCTTGTTTTTCGTGTTAGTACCTATTTCGCAGATTATTTACGTTTATCATCTGAGAGTTATTTCCTTATAATATTTATTTATACAATTGGAACACTTATTTAAAAAAGAATGTAACAGTAAAAATAATTGCTTTTAATATAACTTTGTGACCAATAACGTAGTTATGTTTATTATGTAAAACCGAAAGCAATATTTAGATTTGTAATATATTACATTTTATACAGTTGTTTTGGGCAAATGTAGTTTTAACAACTTCGGCTGTGACGTTTGAAGGAAATTTCAACCACAAATTTGTATCTTAGTTTATGTATTATAATACAATTAAATATATTTAGAGTAAATTTTCAACGATTATATGTGTTCATTATATTGAAATTATTTATATCTATAATGAAGTATATATAATGTTTATATTTCATTAAATTTTATAGAGCTAAGATATAGTATATATTGTATTTAAAATAAAAAATTATAGAAGTTATATTTACAATTTATATCTTAGATAATATGCTTATTTTTACGCCGCTTTTGCTTAATGTTCACAAATTATTTTACTTTAGTAATCAGAAACTCAAGAAATGTATTTCCGTTTATCTAAAATATGTGGAAATATTGTTTTTTTGATTGTGAAAGTTAACAAACTATTTTTTTAACAAACAGAAACCTGTTTTCACGAATATTTTTATTGTGCATATATTCGGGTTTATACATGATAACTCAAAAAAAGCAGTATTAAAAGCTTTTAGCTTGTGCAATAAAATGTAGTTTAATATAAAGAGGGAAAATAATATATCATCCATTTAGTGAATACTTGTAAAAATACTTTGCAATATATGGCATTTCTATAGTAACTATAGTTTTATTTTATTCATGATATCCTATTTATACAATTGATCTGTTTTACATATAATTAATTCAAGAAAATTATTATACTTCGGCATCATTAGTCACAGAAAACAGTACAACCAAGCTTATTTAAAAATATTTTGAAATATAATTTTATGAATATTTATATAGTTTTAGTGTAACTTTTAAAAAAACACGTGAAAAGAACCTTTATGGTATAAATTATAAAACTTTGAGTACCTATTTTGCAGGTACTTAATTTATTAGGACCTTATTTATTTCAATTAATATTTTTATTTTCTTTCAGTGACAATCGCGCAAAGTTATGATAACGATGACAGATCGATAAACGCCGACAGAAGAATGATAAAATCATGAATTTATTTATGGCAAACATATTATTTTATATTATTTTTTAAAGTTACAATAAATCGTTTTCATTAATCAGTGCCTATTTATTTAACCACCAAGAATATTATAATCTGCGATTTCAGTCAACAAAGAGTAGTGTTTGCATAAGCTGTTATACCCCAAGCTAATATATCCTTAATCTCTTCATTTATTTTTATGGAGTAGTTAACCTTTCACAGAAATCTGTATAGGGTTAAAATATACAGGAGAGGTAAGAAAAAAATTCTTATTAAAAGACCTTACAATTATGTACATAATTTATTTAACAATAACATAATATACGTATATATATATCTATGTCTCCATAGCGGCGTCGTTTGGCTCCGTGGTCACAGCCACCAATGGACGACTGCCGAAGCGGTTTGAAACTGAAAAAAATATAAAATGTTTATCAATTAAATGAAGAATGATTTGGATTTGAAAATCTCTTGTTGGTTCGGTAAAGTCAGCTTACCAGTATTACTTTTTATCACTCATTTACTTACTACCTCACAGGTTACTCCTGCATTTAGTCTAATTATGTACCAAATAAAAAAATATTAATTAGTTTTTAAACATAATAGAAATCTTTCCTCTTCATTATATATTTTTTTTAGATTATTCTATAGACGTATTTTAATCTTATATATTAATCCGGCCCCAGCATTTTGGTGGGTGGGTGACACTGGGAAAAATGCAAAGATGAAAAAAAAAAAAAGATAAAAGATTACCTTCATCGCTGTTAGTGAGGTCGACGACCTCAATGAAGCACTCTTTGTTATCGCCGCCCACCGCGAAAGAAAACGGAGCTTCGGGACACACCGCCGCGCACAGCGCCGCTCCCACGCGACCCGTCCTCTCGCTCACTTGTACTGGGGGCGAGCTGGAGGGAGAGAGACAGATATATTAAATAATGTAAATGTGACATTTATAAAAGGTCAGTAAAGTGAGAGAGGCAGATATAAGATTAACCATAGAGTAATTTGAAAAGAAGCAGTAACATTTAAGAGGTAAAAACTGTGAGATGCGTTATTTTACAATTTTGATATATCGCCGCGCTTAGAATAGTTTTTAATACACTTCTACTGGGAGCGAGTTGCGAGTAAATAGACACCAGATATTAGGCGAGACGAACATAATAATTCATACACAACAGAATTAAGAATCGTTCTGTTGCGTTCTCTTTAATATACTTTCCCTTTCATCTATATTTATAAGTCAGGAAAAAAAAAACATTTGTTCACCTCACAAAACATAAATAACACAATCCGGTTATTCCGTTCCACGTGATATGATATCCTAGTTCATGCATTTTATTTTAACTATTTTCTTTTCATATCTGATCCCCCATTTAGGGGGACGAATCAGAAGGGAATACAAAATATTACAGAGTGGATGAGATCGGACAAAAGTAATAATAATAATGAAGAGTGGACCCGTTTGGGAGATCAGACCGAAATAACTACATATTTAAATCGAAAATGAGCTTATGCCGTGTGCCGTGTGGTTCCCGGCACCAATACCAAAAAATAGGACCACTCCATCTCTTTCCCATGGATGTCGTACCAGGCGACTAAGGGATAGGCTTACAAACTTGGGATTCTTATTTTTAGCCGATGGGCCAGCAACCTGCCACTAATTGAATCTCAATTCTATCATTAAGCCAAATAGCTGAACGTGGCCATTCAGTCTTTACAACACTGTTGGCTCTGTCTACCCCGCTAGGGATATGGACGTGACCATATGTATGTACGTAATGAGCTTATATCATGGAAATACTAGGTTATTCTGAGTTACTGACCTCGTGGTGTCCCAGGTCTTCATCTTGCCATCAGTGCTCACCGTCACCATAAGTCCAGGAACCGAATCACTGAGAATCAGACCTAGAGAAGGTAAAATTAAGATTAAAATTACGATAGTACGTAGGTAACGGAATGATGTAGTCTCTGTTTACACAAAGGAAAAGGTTGTGATTTTATGTATGAGATAGTATAATTTTAATTTAGAAACTCACTGAATATTATAATGCAAAGTCGCTTCCCACGTCTGCATGTATGTATGTATGCTTAGATCTTTAAAACTACACAATGGATTTTGATGTAAGATTTATATGTATAAATGCTACTCGTGCAAAGCCGAGCGCAGGTCGCTAGTTACTTATATTTGGTTATGTCGGCTGTGAATGCTACACTTTAATATTGAATTATTAATGAACTGATTGTGTCATATTAGTGTCAATGTCATTGTCAAGAGAGACAGTTTGTAACGGCCATACAAGACAATAAATCAGTTTGAGATTGCGTCATCATGCAAGCGAAGCTCAAATGTGTTTTATTTATTAATATCCTGATATAATCATAAATTCCTATATGAAACACTGATTATTACATATTATTGAAATTGATATAAAAATAAAATAGAATTACCTGTGCCGTGTGGTTCCCGGCACTTATACAAAAAAGAATAGGACCACTCCATCTCTTTCCCATGGATGTCGTAAAAGGCGACAAACGGATAGGCTTACGAACTTGGGATTCATTTTTTAGGCGATGGGCTAGCAACCTGTCACTATTTGAATCTCAATTCTATCATTAAGCCAAATAGCTGAACGTGGCCTGTCAGTCTTTTCGGGACTGTTGGCTCTGTCTACCTCGCAAGGGATATAGACGTGACCATATGTATGTATTTTATTTTTTATCTTTATTAGGGAAACAAAACAGTTACATGGTCGCCTATTAATATTATCTTATACTATGATGCATAAACCAATAAAGTTGTTATAAACAAAAACAAAACCAGTAAATGTATGTAGAATTTACCCGTGACTTCTTTCTCGTGAGCCTGTATCGTCCACAGCGGCTCGTCCTGCCTGCAGTCCACGTACGCCACCTTGCCCTGGTTGTTACTCATCTGGAATAGACAAAAACTTATTACATTATCATACATACATATACATATCACGTCTATATCCCTTGCGGGGTAGATGGGGCCAACAGTCTTGAACAGACTGATAGGCCACGTGCAGCAGTTTGGCTTAATGATAGAATTGAGATTCAAATAGTGACAGGTTGCTAGCCCATCGCCTAAAAGAAGAATCCCAAGTTTATAAGGCTATCCCTAACTTATTACATTATCTTACATACATATATATATATGTACAAGTTTCGAACTTGCTCTTACTTCAGGGCTACCTCAATCCGATTTGTCCCGTAGGTATATATTTTATAACGTATGCTAATGATATAAATCTTGTTGATTTTGATCTCCCAGGTGATATGCCGTTAGGTGTTTTCAGGACCTAAAAATATGGAATTTGATCACTAACCCAGGCGACTACAGCGGAATGAACCATTTTAACCACACTCACAAAAAAACAGAAGGAGTTCTGTCTATTTGTTCATGAGTGCATCTCGGCATGAACGTATTACCGTACTTGTCATTTGATCTAAACTTGATAAATGCCCACGACCACTCTGTCAAGAGTGAAACGCCTTGAAGGAAGGAAGGGATCACATTCACAGCGAAACAAAAGGGGTTCTGCCTATCTCACACCCATGTCAATCCACCAGTAGCGGATTTACCAGCAGACTGAAGCCTAGGGCGGCGGTTTTGAGGGGGCGGCAAAAACATTATTTTTTCTTACAGAAATAAAAAAAAATACCTATTTAAATAAAACAAGTTTTAGTTAATTATAAAATTTGACATTTGACCTCCACCTCACTTTCTCCGTGTGGACTATCGAAATGCAGAGATCACAAGAAGCGGCAAAATTTGAACAGCCTGCTTGCGGGAAATGTGTCAAGTCAATCCGCCACTGCATACCACCTGTTTCTGAAAACGACCGCCACCAAGAGTTTCACTCTTTGTAACTTAAGAAGCGAACGAAGCACACTCACAGCGAAGCAGAACGGGTTCTGCCTGTCCCACACGGCGCGCTCCACCTCGCCGGGCAGCGCCCAGACGCGCGGCGCGGCGCGGCTGCGGCAGTCGGCCACGCGCGCGCGCCCGTCGCAGCCGCCCGCCACCAGCGTCTGCGCCTCCAGCGGGTGGAAGCTCACCGTCTGCACCTGAAACAGAGAGAAAATACATTTAAAAATGTATCACGAGAAAAGAAATCTCCCCTGCAACCCGGCGGCAAACTTTAAGTGAAAAGAAGTTATGATCAATTGAAAATTTACTTTAAACACTGTTGAATGCCTTTTATGTGATATGTAATAAGGTTATTATTTTCAGTTGAATATTGTCGCAACGTAATAGCTATATAAATTGACACGGGACAAGGATACTACAGAATGAACTATAAGTCTATTTCTTCACTTATACAGGATGTCTGACAAATATATAAAGACAGTAATTTATGAACATGCTTAACCTTATGAAATATAAAACCAATAAAATATTCACTAGTTTAAAAGATAAAATAATAAAAATCCATGTTACCTTATCTTCATAATAATCTAGTTTTGTGTGCGGCGTGCCCTGATCGAGGTCCCACAATAACACTGTGTTGTCCGCGGAGCCGCTAGCCAGAACATGTCTACAATGAAAAAGAAAAACATATTTGTTTGTTTGGTAATTTGTATATGTTCTAAAAGATACTGAAAACATCGTGAGTGACTTACAAACTCGGACAACTGAGGACTTACTGCGAGTTTTGCTCGATCAAACGCGACGAGCAAGTAAACGCGAATTAGTATGTGATAGATAGATAGATAGGACCACTCCATCTCTTTCCCATGGATGTCGTAAAAGGCGACTAAGGAATAGGCTTACAAACTTGAGATTCTTTTTTTAGGCGATAGGCTAGCAACTTGTCACTATTCGAATCTCAATTTTATCTTAAAGCCAAATAGCTGAACGTGGCCTATCAGTCCGCTCAGGACTGTTGGCTCTGTCTACCCCGCAAGGGATATAGACGTGATTATATGTATGTATGTAGTATGTGATTTGATCAGCGCCACCTAGTGGTAACGCGATGGCACTAATGCAACTCCATACAAATTCGTGATTACTTGCTCGACGCGTTTAGATAGAGCGATAGAGTTAAACTCGCACTAACTCCTCTGGATGTGTGAATCATGATCCAATATGAGTTAGGTGCCCCTGCAAAGGTTGTGTAGGTCATACGGAATTCGTGTAAAATACGCAGCTACTTAAAACCAAAAATCTGACTTATCCAATCCAGGGTCAGGGTCAAAGGTGCACTCCGAGGTCCTTTCCAGAGAGATGCAGGTGTAAACGGGGCTAAAGTCAGGATGAAGAAGAAAAGGAAGAAGGAAATCGTTTATAATATATATTTTTTAAATTTAATTTTTATCTATTGCCTTAAACTTACGTAAAGTTCTTATTCCAAGATAGATCAAGCACGGCATCTTTATGGCCAATCCTCTTAGTCTTCTTTTTCTTGTTGGGTTTCCGGCCGAGTTTGAACGCTGGTTCTAGACAGTTCTCTATATCCAGGTCCCAAACTTGGATCACTGGATCCATACCGCCAAGGGCGCACAGGTTACCTTGAAAAATTTGAGAAAATAAAAATATCCGAGACACTACCTCTGACGAAATACCTATTGTTACCGACATTTTGTGGAGGCAGCCATCTTGGACAGTTAAACTTTAATCATAGCTAAGAACACTCTCAGTAGGGGAAGAGATATTGGTTTCTTCAGTATCTAGTTGAGATTTAAAATTATTTCACAAAGAAAGTGTGTCCTGCTGTGACACTACCAAACTGGTCTAAAAGAGGTCCTAGGCGAGAGATTTTAGTCTAAATAAAATTTGCCTTTTGTCAATACAATCATACATACATATAATCACGTCTAAAACCCTTGCAGGGTAGACAAAGCCAACAGTCTTAAAAAGACTGATAGGCCACATTCAGCAGTTTGTTTTGTCCATACAGTTGCACAATATATGATATATAACAAAATCCTTATCTTGGATTATGGAGTAGACAGAGCCAACAATAGAATAAATACATAATAACAATAGATGGAATTAAGATTCAAATAGTGACAGGTCGCTAGCCCATTGCCTAAAAAAAGAATCTCAAGTTTATTAGCCTTAAACATTCTGCATTATTTAATATATTAAATAAACAAAAATAATTATTTGAAAACCATGCCATACCTGGGCCAGGGTCTGAGGGGTCATGGCTGAGCCACTCAATGCACAGCGGGAACCACGGCAAGATGATGTCGTGGTGCACGTAGAACGAGCCCTCTTCTTTGTTGAATACTAGACATGAGAAAATATTCAAGTTAAGACCAATTTTATTGGACCCATATTGAAATTGGAAAGTAGGAGAGAGAATATACATAAATCATGTGTTCATCCCTTAAGGGGTATACGAAATAAAATTGACAATCGAAAACAATTGCTGTGTGCTTACGCTAGCTAGATATGTAACTTCCAAATTCATTTCTCCCAAACTGACAAATTGATTAGAATTTTATTTATTCACAGTAAAAGTCTGTAGTAATTCTGAATAAGGGTACTCAATTGAATATAAGTGCCAATTAAAAAAAAATTTACTCACTATAAACTTCTAGTATACTGGCGTCACTCTCAACATGTCCCACCAGCAAGAGATTATCGTCCGGTTTGATTATGTCATCCTCTTCATCACTGTCTGGGCCTTCAGTCTGTAATAGATTGCAAATATTTTTATTAAAAGATAAATAAATGTATACTGGTTTGTTTAATAAACAAAGTCCTCAAACACAGCTCCCTTGATGACTTTGTTTTATTTCACACTTTTATTATTATCAGCATATAGCAGAGACCACATCCTTCGATTATGAAGTCTATTAGAATTAAAACGCACCAAAAAAAAAAAAAAATCATATCATCAGCTTGCTCGTCACATACACACAACATAATATTATATCCTTAACTTGATTTAGATAGCATTTAGCTTTGGTATTTTTCTTACCCTTATTTGAACATTCTCACTGAGGTCTCCCAAATTAGGCAGAGTGGCAACAGTTCCGATTCCCACTGGATTTGCTGGAATACAAATGTCATTTTAAATTTTTACATTCTTAGTTTAATTATTGCCTGCCAGCATCTTCTCTTCCCATGCATATTGCAAAAGTAAAACAAGGGCAAGGCTAAGCTCCATTAATATTAAAACTTTAAGAATGCTTTTTAGGTAATGGGTGGCTTTGATATAGATATAAAAGGTATGATTGAAAAGAGATTATTAATTTATTTTTATTTATTTCAAATTTATTGCACATGAAATAACATACATACAATAGGTAGACTAAATGCCATAAGGCATTATCTACCGGTTGAACTATAAGATCAAACTCAGCTTGTTATACGGATGGTTGAAAATCAATTTAGGATATGACGGCCTCGGTAATACGCTTGTCTGTGCCACCGGAGGTCCTGAGAAACATGAGAAGAAGAAGAAGAAACGAACTTTCTCTGATTGGTCTGGGTCTTGGAGGTTAGTATCACGTAAGTCTTGAACTTACTTCGAGGCTAACTCAATCTGTGTATAATTATATTTATTTATAGATAGATTATCTATATTCTTCAAGAAAAAGAATCTTCATTTTACTCTGATTTTTATACTCAACAATCAATTGGTGCATTTAATTAATTATTGAATAATCAATTTGAATTACTTACAGTCATCTTCATTGTCATAGTTAGCAAAATTAAATCTGTCATTAGGGTCGGCTGGCTCTGCTTGCTCTGTGTTGCCAACGTTCTCATTGTCATCTTCATCATCACTTACATCTTCACCTCTCTCTGTTATTCTGTAAATATTATGATGATTATGGCTTAGTAAAGAAGTGAGATAAACCTAAATTCAGTTATGTTATTTTCAAAATGATTTAATAAATGTGTGTCCTTGCATCAAGTTATCAAGTAATTCTCTGGGTTTTCCTAATTTCAGTGATTGGTCAATAGAACACGAGGATTTTTAGCTCAAAATTAAAAAATTCAAAATTTGTATTATTGATGTAGCTGGTATTGCTTGTAAGAAATAAGTGATGAGAAAATAATAACTTACCTTAAATCATTAGCAGTTTGCTTAATTATATCTGCCAACTCTTTTTCAGTCAACTCAATCTAAAAAACAGGGCAAACAAAAGTATTATTACACAAGTCGGTGATCAAGAATATAACCCATAAATCGCACACTACCTACCTTTTCTGGTACCGCCTTCGCTATACCACGACGAACAAAGTGCATGCATGATACTAAACTGACTGTGGGTGTATTTTCCTCCATTATATCACTATTTTTTCATGTAATTTAAGTAATTAAAAATTATTATCAAATCAACATGTGACATGCGCTCGTCCACAACCATTCCTCAACAACATAAACAAATAAATGACAAAGGCATACCATGACATACATGACAATGACACATGAATGATGATTATGACAGCTTGTGACTTTTACAAATACCATAAATTGTACGTCGTGTACAGTAGCTAATCACGACTTTTGTACGTATGGTGTGTAATTTAAATCGCGAATAATATAACTTTCAATGCATACGCTGTCTTGTAGATCGAACGAGATCTACCACTTAACCTTGGGTGATAATATACTTTTTGTATGTATAAAATTTTTAAACTGCTGCCTGCGTAACATCGTAGGGGTAGGAGTGATTTTTTATCGCCCGATAAAGTATCAGTATATAGTAAAGTATCAAGATATATTTTTCCTTGATAAAAACTAGTCTTTGGTACTGTGCTTAGGTAGGATCTATCAATAGAATTTTTAAGTTCGTAGGGTAAAAAACGGGATAATTGTACATCTAGTTTTTAGGTAATTACAATTTTTAAAAATTTTAAGTGATTGCGATGTTTAAGTTTGCGGCGAACAAGTTAGTGACTTTTGTCCCAAAATGTCTCTAAAAAGTTTCTATTAAATTTAAATTTCTTTACTAATTAATCAGTACGTTGAAGTTACCACAATAAAGAAAAGAAAAAAAAGCGTCCAAGTATCGAAAACGTCACTGTCATATCTGCTGACAGAATTATTTTGCAGTCAAAAGATAACAAACACGTACCTACGAAGTACCTCTTGAGATTGTTTTAAAATACATCCAAACATTTAATTTACATCCAGTGTGTGTGAAAAATATATTACCATGGCTTCAATACCCTTAATGATGGCGCAGGATGACTGTGAACTTGGAGGAAAGGAAACCATCGAGGTAAACATTTCTGTTGTTGAGAAATTTTTGTGAATGTAACACGTTACGTAGTATGGCCTTCATTATTTACCTTATCTCGGTCAATATTGGCAGTAGCAAGAAGCAATAGATTGTTAATTCGCCGTGAAGACTAATTGTCTAAGCAGCTTATTAATGTTTGTTTATGAGCAAAATGTTTTCAGGTTTATTTTAAAAATACTTTATGAAATTGTATAAAATGTTATTGGGATTCCCATCGATTGATTTCATTATATGCGTAATTGTTTATCTTTTTTCTTTTTAATTTCAATTATATCAGCAATAGGGTTTTTGACATGTCTATTTTTTATCATTGAAGATAAGATATAATCTAAATATAATCTAATCACGTCTATATCCCTTGCTGGGTAGACAGAGCCAACAGTCTTTTAAAGACTGATAGGCCACGTTCAGCTATTTGGCTTTAAGATAGAAATGAGATTCAAATAGTGACAAGTTGCAAGCCCATCACCTAAAAGTAGAATCCCAAGTTTATAAGCGTACCCCTTAGTCGCCTTTTACGACATCCATGGGAGAGAGATGGAGTGGTCCTATTCTTTTTTCTATTGGTGCCGGGAACCACATGGCACACGAAGATAAGATAGAGAGTATACATTTAGTTAAACAGAGGAGTAAACCTAAATAACATGGTGATTGTTACACAGGTGTATCACCAAATATTAACTAGTCCAATACACTTGGTGTTAAGTAGGAACACAACCTTAAAACTTTTGCAATATGTTAATAACTTAATTCTTTGTACATCATGTGATCTTTTTGAAATGCTTTTCTCAATGGAGTCCAATTTCTGGGGCTAAAAACTAAGGAAGGTATTGAAAATTTACTGTAAGGAGAGAGACAGAGAGAAATGTAAGCATAAAATAACTAAGAACTTTTTAATCATCAGTTTCTTAAATGGTAACAATGGTAGGACAGGCTTTGACAAAAGTACCTTGATCAAATTGGGTATCTTATTGTTATAAGTTTTGGTAAAAGTTTAAACCAATGAGCTTGTATGTTTCCAACATTGATAAACCTCGATGATGCAAAAAGTATGCAGGGATTGTGGTAAGTGGAAAGATAAAAGGGAACTAAGGGAAGGTACCGTGTGGTTCCCGGCACCAATACAAAAAAGAATAGGACCACTCCATCTCTTTCCCATGGATGTCGTAAAAGGCGACTAAGGGATAGGCTTACAAACTTGAGATTCTTTTTTTAGGCGATAGGCTAGCAACTTGTCACTATTCGAATCTCAATTCTATCTTAAAGCCAAATAGCTGAACGTGGCCTATCAGTCCGCTCGGGACTGTTGGCTCTGTCTACCCCGCAAGGGATATAGACGTGATTATATGTATGTATGTATGTATAAAAGGGAAAGCGGCAATCCTTCCTGGATATAATACTGCTTAACACTGTCTTTACTTGTAATTTGTATGGCCACTTTTTGTAACTCTTTTCTATGGAAGCAATCACAGTTTTAGTAACAAGTTGTGTTGACGACGTCAATCATCTTGTATTATGTTTTGTAAATTAATTTCTTTTACAGGATGATTTTGCATATCGCAACAATGTGATGAATGCCGACAGAGAGATACGTCTGGCGTTCGTCCGCAAAGTCTACGGCTTGCTGACGGTACAACTCCTTGCAACTGTGGCCATTTCCGGCATGTTCCTACTTGTGAAGCCGGTGCAGGGGTTCATTCATGAGAAGTAAGTTTGAGCCTCTTTAGTCCTGGTAATGTCCTCATCCCTCAGGGAAAAAATTGACCATGATCCTGGATTGGTTAAGCAAAGGGAAGACCTTCCACCAGGCTTGGTATGATGCCTGGGGAACTGGGGCAACCACATTGGTCTGATTCACTAGTTGCCAATGATATCCACTGAAAATTTAATCTTTTCCATATCTGTCAACCATATATACAGTAACATCTATTTAAAAATTTTGCGTTTATTAAAAGAACAACTACTAGCACCAGTATACAAAAGATTAAAGCTAAATTCGCCTTTCTGTTTTATACATATGTACTTGAATTATATTTTTAACATTATTCCAGCACCTGGATGATAGGACTGGCGTTTATCCTGAGCATGGTGATCCTGATTGCCCTCATATTCAAACGACGGGACTCCCCCGCTAACTTGTATCTGCTTGCCGCATTTGTAAGTAAATTTTTTCTTGTATGATTCAGCGGGATTAACCGCAGTTCAGTATGATACTGTAGTAGCAGTCATAAGGAAAAAAACCTATTAATGACATAAATAATTTCCTCCGTTTTTTCAACATATTCCATTATTTCTTCGCTCCTAATAGTTGCAGCGTGATGTTAAATAGCCTAAAGCCTTCCTCGATAAATGGTCTATTCAACACAAAAATAATTTTCAATTCGAACCAGTAGTTTCTGAGATTAGCGCGTTCAAACAAACAAACTCTTCAGCTTTTTAATGTTAGTAGGTATAGATGAAACACAAAGCAACTAAATTAAAAACGTTATTAACATAATCGCAAGACTTGTTTTTAAAAACTAACATAATTTCCAGACGGTGGTTCAAGCATACACAGTGGGTGTCATAGTATCGTTCTACAACACGGCCGTGGTGTTGCAAGCCCTGGTTCTCACATTCGCTGTGGTGTTCGCTCTCACTTTGTACACATTTAACACTAAACGGGACTTCTCTTTTGTTGGATATGGGTGAGTGTCAACTGGTCTTAGTTTAGTTTAACCATTTTTATCAGTGTAAATATTTTTACATACATATAGTCACGTCTAACCTTGCGGGGTAGACAGAGCCAACAGTTTTGAAGATTGAAAGAGCTATATGGCTCAATGATAGCATTGTATTTTAAATAGTGACAGGTTGCTAGAAAATCGGCTACAAGAAGAATTCCGAGTTTGTAAGCCTATCCCTCAAGTCGCCTTTAACGACAGCGGTTTTATTACATAAATCCACTTAAGTACACAATATTATTGGCCATTACTCCAGGATTATGTACTTTGGCGGAAACCGTACTTTTTTTTCGAAAGAACCATACAAGGCTAACATCAAAAGCCTGGTAAGTTCCATAGAGGAAACTTACTTCGAGGCCATCCTTTTCAATAAATCCTTGTAATTTTTCCCCATTTTTATACGTTGCCTGCATTTTAACTTAATAATTTCAGATTGGTGGCGGGACTCTCCGTGCTGCTCATTGGTGGTTTCCTTCAGATCTTCATCCAGAGCTCAGCCCTCGAGATGGCCCTGGCTTTCTCCGGAGCGATCCTCTTCAGCTTCTTCCTAATATTTGATACCCAGATGATGATGACGACGCTATCCCCCGAAGAATATATTCTGGCCACAATTAATCTATATTTGGATATTATAAATCTGTTCCTGCATATACTCAGGATTTTGAACGAGATGAATAAGTAAAAGATTGTTGTATCTTAGAATCAATCTTGGAATGTTTGCTCTATGATTTATATTTATTAAATTTATGAGATTGTGTTGTATTATAAAATCATACACCAAAATTGTAAGTAAATAGCCTGTTTATACATATTTAGTGGCGAAGTAATTAAGTTAAATTTAAGTCCTCGATCATTAAGGGTGCATTAAGGGTTTAAGTAATACAGTCTGAAGATCTTAAGTATTTTTCTATGTATTTCACTAAATGGCAATTTAGTTAAGGCCACGCCCACCAAGGTGCGAAAGGGGTGGTTACTTATTTGTAAAATACTTAGAAATGATTCTATTCTACTGATCCACTTATGCACTTAATTGGTAACTTGCGACTAAGGAACGATTATATGAACGTTTCTAATACCTAATTAAGTTGAAATTTAAACTTCGTCTTAATACGTATAAACAGGTATAAGCATACAATTTTTATTTGTTCTAACATTGTATTGCACAGTTATGATTCCAAGGTTGACATTTGCGTCTTACAATCTGCAAAATTAAAAGTAATTTTTTGAAGACTTTAAAACTCCGTGCTGGATAACATTTTGTATCGGTCGCTGGTGATCAAAGAGTTTCTGATATGTGCTTCACCCGGGTGGAGTACAGGTTGAATTTATATTAGCATTATTGCACTTGGATAGAATATTAGGACCTATTTTAAGACTAGAATAGGGGGTCACAACACTACTAAATTACACTATTAAAGATTAAGTAGGGAGTCGAGAAAGGTGCGCTGTTAGAGATTAAACTCTCTAACAGCGTACTCGGAAAATGATTCGGCGATGACAACCGGAAGGTTGATAGGGCCCTGGGTATAGTAGTGGGATAGTTCATCTGGATGCACTACAAAATGTATGTTATCCACATAGATTACGATTATAACATCTGCCTGGCTGCAATAATCGGAGCTGGGTGAAGTCTCTTTTTGATACAACTGCACGAACTCGCGACGGGCGCGAATTTATCTAGCGTCGAGTGTTATTTTTTACGAATCAGTATTGTTATTAGGCCTCCTTTTTTAAATTGTAGTAATATGACTGTTCTTTTTTTTCTATTTGAAGAACTGTTTTTTTAATAACAATTTTTTTAACTTTACAAATTTATTTTTCCCGGCATTTAAAACTTCAGAACTTATTTTTTTATCCGAAAGTGAAAATATGGTAAATACAAAAAATTTACTTATACTGGCCATTAATAGATCAAATTTCTTTTTATCTATATCGAAAAATACTTTTATTTTGAAATTAATAAAATAGCCCCACATTCCATGTTTATTAAACTTTTCCTAGACACACTTTTTTTTTGTAAATATGTAAAGCTAAAATGGCTGTGAGCAAAATTATATTTTTTCATTGACAAATAATATTTTTGTCACAACTTAATCATTGATTTGTAAATGTATTATAAACTGAATAATTAATCCACAGATAAAGTTAGAATTCAACAGAAATTTTATTTGTAATTTTATGAATTTAGATTTTATTTTTAGCACAAAATGTGTATTGTTGACTTGTGAAATATATGTAATATGTACCTATATAAAGTTGTGTTTTTTGGCGTGTTGTCGATACGAACATTTTAACCCCTTCTACCTTTTTTTTCCGCAATTTAAAGCCATAAGTCGGTAAGCCGCAATCCGTCCTGACCTTTCTGGAGAAGAGCTTGAGGAGATCGTACAGTCAACAATACATCATGTTGACCAAATTTCATCAATCTAATATGACATGCAGATAGTGATGATAGTTAAAAGTATTTTAAGACTTTTGGTAAAATTAAAGCATCCGCCTTTAGAATAGTTATTGTGGTTTGAATAAAAAAAAATGAGATTGCTATAGCAACATATATTTAACATCTACGAGTTACAAAGGTCATAATCAGCTAAAACTTATTTACAATTACGAGTGGCAATATACAATGAAAGTGATTATTTATAATGAACGATATATCACATCACATCCTCTGAATACCTACATATAGCATTAGGTACCACTTTTATAAGTTACTTAAACGGACGTTAAATTTTTGTATGTCGCGAAAATATTTTAACGCAACAAATCGCGCACGATCTGTACTGTCCGCTATTGCATTACTTTTGTGAGTGCACTACATGTTGTTGATGATGAATGTTTTTGGATTTTAAGTTTAGTGTACTTGTAATAGGACGTTATTTTTATTTAGTTTTCTTTTGGTTTGATTCGGCGGTAGATGGGCGACTTATAAATGTGGTACTGGACTAGTTAAATTGGCGACAATCCTAATTCAATGCATAGTGTATTTCAGATACTCTTATACGACACAGGGTTTAGTTAAATCCATTGACATATTTTTAGGTTGAGTAGGTATGTATAGTGGGCCACATAGAAAAGTGTACCAACTTCGTATCGTAGAGGTGTGGTAGGTGATGTACTTTCTCTGTGGCTTACTGTACTTATCGACTATTTATTCAATGATAGAATACTATGGTTTTTTTTTAAAATGCTGGAATTAAGAAAACATAAATGAAATAGGTCTGATAGATGGAAACAAATTTTGATATGTAAAGTGAAAAATAGCGAGGATTTAAAAAAAGTTAAAATAAAACTTTCATTTTAGTTAATAAATATTAGGCATACATACCGTTAAGTACAGACTATTTCAGTATTATTCTGGACATTGTCCGCTTTGATTGGGTTTGATAAAACATTACATTTTTAGATGACTTATTATGCATCAATTTTAAATCATTTATTATATGTGAATCATACTTTGTTGTGTATCCCGTTTTAAAGGATCCTAAAAATATTCTGAAGGAGATCGAGCTATGATTTTGAAAACCAATAAATAATTTTTTTTTCAATAACTCGAAATTCCCCATACAAATCAGTTCAGAATTTAAATATTACAGATTCAAAATATTACATAAAAACAGATACAAAAAAAAAGAAGCATTTATCACACACACGCAATGTTAAAAATCTCAACAAATTCTGCTGAAATTTGACGCACATTTAATGAAAAATTTGAACAGGATTGAATCATTTTTTTTTTTCACTAGCTATTTAATTCCATGTAGGTACCAAGACCATTCCATAATCATAGATAATTTTAGAACGATACTCTTGAAAATTGAATTAAAACTGAATACTTTTTGATGACACAGATTTCTGTCACACGGAAAGATTCATAGACACGGGTGATTTCTTTATAAAACCGTGTTCATACATTCTGCAGAAATAGTTTTCAACTTATTACAAAATCCTTGCGATAACCTTATATCACGTCACGTGTTAGTGAATATGAACATAACATATAATCACGTCTGTATCCCTTGCGGGGTAGACAGAGCCATCAAAAGACTGAAAGGCTACGTTCAGCTGTTCGACTAAATGATAGAATTGAGATTCAAATAGTGACACGTTGCTTTAGCCCATCATCTAAGAAGAATCCCAACTTTCTAAAGCTTATCCCTTAATCGCCTTTTACGACATTCATGGGGAACGAGATGGAGTGGTCCTATAATTTTGTTTTTATTAGTGTCGGGAACTTTATTTCATTTGCAACATTGTAAGTTCACGTATCTCTGCACTCTCATTAAACTGCTCCACATACATACATACATACTTATAATGCAATCACAATTATACCTATTACAACATTCTCACGAACACCTTATATCATGTGGCACCAGTGAAGATGTCTTCCAAACTCTGCGTTTCCATAACAACGGGCGTGTCAGAGTCATTCGGTATCCCTCCACTCGTCTCGTGCACCTCCATATGCACACTCAGATAGAACGGGTCTGAGAACTGTTGGTTGCACTCTTTACATCGCAACGTATCTTGTTCAGGTGTTACTTCTAGTTTAGGCCTGAAAAAGATAGATAAATTAGTTGATTTGTTAATCTTCGACAAACATCAACAAACAAACAAAACAGTGCCGTGTGGTTCCCGGCACCATAAGAAAAAAATAATAGGACCATCACGTCCATATGTCTTGCGGGGTAGACAGAGCCAACAGTCTTGAAAAGACTGAATGGCCACATTCAGCTATTTGTCTTAATGATAGAATTGAGACTCAAACAGTGACAGGTTGCTAGCCCATCGCCTAAAAAAGAATCCCAAGTTTGTAAGCCTATCCCTTAGTCGCCTTTTACGACATCCATGGGAAAGAGATGGAGTGATCCTATTCTTTTTCGTATTGGTGCCGGGAACCACACGGCAATTTTATGTTATTCAATAAAATAATGATTATTGACACACCTTTTAACATCATCCAATGTCTTATGTTTAACAGTCGTCCCGTTCGACTTCAAACATTCCAGTCTGTGCGTGGCGAGCGACGAGAACGTGTCAAATTTCTCGTTGCAGCCGTAACATGTGTATTGGTTGTGACACGTCTCGTGAACTATCAGGTCTGTGGGGGTGGCGAAACCTGTCAAAACCATACAAATATTAGTAACTGTCCCTATTTGAATCTCAGTTCTATCATCGAGCCGAACGAAAGTTGAATGTGGCCTGTCACGGTCTTTCAAGACTGCTTGCTTTGTCTACCTGGCAATGTATTTAGACGTTATTATATGATTATTAATATATATTATTAAATAACTTCTGTAAAAAGAGAAATGCTTCCGATTTATATCCTGTTTTTGTAAAGACGGTGTAATTTCTTAAACCTTCTCCTAAGTGTAACCTTTCTGTAAACCGTATCAAAATCGGTCCAGCGGAACGCGATATAAATGCGAACAAACATACATAGATACCGTCAAACTGAGAACCACCTCTTTTTTGAAGGCACGAATTGGCTTCTGTTGGTCTATATATACATATATATAGCGGGGGAACCTAACTCGTTTTGAATATCTCGATGTTTTTCCTCACCGTAAAAGCATTGGTTAGTATTCAAACTAGCATGTGCATACATAACTACGAAAATAGTTATTGGTACATGATCGAGGTGGGATTTGAACCTGTGCCTTTATGCGCGTCACCCATTTTAACCACCAACGCTCTCTATACAGGCAGTAGGTATGGATAAATATATTACTTACTCCGTCTACATGTGGTGCAGTTGTGAACCTTTGACACTTTCTTGGGTGACGGGGAGTTTTCTGACTTCCGTTTAACAGACTTGTACGAATGTTGAGCTATGACGTGCGACTGAAATTGTAAAAACATTTCTTTTTTAATAATAATAGATTTGAGTGCGTTTGGCTTAAATGTGCCTGGCAGTAATCAAGATAAGGCCTAAGGTCCTTTTCGCACTAGCCTTGAAAAAAAAATGGAGACGCGGGTAGGGAATTCCAAATCCCAGCTGTTTACACGATATAAAAGATTTGGCGAATCGTAAGGTGGGGATATCGACCATGTACGGGTTAAATCCCTGCCCACGCCACGTCGTCCGATATTTGAAATTATAAAAAAAAATACATACTTGAACATAAGAACGAGAAAGTAGCAAATGGCAATTTCAGAACAGTCAAGACCAAAGCAGATAAGGATAAATAGCTTAAAGGTGACATCTATTTAGAGAAAATTTTGGAAGAAGCTAACATGTTAAACACAAAAGAGTGCCATAATGTAACCTTCAATTCGGAGACTATTTGGCAAAAGGGCAGGTCACAAATAACCCAAACTGATGAGCTCGCATGAAGAGTTATGAATTTTGATAAAGCGAAAGAAGTATGCAGGGATTGTGGTAAGTGGAAAAATTGTAGTCTCATTTACTACTCCGGGAAAGAGGCTTGATTTTATGTTTGTTAGTAAAAATGAATTGGGTTAGGTTAGGAGCATGAACACACCTAAAACAAATATTCAACAAACCTTCAATCCGGACACACTGTTGAATGCTCTAGCACAAAGCATGCATTCTAGGGGCAGGTCGGTGGGGGACTCGGATTCCTCTCCCTCACTCAAGGGTTCCTCCTTGATAATTATACCGAAATCCTGGAAATATAAATAAATATATAAACAGAAAATGTACACAGATTGAGTTAGCCTCCAAGTAAGTTCGAGAATTATTTTACGAGATACTAACCGAAAATTATATATTTTATAATAAACACTTATACAGATAAACATTCAAGACCCAGGCCAATCTGAAAAGTGTGTTTCTTATTGGTGTCCGGGATTCCAATCCAGGTCATAAACAAGCGCATGCACTACCGCTGCACCATAGACATCGCCAAATTTATTATGACAAAAAATCAATTGGTTAGTTTATTATATAATGAACTAGCAATAGGTGTTATTGATTTGAAACATCAGACTGAAACGGTGTAAATAAGATCCCACAGCTGCCTATGAATATGAATGTTAATGTAAGATTTCAAAACACCCTCACAATATTTATTCTATAATTACACAACAGCTGAACTGCCCTTACAGTACTTTCGCGATTTTTGGGTCTGTCTTTCGCGTGTTGGATAAAAATGCGATGTATGTTGGTAGAGGGTGGACTAAACAACCCAAAAAACTAAAGACTAAAGAAAATAACTATCTTGTTTCTAAAATTTTCATCTGAAATTAAGAAGGAACTTCTAATAGTGGAGTATGTATGAGAAGATTAATGAGTGCAGAGGAAGCGAGAGAGATCTGTAGGGATCATAGCGAGTGGAAATCTATAGTCTCTGTCTACCCAATTTGAAACAGGAGTTTGTATGTATGTTTGTAAGATGCAAAATGTGCATTAAATTGCTTGTATACTTACATCTTCTTGAAGCTCATCATTACCATTGGTGAGTGTGCCATTTCTGACTTCGCTTGCATCAAGATGTATTGACCCTGGAAATAATTTGAAATGAAAATAAATATTATGTTTCATTTGAAAAACTATTTAAAATATACCAACATTTATGATAATTTTTTTATTGTTATATTGAATATTTATTTATTTAAAGAAATTTATATTTTTTATATATACATACATACATATGGTCACGTCTATATCCCTTGCGGGGTAGACAGAGCCAACAGTCTTGAAAAGACTGAATGGCCACATTCAGCTATTTAGCTTAATGTAATGGAGTGGTCTTATTCTTTTTTGTATTGGTGCCGAGAACATCACTCGATTTAACAACAAACTCAAAAGTGTCGAAATCAATTGGCTTTGGTTGGTTTAGCTTGTATCCCATACAATGATTCACTCTACATAGTGTTACACCCACTCTATATAACGACACAATTGAGTAATAAAAAGTAACTTTAAGTTGCTAAAATTAGGAAAAACTGTGCACCTGTGTACGTTTTTATGTCGCTTTATTATCCTAGCCTAACAACTCTATTGTTGGCATCATTCATACGGAGCTTTTTAAGAAATTTGTTCTTTTGTTTACAAATTGGGATTGCTTGCACGTGGAGACCATGACTAATAAGTAGGAGTCATGGATTACAACGTTATCATATTCTTAGTTGCTCACAAACTTTAAAACTGTAAACATGGCTAGTAAAAGAAAATCGATTCTTTTTATGCACAAAACTAACTAACACTAGGAAATAAACATTTTGTTTTTCTAATTCAGTTTTTCATCTTACCATTGACAGCAGAAATTTGTATTGTCTGTGGAATGATTTCTTCAGGTTCAATTTTGATTTCAAAATCAAGATAATTCTCGTCCACACCGTTAGTATTGCCATATTCCTCATCAGATAAAACCTCTTGCTTCACTTCAATATTCATTGTACTTCCATACCCATTTATGTTGGTGATTTGTATCGGTTTAGGCCAAATTTTATCTGAATCTGTATTTTGGTCAGGATACCTTTGTCTGAGTATTGCATCGTTGGTGTGAACGACAGTAGTGAAAATACAAGCCTCTCGAAGCTTCTGGTGGCACATGTTGCATATTACTTTGGAATGTATATCAGTATCTTCAACCTGAAAAAATGCAAATATAATTTGAACTTATAACTATTTTAAGTTATAATTATATATTTTTTTTCAAAAAGTTTCTAAAACAATGACCTAACCCTACCTAAATATACAAGAATTTTAATAATTCTCGAAGGATTATACAAGTGCATTCCTTGTGGGAATTATTTTATTTCTTTAGTTATGATGTAGGTTAATAAACAATAAACATACCTTTATATTAGCGATTTTGGCCAAATCTTCAGCTATGGTAGCCTCCATACCATCCCATGGAGGCGTCCAAGCTTGGAATATATTTACTAAGCTATTGTCAACCTCGGTCTCAAATATTTGTAGACAAGCGCGGCATTCAATCTTACAATCTTCATTTCTTGAACACATAGTATCGGTTTGTTTTTCATTATCCATCTTCTTCTTATTTCTAAATCAATATAAAAAAAAAAACTAATTAAAGTTCTAAAACACAGGACCTAGACATTTTAGTTAATAATTTAATTTTCTGTATAGAAATCATGTAAATTTAAAAATTGAATTGATGTTTAGATTACAGCAACAGCAAACTCGGAGCAAAAATCATGCAAAAAAACCGATGTCCGATGAAATGATTTGAACTATGACGTTGACATTAGTGTAGTGACATTATGAATGTTCATGAAGAATCTATTTGTGAGATAGAGATTTAGATTAGGTAAAAAAAAATCTTTTATTATTTTATAGATTATCACCACTTGGCAATCAGACTATAATTATATTAAATCACGTATAGAAATATCTAGATTAAAGTAAAATAAAAATGTCTCACCATTTGTGTGAAAACAGACAGCGAAGCGAGCCCCTGAGGAAGGCCGAGCGAGGTGAGGAGGCGACTTTGGGGCGACGATCTGCTCTACCTTGTCTTTGATCATAGTCTTTGATTTTTGACAGCATTGGGCTGCTTTAGGCGATTTTTAAGGTGTTAGGGCAACACTAACACTAAGTATATACCTACTTTTATATATGTTAAGTATAGTACAGTACCTATATTATTGATTACGTACTTACCAACTTTTATATTTATCGTAATTCCTAAGAATTACCCCCTATATAAAATAACAAGGCTTGCAATAGTCTTTATTTTTATAACATGCTAAATAATAATATTGTAGTACTGGACTAACCACGGAATCTCGACGCCATGAATGGAAGTGGCGTCTTAATTTAGTTCTCGATTCTCGAAATCAGAAAGGATTTATTATGATAATAAACCATCAAAGGGCTATAATAGTAAGCAATAGCGATAACACTACATAGTTTTATCAAGACTTATATTTTTGAATCGTCACTCTGTTATTTAAAGTTACCCAAACTCACTGAAAATGTACCTTTATATATCAAGATGGCATAGAGTTACGTAGAGGGTTACTTGACATGCGGTTTACCGTACATACATACGTTGTCACTGCCGACAAATTGTAACAGATAAGGAATTGAACATCGGAAGGCACCTTTCAGTAGGTACTAGAACAGAAGCTAGTCAAATAGGTCTATGATCTAGTTTTTACTACGTGGTGCCTTACACATCACATAATCCTTTGTTACATATGTATGGTGTAATGGTGCACACCGAGAAGAGACGCAATTGATGTATAACCCTCATTTCATAAATCGACTCAGAATGTACTGTGAATGACTGTCGTGAAAATGTTTGGACGACTGGCTATCAACATGTAACTTTTCGTGATTCTTAATTTTGCCAGTAAAGGCCTTGCGTCACCTTCTAATCATATGTCTAAAGTCCCTGCCGTGATAATTAAAAAAAAAGTGACGTTTTTATAAGCATTATGTTTCTCCTTTTAGATTTCACGAGTCTATACACCCCGGATTTTTGAGAGGCTTGCGTGGGGATATAAATCCAACACGTAGAGGCCCTTTAGAGAAGTTGATGCTATGTTGTTCTCTTGCCAAAACCCGTTCCCGGGCATATCAATAAATGATATGTCCATGAACAGGTCTCGGCAGGAGGTGGAGCTATTACAAAATAAGGAAAAGGATTATGGGTTATGGAGTTGACGTTTGGATGGATTTAAACTGGGGTATTGCTGGAGAAGTTCGGACACCTGCCATAATCATGAATACGTGACTATTATGTGGCAGGTGGTGACTCGCCACTCACTAAATGGGCCCCTGTAATCAGTCACCATGATTGGCAACAAAGGGGCAACATCGGCGTGGGTGGCTAAGGATGTCGAGAGGTGAGACTGCGGGGCGTGAAATCGTGGTGATTCAGTCAGGCACCCCCGGCGTTATGACATTTTACACTTCCATCCTTCGAGCGTTTAGCTCTCGCGACTCCACTCTGACCCTCATCGGTTTCCACCTCGACCTTGGCGAAGGAAGATCGGAGGCGAGGAACAGGGGCCTCCCCTGGGAGCACTCAGATCCGTGGGGTCGCTACTCCCCAACAGCTCGCCACAAGCTGCCCTGCGGAGACTGACTGCACTGGGAAGGTGACCCAGGGGGCGATGGGGTCGTCACGTCCCTACGCCTTTTTATTATTTAACATTCGACAATCGACATCGAAATCACAAAACATCTCGCCGGACATAAAATTCAAAAATACGAGTAGAGCTCCGTGCAGAAACGAATGTCGTTTGAAAAATAAATCTGCCTAGTGATTTAATTACACGGGATAAGTACATTATTGCAAACTCGATCGTTGAGCAGCGCCACTGGCGACTGGCGACTGGCAGCTGATCGAATAACAGTCTGTTAGACGATGTTAACTCGATTCCAACCTTTCCAACACTGCTGATGAACGTTGCAGCGTCACGAATTCACCTGTTAATATTTGATTTTTCTGATGCAGTTGGAAAGAAGGTCGGGGTATAAGTATTTAATTTATACAGAGTGGGCGCGGTGGCTTTTAATAGCTTAGTTTTACTACCTAACTAGCTTATGCATGCGACTTCCTGACATAAAATCCCGTTCCAAAAATACTTTTTAGTGCCCCTTAAAGTGCAAATAGGCCAGTTTTAGCTGTTTATGTCCAGTAGTTTTGACTGTGTGATGTCAGTTAGTAAAGGAAGAACTTGGGTTTCATTGGTCTTCATTACCATTTTCGATGGAGAGAGGATGGGTGAGGAAACCTGAACCTGAAATACAGGCAACTGGATGATCCAATACATATGGGTTAAGTTCCTCTGCAAATCCAGGGTTAGTCGGGAGACGCTTTGTGTAAAAATCTGACTTGCCTAATCCAAGATCGTGGACAAAGGCACAGGATAATTAAAGAGTATTAGCGAGGATGCAACCGGTACTCACATCAGGAGAATGATAATATATCAAGAAAGGAGATAGAGCGAGTTCCTAAGTGGCAGGAACCACACTGCTCAGTACTTAAAAACTTTAAATGCACTTTTTTTTTTAAATAAAGCCTGCTAATGCGCAGCAGAGGTCGTAAAACCCGGTAATCACCATTCGACCTTTCGCCAGCTCCCGATCACAGTAAACTTTTACTGCTAGTAAAAATAATATTCGCACGGCTGAATCGATATACGTAAAAGCTGAGTACATTGAGACAGTAACTGGGTCCAGTGGTACTGGATTTGAGTATTAAGAGTTTGGAACACGTCATCGTGATGAATACCCGACAAGAGGATGAGGAGAAGAGCACATATGAATTGATTTTGGAAAAGGAGGTTCTTTATTCGACTTGTATGTTTATGTATACAAGACACAACATAGTCTGTGCCAGTGTCAGCTGATTTAGGTACTTCCTGCACAGATTGTAAAAGTCATGAATTAAGGGAAAGGCTTATAAACTTGGTATTAATTTTTTTGTGGCGGTTTCTATAATTGAATAGAAACTTTAGGGAGCTTAAAAATTTAATTGCGTTCAAAGGTGTTTTGTATATGTGTCACACAACATAAATTAATTGTATTTGTGATTGCAACGAGAACACTAAATCAATGTGAAACACTTTAAGTATCTGTCAAATGAACTGTTCCTTTTTCCAGTCGATGTATTAAAGGTACTTCAGTAGAGTCTACGTGCTTGGTACCGGTTTTGAAAAAGGTCACAAACACACCTGTTTATAGCGTTTTGAAAATCAAAGAATGAATTATCAAAGATAGTAAAAAAATTTTTGTTTGTCAAATTGTCACAATAATTAACCTATTTCAAAATAATATCCATTTTGAAATAGGTTAATCAAGGCAGTCATGTCATGGGTTATTTGAGCGACAAAAAATGCATAGCCGCAGGTTGTTAACTGAGATTTGATAAAAGAGATAAAGTAGATACATACTTGGGGCAACTGGAAACACTAGAGATAAAAACGTGGGAATATGGAGACTCTTTGTGAGTGCCTCCGTTTGCCAAAGCTAGTTTTCCTAAACGTTTATCAAATCTAGTAAAAAAAGTTACATCGCAACTTCTCGTCGACCCGGCCACCGTTAACCGTAAATTTGGTTCAGCAAATTGGGCAGCGGGCTATTTCGCAAGTCATAAGCGGCAGCGGATTTAAACGATGGCACTTTAAAAAGAGTCCTGCCCTATTTTGCACGAACGTTGACAAAGCATATGTGTCATCATCTCTCTCTTTCTGTTACTCTGGTTAACCTCAAAGACAAAAAGAGAAAGGAGATAAGTATGCCTTGACAACGTTAGTGAATGTGTGCTTTATCGTAAGTAATAATTATGTGACTGTGCTTAACATTATCAATTATACTGGCTATATGTAATTGCATAAAACTATTCGATGCATATAACGATGAAGATTTATGTAAGTATTAGAAAAAAACACAATACATATTGTGAAGCAGAAATGCTATCGGCAATATACCTACTATAATACGGGAACCAGAGACAGAGATTTTCAAGAGTGCTTTGTTATTAAAATGGCTACGTATAATTTTCTATGACTTCTCTCAGAGTACCTAATTTAAAGAAATAACAAGTGGAGGAAATTAGACTTGTCGTGGTAGTCGGACACATTACCTTTCTCATGCAAGCGGAAGATAATTGTTACCAAACGCTCTTACCTATGGATTGCACCGAAAGCGTAGATATTCAAGGCGCCATTGTCGCGAGCGACGCCTTCTCAAGAAATTTAATTAGAATACCCGCGAAAATTTCGGCCATAAAGATGTTCGAGATAAAAGAGTTTCGGAGAATGGGACAGGATGGGGATTTCTTGTATTCAAATTAAGGATTTTATTAAAACCTTAAATCAATACTTAAAAAGACGACGATTATGTAGGTCACCCGGGCTGCCATTTTAATGTATAGTGATTTGGCATACATAACAGACCAAATTAAATAATATTATGGAGCATTTAATTTACACTTACTGCATCAATAAAAAAAGCATCCATAGCGTGTATCGTGTCCGTTTTTAGCACTTTGGGGTAAGTTTTCTCCATCTTTCCATGAAAAATAGTATTGTAAAACTGGAAAATAGTGTAACTACTCTGCTCTCGTAGCATGGCAGCGATAGTTTTTCGCGCGATAAAAACGGCGTCGCGCGTGCCATACTACGAGGCAGGTTGTTTTAATTTAACTAAAGTAAACCAATAGACTTTATTGGGTGCACCTGCTCCATCGGAATTAACTCGAAGTGCTTCGTTTTCTAATTAAATTTGCATTTATATTGAGCTAGAGATGCGAAACATAGATCTTACGATAGCTGTTCAAAAGTAAGTACTCAATTTGCAAATGTTATTTCTATTGCTTTTCCCAGTGCGATGTTAATGTCTTATTAGTTATTATTGCTTTTTATTTTAATGCTAGTTATTCACAGGGTTATTTTAATAACATTATGTACCTTGAAGAATAGACCCTGATTAAATCGGAGACGGTCTGGCGACAAATCAGGATAAGAGTATTTTACTTGCATACACAGAGTTAGGAATGTGGATGAAGTATGTAGAGATCGTGGCAAGAGGAAAGATGCAGGCTCTACTTATGTAAGGAGGGCAGAGACTACATAGGTATTGTTTCACTTGCAACGATTACTAGACAAGCTTCATAAAGCTTACAACAAAAACAGCAATACGGCTTTTAGTCGAAGAGACCGCAACCCATGTCATCATGAGACTCCTCGGGTTCTTCTTCTTTCTTTTCTTCCTTGGTGGCGCTGCTCCCACGCCGGATCCGATGTTAGTGATGAGCTCCCTCATGTTCCCACCCTCCAGGGCTTTAGCGAACAGACCGGACCTGTACGGCTTGACGTCACCAGCAGCCGCCTTCAGGGTGGTCGAGATTTTCTCAACAGTATCCGCTACATCGTCATCAACAAGGATGAGAGCAGAGTAAACGCTAATTCAGCCTTTGATGTCATTTTTTATTAAAATATTACTGTATAACAGGTATTATCTATTGCTTCGCTTCATTGCTTATTAAACCTAATCTAACCATATCATACCTACCCTTTTCTGTTTAGTAAGATTTGAAAAGCTTGTATTTTTAGAGGATAAATAAAAACTTGGAAATATACAAGGAGAGGTAAATGGGAACGTTGAAATGCGAAGGCCAAGACAAACGTTTCCTTTTTTTTCTCAATTAATATTTTCTTGATATAATAACTCCTTCCTTTTGGCTAAAGTCTCACTCTGGAGGCCCGGGGTACCCCTTTGACCATTGATCGTGGATTGGGCGAGTCAGGTCAGGAGTCAGGAAGCGACTGCCATCTGACCTCCGCAAATTTTGCAGGGGAACCTAAACCGTATTGGATCATGATGAAACATCCAGATGCCTGCATGTGCAGGTTTCCTCGCGATGTGTTTCCTTCACCGTAAGAGCATCGGTTAATGTTTAAACTAATGTACATAACTTTGAAAATAGTCATTGGTACACGGCCGAGGTGGGACTAGAGCCTGTGCCTTTTTATGCGCATCAAGCATGTTAACCGACAACCCTACCAATTCGACCACCGACACTCCTTACCCATAATAACTATTTAAGCCATAATAACTATGTCAAGAAAAACAAACAAGAGTAATAAATCCGGGGCTGGCGCGTCTCCGTGACGCAAATAAACCCGCAATTACGGTGTGCCGCACTGCGTCCGAGAATTGCATACGAACTGAACTACAAAGCTATGAAAATTAAATCCCGCGGCGCCCATTCCGCAAATTAATATGGATTCCGTGGTTTCGTAATTCCTAGGAAATGCAACGCGGCAACTATGAATGTTTTAATGCCTGTGTTTTAGTTTGTTTTTAACTCGGTTTTCGTTGCGTCTGCGTTTCAATGGGATTTTTTGAAATATTCGCAGCTGTTGCGTTGTTCTTGTGATTGTGTTCCTCTTGGCATTAGGTCCAATTTTCACCAAAGCCATGGAGACATGGCGAGGGATTTTTTCCACCGAAGCTTTTGGGAAGAAGATGAGGAAGTAGCGAAATCTGATTGGTTATTCTCGTTAGAGCGCATCTCTTCTCGTATCCTCTCACACTCCGTTTTTGTGGAAATCGGACCTGAGACGGTAATAGCTTCGTTTAAAAACTTTACTTACTTCAGGATCGTGGTCACAACTATCGCTTTTTCACTTTTTATTGCGACTTGAAAAAAACAGAGACAGAAACGGCGTCGTATACATACATAAAATCACGCCTCTTTCCCGGAGGGGTAGGCAGAGACTACATCTTTCCACTTGCCACGATCTCTGCATACTTTCTTCGCTTCATCCACATTCATAACTCTGTTCATCCTTGCTATATACTACGGGGGCTGCATGAAAACGTCACGTAGATTAATACGACATGAAAATACTGATTTCATATTACCTTCGTCCAATAGTTTAACGTAATCTGATAGCCTGAGGCAACTCCACTGTCCAATACACACGTCTTTTATAACCCGACCTCCAATGTCGTCCACTTAATGACGCAGCAGAGGTCCACGTTGCCTGGTGACCGTTCACGTAGAAAACTGAACTGGTTCAATTTCATTTCGAATGTAGAATGTATTGTTTCCGTCCATTCCAGTGTATTTTGTTTAATTATAGCTTGTCAACGTTTGTATTCAACCCTCGACATAAAAGAGGAGTGTTATGAGCATGAAGTGCCTGTTTGTACCTCTTAAGTTTCTCGTGTCGTGTACCCACCCTGGAAACCCTTCCAGCACTTCAGAATAGGATGTCACCCTTTTTCTATGGATGTCGTATAAGGCGATTAAGAGAACAGGCACATTCATCTAGTGTAAGTTTGCATCCTGGTCTGATAGCGAAGTTAGAAAAAAGTGTCTCTGTTCCGCAGAATGTAAAAGTCAATCAGAGGCCAGTTTTTTTAAGGCAATGGTTTAGCAACCTATCACAGTGGAAAGACGTAGTCTCTGCCTATCCCTCCGCAAAAACGGACTGATTCAATGTATGTATGTTTTTTGTGTGTGCAATAAAGTGTTATTCCTTCTTCTTCTTTATTTTTTATACCATTCGTGGACGTGGACTTCTACACTATCGGCTCTGTCAATTCCGTAAGGGGTAGAGACGTATGTGTGTGTGTCCTTAATATTAGATAGAGCAGAACCACAGGCGAAAGCCTTCTACGAGTAGATAAACAAGCGAGCTGTACTCACAAAAATGCTTTTCCTGTTATCTGGTATCCATTATAGGAATCAAATTGCTAGTTTTCTGTAAACAAGAAGTGTAAACAAAACTGTTTGTTAGCGGATACAGGCGGGTTTTAATAAATATCCAATTCTCTTTCGATCGAGCTGTCGGTAAAACAAGTTATAACTGAGGGGTTAGTGCGAGTTAAAATCGATCAAACACGTTGAGCAAGTAATCACGAATTTGTATGGAACTGCATTAGTGCCATCTCGTTACCACTAGGTGGCGCTGGTCAAATCAAATACAAATTCGCGTTTGCTTGCTCGAAAATGGTTTTTTTTAAATTCAATTTGGTCTTGAAATCAGTCTATATCTTTCACTCACTCTCTTATACCATGTCGTTCATAGCTTGAAAGTGTAAAGATTTTAACTTTTTTAGGATTTTATGAGTTTTACGACTGAGAAGACGATAGATAAATGCTTTACAAGCACACGTGAATGTGCAATGTGTAACGGTCGGATATCTACGAGTGCTTATGCCGTGTGGTTTTCGGCATTGTAGAATAAAACCAATCTACATCAGACTACGTTCAACTGTAAGGCATAATGATAGAATTGAAATTCAAATAGAGACAGTTTGCTTGCCCCAAAGCTGCAAAAAGAATACCAAAACTACAAGCCTATCCCTTAGTCGCCTTTACGACAATCGTGGGAAATATATGGATTGGTCCTATTCTAACTTTATTCGCGGGAAAAATGACAGTTCCCGTGGGGTTTGTCACAAACAACTGCTTTATACAGACTTGTTAGTTCCATAAATTAATTAAGAAACCTTCGCATGGATATACGAGAAGACTACGATTTTTTTTAAATATTAATCTGACCAGCAAAGAAATCTACAAATTTTAATAGGCAAGAATATTAACAATAAGCCCAAGGCGACACTAGCAGATCAGAGAGAGCTGAAAGTAATGTAACACGTATTTCCTTTTATACATTTCCCGCAACAATAACACCTTGAAAGCCCTTGTCTAGTGCTTGAATAAAACTTAATATCGCGGAAAATATTACAAAGAAGTTCTCGGAGCCGTAACAAACTTTTATTGCGGCCTTGCATTGTTGAAGGGCTACTTGGAACTGGCTGGTATTAAATCTAGAACTATTTAAATCTTTTTTGAAAGACTTGGAGTGCTTAAGCAATCCCAACGAATATTATAAATGCGAAAGTTTGTTTGTTTGTTGCCTCTTCAAGGGTTATCTACTGAATTAATCTTCTTGAAATGAGACGTATATATAATTAAGAGTTTGGAGAAGGATAAAGTACCCGTGCGATTTGCGAGAAAACTGAATTCTTTTGTAAGTGGCGCTAAATTCGTCGCTTTTTGTAGGTGGGGTGTATTCGATGCGTTTTGTTGTTGGTGATAATATCTCCGTTTTTTTTTGCTTAAAAACAAGCCCTAATTATATCAAAATTACGTGGTCCTATTCTGAAGCGCCGGGAACCACACGGCATAATATTAGAACGCCATAAACAGGTTAAGTTGTCGCATAGAGCCCGGCGCACTGCAGAAAGACGTTAGCTCGCATAACGAATTCATCGGCCGCGGGATAACTCCATTACCATAGACTAGGAACCATAGAGGCAGCGGGTAACGCGTTTTGTTTTTATATTCTTTAGTTATATATATTATTTAGTTATTTAAGATTCGTTTTATGATTTATTATATAAAAACTTATACTTTTATCTCTTACAATAAAAAAAAGCCATTTTCCATGACTCGAATGCCAAAAACTAACTTATAATTGGCACCACCGTCCACCTCCGTAGGAATAAACATTGTAAATTACTAACAATATATGGATTATGTCCGAAATAAACATTTTTTTATTATTATTAAACGATTATATTTCCTTTGCTTATAATTTAATATATATTTGCAATTAAATTTTCTTTGATATAAACTAATTGAAGATATTAAAAGCTTTACCATTATTTGCCCTGGTTAGACGGAGACGGTATTTCAAGTCATGTTTATTCTATTTCAAAGAGATATAAAACCTTACATGACATGATACAAAAAAGTAATTGGTAAAGCATGCTGTATGTACTACAATATTTTAACAAAAAATGCATTTGAATGTATGTGTGGCATTTTTTTGGCAAATTAATTATCTTTATTTATATTCTTGTAACACGAACACCAATCTTAGGTACATTTCTATGAAATTCGCAACAAATACGCACTCTATGTAATATGAGTATTGTGTGGACTGAGTGCGGTACCTATCGCGCATACAGATTAAAAACTAGTTCGATTTTTAAAATATAAAAATTTGTTTGATAGACAAGGGTGGTACTATTTTATTTTTTTATTAAAGTTCTTTTTTCAATGTGGAAATAATGTAAAAATTAAAAAGATAACGGTGTGTAATACATAATGCCGAAACGACTGAGTTATTGAAACTTGGATAATAGTGTTATTATTGTGTAGGTGTTCACTAAAGTAAGATTTCATGCAAATAACCAGGACTGAGATCTAGCTAGGACTACGACTATGACATCGGAATTCAAAACTAATTAAGAAGTATTTTACGGACCAAAAAAATAATTAGTTATTTTCCATGTCTCATTGCAAGTTTCGTTAATTTTAATGTTATGTTACGATTTAGAATATTAAGTATGGTTCTGTTTTTTTAGCAATTTCTTTCAGTTCATCCGAGAGTGATATAAGAAAAAATATATTCATGAATAGTTCATACAGAATATTATATACTTTACCTTCCTATTTGTCCGAAAAATAGGCTTATAAACTTGGGATTCTTCTTTTAGGCGAAGGGTTAGCAACCTGTCACTATTTGAATCTCAATTCTATCATCGAGTCAAAAAGCTGAACGTGCTCTATCAGTCTTTTCAACACAGTTAGCTCTGTCTACCCTGCAAGGTATATAGACCTGACTATATGTATGTATGTATGTTGCCCGAAAAACATCCTGTGTATGTTCGATAAATGGACATCAAGCCGTATATTTGAACCTCGCAGCCCGCGGCACAAAGCAGATTGGAAATCCATTCGAATTCGACCGGTATGCCTTTGTGCACTTTACACTCAATTGATTGCGCTCGGGCACATAACACACATATTTGCAAGTGTACTTGACGATCAGTACTAGTGTTTTTTGCGTGATAGTTTTAGAATAGCGCCGTGTAGTTCCCGGCACCAATATAGAAAAGAATAGGACCACTCCATCTCTTTCCCATGTATGTCGTAAAAGACGACTAAGAGATAGGCTTATGTACTTGGGATTCCTCTTTTAGGCGATGGGCTCGCAACCTGTCACTATTTGAATCTTAATTCTATCATTAAGCCAAACAGCTGAACGTGGCATTTCAGTCTTTTGATTGCTGTTGGCTCTGTCTACCCTGCAAGACATATAGACGAGATTATATGTTAATATATATATAGTGTTTTAAAATATATTATTAGATACCTATCTACAAAAGATAATATTAACATACTAAGTACCTATAGGTTAGTTTTATATAGTATGTCTCCTGTACATGCAAAGGGTTAATATGAAGATCTGTTATGTAAATTTAAGACCTTGTTGTACTTATATTATGCAATATAAAATTTGCAACAACATCAACCCGCTTAGCAGGCACGCGCGCCGCCATTTTTTATCGCCATTTATATCTATAAATGTTACCCGTGTGAAGCCGGGGCGGGTCGCTAATCATATAAAAGACTCAACTCAGCATAATTGAACCAAAACAGCTAGTATTATTGGTCTGAGTCAATCAGACATTTTTTATCGCCATTTATATATATAAATGTTACCCGTGTGAAGCCGGGGCGGGTCGCTAATCATATAAAAGACTCAACTCAGCATAATTGAACCAAAACAGCTAGTATTATTGGTCTGAGTCAATCAGACATTTTTTATCGCCATTTATATCTATAAATGTTACCCGTGCGAAGCCGGGGCGAGTCGCTAATCATATACAAGACTCAACTCAGCATAATTGAACCAAAACAGCTAATATTATTGGTCTGACAACCAAACACAATATAAGTCATCTATACTACTATTATAAAGCTGAAGAGTTTGTTTGTTTGTTTAAAAGCGCTAATCTCAGGAACTCCTGGTTCAAATTGAAAAATTATTTTTGTGTTGAATAGACCATTTATCGAGGAAGGCTTTAGGCTATTTAACATCACACTGCAACTATTAGAAGCGAAGAAATAATGAAAAATTAGAAAAAAACGGGGTAAATTATTCATCCTTGAGGGCTTCAATGATGTCCAAAATAACAGTTCTACGCGGACGAAGTCGCGGGCACAACTAGTATATCATATAATAAGTAGTGCCCTTGTACTCTCTTTATTTTAAGTTTTATTCTTATTTTCCTTGATGTACAAAAATACATATTGAGTTCATATTGCATGTGCATTAAAATATATAATAAACTACCGGACTGATACAAGTCTTTGCCAATTAATAAATTTAAGAATAGACTGCATGAATTTTTAATTTTTCATTGTTTTTATTCCATTGATGATTATTTTAATTTTAAATTGTATAATTACTAATTTTTAAATTAATTTATTACAAAACAATATTTACATGCCATACTTCTGGCGGAACATGTAAGATCACATATTTTTCTAACACCAATTTGTACCATGTTTCAAGTAAATAAAGAATATTTATTTCATTTCATTTACATAAATAAATGACTCACATAATTTTGAATGTATTCAGAAATCAGTCGGCGTCGCCTATTGGTCAGGGCCACTCGTTTCCCTGTTCTCTCGGCGGCGGAATTATACATGAGTCTGTTACCTGACCGGCCCAATTGAAGGACAAATGCGTCCTTGGTGAATTGGACACCCTATTCTATAAGGGTAGGTTTAGATATCTGCTATTTGTAGATCAATTTTGTTTGAAATTCCAAGCTTTAGGTATATTCATCGGCACATTGATAATCTATACATTTAACACTCTTCCGTTGCTGAGTGACTGACAGATAGTGCACTATAAACCGCTGGGCTAAGGAACTAAAAGAAGAAAGCACTAGCAGAGGTTTTCCCAAATTCCCACCAGAAAGTTTTTTAGTTTCACGCGGGTGGAACCGCCGGCGGTCGCTAGTTTTCAATAAAGGACAATTTATCAAACCTTCATTGGCGCTAGGTTAATCATTGTCCATTATTTAAATATAATGCTGTGTAGTTTCCGACACCAATGAAAAAATAAAAGGAACACTCCATCTCTTTCCCATGGATGTCGTAAAAGGCGTTTAGGGTAAGGCTTAAACTTGGGATGGCGATGGGCTAGCGTCCTGTCACTATTAAAATTATTAAGCCTAACAGCTGAACGTGGTCCGCAAGGGATATAGACGTGATTATTTAAATGAATGAAATAACATTTGACTGATGACCATTTAGATAAATATGGATGGGGTTTGAAAAATAACGAAATTAGGTTTGTACTTTTAGTTTTTAAAATAAATGTACAAAATATACAAGATAATAGGAAAATATACAGGAGGAGGAGTACAAGTTTATGCAATTTGAGTATGTGTTTGACAAAAAAGGCAGACAAACGCGTTTATAGTTATAAAAAATATATAACTGTGTTCTAATTGGGCGCTTAAATTTATTCTGAACATTTTTTTTGTTAGTGGCCAGCTATATTTTTGTAACACATTTTATTTTTTATTTTTTTATTTATTTATTTTGACACAAACAGTCATAAGAAACAAAAAGTACAATAATACAGTTTTAAAAAGATAGACCAAACAGTGTCGAGCAATAATACAATAAAAATTGCGTGCTTATAACAAACAGCAAGAGATGGTAAAAGAAAAACTAATTTGGTAGGTATCAGATAAAGGCAATTATATAAAGTAAGAGAAGGACATTGAGTTGCGTAGAAAAACAAATACAAACAGAAATACGAGTAGACATCAAACGATTACAAGTATGTATATGTAGTATTGTACCTTAGTTTTGTATTGATAACAGCTTATTACGAACTAAATTTTTTGTGGACTGCAATGAGTTTAAAAAAATGTCAACGTCTGAGAAATTTTTATTGTAATTACATAAACAACGGTAGAAAAAGTTATTCCGAGTGTAATTTTTGCGAAGCTGAGGGGGTACTAAGATGTGTAGATTGCGAGAGGAGCGAAGTGGAAGTCGAGCTTTGGATATGAAATTTACTTTCGAAAGGAGAAAAGAGATTTTATGTATGGATGTATTTTTTTTTTCTTAAATTATTGGTATTCCTACCACCTACCTGTTCTTGACTCGTGAGCAATACTCCTTACAACAAAGTGACTTGCGCTTAGTAGCCTCCGTGATCGTCGTCTGCCCGCTCTCCTTTTTATCTCAATTTTCTACACGCGAACGTCGGGACGAGCAGACAATATACTATTATATTAAACTACTAGTTTTGGCGCGCGGATTTATCCAATGGGACTATCCAGGAAAAGTTGCCTTTGTTACTTATGAAAATCTATTCTTTTTTATGCTAATTTCGTCAAATCGGTTAAGTAAGAAGTTTTTGAGTATATTCGTTACAAACGTAAGACTTATGTCTTCACAATTTTATGTATTTCAACTTAAAAGTTTCAACTGTACACGTACTGTTATAATCTTGTGAAAAGTGAATAAACTTTAATTATTTATTATTAACAAAAATACAAATCAATTTGTTTTCTTCTTTCTATTTTCAGTCCTGGTAACATCCTCATTTCTCTGGAGAGCCCAGGAGAGCATGTTGTCTCCCTGAATGTATGTAGGGAAAGTGTATTTCTTTCCTGTTTGATCCAATGATTAACTAGTAGATAATTATTCAAGAAGTACCTATTTAAATTTTGAAAGGTTTTGTGTTGGTTAGACTCGTAGACTATGTTATGCTGTGCGCTACGCCGTAGCAACTACGAATTTCGTAGCGCTTAATTCTAATTAAACGATTTTTTTCGGGAGAGCTTTTGAATAAATTGTTTGTATACATTTTTTGTTGTGGGAAATTCTTAACAGTAAACCATTAAATCGAATTTTAATTTAATTTAAGCAACTGAATATTTATATTATTATAATTTGTGTAACCAATAAACATAAAAAAATCTTATTTAGACAGAATGTTATAATTAATAGATTAAGAAGCAATTTAGAATTACAGATTATTTTTAAAATAATGCAATTAAAACACAACATTTCTCTCACATACTCGCAAATTGTAATAATGGTGAGATATTTCATTAAAAACATAATAATAAAAAAATTACTCATTTCTAACAATCAGAACAACTAGAATACTGTATATTACTGTGGCTTAGTTAAGATCTAAGAGATCCACCCCTTTATTTCACCACAATATCATTTCCCTGGATTTCTACTTGCGGGACTTAAATCCAAAATCTATACGCTAGACTACTGGACAGAGAATTTATTTAATATCCACTCCTCTCACACGTCGACATCGCTTAACTCTATACGAGCCATCCATTGCCGCTTTATTTCTCGAATTAAGGTCAGGACGTGACTTAACGTGGCGATGGATGTTGAATAAGTGATGTATATCGTTTTGCGTATGTGTGTGTCAAGAAGTCCACAGATCGGGTCTACAATGCACGTTGTTTATCCGCTAGGGCGCGGGGGTGAAGGAGGGGGCAGCGGGAGGAGGGGCTCCCGGCCGGGCCCAGTCGCTCTCCGCCACCCGCCGCAGACGCCCGCGGTCGCGAGTGCATCAGTGCCCATTCCCACAAACTGACTCTCCGACCTTCAATCCGAGAGAACGAGACATCTATATCAGGTACGTTCTCTTTTCAAATTCGAAAAACGCATCCTATATTTTCTTAAATTGTGTAAACGGCCAGTTGTATAACTAATTAATCCAGTTAAGCTCTCAGCTGTGAAATTGTATAATCCGGTGTATTGTTTAATTAGAATTTATAAGATGCTACGAGCTACGAGGTTGCTACGGCGTAGCGCAGTCTACGAGTGTCAGGTAGGGTTGGTCCTGTATCCGCATTAGGTTTCACGGTCAGGACAAGGTCTAAGGGCTGGGTTGTGGATGGGTGGGCAACATATTTTGCCACAATTGCCGCGTTGCCTCGACCTTGCACTACGCAAGTCTTTGTCTCTTATATTTACATCGGGATATATTTTGACACATATTTTTTTAACTTAAGAATATTTTTTTGAATTGGGTTAAAGATGAAAAGAAAATACAGATTTTATTTTCTAATAGCTACAAACTACATCGTTTTTTTCGTTCGACCTTGTACGGTATATCCTTGATTTTGTACTGGATATCGATGCCAGAGCAGTGTGCATGTTTCTTTTTTCTACTTATATAAATGAATTTCTATACAATAAAAAATGCAATTTGAAAAGAAATTTATTATTGAAATCATCAATATGCAATAATATAAAGAGTTTATAAAGCTCTCTCGTTACCGAGTGACTAACACATAACGTATAACAGAAATTGCTGGGCGTAAGACGCTGAAATTTGGCAGAGCCTTCCCTGAACATGCATAAGAAATAGTTTCCCGAAATTCCTACGAGAATAAACTGGATGTCTTATTTTCCCAGGTAAAGTTGCGAGTATCTCTCAGTTTTATACATACTACATGGTTATGATATTTTTTTTCTGGAGCATTAAAAGAGTGACGAATATAAATGAAGCAAAAAGAGTAGTAGGGGTTGGAAAATTATTTATTCTCTGTCTACCGCTCCGGTGAAGAGGCGTGTTTTGTAAATTATAGCATAGACGTATAAAGTAAGTTGTCTATGCAAAAAACAATTTAATAAATATATTCGTAGCATCAAATCACACGAATTGTCTTCGACCTTATGCCTTGGTACTTTATATAATAAAAGCGGATTGTATGTATGTTCATTCATTCATTCATATAGTCACGTCTATATCCCTTGCGGGGTAGACAGAGCCAAAAGTATGTATTTTTATACGTAGTTGTGCCAACAGTCTCCATTTTTCTGAAAATTTCCACGAGAGCGAAGCCTCGCATTAAAACTAGTTGCGCTAATTATAAATAAGTGAACATCAAAAACCCAGCTAATTAAAAAAATACCTAAGTCTGATTGTTAGAAATGGTGACGTATACTCCTCACGCGCTTCTCCACAGACAGATTCTGCAGCGAATTTCCATCATTGCACCAAGAAAACCGTTTTATCAATCATTAATTAATAAAAATAATATTAATCTCTTGTGTTATTGAGTAGGTAATTGATGTGTCCCATCAATTACTTTTCATGACGATTGACGTAGGAAGCTAGAATTTGGTATGAACATATTCTTTAAGTGTATTAATAAGATAAAATTGTATTGAGGAGGAAGCGATTTTCCGAAGTTTCCATTGGGACGGGGAATTTAATGAGATTTGTGTTTAATGCGGGCGTAAGGCAAAATTAAGGGGTAGACAAAGTCTATATTCAAATACAAGAAGTCAATTAGAAACAGTGACAGTTGACAGGCCATCGCCATAAAGTTGATAAAATTTTACGAGATATTATTTCCGACTGACCCCCGCAACCTTTGCAGGGGAACCTAACCCATTACACATCTAGTTGCCCGAATGTTCATGTATTTTTCACTGTTAGTGCATCTGTTAGCAATGACAACTATAATACGATTTGAACTTATACATTAAGCTTTCAAAGTCGAGCACTTTAACCACTCAATCACCGACGCTCTTTTTATGCGGTATTTTATATTGAACCGTTATTTCTCGCGACCTCCATTATGAAGCGATATCAATAAATTGATTCACCTGCGCAATATTCTATTGTACAACTTTCCCTTTTCACCCTCATGGAGCAGTGGTAAAGTCTTAGAAATTAAAGCCCCGGGTTTTATACCCGGTTAGATAGTGCTGTTCTGGGTCTTAAGACTAGAACTATGGGAAATATATAGCGTAAAAGGTGACTAAGGGACAGGTTTATGAACTTGGGATTCTTTATTAGGCTAGCAACCTGTCACTATTTGAATCATAATTCTTTGATAACATGCTGCCATACAGCAGAACGTATTTTTAAGTCAACGTTTTCAGTTTTTTCCATTCTCTACTCCTATATATCACGGCCTCTGTGGCGTAGTGCGCTTGTCCCGTATATATTTATTTATTTAAAAATATATTTATATTAAAAATATATTTATAGGGATTTATCTTCGACCTTTTAATATGTCTGTGCCAAATTTTGTGAAAAAGTGTAACATTTTTTGGGTTTACTCGTCACAAACATCCAAAAAATACAAATCTTCTCTTTATTTATTAATAAAGAGAAGATTTGTATTCAAAAACATCCAAAAAATACAAATCTTCTCTTTATTTATTAATAAAATGTTACACTTTTTCACAAAATTTGGCACAGACATATTACAAACCTTTGGAAGTGACATAGCATACTTTTTTCTGGAATTGCCACGGGAGCGAAGCCCGGTACAAAAGCTAGTTTTGACATAAAGTGGGATCCTAGTCCGTTGGATCTTTAAAAATCATTTTGTGGTAGCTAAGTTTTATAGGTACCTATTAATAAAAGAGGACCCTGACTGATTGACTGACATCACTGGGCCTTTTATGTGGCAAGGGGTGTATTCAGAGAGGATTTCCCGAATTTCCCGCGGGAATGGAAACTATCGAGATATTTAATTGTCCGTGGATCGTTCCGCGGTTATATTCTAGAGTATCTATAATGATAAATTTAAGTTAAAAACGCATTCAGTTATTTTAGCTGTACGTTGAAATAATTCACATCCTCGGTTTCCTTTTAAACGTAACTCTTAAATTATATGAAGTGACTGTCGGCTCTGTCTACCCCGCAAGAGCTGTAATGTAGGCGTAATTATATGTCTGCACACATGTAATTAATGTTATTTTAATTAATTAGGTTTATGAGATAAATAGGTTTGTCGTTACGATAGCTCTTAATTTCGTAGCACACGGCTACAATTTCGTAGCTCGTAGACGTTGCGTAGCACTATGTAGCAGTGGAAGTGCTACGCATGTATAGGTCATTCTATCATTAATTGATACAAGATACAAGATGCCGTGTGATTCTCGGCACTTTGGAATTGGACCACTCCATATCTTTCTTATGGATGTCGTAGAAGGCGAATAAGGGTAAGGCTAAAACCTTGAGATTCTCCTAGTAGGCGACGGACGGGCTAGCAACCAATCGCCATTTGAAATTAAATTCTATCATCAAGTCATAAAGCTTAATGCGGCCTTTCATTCATTTCAAGACTGTTGGCTCTGTCTACCCCGCAAGGGATATGTTTGTATGTATGAAACAATACTCGAAGGCCACGTTTATCTAAATGGTTTAATGAACAGAGATTCAGATAAAATACAGGCTACGAAACGAAATAGAGGCGATTTTGCAGTGAATTTGGAAAGATTAATATGCCGTTGGCTGTACCAGTTTGATAGACCATAGCGATGCATCGCTTAAAGAAGGATCTCAACTTTTAAAGCCTTTCCTTTGAGCGATTATTACAATTTGCAAGGGAACGAAATCATCTGGCACAAACTGAAGACGACGAACCAGACAATGAAGGTGCTAATGGTTTCCTTAGTAACATTTTACAATTATCATTATTTAGAGGTAAAGTGAATGATAATGTATGTAAATATAAGAATGTCCACTTCGGTCAGTCATAACAGGCATGTTTGTATAAAATTCTGCTTAACCTTGACGGACGCCCACGCACCTCCCGTTGTTTTGGTGGCCCTCCCACGCAACAGCTGATCCGGAGGCAAGGCGACAACGCTTATAAACCTTGATAGTATAAAATATGGACAGTGTCCGAGTTTGATATTTTTTATTATTTATCTTATACATTGATAGATAGAGAGATAAAACTCTTTATTGCACCATAAGAGTAAAACATACAAAACAGATAGAGATGGTACAAAGGCGGACTTCTCACTAATGCAATCTCTTCCAGTTAACCTTTACAGTACCTGGGTAACCGAGTGAAACTTTTTCAAATGACATCAGTAAAACAACAATTTTCGTAGCCTACTTCTAACTCATGAATCGGGAAAATGATTTTAGATAAAAATATGAGAAAGACTTTTTTTTTTGATGCATATTCCAACTTGATCGAGCCCCTGTTATACGGGTAGCTATATATATACATATATATAGCTGCGCCCCCGGGCTTCGCTCCCGTGGGAATTCCGGCAAAATCCTTGTTATATTTTTTTAGTTCATATTCTACCCATGTAACAAATTTCATTAGAATATCTTTAGTAGATTTTGCGTAACAATCTGCAAAACAAACACATTTTCTTACAAACTTTCGCATTAATAATAATATCAATGGTGTAGGATGTATAATTAGAAAAAAAAAGTCAACTCGCCCAATTTTTTTTTTACTTTTTTATCTTTTCCTTCTTATCGGCCAGGATGTTACTTCGCGTTTATCAAACCCACCACTCTTTCGTTTGAAGGTGTCTTAACCTTTCAGTTTCGTGCGCCGCCACTATACATCACCAGATATCGGACGGACATCTATCGTATAATCGAGGTCGCGTACACGTTGTGTAAATATTCTGATTTACACCGTTACAATGTTTTTTTTTACCACCGACCAAAAAGAACATACATACATATACGTCTACGTAAGGGATTACGGGGAAGACAGAGCCAACAGTCTTGAAAAGACTGATAGGCCACGTTCAGCTGTTTGGCTTAATGATAGAATTGAGATTCAAATAGTGACAGGTTGCTAGCCCATCGCCTAAAAGAATAATCTCAAGTTTATAAGCCTATCCCTTAATCGCATTTTACGACATCCATGAGAACGAGATGAAGTGGTCTTATTCTACCAAAAAGAATGTGACATGAAATGTTATCATACAATGGCCAAAAGTCACAAGACTTAGACATATAGTGTTGCTTAGTAATGGAATTAAGATTTTAATAGTGATAAAGAAGCCTGCGTATATTAGTACCGTGTGGTTCCCGGCACCTAAAGTAGGACCACTAAATCTTCACGAATGTCGTAAAAAGTGAGGAAAAGGATAATAAACTTGGGATTCTTTGTGCAGGCGATGGGCTAGCAACCTGTCACTGTATGAATCTTTAGCCAAACGGTTGAACGTCGCCTTTTAGCAAGACTATTGGCTCTATCTACCCGGTAAAGGACAAATACATGATTATAATATGTATGTACGAATAAGCCTTTCCCTTGATAGACTTTTACAACCATGATCGGGAAGAGAAGCAGCTAAACAAAGCAAAAACATAACATAATTTTATAACAACGAAGGGTTATTTCGGGTTCAAACAAACACCTATAGGGGTGTAAGAGCAAACAAAATTTACCAACGACACTTGTGGTGTTGTGTACTCCACAGAACACTGAAGCCCAGGTCACTGTAGAAGGCCGGCCGGCACAGTACTCTTTACCAGTATTGGTCGTTGCTGAGAGAAACTTTTTATGAATACGTACAGTAGGAAAACGGGATCCGGGAAAAAAAAAATTAAGGGTGTTACCCATACAATAAAGGTTTTTTTTTCTCAAAATTAATAAGAGTATGAGGTGGACGTTTAAAATTTTAATTGAATATTTAGTTGTATATTACCTTTTAAAATAAATAATTAAAAAAATCATTATCAAAGGTGTCTCTTATACAACAAACGTATAAACATAAATTAATTATAAAGGTAGGCTCCTATACAACAAACGTAATTTTAAGCAATTCTTCATTCGATTTCAATAAACAGGTAGGTATAGGTAAAAACGAGATTTTTTCAAAAAAGTTAATGTGATGATTGTACTGAACCGACTCGCACTTGGCCAGTTTTTTATACATACATACATACATATGGTCACGTCTATATCCCTTACGGGGTAGACAGAGCCAACAGTATTAAAAAACGGTATTTTTATGTTTGTTTATAATATCTTTATTGCACAAAAATTACAGTTAATAGAAGTATGTAGTACATAGAAACTAAATACATTGTAAGGGCGGACTTATCCCACGAAGGGATCTCTTCCAGTCAACCGAAAAATAATATAGGAACTAGATACAAGTCAATCACAAAATAGCAAATCGCACTTTTATGTGCGGATTACCCGCGAATTCGACTAGGGAAGCCGTTTATGTGGGATTTACATACAAACATACATATAGTCACGTCTATTTCCCTATCGGGGTAGACAGAGCCAGCAGTCTTGAAAGATTGCTACTGCTGTGGGATTTGAACCTACAAAACCCATGCCTACGTACCTTCCTCTCCTCAGTTTCAACGCGGCTTCTACGGCTCATGTACGAGGTCTTCGGGGTATAATATTCTGGCGACCAATATAAAATTGAATAATATAAGACTATATTAGAAGGACTAGAGGACGTCCGCGGATTCCCGTTTGATTAAATTATATCACATTTTGACAAAATATTATAATGTAGTCTAGCCACAGAAAAATACAATATACAGGGACAAACCGCACAGATTGAAATAGCTACAAAACTAGTTCGAAATTCGTGTCATGGGGATTATCCCAATACTCAGATATCCAAGAGTCATGCTAATAAGAAACAGTTCGTTTTCATCATGATTTAAAAGGGGATCGAACCCAAGGTATATGATTTAGAAGAAACCCCACCACCTCTGCGCCACAAAGGCTATCAAAAGGAGATAAACTTAAGAAGAACTGTGTTAAGTACCCGTTTTCATAACCCTGAATGTGGCTGAAGCGAAAGAAGAATACTGGGATCAAGGCAAGTGGAAAGAATTAACCTCTGCCTACCCCTCTGGGAAAGAGACGAGACTATATGCATGTAGAACTTATGTTCTTTGTAAATTTTTCCATGCAAGTCGTATGTAGGCTGGCGAGTACCGCATCCAGCGCATGACGCAGCCGCCGCAGTGCGACAGCGCGTCCGCCGCGGCACACCGCGCGCTACTGACTCCGTCCCGCGGCTCCCGGCCTTGAACCGATCTTCGCGTTCCATTGCCATTCGAATTTTGAATTTCATAAACCATAGATTTTATCAAGTCATTGAATTCGGTATACAGTTATTTCAAGAAAAATAACAGGCATGCGACGCTCCCGATGTTTACGCGGGAAAAGAGGAGAAAATGTTCTTTGCTTTATAAATTTTCGGAATTTTACCCTAGTTTTTCAATTGATCTACAATTAGCTTGTTAGTCAAATTAATATTTTTACCTATCACATCTCTCATCTGGCATTAAATAATGTTTCATCATAACAAAATCTTTATCTGCGCGTCACACCCATGCTCGATATATTTCTTAAGCAATAAACAAGTACCTACCTGTGCACGTGTAAAAGTAAATGGATTCCTATTATCGATAAGGAAAATCATGTTATTATGACTTGGGTAGCGTTAAGTCAAGACAGGGTTTTACGGGCCGACGCGTTTTGGTACGGACGAGTGGTTGCCGAGTCAGCCTCACGTTGACGAGTGAATACATACGGGTGGAATTTCGTGTTTCTCGAAAAATCTGGGATTCTTCTTTTAGGCGATGGGCTAGCAACCTGTCACTATTTGAATCTCAATTCTTTCATTAAGCCAAACATTTGAACGTTGCCTATCAGTCTTTTCAAGACTGTGGGCTCTGTCTACCCCGCAAGGGATATAGATGTGATTATATGTATGTATGTCCTCATGACGTTATCCTCACCCATTTTTGTGCATTATGAGACATGTGGGCCATCCCACCACCCATAGCTCTTTCAACCTTCCGATAACACTTTTGGGCTATCCGTTCATGCGTTTTTATCGCAATTTTCGTTCCTTATGTTTACACAATTTAATAGCGGCTGTGATCTCTTTTAATGCCTGACTACCACCCTTGACTCCGCGACTCCTTTCACATGTTTGAGACGAAGATTTATTGGGCATCGGAAATTACTAGCGAGATGCCCGGGTTAAGTTCCAGAACAAAAATTAAATACGGTGTAAATATTTATTTGAAACGGTCATAATTAAAAAAATTATTCACATCATAATTAAAAAAATTATAGACATAAAAAATATCCCTCTTTATGAAAAAGCAATAAGATAGTGTACAAAAATAGGATCGTAGCGTATAATCGCTCGTAGTAATATATTTCATGTTTCATATATTATACGTTCCAGTACCTGTAATTCCAGAGGCTAGATGCAATTCGCTTCGTGTAATTACCTTACTTAACTATTCTAGCATCATTTGTAAAGACTGAAACCCTGTCACCAACGCACGGAGAGATTGAGAAAAATGCCATAAAAATAGAACTCAATTACTATTTTTAAAATTAATCAAACACTATTTACGGCCTCTGTGGCGCAGCGGTAGTACGCTTGTCTGCGACACCGGAGGTCCCGGGTTGGATTCCCGGCCTGGGCATAATGAGAAAAGAACTTTTTCTGATTGACCTGGGTCTTGGATGTTTATCTATATAAGTATTAATTATAAAATAAAGTATCGTTGAGTTAGTATCTCGTAACACAAGTCTCGAATTTACTCTGAGGCTAACTCAATCTGTGTAATTTGTCCCGTATATATTAATTATTATTATTTATTAGTACTAATTGCATGTTGTCTATGTCTACGATTCCTGTTCAAGTTCACATAGCATGCAATTATATTATTTAAATGACAGCCGAGTCGATGGTTAATAAGAATTTTGAACGAAAAACCTCCACCCAAGAAAATCCCAGATATAAGTTGTTTTAAATCCGTGACGTGTATTGGAATATATTTCGGTATACCGATCTCGGAAGGATACGACAGCGTTGACAAACGACACGCATTTGGGACGCACCTCTACCACTATATGTGAACAAATACACGTATAAATGTGCCGGCAGACCGGTTAACCCACTTTAATAATGCTTCATAGGCATATCTTGTAGACCTTGTATATGTGTAATACCATTTATCTCATCTTTCTGAACTCTTTTTCTGCCTGACGATATTTCCATTTCATTATAACCTGTCTAAAGAGGTCTATTTACATACAAAGCGTCTATCGTCTGATCTCCGCAACCTTTGCTGTTGCCTTTGGATCATGGTCAAAGCTGTTCTAGATGAATGCATCTATTCCCTTGATCAACTTTCACGACATCCCTTGAAAAAGATGGAGTCGCCTTATTAAAAAAATTCTGGAACTAAACTGCACCCGAATCACACGGCACCCTCATATTGTGCGTTCAAAACAATTTGCACACTCACTTGTCACAGTCTACTCCGCTCCGAGCGCTGTCGAATGTCGTAAAAACAATTGAGCATCTGGCCCGATACGCCGCCTCAAAACGGTCCCCAGCATCCGTCAGCTCACAGCGAATCAAGTGACAGCTTTATGACGACTGCAGAGGGAACGTAATTGTCCAAATGAGAATTCGGGGAGAGCCAAGGATGAATTAGTTAGCGAAATCTTTGTCAATCAGCGTGGTAGGTGCGAATTGGTGATTCGGTAATGTAGTGTATAAACATAATCATGTTTTATTCCTTACGGGGTTGAGCCAATATTCTCGACAAGGCTGAAAAGGCCACGTTCTGCTTGTCTTTATGATATTACTGACCTGACACTATTTGACACTCAATTCCATCATTAACACAATACAGCTGAACGTGGTCTTTCACTTTTAGCGAAACTGTTGACTCTGTCTACCCTGTCCGGGATAAAGACATGATTCCAGTGTGTAAACGTATCGCATATCTACGTAATTACCGTTTCAAGATCGCATAAAAATAAGTATGTCAAATGCAGACTCATTAAAAAAGGTTGTATCGATCGAAGTATTATGCGATGCCGGTCGTTAATGATAAAGCTTCATTACCAGGAATACGAGTAATAATTATGTACCAACTACAGCCACAAATATAAATAATAAAAAATACATACATACATATAGTCACGTCTATATCCCTTGCGGGGTAGACAATGGCCACGTTCAGCTATTTGGCTTAACTATAGAATTGAGATTCAACTAGTGACAGGTTGCTAGCCCATCGCCTAAAAAAGAATCCCAAGTTTGTAAGCCTATCCCTTAGTCGCCTTTTACGACATCCATGGGAAAGAGATGGAGTGGTCCTATTCTATTTTGTATTGGTGCCGGGAACCACACGGTACATTTAATAAAAAAATATATATTTGAATCTCAATTCCATCATAAAGCCATACAGCTAAACGTGGCTTTACAGTCTTTTCAATACTGTTGGCTCTGTCTACCCGGCAAGGTAAAGTATTCAAAACATAAATAAAACTCTTCCGTTACTGACAGAGTGACTGACAGACGACGCACAGCCCAAACCACTGAGTCCAGGCTGTAAATTAGGCATACGGTGCCTTATGTAGTTAAGGGGTGCAGTGAGAGAAGATTTCCCGTGGGAGCCGACATTAGTATAACACAGCTTGACTATATGTATGTAAGTAGGTATATATATGTAAGTAGGTATATATATGTAAATAGGTATATATATGTAAGTAGGTATATTTATGTCAGTAGGTATGTATATGTAAGTAGGTATATATATGTCAGTAGGTATATATATGATATACATGGCATATATATAACAGCTTTTAGCTCATACAGAAACCATTCGCCTAAAATCGAAAACACAACTCGCCTTTTTTCTGGTGGCTATGCAAACACTGAACCCTCTTATTCCAGTTGGCATAATGCCATGTTTCCATTCATATTTTCTCAGAACACGAAAACTTTTCCGATGAAAGCCATATGACGCTGTTTTTGTTAACTATACAAACATTTATTTATTACAATATCCTATTACTGAAACTCTTGGTCTGTTCCCTCCTACGGTACAAAGTAATAACTTTTGTTATATATTTCTGAAATTATGACATATCTTCTTATCATAAAATAGGGCACGTGGGAGGAGTATTTTTTATACGGGTCCGTTTTTTTAATGTGTTTTTGCTACGATCGGTAGTTAAGCCGCTAAAGTGAATAGAATAGAATCTTTATTTGCTTTCAGTGCCTGATTATTAGTTATGTGTATAAAGGCACAGGTTCAAATCCTATTTTGGCCATGTACCAGTGACTCTTTTTTGAGTTAAGTACATTTTTGTGTGGTAACTGATATGATTTTTTGAGAGCTCCTACAGCAAAAACTCGTGAGGAAACTTGCACATTCAGGCAACTGGATGTGTAACCATGATCGATCCAATACGGTTTAGGTTCCCTGCAAAAGGTGCGGAGGTCAGACGGGAGTCGCTTCGTCTAAAAACCTGAGACTTCCAATCCAGGATCCATGGTCAAAGGCATACCGCTGGCTCCTCTCCAGAGTGGTGAAGATGCAACCAGGACTAAAGCCAGGAGGAAGAAGAACTGATGTTCTTTAAGAGTAAAACATCGATGTGGTCAAAGCCGAACCCTGGACTCTTACCCTTACTTTTACTTATAAGGTGTATGAGCTACCGGTATTTTTTTGCACGAAAATAATTCTGTACAACCCAAATATAATACCTACATATCATTACCACAATGGAAATAACTATGAAATAATCTAGTTATATTTTCAAGATTTTCATCAATGTTTGAACAACCCGCAACCGTGTTTATGAATCAGTAATTATGATTTGCGGTCGTGGTTTTGAACTATTTTAATTGTTCTTTTGACCTAGATTCGCCAGAACTTCTATATAATCTGTACATATTTTAAGTATAATCTGTACATTTCTTTCCCATGGATGTCGTAAAAGGCGACTAAGGGATAGGCTCACAAACTTGGGATTCTTTTTTAGGCGATAGGCTAGTAACCTGTCACTATTCGAATCTCAATTCTATCATTAAGCCAAATAGCTGAACGTGGCCATTCAGTCTTTTCCAGACTGTTGGCTCTGTCTACCCCGCAGGGGATATAGACGTGACCATATGTATGTATGTATGTATGTATTTTAAGTATGGAAAAACTGAAAAGCTTTTATATACATATAATTACGTCTCTATCCATTTGTGAGGTGTGAGGTAGACAGATTTAACAGTCTTGAAAAAACTAATTGGCCACGTTCGGCTATTTAGCTTAATGATAGGTTGCTAGCCTATCGCCTTAAAAAAGAATCTCAAGTTTAAAAGCCTATCCCTTAGTGGAGCATATCTCTTAAAGGATAGGCTTTTAAACTTGGGACAACCTTTCTCGCCTTGAACGATATCCATGGGAAAGAGATAGAGTGGTACTATTTTTTTTCTATAGGAACCGGGAACCACACGGCACTACTAAAAATTAAGTATTATTTCAGGCGTTGGGCTAACAACTTGTCAGTGTCTCTAAATCTTACTTGGCATTCATCTAACATGGCCTTTGAGAATTTTAACTATTGGCTCTGTCTACCTTTTACGCGATAAAAACGTGCTAATTTAAAAATATTTGTAGCAATACAGTTTTTCACCCCCAAGCCAAAGCGTTTTATAGCACGATTTCGCGGGGGCTATAAAAACTTTTTCGACCTCATTTGGAATACAGTAAGCCTTATCTAGTTGCTATTGCCTGATAGCGGGCTCCTACTAAATTAACAGCACCTTTAGTTCTGCTATAGGTCATCGGCCAAGGACTTTGTCAGGAAAAATTAACATAAATATATATATACATATGTATATACATAATCACGTCTATCTATTTGAATATCAATTCTATAATTAAGCCAAACAGCTAAACGTGGCCTACTAGTGTATTCAAGACTGTTAGCTCTGTCTACCCCGCAAAGAATGTGAACGTGATATATGTTTGTTTATATGTACATATGGTCTGTACATTTCAGTCGGGGTTTTACACGAAGTGACTTCCGTCTGACCTGCTCAACCTTAGCAGGGGAACCTAAGCTCTATGGTTACACATCCAGTTGCCTAAATGTGCAGGTTTCCTCACCATTTTTCCCTCACCGTAAAAACAAATGAGAATGCTACATGATTGTAAACTCATTAATTGATAAGAAATTAACAAAATATATCCCAAAAACAATTTCAAACGATGTTGTGGTTAGGAACCAAAATATATTTTTACCCCAATAATATAAAGTCCAAAGTTGTTTAATTTGGGGTAATAATTAATACCACAAATTAAACAACTTTGGACTTTATTACAACACGTGAAAGTTCTTTGTCACTTGTAAACAGTTTCTATACAATAATTGATAGTTGCCAAGTAATTTATTGAAAGACCACGCTATGTTGTTAGCGACTCATAAATTATGGACGATTTTTTCACCATACAACCAGAACACGGTTATTTAACGTTACAAATGACTAGGTAATTAATGTGTCGTAAGTTATAAATGATTTCGTGCACATTGAAAAATGAAAACGCTTTTAATTATGATTCGGTTATGGTTTTTTTTTATTTTAGGTATCTTTTTGGAGTGAAGCTATGATTTTTAGGGACGTTAACACGCGTGTACTCAATGTGACTGATTTTAAACTTGCGTTGCATTATTTATAAATAATACAGGTGTTAAACGAGCACGTAACATACCTTTATCTGTATATTTTTTAATAAAGGCACGTTACATTCAATGTAGCTTAGCATTCTTTGCAATTATCTGTGCTATATGTGAAATTGGAATAACATGTATTCTGATATCTGTGAATCTTATATAACTTCGGCTTGCATTCAGATCTATTGCTTTCAACTTTCTGATTGGCCTGGGTCTTGGGTGCTAATCAACCAAAGACTACAGTACGCCCGCGGCTCCGCTCGTGTGAAACAATAAATCCCGCTAATTTCCTTTCCTGCGATATTATATACTATAGAAATATTCTCTTTTCGCACCATTACCTACTCGTATACTACATAAAGTACAATGTAGGTTACATTCCAAATTCAAAATCTCTAAACCTAACGGATTGCATGGGATATGCGCCGATATGTCAGTCAGTCAATCAGTTTCCTCTTTTACAATTAATAAAGTGGTCCTATTCTTTTTTGTATTGGTGCCAGGAACCACACGGCACATAATATAACGGTAATAAATAAGTATAGGTAGAAATAAAAAAAAATATAATGAAAAAGGGAGCCTGTTATCATTTTAAAAGTCTATTATTGTATAGCTAGTACATTTGCAGAGTAGGATGCGGCGGGCGGACGTACCCAGTGCGGAAATTGGCCTTTGTGTGCTTGGCATGGTAAAAGCCTACTTCGAACCGGCTAGAAATTGCGGCTGTTAGTATTTCAACCGGCTCCGGAGAAGGAGATTCTCAGTTTATGCAAGTACAGTTTGAAATTTGAATGCTTGCTAGTTTACTCATTACTTCTATCCTGCGAAAGTAAAAAGAGATGGAGCTGTCTTTCTCCATTGTTAATAAAAATTTTGGCTCAGAGCTTCGCTTCTGAGGCACTATCTAAATTTTTTTTTCTTTTTGGTTTCTTTTATTTTTCTTCTTGGTCAGCATTTATTTATTTGCTACAAACAAGTATACAAAAATCAATTTGATTTCAAGTTGCTAGTGCCAGATGGTAGTAGCATCGTTTAAAAACTGTCTCATCCAATCTACAAACGTGGTCAGAGGCGTACGACTCTGGACTCCTCTCCAGAGATGATGATGTATCTATATAGATTAATATCTCAGAAAGTACGTATTACTTTTATTCTTCTTAGAAATAAATTTATCAAAAGACAGTGTTAGATTTCCCGGGAGACGCACGCTCATAGTTACTGCCTCGGTAGGGTGACCATTTCGACGAAAAGTCGTATTTTTATTTAAAGCATCCATGTGATCACGCCCCTTTCCTGGAGGTAAGCGGATACTTCATCTGCCAACATGCCATATTGGATACAACTTTCGCTTCATTAACATTCGTCAATCTTTTCCGCAATATTGTCGATTTAGGGTAGGCTCTCACCTCACCTTTTACCAGAACGTCTCCACAATTTGATCTGATTGAAATGTTCCTTCATTTAATAATTTTGCATAAAATTAAGGCGGGTTAAACTTAAAACTTGGGATTCTTCCTGTGACTATTTCCAAAGCTGAATTGCTTTATGTGTTCTACCTATTGACTAAAAGGCGATAATTACGTGCCACGTGTGTGTAATATAAGTATTTTGCAAAGTTAAAATACCTGCGTATATATTTCATAATAACAATTAGTTAGTTTATATCTCTGGGAAAATTCAACGTATGGCTACCCCACTCCGGGTGTCAACTATCAATATAAGGAAATTAATTACCTTTGCCCGTGGTGTGGTAGAACTGCGACGTTAACAATAATGAAATGTTCACCTACCAATGCTATGAATCTAGATTAAGATTGTGTGTACTAAAATAAACAAACATACATAGATATATCTATACTCCTTGCGGGGTAGACAGAGCCAACAGTCTTGAAAAGATTGAAAGGCCACTTTAAGCTGTATGGCTTCATGTTGGAACTGAGATTCAAATAGAGACAGTAAGCTAGCCCATCGTCTACAAAAGGAATCCCAAGTTTATAAGCACATTTCTTTATCGCCTTTTACGACGTCATGCATCATCATCATATGGAAAACTTTGTGTTTTCCTAAATATAAATAAATGTTTTTTCTATTTACGTGTAATAATGGTTATTTTTGCTTGAAGCACTAAAAGGTTTTATTTCTATTTTACGTAATTTTGTGTTTTTTAAGTTCTTATTGTATGGTTTGTTATGTCTGTGGTAAGATAAAGGGAAATCCAGTCCTGAAGTCAGATTGTATGGATTTAGGTGTTCTTTTTTACTATACCCACTTTCACATTTGAAAATTAAAAAAAAATATACGATCACAAAACGCTCTCGAAATTGGATTTCTTCGTCAACCATCAAAAATGGAACGAAACAGTTAGGAAAAACTCGGTTTATCCAGACGCGAAACTACAAGTTGAGTTTAGTTTCGCCACGGAGGCCACTTCACAACGTTGCTCGGACAAATTGCACTCAAGTGGTTTATGTACACACGGGAGAAAATTTCAGCCGGACCCGCTTGCTTGGCATTATGGCTATGTACGGTACGTACATGTTGTTTTTCACTTATTTTCATCTTGGACTGTATGGTTGAAAACGTACACTCGAAAAATAATGTATATTTAAAAATATAATAAAGCTCTCTTCATTAGATGTTCTAATTGATCGGAAAGAACTTTAAAGAATTATATTTAATATTTTGTAGGCAACCTTCTTTATGTACGCCATAGCAACGATTGCCATGGTTTATTAGTTAGGAAAAAATGTCAGAGAATATATTTTATTGTCAAATATTTTCATTTTATTTTCATAATATAGTACTTTAAATTTGATTATTTCTCTCCTCTTTTCTCCTTCTGTCTTCTGTAGTGAATAACTAACTTTGCGACTATACTTCCTACAATTGAATTGTTTTTTTTTTTACATTCTGAACCTGTATTTAACATTGTATCTGCAGCAATAAGGTTATATTTTACCTAAGGACCGCTTAACTGGGCTTCCTTGTGCTGCGCTTACCAATACAAGTCGCCATTTTACCCATTGGCCGTCCGTTCGATGTTCGTTCACAGCTCATTTTTTTAAATAAATAAAATTATTTTCCTACGGATACTTATTCCCGTTATACAATCACGTCGAGAAAACAAACAGCCAATTTCACAGCTCACTGATATACATACTTTGAGAATTTATATATAAGCCTATACCATCATTTCCTAAAAAAACAGCGTATGCTAGAGAAATTCTGCCCGTGTGTACAGTCTAAGCTACCGTTCCGCACATTTCCTCCTCAAAATTTCAAATGCTGCGTTGACTCTCCAAGGGTTTAACCGCCATATTTCCCGTTTTTTCATAAATTCACCCACGTTTTCCTGTCGATATTTTTTTAATAATGAAGAAAAAAAATTCTACTAATATTATAAACGCAAAAGTTTGTGAGTATGTCAGGATGTTAGTATGGATGTTTGTTACTCTTTCACGCAAAAATTTCTGAACCGATTACGATGAAATTTGGTATGTAGGTAGCTGAAGACACAGAACACATAGGCTACTTTTTATCCCGGAGGTCCCGCGGGATTAATTGTTACGTTATGATAGGGTTTTAAAGCGGAGGAAGTCGCGGGCGGCTTACCGCTTAGTAAGTACCATGTCAAAAATGCAAATCAGAGACAAGCAACTATACCACAGCTTTTGTTATTATCGCAGTTAAACGTTTGCGCGGAAATTTGCATCTTTAGTTCAGATATTTCAGAATTTTTAACATTTGATAATTGAAATCCTAATCCTAACTATCTTTCCTAACTTATATAGTTATTACAAATGCGAAAGTCAGTTTCTTTTTTACCTCATTACAGCTAAACCACTTAACTTATTTCTTTGAAAATTAAACTAAAATATAGTGTGCAGTACGGAAAAAAACATACTTATATTACGAGCGGAGTCGCGTGAGATAGCTAGTTTACCACATTTGAAACCTTGTGCTGAGTAAAGATTTTTTTTATTTATTCTTTTAAAGATCGATGCCCCAAAAACTTTTCAACGAGCATAAACAGTTGCCATCTCAGTTTTCAAGTACAGTAAGCGTTGCCAAGTTGAAACTCTTCATCCGAGTGAAGTTCGAGTGTAAAAGCCACAGAGCAAGGGAGAGGACATTTTGTTCTGTGCTCTGTGTTGAACAGGCGGGAACAGTGAACAATGATGTAAAAAATATAAAACTTGTGTTTTTCGTTCTCTGAATCGTGGAGTCTTTTTTCTTAATGGCGTAATTCCTTGGTTCATCTTCACCACTCTAGAGAGGAGACCGGGGTGCGGGCTTTTGATCATTATTCTGGATTCGGTATCTACTCATAAATTAAATATTCACATTGAACCTTAATCTTACTCGATTAAACCATCTGTCATTATGGCTGGTGACTGTAAAACGGAATATTTGTTATTTTATTATGGACCTCCTTTTTTATAAACACAGGTAACATAATTACAGAAAACACATTAAACAAAAACTCTAAGGCACAATGGCGGACTTGTCTCAGTCATCAGTTATCTCTATTTAGGTAACTTTAAAAAATAATAATTAATTCCACTTTATTCCATGTGAGAGAGCCATACATAGTTATACATAGATAGAACTACCATTGAACCGAAACCCCAAAATTTTTCATATAACTTAACTTCCTCCTGGCTTTAGTCCCGGTTCCACCCTCACCTCTCTGAAGAGGAGCCCGGGTTATGCCTTTGACCATGGATCCTGGATTGGATGTCAGGTCTCTAAAGCGACTCCCATCTGACCTCCGCAACCTTTGCAGGTAAACCTAACCCGTATTGGTTACACATCCAGTTGCCTGAATGTACGGGTTTCCTCACGATGTTTTCCCTCACTGTAAGAGCATCGGTTAGTATTCAAACTAATCTACATAACTTTAAAAAGATCATTGGGACATGGCCGAGGTGGGATTTGAACCTGTGCCTTCTGCGCATCACGCATTTTAACCTTATCGATTCGGCTACCGACGCTCTTTTTTCATATAACTTAACTATACATACATACATACATACGGTCACGTCTATATCCCTTGCGGGGTAGACAGAGCCAACAGTCTTGAAAAGACTGAATGGCCACGTTCAGCTATTTGGCTTAATGATAGAATTGAGATTCAAATATTGACAGGTTGCTAGCCCATCGCCTAAAAGAGGAATCCCAAGTTTATAAGCCTATCCCTTAGTCGCCTTTTACGACATCCATGGGAAAGAGATGGAGTGGTCCTATTCTTTTTTGTAATGGTGCCGGGAATCACACGGCCAACTTAACTATTCAGAACAAAACTCTTTCCTTTATCAAATAAAGAAGAAAGTACTCCCAACTAAGGTATTCAAACAAAGCATAGTACACATATACGAAAATATATATATGAAGTCCGGTTTCAACTAATCAACTAAGTGCTTCGTGAGATTTAGGTTGAACTATGTATGTGCGCCTTTATATTACTTTGTATGGTAAAGTGGTGTGTGGTTTGAGGGATTAAATTGTTTTTCCTACCAATGTTTTGTTAGCGTGATTTATAAAGCAAATAGAAGCAATACTTATTTAGAACTAACATAGAACAAGCTTTTGCCGTAGTTTCCTACAAAAAATACAGGATATTCGTAAATCTCACTGAACCTATAGTTTTCACCAGAATGAAAAGTGTCCTATTTTTATCACATTTTCCATTATTTCTTTGCTCCTTATAGTTGCAGCGTGATGTTATATAGCCTAAAGCCTTCGTAGATAAATGGTTTGTTCAACGCAAAAATAATTTTTCAATTCGAACCTGTAGTTCCTGAGATTAACGAGTTCAAACAAACAAACAAACTCTTCAGCTTTATAATATTAGTAGGTATAGATTAATGGTTTCTATTGGTTTCAGGTGGCATCCAAATAGGATGTGAAGTGGTGTACCGCCACACACAGCACACGCGCCGCGTGCAGCGGTCATGGCGTTTTGGAGATAGTGCCAGGTAAACGAACAAACATACAACTTATCCCTCCTCCTTCTTACGGTTCAGCTAACATTCAAGATATAATTATATTATATTTTTAAAGATGAAAATATTGTCATGTGAATTAGGTACTTTGATTATTATATACCATTTTATCAATTAAATACATGTTCTAAATTTATATTTATTTGAAATTACTGATTAATATTATCTCCAAATATAAGACGACATTTTTTTATTGTTATATTCAACATAATAGCCGACATAAACCTGCCCGCCGTTCCATATTATTTTATAATTGCGATGCCCAACAGGGTTCATATTGTACCTACATATTCATAAGCAGTAACTGTAATTCAACTGATGTACTTTATGATATGGAATAAAGATTTTGAATTTGAATTTATAGGTGCACTGCTCCGATTTAGGGGACACCCTTTCTTGACTTCCGACAAGTTCGGTATGGTTTTTCTTGAATTTCGCATATCATATACTAGAAATAATTCCTGTACACGCGTCGCTTCATTACTACTTGCTGAATTCAAACTGTAACTGGAAGAGGCTACGCGTCTGTTACATTAAAAAAACTGATAACGCGAGTTAATGAATTTATAGAAAAAAACTAGTTATTACTAGCAGTTTCGCCCGCGAATATAACGCCATCTGCAAAAAGCTTCAATTTAACGCCACTTAGTTACGCTATGGATTTTCGCTTTGCCACCGTTTGTCCCACCCAGCATTTCCAATTTTAAAAAATATACATATATATGTAAGAAGCCTCTGATAAATGCAATATCGGTGGTGACCATAGAAATCAGATATAGTAACGACAATCTAGTCATCGCAAATATGAACTAAAAATAACCATAGTCGACACGCTAAGAAGAAGCTAAAAACATGAATACGAACTTACTTCGAGGCTAACTCAATCTGTGTAATTTGTCCCGTATATATTTAAGTATATTTATTTATTTATGAATAACTTTATCCCAATAACGGTGAAAGACACAACATCCATGACTCGAGGTCTAATTGTGCCAGGTCAGGTCTGAAATATGGCGCCAAAAATCGCGTCGCAAAACACGTCCGCATTACCATACAGCACTACATCGCAACCAAAGAACGGATCACATAACACTGACAGTACAAAGATATAGCTTTTGGGCATTATTTTAACGGCACAGCTATTTTTTGCCGAATAATATCAATTATATCATTAAGCCAAACAGCTGAACGTGGCCTATGAGTCTTTTCAAGACTGTTGGCTCTGTCTATCCCGCAAGGGATATAGACGTGATTTTATGTATGTATGTAATCTGTTAACGATAAGTTTCTGTAACATTTTCTTGCTTTTTATGAACACAACAACCAATATTTAATTGTTGCGCTTACATATGTATAAGTTTGCCCACGAACAATCTTCAAAAGTCTTAAAGGCCACGTTCAGTTGCTTGATTTAATGATGAAATTCAAATTTGAATACGAGCAGTTACGGGTTGCTAGCCCATCGCCAACAAGTTCACCAGCTTTATCGTAATAGGGTTAGCTGGATAGAGTCTTATGACGAAATTGAGAGATTATTTCTATTTGACATACTTAGCAAATATGAGATAAATCCATGTTCTACAAAAGTAAATGGCAACTGCGACAATATTTAGCTGGTTATATTTCTGTATCATCAGCGTTCTGTACATGGACGCCGGATGAGCGTGGAAAACATATGACATATACCATATATAATTAAGTCGTTTATATGTGCCGGCACGAAGCGGCATACTATGTCGCTGAATATTTTGTAGGAATATGATATCAACATACATATTATATATATATAGTGTTACCTACTTTTTGATTTTGTAGATATTTTCATTTATTTGGAAGCGGAAACATCTGAATGCCAAGTATAAGCCTAAATAAGGTCTTTTTCTTCACAAATCTTCTTGATTTCCTCTTGACGCTTGTACCGGTTACCGTCCTCACTTCTCAGGAGAAAAGCATGGTAGAAGAGTATGTGTAACCATGTTTGTTAATGTAGACAATGTGCATTCGTCCACGATTTAAATTTAAGAGATCTATATTTGTAAATTGACGTCCGATGAAAATGCTGCAGTGTAGTTTGTTCCGCCGCTTCTTCTACACATGCGCTTTGGAAGCGGTAGTAGTTATAATTAGATTTAAGTGATGTGACGTCAATAAGTGATACCTTGTATCCAATTTTGAAAATATATCTATTCTATTCTATTCATGATAATCATCGTCCAGTATGGGTTTGGTTGGTTGGTCCAGTAAGGCTGCGGTGGTCAGACTGAAGTTGCTTCGTGTAACTTACCCAAACCAAGAACGAGGTCAAATATGGACCTCGAGCTCGTCTTCAGGGAGGTGAGAACGCAATCAGAACTAACGCCAGATGGATGATGAACTATATGTTCAGTTTCTACATATATATATGGAGGGTAAGCAGAGACTACATCTTTCCACTTGCAACGATTTCTGCATACTTCTTCCGCTTCATCCACATTCGTAACTCTGCATGCAAGCTCGACGGTTCTGGTACTCATGACCTTAACTGTTGCCTTTTTTCTAATTCGATTCAGATAATCAGTCCAGCCAGTTGTAACTCATCTCGATCATTTACATACATACATATAATCACGTGTATATCCCTTGCGGGGTAGACAGAGCCAACAGTCTTGAAAACACTGATAAGCCACGTTCAGCTATTTGGCTTAAGGAAAGAATTGAGATTCAAATAGTGACAGGTTGCTAGGTCGCCTAAAAGTAAAATTCCAAGTTTATAAGCCTATCCCGTAGTCGCCATTTACGACATCCGTGGGAAAGAGATGGAGTGGTCCTATTCTTTTTTCTATTGGTGCCGGGAAACACACGGCACATCATCGATCTTTTACAATTATATCATTTGATAAGGCGTCGGGAAGTGTAATTTACAGAAATCACCCCTCCTTCTCTCATCACGCGGTAATCTTTGCGAAGAAAATATTTCCGAAGTTTCGGCCTCCGGTTTCAGCGCCCAGTTGAGAAGGAACCTCGGCTAGGGTGACCACGTTTTAGTTCATACATACATACATATGGTCACGTCTATATCCCTTGTCGGGTAGACAGACCCAACAGTCTTGAAAAGACTCATAGGCCATGCTCAGCTATTTAGCTTAATGATAGAATTGAGATTCAAATGGCTACAGGTTGCTAGCCCATCGCCTATAAGAAGAATCCCAAGTTTGTAAGCCTACCCCTTAGTCGCCTTTTACGACATCCATAGGAAAAAGATGGAGTGCTCCTATTCTTTTTTGTACTGGTGCCGGGAACCACACGGCAAACCACGTTTTAGTACAGTATTTTTAGCGACAATTAGGAAGAAATTTATATAGTTTAGTGATTTTTATTTCACTTAAATTTACCTTAACTCGTCTGAATGAGCAGATTGAACTAACAGTCATGAAAATACTATAAGGCTAGGTTCAGTTGTATGACTTTATGATATAATTGAGATTTAAATAATGACAGGTTGATGGTCCATTGCCTAAAAAAAGAACCCTAATTTTTAAGTCTTACTTTATTGACTTTAAAAAAATCTGTACGGGAACAGAAGCAGCTGGCACACACCATGTTTTTACCGCTGGCAGACCAGCATTGAAGCTTGCATTAGATGAATGCGCCCCTAATCCCTTAATCGCATTTTACGATTTTCATGGAAAACATGAAAAGTGGAGTTGTACTTTTCTAAAGTGCCGTTAACCACATGCATATTTTTTACATTTTCATTTATATCTTAAAAACTATTGCTAGGTATTGATGACCACGAGTTATCGCGTCACAAAAGTACCATTGGTTTTTATAGCTCAGAATTAATAAATTAGAAAACAAAACAACGTTGTATGCAATGACTCCAGTTGACTTATTTAGTCATTACCATTAAGACAAGCAGCTGAACGTGGCCTTTCATTCTTTTCTAGACTGTTGGTTCTGTCTACCCCTCAAGGGATATAGACATAAATATATGTATGTATTACCGAGATGTTTGTAAGTACATTTATCTCAATCAAGTATAGTTTTGCAAAAATTAAACCTATGGTCACCCTACACAGTGTCTACGTACATTGGCCGGCGGCGGCTCTCGTACGGTAATAGGCTACCGTGGGATATAAAATCGGCAATAAATTTCATCTGGGCTCCAGTGTGAACACCGCTTTATTGACTGCTGTATCTGTTTTATTATCATTCCGAATATGCGATTAACATTATAATTGGTTATAAACGGCCTGTTAGACGCAGTTCTTGGACTCTCAACTCTGCACCAAAAGGATCCGGGTTTAATTCCCTTTCAGGTCATGACGCCTTCGACCATGGATCTTGGTTTGGGTGAGTCAGGTTTTTACACAGAGCAAATCCCGTCTGACCTCCGCAACCTTTGCAAGGGAACCTTACCAGTATTGGTGCGATTTAACTAACGACAGTACATAACTCGAAGAGTCATTGTTTAAAGCAATATAGTTTAAAAAAAGCAATCCACAAAGCTAATTTAATTGTAGTATAGCAAAGCTATCTCAATTGCATCAATTAAATCGAGCAAGGCCCACTGACAACCGTCGCAATGCCAGTACACTTGAATTTCAATTGCAAATGCGTACCTGCAACGAGAACTATAACTTGGATCTACTTCACTTGGTCGTTTACAAGGTAGTTCACTCCAAGCATAGAACTCCACGGCCAAGCCAACTTGATAAATGACAAGTGTCATTATTAGTGGTGGTACCTGCAGCGACCTTTGACCTTCAGTCACGCGATCCCGCGATATCGCGAAGCAGTCCTCGAATTTGAATTCGGAATATTTTTTCTTTCAAGTGTTAGTGGCCAGTTAAACGAAAGTTCTAATTCTAAGTTTGTTTTATGGAAATGAAAACGGATTATTTAATAAAGAAAATGTTTTTTTTTTTTAATATGAACAGCAATTGTTTTACCTACAAAGTAAAAATACAACACATTATACCTATAGTCTATCTCTCATCGTAACCAGTAATTAAATTAAAATCTGAGGAAAATCTATTTTTGTATTAGATGTGCGGCTGTCCGTCGATAGAATCTTATAGACAGTGTTTCCATTTTTAAATTTTTAATAGAAGAATCGTGGCAAATGGAAAGATTTATTTCTTGTCACCCGTAAAAGAGGTTATGTAGAAAGTCGACAGTACTCAAGAAGTACTGCCAACATTCAGACAACACAATCCAACAATAATTGGAACCGGGGCAAACCGACAAGTTGCTCGTTCCCTACCCGGGTTTCATTGTCTATGGCACGAGCTCGGAAAGCAATTTGTTATTAAGCCTCCCATTGTCTATGAGAACAAAGCATATTGATATTGGAGGGCGTAATGCATGTGCCATTTGCTGTTATTAAATTTTACTCGTATTTTCTATCATTAAGCCGAACATCTGAACGAGGCGTCTCAGTCTTCTCAAGACTGTTGGCTCTGTCTACCCCAGAAGGTATTTTATAGACGTTATCAAATGTAGGTATGAATGTTTTCAATTAACAAAGTTGCACTTTTATTATCATCAAAGTATAGGTACTTATAGCTTTCCTTAATACGCAGACTGAAAAAAAAACATTGCAGAGAAAGATTGAGAAATTTTGAATTCTTCTTTTAGGCTATGTGGTAACCTGTTTATTGGCTCGGTCTACCCTGAATCTTCATTCAATCAAACTTAAGGTGGCGTTCAAGTCTTTTTGATTATTAATTCGGTTTATCCCATCCTTATTGATAATAACGTGTGTTTTGTGCGAGTCAAAATCTCAATATGTTAATGTGTACGACATCGTGACGTTTCTGGTATTTATAATAAGAACCGTGTATGTCTTCCCCATACATATCGTAAAAGGCGACTAAGGGGTAGGGTAATAAATATGGGATAAACTTCTTATTTTTACTTGACTTGATTCTACTTGTAGGCGATGGGCTAGCAATCTGTCACTAAATGAATCTCAATTCCTTTATCAAAGCCATACAGCTGAACGAGTCGTTTCAGTCTTTTCAAAACTGTTGACTCTGTCTACCCCACAAGCGATAAAGACGTGACTGTATGTATGTATGTGAACCAAAAAACATAATTTATTTATTTTCAAATCTTGCTTCTTTTCAGCACAATCGTATTTAGAGAAATTTTTATGCCGATTTTAGTCGAAATAAAACACAGAATTATACATGAGATGCCATTATCATATTTCAGTCGGTAACAGATGAATTGCCTATGTAAATTGGGCGAAGTGAAAGCAGGACGTTTTTTTGGCTGATTAGGGAAAATAATTTGTATTAAAAACTCGCCAAGCGTGTGTCGGGTCGTCAAGCAAAGTTGGTTTCTGTAGTTATTAACGAAAATGTAGTGTAAATTATACCAATTATTACGGTTGAATTGTATTAATTTACTTTTTCAAATGAAACATCAAATCAATGAACGAGTATTCTTTTGAAATTAAAGTATAAAACTACATCAATAACACATCACAAAAATCTTACTTTGAATATACCTAATTAGTATATTCAATGTACAGAAATTTCTTTTAGACAAAAGACTTTAGGCGATGAAGGCAAAAGTAGTACAAAGTAATACTTAGTTTGAAATAAAAGAAACTCTAATAACTTTTTTACTATACAACTATTAAGCCTGGACAATAAATAGACTATAATAAAAGATGAAGGAAAGGTAGTGTGAATTTTTAAAACTGGAACACATGATGCAGTGCCTTAATGGCCAGCGTCTAGAAATATAGAAATGATGACTAAATTTAGATAGATAGATAGATAGATAAAACTCTTTATTGCACCATAAGAGTAAAACATACAAAACAACACAAAGTAGATGTAGATGGTACAAAGGCGGACTTATCGCTAAAGCAATCTCTTCCAGTCAACCTTTGGGTGGAAGGAAATCCAACAGGAGATTGGCGTTGGCGCAGAGCAAGATAAATAAATGTTTGAACATAATAAAATATATATCTATAATATAATACATATAAATACATACAAATACGCATAAATACAGATAAATACATAATAATAACATATACTTAGGATAGAGTAGAAAGATAATGAGACCTAACGAGATTTTTGAAACTATTAATAGTCTGGGCTTTCCTGATATCTACAGGGAGAGCATTCCATAGACGGACAGCTTGTACAGTAAAAGAGTGGGAGTAAAAATTGGTATTGGATGTCGGTAGTCTTAGTCGTAGGGTAACCGTGCTACGCAGACTGCGGGTGGCGCCTTGGGCATCGCTATAAAAATTGAAGCGCTCCTTTAAATAAGATGGAGAAAACGGATTAAATAAGACCGAATAGAGCATTGTTACAATATGCAAATTGCGACGGAGTCGGATAGGAAGCCACTTCAGCTGCGAACGGAAAGAAGAAACGTGATCATATTTGCGAAGCCCAAATATGAAACGTATAGAAAGATTTTGAAGACGCTCGAGTTTGTTTAACTGTTCCTCAGTGACATCGAGATAAGCAGTATCAGCGTAATCAAGGAGAGGGAGAAGAAGAGATTGTGTCAGCGCAATTTTAGTATCAATAGGTAGAAAATTACGTAACCTTCTAAGCGAGCTGAATGCTAAGAACATTTTCCTGCTCACGTCCTTAATATGATGCGACCATGACAAAGTTTTGTCGAATATTAAACCCAAATTTTTTACCTTGTCACTAAAAGGAATTACCACATTATCAAAATTAAGAGGAGGCACTAATCTCCAATCAATACGAGAAACAAAATAAGGGCTACCAATTATGATTGCCTGCGTTTTAGACGGATTCACCTTAATTCCAAAAGATCTGCTCCAGTCAGATATTCGCATCAAATCACCATTAATAGAGGAAATCGCGGAAGGTAAATCAGCTAATGGAGAGTGACAATAAATTTGCAGATCATCCGCATATAGATGGTAGGAAGACCGAAGGTTATCAGTGATACGGTTAATAAAAAGTGCGAACAACAAAGGAGAGAGCACACCGCCTTGAGGTACCCCAGCCGAGATGTGACACCATGATGATAGATTATCATCAATACGGATGCACTGCTGACGGCCACTGAGGTACGAACTGAACCAAATAATTACCGATGGAGATATGTTCACAGTGCGCATCAAACTGAGTAGAACATCATGATCGACAGTATTGAATGCATTTGTAAAATCAAGCAACGTGAGGATGGTCAACTGCGAATTGTCCATGGCAAGTCGTATGTCGTCACCGATAGTGATAAGTGCAGAGGTGGTACTGTGCCCTGCACGAAATCCTGATTGGGAGGGATTAAGGATGTGATTTTGTCGAAGAAAATAATTTAATTGTGACTGAACTAAGCGTTCAAGGATTTTTGATAAAAATGGTAGAACAGATATAGGACGGTAATCGGAAAAGGACGATGGGGTGGGTTTTTTGGGTAAAGGAGTAATAAACGCATTTTTCCAAATAGAGGGAAAGCAACCAGTGGAAAGGGAGTTATTGAAGATTTGGGTTAAAGTGGGGAGGATAATGTCAAGTATGGGCAGAACCATTTTACGGCTCATCTCATCAGCCCCTACAGCATTCGAGGTTACAGCAAGAACGCACTTTTGAACATCACATTCGGTAATTAAATTAAACGAAAAAGGAGGATAGTCGGGAGGTGGAAAAGAATTAAGGTGGTTTAATATGGAACTTTTATCATTGCCACCAAAATTACAAGAAGAAGAGAAATGCCTATTGAGGCCATTAATATTAAGAGATTTGGAAACACTGTGGTTTCTCTTTCCTACTCCCAAAGATTTTAAAAACCTCCAGACTCTGCCTGGATCCCCATTTTGAACAGACTTGTGAATGTGACGGCGTTGGGCCTCCCTACACATCTTGTTACAAGCGTTACGAACTTCTATATATTTGTCACGATATCTGACTGGATCAGACTTAAACCTAGTCTTAGCAGCGTGTTTTTTAGCAATACAAGCCCTAATGCTATCTGTCAACCATGGAGCAGGAAAGTGCTTCACCCTAACAGGTCGAACAGGAGCGTGTTTGTTGTAAATGCCTATAACTAGGTCATTAAATTTATTGACTTGATCATTGACGGAGTCAGTATCAAACACTGAATCCCAATTACTTTCTTTGGCATCATGACGCAACATATCAAGGTTAATGGCATTAAAATTACGCTGCAGAAGAATTTTGGATTTCGGTTTCGGAGGTTTAATTTTGATAGAAAGATATAAAAGGTCATGGTAGGAGAATATATCCGCATTGCATTGACCATGTTTGGATACAAGCTCAGGAGAGGACACAAGAATGAGATCGAGAAGAGAAGGAACGCGACCGGGAAAATGATGCGTAGGAAGGAGTGGAAGAATGGTCAGATTACAAGCTTCAGTAATGGAAGATAGGGAATTTGCACGGTTATCACCTTTGACTAAGCATGTGTTGAAGTCACCCATTATAATTGTGTGCATATAGGAGGGCATGATGTCTTCTAAGATAGTTTCAAGGCTTGAGAAATAATTAATATTTGAAGAAGAACTATAGAAAACACCAAGAAGAACAGGAGTGTGTGAAAGAGTGATTTCAACAAAGAGATACTCGGCTTCAAGAGAGGAGTCAGTAACTTGAGACGCACGAATAATATTAAAAGGGATATAGGATCTTAAGTAGATGGCAACACCACCACCACCCTTATCAGGGCGATCATTGCGAATGAGTTGGAACCCCGGTAAGGAGTAAGAGGTGGAAGTGTGACAAGATTTAAACCAAGATTCAGAAACTAATATTCTAAACTTGTTTCTGCAGTGATGCCATTGTTACACCAATGAAACTCCTAAAGTCAGCAAAATCCGTGGCCAATGAAGTGATGTTAGGTGATGGATTCGCTTGCTGTAAACTGCACTGGAAGTCCTCCATTTTTGAGTTAAACAGTGTCATCATGTCGTTGATAGATTTTTGAATGGATTCCATAGTGTTCTTTTGTGAGAGGAAACTTAACAACTGGCAGGTAGACTATGTTATTTAACAATAATGTACATATAAATTATAATTAATTTTGAATGATTTTGATTTTTTAAATATGAAAATTACAGAGAGGTTAAAAACTACAACTTTTTCTTTCACTGCTCTGCTGCAATTTAGCGTCACCTACAAATCCCACGGGACTTTAGTATTTACCGGGATGAAAAGTACGATATGTCCTGACTTATAATTATAAATACGCAATATCAAAAATATTGTTTCAGTAAATAACGCGTGAAGAGGTACCAAACGAACAAATAAACTTACAATCGCATTTGTAATATTAGTTGGAATTGTACGAGTAGGTATCTTTATCCGAGCCGCCATTTTGCAAGTACCGCCTGCCAAATCAAATATTAGCATTCGCAAAACGTTATGAGTTTTGCGATATTTTTGTAAGTGCTGCGGGGTTTTATATATACTAGCTGTCTTGAGGGTTTGCTCACGCGAGAATTTGGAAGTGAAAAGATAGAAAGACAGGTTGCGAAGTGACAATGACTTGTTAGTTAGGACCTATTCCCTATAAATGATTCTAATAATGTATTGGTGCCAGGTAAGCGATCGAATGTAAACACTTTAACAAGTCATTTACAAATTCTTGAGAATAATAAAAAAAAAAATCGATGATACGATTAGTGGATCTATCGATAAGCCTCATCAACCTTCGTAAATAACTCACGGGAGTACGTCGTGATAAGAGACAAAGAGAGGAAATAATGATTATTTAATGTATTTTATATTGCCACAAAACACATATATTTCTCATTTAAAAATGAAACGTTACAAATGATCTCCAACCCTAGGTTCTTGAGTCTCGTAAAAATGTTACCGTAATTTCAAATGAAGTCTTGCATTAAGAGCGTCTTAACTCTGAGGGTTCTCATAAGCTTACTTAATATTTCTGGCAAGCGCTACACATAATTGGCCGACGATAGGCCTGCCAAATGCGGTGGCACGCCGATGCCAAGTGCACCCCCTATCGGCACGTGTCATCTACTTTAGTCGGGTAATCTAGGTCGCCAGATAAAATCACCATCAAGGTGCTGTATTTTTCTGTACCTTGTTAATTTTCTACTTTGCTGAGATTATACGACGTCTTGTAACGTTGCCAAGTTAAGCTGTAAGTGTCAAGGTTTACTCAACTTGTTTCTATGTAAATTAATGTCCAGAAGTTTTAAGTTGAGCGCTGACAATTTGATGAATCGCCTTCTTCGGAGATTTTGAATATTTATATTTCATCGACTTGAAGTTCTAAAGTCAATAATTAAAATTTTATCGAACAGCTTTTACACGCAGCTTCGCTCGTGTGAATTTGGCGACATTTTAAAAAAAAAGCGACAAATTTTACGCCATCTAAAAAAGGCGATTATCACTACCTTCAAAGATTTAAGCCCCGTTCTGAAATCGGCAAGTGACCAAATAATGTACAAACAATTTTAAATTTTCACGGAGTACACTTGTGCGCTCATTGTCATAAGTGAGGGAAACATGCACTTGACCGTGCATTACATGAATGGGCATGCAATTATAATAACCCCGTGTTTCACTCGGAAATAGTAAATCGATTTACCAAGTTTAAAAATAGCCTGCGTCCACGGCAGAAATAGAATGCTGAAAATAACTCTGGTGCGATTCAACCCGCGATTTGGGATCCAAAACTTTGCTTATTTGTTCTGTAACTTATTGGAGGAATACCCAAAAATGTCCACAATGCTTTTAGGTATACCTACTCGTACTTACATACCTATAAAATGTAATTTCTTACAACATTAATATCATATTTTATTGCTTTTTTTATTTGATTCGCAAACTGGTTAAAACAATGATATCATGACAAGCAGAATTATTCATATGTTTTTAAATTTTAACAACCTCCTATGAGCGAACACAGCATGCGTATTTATTTATATACTCGTATTAATACATATAGGTACTCGTATTTAATATACTCGTACAAATGATGTACTAGTTCCTACAACACAATTATTATTATAAATCGTTGACAGTTTAGATTGTAGACAAAACTGTGAAAGATTACAACGTACCTAACGTTGATGTCGTTAATGAAAATTTCGCAGCAGTGCAGAATATGCGGCGGAACAAACCATTCTAGTTTGTGCCGCCGCATATTCTGCACTTGCGCCTTGAAAGCGGAAGTAAATGTTATTATAAGAAATGTATGACGTATAGATAATTGTTTAGTTATTGTTTAAAGATTCAATATTAGATAAAGATTGAAAATAAAAATATAAAGCTATTTAAAAACATTAGGTATACTCAAGTTTTTAACAGTTGTGTAAAAACGGATGCCTTTTCTGGCGAAATTGTCGTTCTCGTAAAAAAATAATTTCGGCCATTCTCTGGAGGTACATTAAAGGATCTTTCGAATGTCGTAGCCTATTGTGTGCCATTTTGATGAATTGCCTGTTTGTTTTGAGGATATAATTTATTGAATTTTCCCCGGGAACTAATTTGTCACCAGCTAGCATTATCACTGAAAAGATTACTTCCATAATTCCAAGGTTATGTTATCAATTATTATTACTAACACCTTGAAATATTTGTTATTTTTTTTAAATATATGTAACATATTTTTCGTTTGCGAACAAGCCGTTTTTCTGTCTCAACTTAAATAAATTCTTATCATAAAGTATGTATAATATTTACAAATATTGTAAATTAATTGATCAAAAAATATTTTCAGGTGGTGATTGTGGGAGCGGGTTGCGCGGCGGTATGCGCGTGGTGTTGGCGGCGCTGACGGCGCTGGCTGCGCGCGCGCTGGCCGGCCCGCACGAGCACCGCGCACGGCACCACGCTCCAGAACACCCCATCCACTTCCCGGCCCCCGCGCCCCCTCAACCCTACCGCGGCCATGGAGAAGCCGTCCGGTACAACCCTGAACTCGACACAATACTACCCCGCCTTGATGAGCAAGAAACCTCATCAAAACGCGCCAAATTCGAAGATGCTGAAACATCGTCAAAATATGACGAAAAATTCTATTCTAACCATGAACGAACCGAAGACGAGGAACCCATGGCAGACGAACCACGACTAGGACCTGATGATGATGACCCTTTGATTGTTCGCACAAGAAAAGGCAGAGTGAGAGGAATAACCCTCACTGCTGCCACGGGTAAGAAAGTTGATGCGTGGTTTGGAATCCCTTATGCTCAGAAACCTGTTGGTGATTTGAGATTTAGGCATCCGAGACCAGTTGAAAGTTGGGGCGATGAGATATTAAATACGACGACACTGCCCCATTCGTGCGTCCAAATTATTGATACAGTATTTGGTGACTTCCCAGGAGCTATGATGTGGAATCCTAATACAGATATGCAAGAAGACTGTCTGTATATTGATATAGTGTCGCCAAGGCCAAGACCTAAAAATGCAGCCGTAATGCTCTGGGTATTTGGGGGAGGGTTTTACTCCGGTACCGCAACGCTAGATGTCTATGACCCAAAAATACTTGTTTCTGAAGAAAACGTCGTTTACGTTTCCATGCAGTATAGAGTGGCGTCACTTGGATTTCTATTTTTCGATACACCCGATGTTCCTGGAAATGCTGGACTGTTTGACCAAATAATGGCTTTACAATGGGTCAAAGATAATATAGGTTACTTTGGCGGAAATCCACATAACGTTACCCTATTTGGAGAATCAGCAGGTGCTGTGTCGGTTTCTTTACATTTACTTTCGCCTTTATCAAGAAACCTATTTTCTCAGGCTATAATGCAGTCAGGTGCTGCCACAGCCCCCTGGGCTATTATTTCTAGAGAAGAAAGCATTCTGCGAGGAATTCGTTTAGCAGAGTCTGTTCAATGTCCATTTTCGAGAACTGATATGGGACCTATGATTGAATGTTTAAGAAAGAAAAGTGCAGTTGAACTTGTTAACAATGAGTGGGGTACATTGGGTATTTGCGAATTTCCATTTGTGCCCATAATTGACGGTTCGTTCCTAGATGAGATGCCTAAACGATCACTTATTCATCAGAACTTTAAGAAGACTAATCTCCTGATGGGCTCTAATACTGACGAAGGGTATTACTTCATTTTATACTATTTGACGGAGTTGTTCCCTAAAGAAGAGAATGTAGGTATAACTCGCGAACAATTCATTCAAGCCGTGAAGGAACTGAATCCTTATGTTGATGACATTGGAAGGCAAGCTATAACGTTTGAATATACTGACTGGTTGAACCCTGATGACCCAATAAAAAATAGAAATGCCCTAGACAAAATGGTAGGTGATTATCATTTCACTTGTGGCGTGAATGAGTTTGCTGACAGGTACGCAGAAACTGGGAATAACGTTTATACATATTACTACAAGCATCGTAGTAAGAACAACCCATGGCCTTCTTGGACAGGCGTGATGCATGCAGACGAAATAAATTACGTTTTCGGAGAGCCTCTGAATCCTGGAAAGAATTACTCGCCTGAAGAAGTGGAATTTAGCAGACGGATCATGAGATATTGGGCGAATTTCGCAAGAACAGGGTATGTTATTATTTTAACTACCTATTATTGAATAGTACGAATTTATCGTGCGCGTTGATTGCACGATTAAAGTTAAAGTTTGAAAATAGCTAATATAACTGGTTTAAAATGTAAGTGAGTCAATTACCCAATATCAAGTTAGATGGAAATAATCCATAGTCTGGGTTTTTAGATTTTTGTGGTATAAGCGGATGAAATATAAATTATAAATAAATGTCTTTACAAAATAATAATTAAAGAAACAATGTTTCAGGAATCCTTCCCTTAACCCTAACGGCGAGATGACAAAGGTCCATTGGCCTCTCCACACGACCATCGGGCGGGAATACCTGACTCTTGCAGTCAACTCTAGCTCGATAGGACATGGGCTGCGAGTGAAGCAATGCGCATTCTGGCAAAAGTACTTGCCACAACTCATGGCTGCCGCAAGTATGTTATTGTTATCTTTTGTTGTTCTTTAGGTCAGAGAACGTCAAACAGAATTGGCGCCCGATTTAATGACATATTACGAGTACAAATTAGTATTAGTCCGCGGTTATGTTAAAATTACACTTTTCGAAATTATGTACATTAGGGAATCATATATATACATCGTTATGTAATCTGCACATTCGGATTACTAGTTAACTCAGGATCCACTAAGGGTTCTCCTGCAAAGTTTGCGAAGGTCAAAATGAAGTCGCTTCATGTATAACCTGACTTGTCCAATCCAGGATCGTGAACATAGGCACACCGCAGCCGGGACTAAAGTTTAGTAAGTTGATTATATTATAATAAATCTACGATAAATATTTTTTTCAGACAAGCCGCAACCGCCAGCAAACTGCACCAGCAGCGCGCCTTCATCCAGCCACATCCCGTACGACATTCTCGGGATTTCCTTGATCACCTCTTACGGTTTCACGCAAACCTTGTTCAATCACGTATAAATCTATATTGTAACTGTAATGATCAGAATTCGTTTGGGTAGTTTTATTGCTTGTAATGATATGGTAATCGCATACAAATAAACATGATATATGTAGGACTAATAATAGTGTTTGTGTCATAAATTTTACAAACTAAGTGAATTCTCTTATTATTAAGCTCAGTTTTAATGATCTTAAAATTATTTTACATGAATAAGGCACTATTGAGTCATAAAATATAATATCTATCTGTATAGATTGTTTGATCATATAAGGAAAAAGCGTAAGTTTAAGAGTAAAATCCATATCATTACAAAGTGAGAGCTACCCAAGCCGACCGAATTCTAGTTTATGAGCCTTCAGATCATCTGATTTAGTTCTATTCGCTTCGTAAGTCCAACGTCTCGAATTTTGTATTATATTATAAATAATGTGTGTATATGTTGCTGTCTTATGAATCTCTGGGATATTTTATTGATTGACTTATTTTTGTAATGATGTAATTATAGAAACTATATTTTTATTGTAAGCCATCTCTAGAGTTATATTGCGCTATACAGATCTTTCAATGGTGTCTTTTGTGACCAAGGTAAAGAAGATTTATCTGATGGTTATTAAATATGCCACTGAAATATCGGTTTTATGTCCATTAAATATTTGTCTAGATCGCCATTAAGTTCAATAACGTATAAGTGATGTAAAACTATTGTTTATGAATTAATGTTATAATCTATTTTAAAAGGAGTGATGTCTCCATCAACATATCACTTGTTAATAACAAATTATAGAATTACGTAGTAGTCGTAATTTTGTCATAGAAAATAAAATCTCTACATATCTTTCAGAGATTAGGAATAATGTGGAAATTTCTGCCAGGAAAGAATTGAATGTGTGAGTTTAAGTCTTCGTAAAAAGAAAACTTGAATGAAGATCTAGAACTTCTTAGATATGTATGACGAAATTTAGTGTGGCGAATAAGGAAAACGGAATGTTAGCTTTAACGCCTCTACTGCAATACATATCACGCAAGGCATAGAGTATCTAAGTTCAATCTAGCCTTAGGGTAAGTTAAGTGAATAAGCTAGATCATTTCACAACTCAGTAGCGGACCAATATTAGAAAGTTGTACGTGTAATAATGGTTCGTGTATTTGGCACAGAAAAAGTTGAAAAGAGACAATGAAAGTTATAGCGATGTGAACAAAATTGAAACAAATAATGTGCCTAGTGATATTGAAAACGAAAAGGGAAATAACAATAAAGTTATTGATGTTATTGGATACAAACAATCAAAGAATCAACTAGTATATAAAAAGTGTGGTATGAGATGTACAGTCGATAGTATATCTACTGAATGTGTTAGAACTTACAAAATTAGTACCTTAAAGATTAGGGTCGATACATCTAGTTTAGAGAGCGTAGTGCCGGTTCAGCTTTCAAATATTGGTATAAACTATTTAATAGATGAATCTTTACAATTCAAGATTTAAGAGATAAAAATATTAGTACAATATTGTAAGTTTAAAGTAATCTTGCAAGCTGCGTCATAGATAAAAAAAATATTCCATTGTTGTAAATATTGTATTGGGTGTTAGACTACGTAGAAGCTCGTATTTTCGTTGTTTTATTTCTAAACAACTCTTGCGAGTAGCTCCCAGCTGCTCTATCTGTTGTGAAAGACGATACATGTGAAATAAGCGCTAATTGTATTGTAGATGAGGCTTAAGTTCCCTTTTTTTTGTAACTATGTTGTTGCCTCTTCGCATTGGCTAATATTTTACCAATGAATAGAAATAAAATAACAATTCTATACTGTAAAGTTCTTAATTAATTTGTATTTTTGGCCTGATTGAGAAACTACTTACTTAATTTAGTGCCTATACTATTTTATGCATTTAATTATCTTTTGTTAAATCTTATAATGAAATGTGAAACATTTAAAGTGTTTTTTTTTATTATATTTAACTTTGTTTGGGACAGATATTTTAATCATAATCTTATCGTAATCTAGTCTCTTACATTTATTATTATTAGTCATCTTAGGTCATTGGTATTTTATTTTACAACGCGGAGAGGGTACATTAGAAAGTTGACCTTGAAATCGGTATCAGATGGTTGATTATTTAAAAATGATTGCAATGATAGCACTGGAATTAAATATTATAAGCATTTGTTATTAACAATCAAATGTAGATAAGAATCTTGGCTTACAACTTTGGTACATTATTGTTTTCAAAAGAATGTGAAAAAACGGTTACGAGTAACCTTTAATTATGAAACCGGTATCAAGTTCTACTAACTAACTACGTTATAAGTGTATAATCTTATAAATTTGTACATAACACAAGACTATAGTATTAAAAAAATGCTGTATGTATGAAACTGTTTTTTTAAATGTCAGATTTCTACCACAGTAAATGTTGGTTATATTCATACAAAGACTAAGTGAAAACTTTTAATATTGACATGAAATAATGCAGCTTGTGTAATATAAAAATTTATAAGATTTTACACGTACAGTGGGCGACCTAGAGAAGTATACAAACGCATTGTGCATTCTTATTGTGGTAGTATACATTTCTATGCAGCTCACTCTATTCAATAAGGACTGTATTCTTCATTCGCTGATGTTAGGTACCTAATTGTAACATAGTCGTAATTGTTAGTTCACGTTTGATGTTTCACGAACTACGCTTATTTTAACCTGCGTATGTAAACCTATAGAGTGCCTCTTGTTCACTTTTATATATATTGATATAACACTATAAAATAGGTTTAACTTGTAGGCGTAGACGCGTTACTTCTTAACATATCTGCACTCTTTGATTTACGTTATGTGATATTGAAAGGCCAACGAAATCGCGTAGTGCCAAAGGTTGATGTTGAAATGGTTCAGGATCAATGTGTGTTTCTGATGTTAGGCGAGATATATGGAAAAATAATTAATTATTATGTATTTTGTGTTTTAAAAAGAAGTTAAAGATGCTCGTTAAAAACATAAATAACGATTACAGTTAAAACTCTTGACAATACATTGAAATGTTTTTAAGAAATGCGAATAGAAAATTTACTCAATTTAGAAGCTCAACAATTGAGTAGGTAAATAAGAGTTTGACGACTAGTTATTGGAAATTTTGTTAATATTAATGTCTTAAATTTATTCGTTTCAAATAAGGGATTGAGTGTAAAGATAGCACTTGTGTGTGGTGTCAACAAATTCTTTCAAAACATCAGAAATACATTTAAATCTGTGGTTATAGTAACTGTTAAATATTTTCTTCCAACACATAGTGCAATCGAGCATTGTATCATAATTTTAAATTTCGGTATTAGAAATACTCAATTAATGTAAATAAATATTATTATCTTGACTTTCATTACATGACATAGCAAAATGACATCAACGCTTAAGTAGTAGGTATTGAAAAATAAACATATTAATATACATTTATCTACAAAACTCCAGAAAGTTATATCAAATTTCTTACTTTATTTTCTCTTTTGAACTATACAAAAGATAGCGTAAAAGCGAATAATGCGACAAAGGTTACCTATCTTTAATCATCTATTTTGGCAACAAAACGATGTAACTTTATTAAATAATGGATATAAAATTGTTGAAAAATTTAAATTCTTGTCGGAGCAAATATTTAAAAAACCATATTTACTTACATTATTTGAGTGACTTCTTTTCAGAGTTATATTGTTCAAAGAAACTATTTAAACAGAAAAATAAATGTAAATCAAGCATTTGGAATATTTGCTGATAGTGAATTTTAAAAAAACGTAATAGGAAAAGCTATAACAGTATCATTATAGTTCAGTTTAAATAGTTTCACAGTGGTTTCTCCAGTCATTGGTCGGGATAAGGTAAAATCACAGCAAAAGCGACGCCAAGACAATAAATATATTTGGAAAATTTTGCACAAAATCTTGTAATATATTGATTTAATTTGAATATTCTGCTTTTGAGTCACCTAGAGACGATATAAAGATTTCTTGAGTTAAATCTGCACTTAGGAATAAGTTGGTGTCTCAGTACTTAACTTCGGCCCATACTTTAATCTGTTCCTTTCGACAAAAAAAAAACCAAAAAAAAATCATTAACATAAACATTTGACAACGCATTATTAGAGATTGCGTTCGCTATCTTAAATCATCTTACCTAGCATATAGAGATCAAACGCACACACATTTTAAACAAAAGAAAAAAATCCAAAAAAAATATTGTGTTAAAAAGTGTTGGGATAATTGTTCACTCTTCATTTTTATATACCTTTAAAATTTAAAAAGGGATCCCACTTAGGGATAAGTCCGCCTTTTTCTTGTGTTTTACTTTTTTTTATGATGTTCTCTTTTTGAACCATTTTAGCAGTGTAGATTTAATTTAAGGAATTTTCCGTGGCAATGAAAACATACATGTAATTGGCTTCGACTTTGCTTGCCTATTGTATACTTAAGGCCTAAGCCGACAGTAAAGCGCTTCGTAAGGCCTACTGCATCGCATTATTTTTTAGTCAAGTTATCTTTTAAAATTCTAATAGTAATGTTTCCAGTATGTTACTAATAATAAATAAGTGCTATGATGGCATTATTGAATGTTTGCAACATTTGTGTTTAATTATAAAAATAAATGCTTGTATATAACAATAGTTTCATTCACGTGTGATTGTCGTGACCTTCGCTTCGTATGGAGTTTTAAATCTTGTTAGTCTATTCCAGAAAGTTGACTAGGCATACATTTACCTATCCTAGCTATATACTTGAAACGCAATTATCAAGTTTTCACATTTAGACAGCCTCTGTGGCGCGGCGGTAGTACGCTTGTTTGTGACATCGGAGGTCCCGGGTTCGAATCCCGGCCAGGGCATGATGAGAAAAGAACTTTTTCTGATTGGCCTGGGTCTTGGATGTTTATCTATATAAGTATTTATTATAAAATATATTATCGTTGAGTTAGTATCTCGTAACACAAGTCTCGAACTTACTTCGAGGCTAACTCAATCAGTGTAATTTGTCCCGTATATATTTATTTATTTATTGGTGTCAAGACATCCCCAAGTCGTTCTAGTTTCAAGTTACGGGTTTCTCTTGAGTCGCTAGGGTATTTAATGACTATAAGTCTTTTCACTCATTTCGGTGATCGCTGCACATATTTATTTATGTATATTGTTTACTTATTGTAGTTTTTTAGATGTTTATTATAATTTTCTTATTTTATTTTTTGTGTAGGTATAAAAATGTTTATTTGGTTTGATCCCACATAAACTTCTGTCATACCCAATGGTCGACCCCCGGGCTCCTCTCCAGAGAGGCGAGGGTTTAACAGGGACTTATGGTAGGAGGAAGTAGAAAAGATAATGAGAGATCTTAAGAGCTGGCTCATTGTGTGTTATTGAAATTGAAATTTGGTACCCCACATGTGTCCATTCATCATAACCGTTTAATTAATATAAACAGTAGATCTGTTTTGATATGATATCTCATGAATTTTAATATTATCTTGTAATTTTTTAGGTATGTGATTAATATAAATCAGGGGAAATTGATTGTGTACATGTCGCTGTAAAATTTTGAAATCATATTAATATATGATTTTTCTAGAAACCGACATCACACCAAGGCACTTTAAAATAGAACCACTCCATACCGTTCTCATGGATGTCGTAAAAGACGACTATAGGCTTATAAACTTGAGATTCCTCTTGAATGCAACGGGATGGCAACCTGTGATTATTTGAATCTGAATTTCATCATGAAGCCATACAGTTGAGCGTGGTCTTTCAGTCTTTCAGTCTTTTTGGGTCTCTGTTTATCCAGCGGCGGATATGGACGTGATGACTATGTGCATGTGTAATATCTTTTCCGATTTGACTGCGACATTTCATTTCAATATGCAAAATAAAGCAGGTGTTTTAATGACGCAAGCACATATCACACCAGAAGACTGTGACTACAGGCTCTGCCTACGCCGTAAGGAATAAGGACGTGATGATTGTGTGGTATGTATTAATGAAATGCCGGTATTTCTGAACCGATTACTGAAATTTGGTATTTTTATAGTTCTAATAATGTTAGCCAGAAATATATGATTTTACATGACTTATGCTTATTATTTTACTTAATCCGAAGACACTGGGTCGAATCCCGGCCTGGGCATGATGAGAAATGAACTTTTTCTGATTGGCCTGTGTTTTGGACGTTTATCTATATAAGTTTTTATTATAAAATATTAGTATCGTTGAGTTTATATAGTAAATATTTATTTATTATACAGTGGGTCCAGGGTTTGAATCCCTACCAGGGCATGATGACAAATGAACTTTTTCTGCATGGCCTGGGTTTTGGACGTATATCTTTATACGTATTTATAATAAAATATAGTATCGTTGAGTTAGTATCTCGTAATTTGTCTCTTATTTAGTTATATTTATTAATTTATTGGTATTATTCATATGTATCACATCATTTGTGCAGTTACATTGGCATTCTCTGTGGCCTTTCAGTATTTTCGAGACTGTCGGCTCTGTGTACCCCGTAAGGGATAAAGACGTGATTGTATGAATGTCGTCTTCTACTATAACTTAATCACAATGAATATAATATTCAAATTAGTAAAATCAATCACTGTAAGCCTATTTGCCATTTTATCTTTCTTTATCACCGAATTAATATATCAAATTTGATAAACTCTTGCAATCTCCCCCCAATCACAGGTGAATTTTTAGAGAGATTGTGGCCACGTAAGTTAGAAGTTAGAACATTGATCACGTACATACATATAATCACGTCTATATCCCTTGTGGGGTAGACAGAGCCAACAGTCTTGAAAATACTGATACGCCACGTTCAGCTGCTTGGCTTTATGATACAATTGATGAATAAGAGTGCAGACATCCCAGGTATATAATAGTACCTACGTATGTTAGAACTTATATATCACCATAATCTTGTCATATGATATTTTTATTTTGCAGGAAGCCAATTAATTACGTTTCAGATATTATCTATTAATCCGTGTAGTATATAAAGTCCAGTTTGTTTATTCAAATTTAAATTGGCGTTTGTACTCGTGAAATTCATTAGGTAAGGAGAGTCATGTCCGTCAGTCATGTTAAAATACTCAGTTTGATATGGTTTTGGTGGTGCGATATTAGTAAAATTGATTAATTTAGGTATTGTGCATAATTTTTAATTTCAACGTTAGAAAGAATGATAAGAATAAGAAGAGAAATAAGAATATGACGAAGTAATAGCTTCAAGTCAAGGTCAAAAGTCACCTGCAAAACTTATATATCACGAAGTGTCACTTTCTTTTCCAAACAGTATATTGAATTGGACGGGTTTCATAATACACTGTATAAAAATTATCTTTACTAACAAAAAAAATATAAAGATTGGGAAATTATTGCACATTTACATGAATTATTGCACATTTATCATTGCAGATTGATTTAAACGTATCAAAATGAAAATCTTCGCGTTTGCTTTCGTCATTCTTCTGGCAGGAGTTGGTGCTGTGCCCAGCCTCAACCAGGTGGCTACTGGTAAGTGTCCATTGTCATTTCATTCTGTTAAAACTAAATAAACTTACATGCATCATGACTCTTGCCTTTGTGGCAGAGTTAACTCGCAAAAACTCTAAGGTCACGTTCAAATTGGTAATGTTAATTGAGCCTTTCGTGAAGTGATTGCAAAACTGAATTTCTGTATTTCTTATTCACTATTTCATCCAAAAAGGTTAGAACTCACTCTAGGTTAGAGAGATAACAACCAGGTGGACTAATTGTATGTATATAGACTTGAATTAAAAAAAAAAAACTTTAGAAAATCACCTACATGCTACTCTTCTAAAAAACTAATCAAAGATTTTAATGCAGATGAGGTTGCCGCCAAAGCCAACGCGCGCTTCATCGAGGGTATCATAGCTGATGCTATCGGCGATGTAGCCCAGGGCATCAGGGATGCTGGTCTGGATCCCCTCAATATCGAACAGCTGCAAGAAGTTTACAGGCTTCCCGTCACTGAGTGAGTTATTATTCTTGTCTCTCTTTCTTATTCCTCCTAGCTTTAGTTCCGGTTGCAACCTCATTTCTCTGGAGAGGAGTTGTTTTACAAATCAATTTTTAAATAAAAAATGCATGTTTTTCGATTCATAGCACATATCAAACCTTTTTAAATAGGACTGACTGAAGAAAGAAGAGTAAAACCAACATGGTTCTAATTTACAATCGTGGAATGAGTTTCTTATTAAACTATAAAGGATTGAATATTAGTGATGAATTTCTTAATCGGGGCTTCGTGGAAACTTATTGAAAAAAAAATAAATTGTTACTAAAATAATATTAAGGTTCTTACGTACTAGAGAATACTCCTGTTTATTTCATCAAGTTTCTTATGGGAATTTCAATGTGAGGGCTGTTTTAATTATTTTTTTAACGTTTACAGTCTCGTGAACATCGAGGGTATCGTTGAGAATCTGTCTTCCACCGGCCTCAGCAACATCATCATCGAAAACGCTAATTATGGCATCCTCACCTCCAGGCTTCGATTGACTGTTGCTCTTCCAAGAATCTCTGTCAGCGCTGGTAAGTGTATCTATCTTATTTGTGTTATCTTTGACTTTTTCTTTTGAGTTGTGAATTTATTTAACAAAACTCGTGTTGGCATCTCGCTTTATTAGTTTTTGAGAAACAGATAGAAACTTAAAAAATTTTGTAACGTCTTTGATTTTGTAAAGTGAAGACTTATGCGTAGGATAAATTGATATCATTATTATTATGGGTTATGAATATATGTACAATTTTTCTCTTACAGATGCTGCCGATGTTGATTCAACAATCTTAGGATGGAACTTTAGAGCTGGTGTCAGTGGCAGGTTAGTATTGATTTCAATCTCAAATCTATTAGCGTAGTTCTTAGGGTAAAATCAAAAGGTACTTTTTGGTAAATGACATGAACTAGTGTAGCAAATAAGTTTCTGAATAAAGGCGTTGTCAGTAACATGTTTCGTCAGTACATTTCTTGAAAAAAAAAATATTTTCATGTTCGTATATAGTGATATTACTCGAACATAGAAGATATCCTTAGGATTTAAAGAAATAATAATAACACATCTAAATTATTCTATCGTTGCAGCCTGGAAATTTTGGAGCCCCGAGTGGCCGTAGATGTGCGTATTCAGCTCGGTATCATCTCTGGCATCAGCATCCGCAGTCTCGACATCGACTTCTCTTTGGGAGGCATTGAGGTGAGTTTTTTTTAAATATCTTATCATGTTCTTAGTCACATCATTATTGCTACACTTTTATAAAAAACCTTGTAATCAACCCTTCCTATAAGGTTGGAAGCATTTTTGTTTGTCGATTATGACATATTAAATAGATGGAATAATCCTATTTCAGCCTCGAATTGATGTGATAGTAACTCTAAATTTGCCAATTAGGTTAACATAATCAATGATCAAATAAATCACTTATGAGTTGCAAAAAAATTATGTATTTTTTACCTTTTACTTGGAACCCAACCAAGAATTAAGAATTTTAAATTGCAAGTGGCTAAAGCGATAAATGGAGTTGAAGTACTTATCACAAAAATTTTCTATAATATTTGATGTGATGATATAACTTTTTCTTTTTTTAGTCTGATCTGAGCGTCAGCATTCAAGGAAATGACTACAGCAATGCCATCAACACCTTCGCCGGAGAAACTCTGCCCAATGCTCTTGCTAACCACCGGGTAAGTTTTGTCTATGATGTATTTGTTTGTAAACTCTTTATTCCACAAAAAAATAAATCACACAGTTAATAAATAAAAAAAAATCGGTTGTTGTAACAAGATCCTATGGTTAATCGCTCTATTCAAAAAACAATTTGATAAATTTTATAAATATACGAAGATCTAATATAACAATGTAAAAGGTGTTATGAAAATTTATTACTTATACTTGTGTATGGCCCAGTTATTTGATTATTATTCAGTTTTGTAATTTTGATATTTCTACTCTCACTTCAATTAGTATCTTTCATAAATTTACTTAATTTTTTTCCTGCATTGTAACTAAAATTAAATATAAACTTTGGTTATAAAACTTAAATATAAAGTCTCCTACAATTCTTCAATGGCCCATTCTATTCTTAATATGGAGATATGATTTTAATAGAAAATAGCATTTGTAGTTCGTGTCTTCAATTATCGGCAATCATCAACGCTGACTGTACTTTGGAGACAGTTACTTGATATAGATACATGTGTTCTTCGGGTATCATTATCATCGATTCTTGAGTCAAGAGATTCGTCATCGTCCACGCCTCCCACAACCCTGGAACTTGCTGATCAAATTCTACTTTCTGTCTTCATGTTTAACATTCTATCTCTTTCCAGGCCGAGATCAACGAACTTCTGGAGTTCATCGTCCTTCAGATCGCTGAAGACTTGTGAAGAATCAAGTTCAATTTGTGTACATAAGTGAAGACTATAGGCTTAAGCTGTTTGTTTTCCATGTAAATAAATACTTCAACTAACATCGAAATGACTGAAACATTGATATTTATATATTGTACTTAATTTATAACTTTATATACAGGATTGTACATATATTTTATAAAAAGTGACATTAAAAATTTACAAATACAATGCTTTTTTCTGTCGTCCAATAATTTTTCGATTGTCCAAACCAGAAATGTTAAGATTTATTAAGATAACTCCTATTCAAATCGGTGCAATTACAGACTATAACTCCGTTTTAAAATTTTGTTGTTTTCTCAAGAATGTTATTATTAACAACATGTCGTCATAATACTGTGATTGATAGAGAATTAAATTAATCGTCTGATAAGTTTGACCAATTAAAAAAGATTTTAATAATTGACAAACGATTCGATAATCCATCATCTGAAGATAAGGCATTTAAGTCTTAATGATATTCATTTTATCATTCATGTTAAGGGCGTGGTAACACAGTGAGTTCCCTGAACGTGCAGGTTCCCTCACAATGTTTTCCCTCACGTAAGACTACCGGTTAGTATTTAAACTAATGTATAACATGACTTCGAAAATAGTTATTAATAATGGCCGAGGTGGGAATTGAACCTACGTCTTTTTATACGCATCACGCATTTTAACATTACCGATTCGACCACTCACGTCAAAAAAATTACGTATCAAGATTGTTTACTTTTACGTAAAAAATGGACCCACATACCTACATAATTTATTTTAAAAAATGGTGGTTTATATCCTACCTTGGTTATGCCATCGTGAATGAATAACGTTCATTAGTTGGTAAGTTAAGAGTGCTTACCGGGAATGCCTCGTGACGAAATCTGCACATCCAGGCAACTGAATAAGCAACCATGACCATAATAACCATATATACACAGAGCTAACAGTCTCGAAAACACTGAAAGGCCACGTTCAGACGCCAGCTTAATGATCAAATTGAGATTCAAATAGTAACAGGTAGCAAGTCCATCGTCCGAAGCAATAATCTCAAGTCCCTTGATAGTCTTTTACAATCTGCACGGAAAGATAAGCAACTGGCAAACACAATGTTTTTTTTTTCATAACCAGACCAGCATGGAAGTTTGCACTAGACTTATGTGCATCTATAAACTTAGTCGCTTGTTACGACATCCATTACTTAGGAATTTTATTTTGATTAAAGAAATGCACGTTTGTGTCAAAAGATTAATATAAGCTTGTTAAAAACATGTAGATATCATCGAATGAAATATCTTATTGCATAGCGTAGATTACGATGTTACAATTGTATTAAATGTGATTATATTATCAGTTTATTCACAAGTGTTTAGCTCGGTCACCTGTGTTATTCGTGTAAGAGGACATTTTTTTTCCGTATAAGGTAGGAATTTCGAAGTGATCGCATTTAATAGTAAAGTATCCTTTGTTAAGCTTTGACAGGAAAGGCTTTGATCCGTAACACCAAAATAGGTACAATACCCATTTGGAGCTATAAAAAAACTTAAGATCTTGTTCCTATCCTGGTTCATTAAAAAAATACAAATCTATCCTTAGCGTTAATATTTTCCAAGACATTACTTAGGTATACAAAATTATGTAAATTAGATTAGTATTTTGGTATTTAGTAGTAGTTATAAGCTTAAGTGCCGTGTGGTTCCAGGCACCAATAGAAAAAAGAATAGGACGACCACTCCATCTCTTTCCCGTGGCTATTGTAAAAGGCGACTAAGGCATAGGCTTATAACTTGGCATTCATCTTCTAGGCGCTGGGCTAGCAACCTGTCACTATTTGAATTTCAATTCTATCATTAAGTCAAGCAGCTGATCGTGGCCTTTTGGTCTTTTAGAGACTGTTGACTCTGTCTTCCCCGAAAGGGATATAGATGTGAATATATGTATGTATGTATAAGCTAAGGAATCTCTTGCTTGTTAACTCCTTCAGGATTTTTCTTACAAAGTTTTAAGCTTAACATTAGGACTGAAGACTGAGGTTTGAACTCAATATTGATATCAATTTATAGAGTTGAAATGAAAGCATTCTGGATATGTTCCGCTTTACTCAGTATGGTAGCAGCTATTCCGTTGCAAAATACCAATATCGAAGAAATTTTAAGAAATGGTAAGTACCTATTTTAGAACGACACTATCTCTTTATTAATAATACAGGTATTAAACGCACACGAAATGTTTAAATTTATCTCTTCTTATAGTAAATGACAAGCGGTCTCCGAGCCCCTAAGCTTATAAGGGCTGAGGGTGCAACTGGGAACACGCCATGATGAGAGAGAGAGAGAGTAGTTAATTACAAGGGCAAAATTAATCTCAAGAAGAATGGTAGTCTTTAAAAATCCTTCTAGAAAGATTTTATAACATGACCAAACAAACTTTATCATGTAAAATCATTATTGGTTCACGGCGTTAGGCGGACCTAGGGTCCTAAACAGAGTGATAGGGTTAACCCGCATATAATGATATGCAGACCAAACACACGGGTTACAAATTAAATATATATATTTGCATTGTAACAATCACAAGCACGACCCGATTTCGATGTAGTTACCTCAAAAAGAAATGGCAAGCAAGAAGCAATTGAACAAACGTGACAAATATTTTCCTTAGAACCATCATTATTTGGGTTAACTGGAAGTTATCCCAATTGGGATAAGTCCGCCATTGTACATATTTTAAATTCTAGGAACTGTATTATATCATATTTTTTTTTGCGCAACTCTTTATTGCACAAATAAGATATGATTAGGTATTATTGAATATGATTTACAGACAAACAATTTTCCAGATAATCCCAGTGCATTAGAATCCATTATTTTAAATTTGATTGAGGATCTAAGAGAAACTATCTACAATGGTTCTGAAGACTTACCGGTGTTAGACCCGCTGTACATTGATGAGCTCACGTTGACTGACGAAGACGTACCTCTGCCTGGGTAAGGATTGTATTCAGCATTATACATACTTACTAGCAGACAAAGTGCCGCCTGCGCTGGTACGGCCACGTCTAGCGGAAGACTGTGGACTCTCTGGGAAACAGATACTATGCCACTTCAACAAACAATAACAAGGTGCAGCCGAAGAGATCCTGGCTTGAAGTCGCTACAGAAGAGTCGCTTGCCAATGGTTTTAAAACTGGAGACGCTGCGAACTAGACAAAATAGGACAAAAAACAAAAACCCCGAAGCATTGAGGCGGAGGGTGCAACTGGGTGCAACTCAACAAGCAAAGACGAGAGATAAACTTAACCGTGGCTTTACTTTTATACACGAATTTGTATGTATTTTACTTAATATATGTGTTATCTTCGTTTTCCCCTTTCCAGTGCACACTTACAGTTGAAAGACACCACTGTCCAGAATTTGGGCAGCTTCGTGGTGGACGAGATTTCTGTATCGTCACTGCTCATCATCAACAGGGTACACCTTTCAGGGTACATCCCTGTTATCGACGTCGATAATGGTAAGCAAATTATGTCAAACAATCTTCTTCCTCTTGACTTTAGTCCCGGTTGCATCCTCACAGCTCTGGAGAGGAGCCCGGGATATACCTTTGATCATGGACCCTGAATTGGGCCGGTAAGGTTTTTACACGAAACGACTCCCGTCTGACTTCTGCAATCTTGGCAGGTAAACCTAACCCGTATTGGATTGATCATGGTTATTCATCCAGTTGCCTGAATGTGCAGGTTTCCTCACGATGTTTTCCCTCACTGTTTAACAATAAATATCGTGAACAATTTTAATAGGTAAAGTGTGTCTGTACGTTGAAGATGAAGACTCTATAAAATCCGCTGAAAGTACTTTAATTATTGATAGAACAAATAATTTTATCAATCGGCAATTTCCTATAAAACATTTTTGTAATATTGTAGACAAATGTAGTAAAATGAAAATAATAAAAATCAACTTTTTTTCCTACTCAGACAAATAAAATTGTTTAGTATTTAATATTTCATTCATTCAGTAAAGAAGATTTATTTGCCATTCAGTGTTAGCTCATATAAGCAGATATTACATTTTATTGACAAGTACCTCTCAAGCTTATCTATAGAGACGAAAATAGAGATGTCAGTCTGTTTATTCAGGTCATCGAACTCCCAATCGTACAAATATCTCATTTAATATCAATAGATTTGCAAAGCTTTCGAAAAAACGATGGTATCCATTTTATTAAAAGGAATATCATGTTGATTCTGAATTCCAAGATTTCTCGAGAGTGGTCAAATATTTGTCTTATTACGAAGCCGATTGATTGTCTGCGTTGAATTGTATTGGATTTCTTTAAAAAAAATAGTAATATTCACGTCTATATCCCTTTCAGGGTGGACATAGCCAACAGTATAGAAAAAACTGCACGTTCAGCTGTTTGGTTTGGCTGAACGTGGCCTATTAGTCTTTTCAAGACTGTTGGCTCTGTCTACCCTGCAGGGGATATAGACGTGATTGTAAGTATGTATGAACCACGTCTTAGAGTACCGTGCAGGATAACATATCGATAATCGGTTGACAGTTGATACGTTTGTCTGTCAGTACCGCGATAGTTTTACAAATAAGTATTATGCATGTGTATTTTATAAAAAATATATATGTAATGTAGCTATTTTTTTCAGGACATTACGATCTTTCCGTATCAGTAGCGGGATATAGCGTATTCGGCGCTGGCAGATCAAGGTAACTTATTCTTTTGAGCATATTTATAATTAGTCCAAGTTGAATCCTCACCTCTCTGGAGAGGAGCTCGTGGTATGCGTTTAACCATGAATTTTAGATTGGGTGAGTCAGGTTTTTACACGAAGCGACTCCTATAATCTGACCTCCGCAACCTTTTGCAGGTAAACGTAACAATTGGATCCATGATTACACATCCACTTGCCTGAATATGCTGGTTTCTTCACGATGATTTTTCTTCACCGAAAGATATATAGTCACGTGTATACACACATATATCGCTTGCGGGTTAGACAGAGCTCACAGTCTTGAAAAGGCTACGTTCCGCTGTAAGGCTTCATGATGGAACTGAGATTCAAATAGTGACACGTTGCTAGCTCATCGCCCACAAGAGGAATCTCAAGTTTACAAACCCTTACTTAGTCATTAAATTACATGACGATTATTCTAGACTCTTCAATAAATACGATGAACAAAGAAAGCAAAATCCCGAGACATTGAAATAAAATAGAAACTGTTCTTTTCTGCTTATAGCGCCATTTCTATAAACATACATATAATCACGTCTATATCCCTTGCGAGCTAGGCAGAGTTCACAGTCTTGAAAAGACTAAAAGGCTACGATACGCTGTAAGGCTTCATAATAGAATTGAGATTTAAATAGTGACAGGTTGCTAGCACATCGCCTAAAAGAAGAATCCCAAGTTTATAAGCCTACCCCTCAGTGCCATATCTCGACGAAGATTGGCGACCTTCATGGCTATTTTACGAGCCAACTGACTCATAAATACTGAAAGGCCACGTTCAACTTTAGTTCAATTTATACTGCAATAGAAACTGAATGCACATTAACGTCAACTGTTTAGTGTTGTGCGTTATTAGGTACTAATGACATAACTCGTTGTATATAACGGTTCTCATATAAATAAATTACCCTGAACAATGTATTCTCTCGTCCACATGTCTATTCTAAGTTTGGATAGTTGTGAAGTTGACGTTGTTGAAGAAAATGTTACAGTGCAGTTTGTTACCGCTTCTTCTGCACTGACGCTTTGGAAGTGGCAGCAGACTTAGTTTTAAGTAATTTATTTGACGTCAACCAATGTTGTGAAACCAAAAATAAATTACAATTATTAGCCGATATGAAGTATCCTACAATAATGAATAAAAATTTTGAATTTGAATTTTGTTGCACTATGGAGGAAAAAACACCACCTTAAATAAATGTTACCACAGGACTTACAGCGTAGTGTGGGGCTAATTCTTAATAACCCAAGATATTCATTCATTCATTCATATTATAGTCATGTCTATATCCCTTGTGGGGTATAGAGCCAACAGTCTTAAAGAGACTGATAGGCCACGTTCAGCTGTGTTTATGAAAGAACTGAGATTCAAATAGTGTCATTTTGCCAGCTCATCGCCTAAAATAAGAATGCCAAGTTTATAAGCCTATCCCTTAGTAGCCTCTTACGACATCCATGGGAAATGAGACGGAATGGTCCTATTCTTTTTTATATTGGTGCCGGGAACAAAGACATTTCAACCTCAATGTGTGTTTCAGACTCAAAATCATCAACCCAAGAATAACAGCAGACCTTACAATTCAATTGGGAATTATAAGCGGTATGACGCTCACTCAATGTGATGTCAAATTTAATCTGGGTGCTTTTGAGGTGAGTAATTTTAGCATACTTTTTATGTATACTTTATGTACTTTTATGGCGTAGCGGTAGTGCACTTGTCTGTGACACCGGCGGTCCCGGGTTCGAATCCCGGCCAGGACATGATGAGAGACGAACTTTCTCTGATTGGCCTGGTTCTTGGATGTTTATCTATATTAAGTATTTATTATAAAATATAAAATATACTATATTTGAGTTAGTATCTCGTAACACAAGTCTTGAACTTACTACGAGGCTAGCTCAATCTGTGTAATTTGTCCCGTATATATTTATTTATTTATACACTAGTTAAAGGCCGCAACTTCGTTCGTGTGGCTCAATGACTTTTACTAAGTCATTTCTATATTTCCTATAGTTTAGCTACAAAAGGATCACATCCTTCTCACTCTGGAGAGGATCCCGGGGTATGGCTTCGATTGTGGATACCGGATTCATTCATCTACATTAATTTACAAATTCAACTGCATTGTATGCAGATGGTTTAGGGTAGGTACTTTGCTTGCACAGTTATTAAGTTAAATATATCAAGTATTTTTTTTGTTTAAAGCCTGAAATTTCTGGATTATTCGGACACGAAGGCGCTAGCGAATTTGTCAACTGGTTCCTCCAGGATTTGGTGCCAGAACTTGTGATATTCTATGAGGTTTGTATTTTTAATATCAAAATATACAATTTAACATGATAGCTTTTTAAAAATAATTGACTCACAATTTTATCATTTTTTGTAGTTTTTGATCTACGTACAAATTTATACTTACTAAGTACTCAGGTAGTTAATATTGTATCAGGTTTAGTCAGGTTTCAAAAAGTCATCAAAATTTCTCATATCTTCATCCTGATCCTATAACATTTTATGTTCTTACTTCTTCAAAAAAATCTTATAAAGCTTTATTCAAATATTAAATGTAGTGGTAAAAAATTAGTTATATTTTATTTATAATTTTATTACAGACTGAAATAAACGATTTCCTCAGTGACGTGGTGAGAGACATCGTTTCGGACGCTCTGCCTTGACTGAAAATAAATAATGGAAGTGGAATTTTACAAAATAAACTTGTTTTAAGCGACGTTTTGTTTTTTTTTTTTTTCATAATAAGAATAAACATGTAGATACCGAGTGACTGACAGGCAACGTTCAGCTGCCTGAATGCCATTCAGCGTGAAACCTGTTACTGTAAATATTACTAATTAATTACACAATCTAAAGATAGATGGCGGTAACTGTATCTAAAGACAGTAATTTTACTTTTTAAAAGTCTCGATAAAATCAAACAATGAAGTACTCGTGAGTTTATTCCGAATTAATTTTAATAAGTTGATTTTCATTTAGGAGACTTTTTCTACTACATAACTATTTCATTTTTTGGTTCAGGCGCGTTCGCCTACTTTTGTTTGCTCCTTTTATTTCGGAAAACAACTGAACTGTCTCTCAATAAAGCTAAGAATAATCAAATATGAATTTTCTACTCACCTGATTTTTCGTTATTAAAGATGAGATGACTTCAGTAGGCGTGGTACTTAGTCAGAACTTTATACACGATTATTAAGCTTAGAAACACTGACACCAGGGCGTCCTTTGCTATCTTTCCCTTTGTTTTACACCATTAATCTTGATTCGAGTTTGATACTTCGATTCGGTAAGCAACGCGTAAAAAAGCCGTTGCCACAAATTAAAAAAAGGTTAGAAGAACATATACCTAAGTAACTTTAATGAATCATGAAAAATATAGCCGAATGTGAAAAAAACTATTCTTGGTTATCATTTTCCGCTCGTTCCATTATTTTTTCTTCAACTATAGTTTAAAAAATTCATCTCAAATTTTCGCTTAAATAAAGCAAAACGTAAACGTTAAAACACAACCAAAGAATAAAAAAAAAACAATAAAAGAAATGAATGAAGGACTGGAGCGTCCTAACTCCATGGACGAGAGTTGGCTCTAAAATTAAAGAAAAAGAAGAAGAAAAAGGGAATTGTACTGTTAGTTATTATGGGAGCAGTAACTTAGGCTACATATGTATAGTAAGTGTTGTGAGAGGTAATAAAAGACCAGGGTTAGTTTAACATACTGTACGCCCGCTCGGTGACCACGGATCATTGAAACATGATTCGAAATGTCCGAAATAAAATGAAGGTATGTTACGTGCGCGTTTAATACCTGCATTATTTATAAACGACACCCGAGCTAGATTGTCGGTGCACGCGATATATCACATTATTAAAGGTTTACAAATATCTAATGCATTTACAATCTTTTCATGCAAGTTTGCCAAGTAAGAGTACATTTGACCTGACCTTAAAGCAGATCCTTTCACCAAGGATAAGAGGAGAAAAAGAGAAAGAGAGAATCATGTCAATATAACTTCTGTTGTATAATTATTTTGTATTTCCTATAGACCACAAACCGTAAGTACATACCCAACTGTCGTAAAATTTTGATCAAGTTGCGCGTTTAGGTGTAAATATTATGAGCGCATTAACGAAATGTCTGAAGGATATTGGATGTTATTGATCTTCGGCCTCGTATTTACGACGAAAACCTTCGTGATTATGTTTTCTATCGATATAAATGAAAATCGAGAAGTTTATTTGATAAATAGTTAAATAAAAACGTACATACCTTGTTCAAATCCGGGATGTCCTAGCGAAAGGTCAAGAGTACCCGAAACCCATAAGTTTGCATGGAGAATTATGAATGTGGATGAAGCGAAAAAAGTAAACAGGGATCTTGGCAAGATGCAGTCTCTGCCTATCCCTCCGGGATAATTATCCTCTTATATATTATTACTTACTCCTCCTCTTATATAACTAATAGGATAATTATACCTATTTCCCGGATATGGTTTCCCTTTGATTTTATGTATGTATCATAAAAAACAACCACTCAGGAATTACATACTCGTAATAGATTTATTTACATACTATATTCAAATGAGACACGTTCATTTGGTTCCCTCCCAGTCATTTGAATAAGCTTCTTCAACCTCCAATCCTCATTATAATGATTATTCATAAAAATCTTAATAATTATCAAGTTAAGAACCATTACTTTTTACCAACCATAACTTTCTTTTTAGACTGGGGCATCGATTTCGAGTCCAGTCCAATATTATAACTGTGATTTATATATCGCAATTTGTAAAATCTCTTCTTATTTTAAAAGCTGCTTTTCAGCTTTTTAAGTAGAAGTTAATTGCGTAAAAGTGAAAAGGTCGAGGGGAAAGTAGAAAAATAACTCAGAAAAATAAGTAACGATCATAAATCGTTTTAAAGTCGTGACGTCACATTCCATCGCTGTCTAATTAGGCGTTTCGGTTCCTGGGATTTGAACGTTAATATTCTTGCCCACTTTTTTTTTAGCTTTTACCAGAAAATTTTAAAGATTACCGAAGCACATTTTTCCAGACATATTTACCAGGCGGAATTATTTTACCGTTTGAAATTAGTGTCGGCTAAGGCGGCTGAGGATGCAATTGAACTTGCAAAAGTAAAATATTTTTATTTTGTTCTTTTATTTAGATATCTGTCATGTTAGTCTTTTTATTTTTTCATTGTCACTATCTGAATTTCAATTCCATAATTGAACGTGGCTTTCAAGTCTTACCGAGAGGATTCGCTCATAATAGGTACATTGTATTATATGTAAACAAAAATTAATATCATGTACAATAATTGTAAAACTTATTGTGGGATTTTTATTTGGGAAGTTAACAATACACGTAAGGTAAAATAAATATACTCTTTACCTTCTGAGTAAACCCACTGAACACTGACATTTAATATAGATGTGTAATCATTTGAAAAATTGCATGAAAAAGCCTTTTGACTTGAACAAAATGGTTATTAATTCAGAAACGATTTATTTAAGAGGAGATACATGTCAATCCTTATTGTAGTTAACTCAGTGCCACCTGCAAATCTTTTCTCTGGGTGAAGTTATATACACAGTTTACAGGTTACCTGGAAGAGATTACTTTCAGTGATAAGGTGGCCTTTTGCTGCTATGTTTTTAGAATAGAATAGAATAGATTTATTTTCAAAATTGGATACAAGGTATCACTTATTGACGTCACATAATTTAAATCTAATTATAACTACCACCGCTTCCAAAGCGCATGTTTAGAAGAAGCGGCGGAACAAACTACACTGCAGCATTTTCATCGGACGTCAATTTACAAATATAGATCTCTTAAATCTAAATCGTGGACGAATGCACGTTGTCTATATTAAAAAACATGAATGAATGTAGAACTGATTATGTCAATATGAATAATTCGTCAAATAAAATAAAAATAAAGATAAAATAAAATATGTACATACTGTACAAATTATGTCAAGATCATATCAAAAATACACAAGCATTTAAGAGGCCATTATGTCAAGCTCGGGCCACACATGTTTATCATTAATATAATCCTCCGTGCTGTAATAGGCTTTCCTACAAAGCTCAACTTTAAAATACTTTTTGAATCTTGAAATGAATGATCATTTCAAGAACACTTTTTGGTAATTTATTATAAAATCTTATAAGTAAATATTTTAATACATGATTGTGAATTTGCTGTTTTTTATTGTGGTGCAATAAATAGTGAATTGTAGTGATAGATTGTAATGTTTTCATCTAACGCGCTACTTCCGAAGTCCGAATTTGATATTCAACTGTTACTCTTACTGAATATAATTTGTAAGATATATAAATCTAATTTACTCAATCGAGGATTCAACCGACACACATGGGAAGAGAAAGAAAGAGCCGAATTAAATTTTGTGGTTAACTTATTTTTTTGTAGTTTTGTTAGCTCAAACAAACAAAAACTTTATTCGGCTGCGTCAGATTAATAACATTAACCATTCCAGTCGAGGCAAATCGATTTGAATTATTTGTATATAATCAAAGGTATTTCCTCTTAATAAATTCCCGTAGCGGCAAAAGGCACAATTTCTGAAATGAGAAAAAGAAGATGAAGATTTTAAAGCAACCGTTTGTTATCTGCGTAACCTGTGATAAGTCGTTTTAATTAAAAATATATTTGTGAATTTGTATACGAGAGCTTTTAAAGAACAATGAATAAAAGATAATTATAAAGATTTCTGTCGTATTTGAACCCCAGCATTAGAAAATCGGCTTTGTTTTGCAAATAAAGGATGTTTTAAATTAAATTTTGCTAGCATTCATTTGCCTACAAAGTTGTATGAATAAACCGTTATATTTAGTTTTTCTCATTCCAACCCAGTCTAGTCATTTTTGCAAACATAGACCTCGCGATAATATTACGAGGTTTTTTTATATTTTTGAAGACTACTTACTTACTTAATATCTAAACTTGGACAGAAACAAAACATGCTACACAGTATTAACAAAGATTCCCACACTTTACCCTGACCGGGAATCGAACCCGGGACCTCCGTATAAATATAGAAAATCTATTTAAGGAACTTTACTCCGAACTGTAAAAAGGGTACATTTCAGGCAAATGGCTAATTTTCAGCGAATCCCGCTTTTCCGTAACATTCCACTTTCACCTTAGAATTGCCAGGTCGTATCCGCTTACATAACAAAGGCGTCGTATACGCCTCAGTCGGGAGTTTACGACTTCTTGGATGCAAATACGGTCACATTGAATTCCAAATTTCTTTTGTGTAGGATATAAAAAAAGGCTAAGGCGTATAAATGAACCATTTGATGTTTTATCACATTTGATGTGATATCATGGCAGTAATAATAAAATTTTAGACAAGTACATGGGAGAAAAATTAAAATAAATTAATAGTGAAGTTTTCATTAGATAATGTTGAATAGATTTTATTGAATATTAATAGATATTATGTCCGATATAAAATAAAAAAGTCTAGTCTAGCAAAGCGTCAGTGGTCGAATCGGTAAGGTGGCCGGTAAAAATGAGTGATGCGCAGAAACACACAGGTTCAAATCCCACCACGGCCATATGCCAATGACTATTTTCGAAGTTATGTACATACATTAGTTTGGATATTAACCGATGCCCTTAGGGTGAGGAAAAACATCGTGAGGAAACCTGCACATTCAGGCAACTGGATGTGTAATGGATTTCTTGAATCCAGATGGAAGTCGCTTTCTGTAAAAATCCTGACTTACTCAATCAAGAATCCGTGGTCAAAGGCATACCCCGGGACCCGGGCTCATCTCCAGAGCGGTGAGGATGCAACCGGGACTAAAGCAAGAATCACTCCAAGCTATTGGCATATTTCTCTTTTCACACTTAAAAGCTTACTGACTACTTCTTCTACTCCATCAGCTCCTATCGTCGTATGTATAACTAATAATCTCTTTACAGAACCACGATTTTTGAAAAAAGATTTTTATTTTTTAGCTGGACGAAAGTAGGAAATAATCAATGAAATTCTACATACTTATGTGAAACCACACATTCAGAGTGCAAATAATAAGGTGCTTATTATACTTAAGTCACTTACCGCTTACCAAATACCTCTAACGCTATAATTACCGCTTAATTACCGCTGACCGCTTACCGAGGCGCGTTCGCGGTAGCGTGGTATGTCATGACAAATATAGCAATATGTATTTAACTTCGAACTAATATTCATTATTATATTAAGACTGCGTTCATAATGCACTTTCTTTATAAGGATCTTAAGAATGCTTTCATTGTGCTGTTGTGGGTCAGTGAGGTGATTAAATAAATAAATATATACGGGACAAATTACTCAGATTGAGTCAGCCTCGAAGTAAGGTTCGAGACTTGTGTTACGAGATACTAATTTAACAATACTGCATTTCATAAAAAATACTTACTTATATAGATAACCATTCAAGGCCCAGGCAAATCAGAGAAAGTTCGTTTCTCATATTGCTCTGGCCGGGATTCGAACCCGGGACCAACTGTGACAAGAAGACAAGTACACTACCGCTGCGCCACAGAGGCCGGCACATATTATGCTTTCGTGGCTTGCAGAAGAGAACTTGATTCATCTCCTAGTGTTTGTTCTGTCTTCCTGAAAGACGAACCCCGGACTCCTTCAGTTCGGGATCCGTTTTCGACTTCAACCTGGGAGAAGGAAAGTCTTCTTATCACGTGGAATAATTGCTGCCTTACCACTATGATCTTTGAGCAGAGGAGTAAAACCCAAATTGAAACATAGTCACAAGTTTTGTAAGATTTTTTTCCTTAATCGCCTCTGTAATATCCATGTGCCGGTTCGAGGCACCCGCAACCTGTCACTATTTGAATCTTAATTCTATCATTAAGCCAAACAGCCGAACGTGGCCTTCCAGTCTTTTGATGACTGTTCTCTGTCTACCCCGCAAGGGATATAAACGTGATTATATGTTATGTTATAATATCTACGGAAATGAAATGTATTTTCTATGATTCTCGAAGGTCACCGTTCAATAAATGCTTTATTTCGTGTTCTAATCACACTACTTCGTGCTATTAAATAATTACATATTTTTTAACAAGAAATAAATGGATAAAGTATTTCTCAACCCCCTTTATCAAAAATGGGTAATAATTAAATAGCTTTTGTGTGAATGAGGCTTTATAAACCACAATCAGCCCCCGCCGCGTGGGATGTCAAACCACGTACCACATTACATATTTGGTGTTTGTAGAGTTATCTATAGGATACTAAGAATAGGACCACTTCATATCGTTTCCATGGATGTCATAAATGGTGACTAAGGGAAAGGCTAATAAGCTTGAGTTGCCTCTTGTAGGCGATTGTCTAGCAACCTGTCACTATTTGAATCTCAATTCCATCATTAAACCATACAGCTGAATGTGGCCTTTCAGACATTACAAGAATATAAGCTCTCTACCCCACAAGGGATATATGTGTGTATTATATGTGTGTATCTATTGTGTTAATGAAATTATTCGAATAACCTAGTTTTCGTAAATTGTAGTAACTTAATATTTCATTATTTTTCTTTTTAAGTTTCGTTCCCTTTTATTGATTTTCGAAATAAAATATTTTTCTGAAATACAATATTATGAACTATTTCAAATAATCCATTTATCATTCAACAGTTTTTCATTTTACCAAGCCTCCCATCACACATTCACATACTTTAAATATTAATTCTTCAAATTTAAAAACATCGTCAATTTTTTTAAAATTAAGTTTTTGCCTAAATACGTACCTTAAATCTTATTTCAACGTCTTTTAACCTGAAATACTAGTACACGAATACATATAATCACGTCTTTATCTTTAACAAGAGAGTCAACAATCTAGAAACGGCTGGAAGACCACATTCCACAGATATCTACACTTAAATCTTTTTTGCCATAGACCACAAACAAAATAGACAAAACAGAATCGTACTCGCAAACTTTGCATAAACACCACACAAATTGTTACCGGCATTGCGAACCGTTAATTAATTAACCATCGCTTTGTGAAACCGCGACTAATAAAGTTATTATTGGTGTGTAGGCGGTATGACAGCAGAATATACTACTCTCATTCTCGGAAATAACATACATGTTTGTAATTTCCGAGAATGACATTTTATATATATACTTATGTATATAAAACACAAGGGATAGATAGGCTCACAAACTTGTCATTTTTTTTAGGCGATGGGTTAGCAACCTGTCACTATTTGAATCTCAATTATATCATTAAGCTAAATAACTGAACGTGGCCATTCAGTATTTTCAAGACTGATGGCTCTGTCTACCCCGCAAGGGATATAGACGTGACCATATGTATGTGTATATAAAATCACACCTATTTCCCAGTGTGGTAGGGAGAGACTACTTCTTTCCATTTGCCACGATCCATACATACTACTTTCGCTTCATCCACATTCAAAATTCTGTTCGAGATTCTCTGGAAGGTGGGTACTCTCGTCCTGACGCTATGCTCAATACTCAGGTAGTCTCTATTTCATCGCGTTTCTTCGGTTTTTGCACCTTTTCTGCTACACACAACTTTCACTCCCCTGCATTAGTGTTGTTCCCTAAATGACATTGTACTGTAGTGTACAGACTCGCTATCACGTCTGCAATCTCTTATGAACTTGGGCCATACACGGTATAAACTGGTGAATGATAAATTCAATGATCATCCTATGTGCCATCACACCGATGGCCGCCTGCGCCGGCTATTGTCTCAATAGCGTTAATGCAAGATGGCCGTCTACGCCACGGCTAAAGTACTAAAGTAAACGATTAATTAATATTCCCGTGGGAATCTCATTCTAGATGCACTACATAAGGAACCTACACGCAAAATTTCAAAAGGCAACTGGACCAGCGGTTTGGGTTTTGCGTTGATATCTCAGTCAGTTTGTCTTCTTTTATATACATTTAGATAGTGAAGCTAAATAAGTTAAATTCAAATTTAAAATTTTCATTCATTATTATAGGATACTTCATATCGCTTAATAATTGTCAAATCTTTTGGTTTCACAACGTTTACGTCTTATACGGTTTACGTCAAATAAATTACTTAAAACTAAGTTTACTGCCGCTTCCGTCAGCGTCAGTGCAGAAGAAGCGGTAACAAACTGCACTGCAGCATTTTCTTTAACAACGTCAACTTCACAACTATCCAAACTTAGAATAGAAATGAGGGACGAGAGAATACATTTACTAGGAGTATCTCCCTTTCTATAATGTCATGTGTTAGTGCCGATGCCCCGTTTAAAGCATACAAACGGTGTGTCCTTACAAATACAATTTCTATTTATCCACCAACCGGCTCTGCCGACGCCGCGCTCATTATTATTGTTGCAACCTACATCGACTGAATCCGAGAACTCATTTTGAAGCTGAGTCACTGATGCGAAATTATATGCGCTGGTTGTGGTAATGTGAGAAAAAGACGTTTATTTATTTATTTATCTTTATTAGGACAACAAACAGTTACATGGGTGCCTTTTAATATTATCTTATACTACGATGCATAAACCAATAGTTTCTTCTGTTTAATAATGCATAGTATCGAAAAGACAAGGAAATTATTATATAAATGTAAGTGTATGTGTAAATGTTACATATAAATATATTAATTTCGTGAAAAATTAACCAAAAAGCCATTGATTAATCTCAACTATTTTGTGTCTTTACGTGATATCTAATCTGTAACATAGTGCAATTTTATGATTAAATTTGATATTTTAATAAATATACATTTATCTTTTGTTTTCTCCTGGTGTTACCTTTGCAGGAGAACTTTACCCGTATTAGATCATAGTCACACATACAGTTGCTTGAAATGTGTGGGTTTCCTCACGATGTTTTCCTTCATTGTAAGAACATCGGTTAGTATTCAAACTAGTGTTCATATATGGTCGAGTGGGATTTGAACCTTTAATGCGTATCACGCATTTCACCTTACAGATTCGACGATAAAATATCAAGAATTGAAATATCATAACAAGATTCAAAGTATTTACACTGCAACTAATACTACAGAACCTTGACGTTTTTTACTTAAGCGAGAATAAAAGCATATTTGAAGCACAAACTTATCATCCTTATCAAAAAATCTTATCACTGAAAGCTGAATCTTATACAAATTACAAATATTTCCAGAGAATTTTGACCAAGTGGTCACAATAAAAAAAAATGCTTTAATAAACTCTTGATGAAACTGGCTGGTCACTGGCGATTAAATTGGACTCATAAAAAAATATTACGCATAATATAAAGCACATTGATAACACTTCAGATCAGTGAACATCGTAAGCCGAAACGCCCGGAGGTACGTTGTAGTTGAAATGGGTAGAATATTTAATAGAAATTTTATTTTTATGCCTGAACTACATTATCTAGATTGATGGCATAGCGAGATTATTCTTTCTGGTGAAATGCAAAATTTTTCTCATAAAAACATGAGTTAATGCCGTTACCCTTTATTTTATTCGATTAACCCTGAGATTGAATTACGCACGTTGATTTCCACTTTCTCACACTATCATTATAGGGTTTACAGCTTCTGAGAAGCAACCTTTTTTGAGTTAGTTTAGAAATATTAATATTTCTGCGGTTTGTGGTCAAATAAAAGGCAATGACGCCTAACATTACGCTCTTACTACCAGCCGCATGCTCTTCACCAATTAACTGCTGCACCAATTGTTAGTGTTTTTGTCTTTCAGCAACTTTCTACGAGATATACAGAAAGAGACGGAGTGAAATATTAAGCAAAAAATGTAAAAAAAATTAAAACTTAAGAATACATACATAAAATCACGTCTATATCCCTTGTAGACAGAGCCAACAGTCTTGAAAAGATTTAGGATTCTTAAAAGATTCTATCATTTAGCCAAACAGCTAATCGTGGCCTTTCAGCTGTTTGGCCTAATGCTAGAATTAAGATTCAAATAGTGAACAAATTCAAACAGGTTGCCAGCCCATCACCTAAAAGAATCCCAAGTTTATAAGCCTATCCCTAAGTCGCCTTTAAAGAAAGTAAAATAAAAATAGTTTGTTCTCCATAGAATTCACAAGGATATCCTTATATAGTCTTTTTGCATTTTATCCCAAACATACGGTCCACGAGCACCTAAACAAACAGTTTCCATTACTATTAAGAGCTCGTATAACCAATATCCATATACAGCCCGAAAATAGCCACGAATTCTCGCAAAACGAGGATAAGCGACATTCACAATAAACAATATTCGACATTGAAGTGAACGGATAGAATTAACATGAATAATGAATTAATATAAATTTCTTCTTTCTTCTTCAGAAAGCAATCTTTTACTCTTGCTATTTATGTACGAGTACGTTTATCTTTATTCTTGTTTATGTATGTCTATAAATAAAATTAATCTATAAATAAAATTAAATATCCAATAAATTCTTATCTGTTTGCTTTTTTTCTAAAGGTTGAGTGGTAGAGAATGTAATTAGCATTCAGTCCACTTTAAAATTTCAAAAAAAAAGTTTGAATTAATAGTAAATAAATAAATACTAGCTGACCCTGCTGGCTTTGTTCTCCCCGACAGACTTTGTAATCATCATGACATGTCGCTTGATTTGTCCCTTAGAAGATAGACAGAGCTAGACACAAGATTTGAAGGACAGGGATGAAGGATGACTTAATGAAGTGGAGACTCAGATAATTAGTTAGCACATCGCCAAAAAGTAGAATCCTAAATTTATTAACCATTCTCTTTGACTATTATTACATTCTGCACAAAATGAGCTGTAATTGGCTGACAATACTCGTATGTTTTTTTTTAAATTTAGTAAAATAACGCAGGCATGGGTTTTTCGCTTTTTTTTGACACGGAAGTAAACTTTGTCATCTCCATAAATAAAAATCAATGTAACGAGTAACGAGGGAGCCGTGAATTACCAGCGATGGGTTCAGGCTGTTTGCAATACGTTATCCGATTATACCGTAATAGAAACAATGCGGCCACCGGTACACCCTGTATCGCATACAGGGGGCTCCAGTTTATGCAGTCAACGACACGGAATGATAAAAGGGAAACTGGTGTTAGGTCTCTTTGTTATTCCAGTTATTATTTCTCGGAATTGGTGTCATAGTAAAACCGCAAAGTAATATACATAACGAGATTACTGATTCATGATCTAATGGGTTAGATTTCCATGAATGCATCATGCGAACCTAGTATATAGGTACTAGTACTTTATGTTTCCTATTGTGCTTTTGAATACAAGACCATAGCAGAGGACGGACTCCACACAGGCATGGTAAGCTACAGTTGCATCTATGATCGCTGTTTGTAGAATGAAAAAGTGAATTTGTGATTTTATTGCAAACATTTTCAACCTGTATTTTGCTATCTAAATTTTCGTCAATACTTAAACCTTGAAATTGACCATTTCTTAACCCATTATTTATGCCTACAAAAATTTTAATAACAAGGAAATTTCATATTTCGGTGTATCCTAGTGCACAATGATCTAGCATTTTTATACAACCCACGTATCTCCTGTACTGTTAGATTAAGTAATGAAGGGCTTGCCCATTTAATGTCGGCTAAAATTAATTAATCAAAACGCCCTTTACGCATTTGTGTACATTGGATCAGTTGCTGGCCAACATGAGTACTGCTGGCTTAGTGCATTAACTGGACTGGACTGGATGGCCTACGCCTATGCCAAGCAATCACGCCAACTTGACGGCCTCTGTGGCGCAGCGGCAGTACGCTTGTCTGTGACACCGGAGGTCCCGGGTTCGAATCCCGGCCAGGGCATGATGAGAAAAGAATTTTTTCTGATTGGCCCGGGCCTTGGATGTTTATCTATATAAGTATTCGTTATAAAATATAGTATCGTTGAGTTAGTATCTCGTAACATAAGTCTCGAACTTACTTCGAGGCTAACTCAATCAGTGTAATTTGTCCCGTATATATTTATATTTATTTTATTTATAACTAACCGGTCTTCAGGATAACAGATTGTGCCTGGGTACGTGAGGCGTAACATGTATAGTCAGCCGCCCTTAGAAAAGGTGGTGAGACTACCGAACTAAAGGAATGTTGAAGTGATTTTGTTGTTCAAAAGGGAGTCGAGATCAGATGCATTGTTAGAGAGAGAGATCGTTCGAGAACGAGAGTAGCACATTCCCCAATGATTTGGCTCTCATTACTGGAGGGTTGGTAAAGCCATTGATATTTTTGCATTTTTTGCAATGTATGTATTTTGTAGTATGCATGTGCACTTTATCGCACCACCAACTGAAAGTTTTTCTGTTTGGTCAGCTGGTAAACTGGTAGAGAATAACAAACGGCATTAAGTCCGCCTTTTTCACATTTTTTGGTGCAATAAAGTTTTAAATAAACAAATATTGGTGGGATAGTGTCAATCCTCTACTCACTGGCCTCAAAACTGGCTGAGCATTTAAGACAGTATTTGTCGCAATGTGTACATCGGCCTTAACGAATCACTGGCCGCCCCAGATATCCCTTTTCGCTGAGTTCATTCCCTCGGTTTTTTGTAATTAAACGAACTTTTTAAAGTTTCCAACTTAACGGTTCTGTGCAATCATTCCCGGTTTTAAGCGCAAAATGTAAATAATAATAACAACATCGGCAAAAGCCGCCATGGTTTTCAAGCTTTCTATTGAAATCTGATGGTTTTCTTACTTTATTTTCTTTTTAGACTTTATACGCATTTATGTATAAATGGTACACACATACATTTATTTAAATAATAACCGATGCTCCTACGGTGTGGGAAAACATCGTGAGGAACCTTCACGTTCAGGCAAAAGCCAGACTGATTCAATCCAGGATCCATGGTCAAAGGCATACCCTGGGCTGCTCTCCTCATGAGGATGCAACCAGAACTAAAGGAAGAATTTACACATACATTATAACTCTCTTCTTGCCCGGAGGGGTAGGCTGAAATTATAGCTACGTTTTTCCACTTTTTATGATCACTACATATTTTTGTATGTTTAAAATTTGTACTTATAAGTTAACATGTTGGTGATTTAAGAGGGAATGGAGTGGCGAGGTGGAGGAAGGAATACAACCTGGTAATAATATATACACCCACATATATCACGGCTTGAACCCTAACGGGGTAGACAGAGCCTGTCACAATTCTCTAACCCCATGGCTTTAATATGAAATTAAGATTCAGACATATTAACCCCGCCGCCGAAAAGGAAAATCCTCAGATTATTATCCATTCCCTTGATCTTCTTTTGCAATCTCGGATCAGTAATACACGTCATCATGTTATTTCTCGTTTATGCATTGAAGCTTTATATTATTAGGACATCTATTGAGCTTAAAAACCTTTAAAATATATTTTAGAAAAGGCTAACTTTCATCAGATTGCGCAGCACACGTTCGCTTCAACCATTTTTCATATTCCTGCGGGAGTTTCGCTTTAAAATAGTTTCTACCCGGAAGTGACGTTTATTATAGGATGTAAGTTGGTATAGCTGCATGCTGATATTGAGCGTCGATAGTGCAGTGGTTAAGGTATCAGAATTGAGAGCGTACATGTTTCATGGGTAGGGTTCGATTCCTACAACGTATGTTTTTAATGTATAAAAACATACGTTGTAGGAATAGAACCTCTGTTTTTGCGGTGGCAATTTAATTGGATTGCCTATAAATTACCCTTCCTCAATATACAGTCCTTAGCTTATTAAAATCCTTCTGAATTTATTGAGTTAATTCGTTACAAACAAAACTAAAATCTTTTTTCTTTATACACGTTCAGACTGGGGGAGCCCAAGTCATTAGCTAAACGTAGTCTTGGACGTATAGCGGGACAAATAAACCTATTTTCTTAACTGTAGTTCGAATTTGAAAGAAAAGCTGTAAAACTCGATACCTTCTGCCTAAATATGAACTAAAAAGAGATATGATATGTCAAAGCTTTTGATATCAAAATCGTAAAGGCTAAGCAGGGACAATGGGAACAATACCCCACGGGACGCTGAATGCGGGATTTGCATAAAAATGTTCCGTATACGAAAACATGATTTATGTGAAAAGCTTTAAGTCGAAATTCGTAATGAACATCGCGAGGATGGTTTCAGCTGACTTTGTGATGCAATATTAAAATATATAACTTGAATTCAACCTTTGTAAAATAAAAAATGTTTGTAATTGTAGTGAAGAATGTTTATCTGCCTAACCCATTGACTATACATACTAATAGGGAAGTATGTTTGTGTGTTTGTTAGTCCGCCTTTTATGTCAAAACCACCGATCCGATCCCCATGTCGGAGAGTTAAACTCGGCGAAGGACATAGGGACGCGGGCGAAGCCATTAAGAGATAATTATTTTATCAGTATTTTCATATAAATCTATGAAAACATACATACATAAAATCACGCCTCTTTTCCGGAGGGGTAGGCAGAGACTACCTCTTTCCACTTGCCACGATCTCTGCATACTTCTTTCGCTTCATCCACATTCATAACTCTCTTCATGCAAGCTCGGCGGTTTCGGGTACTTTTGACCTGACCCTTTACCAGGACGTCCTTAATTTGATCAAGATACGTTCGTCTAGGAAAATGAAAACATAACAAGTTTAAGTACGTACAAATTTAGATTTGTATGTGAACGGTTACTGCAATGTACATATTTACTCACTACTGCATACATTCTCAGAACAATTAAACGAACTCAGTAAAAACCAAATTGAATTTTAATTTGCAATTTTGTTGTACGGTAACAAACTGCAAATAAAGGGAAAACTGCAAATAAAGGGGTAAACATACAATGTAAAATTCATTGCACATATCGCGTTTTCATCCCTTACCGGGTAGACAGAGCCAACAGTTTCACGAAGATTGAAAGACTACGTACAGCTGTATAGCTTTAACATGAAATTAAGATTCAAAAAGTGACAAAGATGTAAAGGATAGATTACTAAACTTAATAATCTATCCCTTCGTTACCCTTCACGACATCCACACGGCGACACGACACGACATGGGAATGAGATGGAGTGGTCAAATTTTAAGTGCCGGGGACCACGAGTTTCATTTCTTTCAATTATTTTGATGAAGTTTGCAAGTACAGAGGTGGACTATATCCTGATGGTAGATCATCAGGAGTTAAATAGGCCTCATGGAATCCTGAAACCTCCCATGGAAGCGAAATCCCACATAGGAGACTAAAATAACTGAAGGAATTGACCATTCAAAATTATTCATTACAAAATGTACTATAAATAGTCCAAAAACCAAAATAAATTCAACGAGTGGGTTTAAATTACTTTAAATTCCAAATGAAACAAATCTCCTTTGACCCTGACAGAAACTGTACTAAATCTTTTCATAAGACAATTACTTAAAATCGTAAAGCATCAAAAGAGTCCGCATCTTAAGTCGGTTATCCACTCAATAGTAGCATAGCTTAGCTCATCTCAAATGCTAAGCATGTTTATATTAATTTTTTGATTCCAAATTCATAATTTTTTTGTATTTTCTTCACAAACTACATTGAAACTTTAAGTAAGTACAATTGTTAGATTGTGAGAGACTGGTATCTGAATTAAGCACAGCTTGTATCTCAGTACACCAGTCTCTCCCTAATAGGTGTTACAGTGTAAACACGATACACAGAAGTTTAAACATCCAAGTTTTTGGGAAATGGTTTTTTACTAATGTAACTTTGCCTAATATCCATCATCAATATGTTTTTTTCTTGTCCAACCTTATGGAACCGCCTTACTTAATTCACATTTATCAAGTTTTTCATGCAACAATATCGATTTAGAGATTCCGATGACCTGACTTTTCACAAAAAATCCCGGTTTGAATCATGGTAGGTTTTTCTAGACTTTACCTTTTTAACGTATTTAGACTCGCCTTACGGGTATCTGTTATTTCATGAAAGATGATTTTTTAATAATAACTGCGTATGTTAAATTTATAATGCAATGTGCGTAGATAATAGACTGAGCATAGTGATGGAACAGCACCTTTAATCTTGGAACTTCTAAACACAATTTAAGGAATCCGAATATTTTTCAAACTGTAACGGTAAAATGCTTGCGAATAAAGCTCGTTGCCAACTTTGCGGAATTACTGACAAATTCTGAAGTAGAAAACTTTTTGCTTTTATCCCATGCCGGAATGACAAAATATAAAGTGTGCAAAAGATTTGGTATCGTGATTATACAACTACAAATTATACTCAGATATGTCGTATTGATAATTTACTTAAAACTCCATAATTGGTTTACTGTTTCTGATATCATAAGTGTTTTAAAATAACTTTCGCCTTTTTTATTAACAGAGGCACTGCCAGTTAAAAAAAAATTGAAAGAAAAGACAATAATGCACGTAATATATAACTCTCCCCTTCATTTAATTTGTTAGTGCTTAGGATCATGATCGTAGCCAGCCACCATCTCATGGCACGCGCGACATCATTGTTATCACGCGAAATACTATCGCTGTCCCGCTTCACGTGATAATAAAAAGAGAAACGGCGATAGATTTTCGCGCGATGAAAGCAGCAGCGCGCGTGTCATGCTTCGGGGGTAGGATTCCTTCGGCGCGTACAGATTATATAACACTAGCTGTGGCCGCGACTTCGTCCGCGTGGACTAGTTATTCTCTATTGTCATTGGGCTTCATTTATCACAGATGTATAATTTTCATATTTTCCATTATTTCTTCGCTCCTAACAGTTGCAGCGTGATGATACATAGCCTTAAGCCCTCCTCAATAAAAGGCCTATTCAACACAAAAATAATTTTTCAATTCGAACCAGTAGTTCCTGAGATCAGCGCGTTCAAACAGACAAACTCTTCAGCTTTATAATATTACTATAATGTAGATAACATGTTAAATTTGGTAATATAAAAGATCAAAGACTGTTTTGGAACGTGCTATATATGTTTCAGTAATGTGGGTACAAAATTTTATAAAACATGTTAAGTGTTTAGTTATATAATAGTTATATATTGTTACTTTCAAATGTTATATAACATTGTTACTCTAATGTGTACGCACCTTAAGTAACGAAAGTGTTCTATCTGAGCCTACACTATTTTGTGCCCGTATAGAATCAACAGAACTTCGCAATTCTCTGTATATCAATTTGTGTGACAAAGTTTTCCGTTATTTGTCCGCGCCCGTTTGTATTGTTTTACGTTTTTGTGGTATTGATGGGGTGAAATAAACTAGAATGAAATAGGTTTTGTTCTTTATGATTTACCGGTTTGTTTTATACATACGAATTGTCACGAAATGAAATGAAATGTGATTAAAAAATAACAAGTGGCTAGCTCATTGCCCACGGAAAAATAATTAATTTGGTGTTGGGATCAAAGATTTGCATCTGCAATGTATTTTTATATTTTAAGCTATTTGAAAAGATTTAGTAAATTTTCAAAGTGTAACACCAGCCTGACACTAACCTTAGAATTTTTGATGCCTTGGTTTGAACTTTTGTCGGCTCTTACGACGACGTCCGCATGAAGTGCTTCTATTATATAGCCGGAAACCATTTGGCCGAATCACCATAACTATTTGAACGATATGGAATTTTCTATTGAATTGCCATTTTTACTATTACCCAAACCGAAGACAGCCCTCTGAAGGGTTAAAACCCTTGCTTAAGTGTATTTCGTGATACTATTCTGAAAAAGGGCGTTTATAGACCATGTGGAACTTTATATTTTATTGCACTGTAGTCAATATAATAGGGAACTAAAAGCGTCCACAAATTCGCCTACGCAAAACGAATAATCCTGTCAATTTGCGTTCCTGCGGCAAATTTAAAACCTACATGCTAAATTCAAAGTTGAGAAACCAAGTGGCGTTGTGTGTCAGTCAGTCAGTAACGGAAGAATTTCGTATACAAAAAATTACATCCAGTCAATATTATTGGGAATTTAGGGAAGGAAAAATTAACCATTGCCAAGTGCCGTGTGGTTCCCGGCACCAATACAAAAAAAGAATAGGACCACTCCATCTCTTTCCCACGGATGTCGTAAAAGGCGACTAAGGGATAACTTGGGATTCTTTTTTTTGGCGATGGGCTAGCAACCTGTCACTATTTGAATCTCAATTATATCATTAAGCCAAATAGCTGAACGTGGCCATTAAGTCTTTTCATGACTGTTAACTCTGTCTACCCCGCAAGGGATATAGACGTTACCATATGTATGTATGTATGTAAAAATTAACCATTTTTCGGAAACTTATCGGCTTAGAGACACTTGGCCTGATCCTTCGCTGCGATTTGATCAAACGATTAAAAAACTTTCATGGCTTTTTATTGCGTATTTGAGTCAATCTGCGTGGCGGTGAGCAAGATGAGGTTTAACGAGATGGCATTCATTACTACATTGGTATAAAGCAAAGTCCCTTCACACTGCCTGTTTCTGTTCAGTTTATGTATGCTTCTTCTATCTTTAAAACGTTTTATATATAATACAGGTATTGAAATGAAACTTAACCTATTTTGTTGCGGGCTCTTTCATAAGATACTAGCTGCTGTGCCCGCGACTTCATCCGCGTGGAATAGTTATTTTTGGCACCATTGAAACCCTCAAGGATCAATAATTTTCCCCGTATTTTCACATTCTCCATTATTTCTTCGCTCCTAATAGTTGCAGCGTGATGTTTTATAACCTAAAGCCTTCCTCGATAAATGGTCTATTCAACACACAAATAATTTTTCAATTCGAACTAGTAGTTCCTAAGATAAGCGCGTTCCAACAAACAAACTCTTCAGCTTTATAATATTAGTATAGATAGTGGTTCGTAAAAGTTTTATATGTATATAACATCAGCATTGTACGTTTTTTTCGTGGACCAACTGATATGCACAACTGATTGTGCCTTGCATCCATGCGAAACCGCGGCGGGTCGCTAGTTCGTTAAATAATTTTAATTAATAGAATAAAGTTGCATTCAATACTTAGATATTAACGTTTAGCATCAATTATACAGGTTAACTCATTTACTATTAATTAGCATCAAAGGTGCTTTAATTCCCAACGCGTGCACCGAATCCAACCACAATTGAAAAAGATTATCCACCAAACGTAGGAGTCTCTATGTGTTTGATTGTTTGTAAATTATTTAGCAAATAAAAAAAAGAACAAATTGCCAAACAGTCTTTGGATTTTTTAATACGTACAAATATGTTTCTTAAAAAAAATCACTTAAAAAGTATTGAGGTTGCGTTACAATAATAATTACTAAGTAATGTTTATTTGATAAACTTGTTTTGTTAAAGATTTTCTATTCAAAAATGTTTTCCGTAAACACAAAGAATAGTTAATGTACACATATACACGCATGATTATCACGTCTATATTCCTTACGGGGTCGATACAGTCTAGAAAAGACTGAAAAGCCACTTTCAGCTTTATGATGGAATTGAGATTCACATAGTGACAGGTTGCCAGCCCATCATCTACAAGAGGAACCCCAAGTTTAAAAGACTTACATACATACATTTTTATCATAAAAGTAGCAAACTAGTGTTGCCACTAACAAATTATACAAGCACGTGGAAAGTTTGTTATAAATCTACCGCAAACTCAAACTGACGTTGGTATAAAAATCAAATTATAGATTAGGTACTAGCGTTTGGCCGCAATTTCATCCGCGTCATTTTAACCCCAACTACATGCGCGAATTTAGCGCCATATACAAAAGACTGCAGGGTTTTCGCAGATCTCATGAGCATTTTAGTTTTTACCAGGATGAAATGTACCCTATGTCCTTCTCCAGACACTAAATTATATATACGAAAAATTCCAAGATGATTAATTCAGTAGAATACGCGTGACGAGACAACAAACAAACAAACAAACTTAATTTCGCATTTAGAATATTAGTTGGGATTGAAATTATCATAAAAAAGGGCAGAAAATACACAATAGCAACTTCCAAATCATTCATTAACGAAATACAAACAAATTAAAAAAAATATATATAGTAATTTTGATTTTCAATCATCACATCATACTCATCTTTATTATGTACAACATTAATTTTATTGTAGCAGTTCATTTATTACACTTACCTCTCAAATATTAACACAGAGTTCCTTCCCAAAGAATAATGTCTGTGTGTAACATTAGACTATACAGACTGACATGACGAAACTACAAAGGTTCAATTCACATGAGGTTTTGGGACATTGTCAGTCATTTGAAGTAGGTGAAATAAAAAAAAGGAAAAAAAAAAAATAAAAAAATAATAAATTTAAATAAAAAAAAAATGATAATGATGAATGATATATTTGCTTCCATACTTTCCATGTTTTACACCGAAGTCTTGGCTGCTCTCATGTTGCCAATTTGTGTGATGTATGGCGACGTGGGAACGAGGCTACCGACATTGATCGTTACGAAGGCACGTAATATAATAACCCGATCAGTTGTAATCATTACTTGTTTAATATACATACTCGTAAAAAAAAAGGAAAATATTAGTCAAAAGATGTTATTACTTAATGATTGGTCCCGCTTAGATATTAGCTCCGCCAGCATATAAAGAAAATTTCTGTTTTTACGTATACATACATATAGTCACGTCTGTAACCATTGCGGGGTGGACAGAGCCAACAGTCTTGAGAAGACTGAATGGCCACGTTCAGCTATTTGGCTTAATGATAGAATTGAGATTCAAATAGTGACAGGTTGCTTACCCATCGCCTTAAAAAGAATCCCAAGTTTGTAAGCCTATACTTTAGTCGCCTTTAACGACATCCACGGGAAAGAGATGGAGTGGTCCTATTCTTTTTTGTATTGGTGCCGGGAACCGCACGGCACTTGTATTGGTGTTATGTTTTATACTTTAAAATATCAGAATAGAGCGACGTATCGGACAATAGAGGACTTATCAAAGAATAATATGGGACACAAAAGTGGCCATCCGCACACTCGTAACAAAAGTGGCTGTTATACGGAGAAAAATTGGACATACATACATACATGTTATCGCGTCTATATCCCTTGCGGGGTAGACAGAGCCAATAGACTTGAAAAGGCTGATAGGCCAGGTGCAGCTGTTTGGAATAGAGATTCAATTAGGTTTATAATATTATTATTGTCTATAAACAAAAGTGACATTGTAATCCCAATCCTAGCTAATATTATTAATGCGAAAGTAAGTTTGTTTGTTTGTTTCTTCTTCATGCATTATGTACTCAACTCTGACCTCCGCAACCTTTGCAGGGGAACCTACCCGTGTTGAATCATCAGCTGCGCTAGATGAATTGACCCATTCCCTTAGTCGCCGGTTTGTGTGATAAAGTAGTTAAATAGCATATGTATAATTTCCTTGTCGATGGCCTAGCAACCTGTCACTATTTGAATCTCAATGTTGGCTCTGTGTTCTCCGCAAGGGATATAGACGTGATTGTACGTATGTATGTATGTGTTCGTATGTTAGAGATGTTAGATACTTTGGACATAATGAATGACATTGCTGTTGTCAACTGTAACTTTTGGTGGCAAGACCGGAATCTTTATAACTTTACTGTTTATAAAGGCGACCCATCCGAGCAAACAAAGCAGGAAAGATAACAACAGCAGCACACAATGAAAGCATGACAAGAATTGTTGGGCGAAACTTGCTTATCCTATTAGACAGAGTAATGGGCCCTTGCGGCCTGAATGACTCGACCTTCCGAACGGAAATGTATTTATTTATTTAAACTAAATGAACGTAAATATGTAAATTTAATGTTTACTCTGTACATGAATTAAAAAAAACTTCTCTTAGGTAGCAAAATGCAGTAATAAACCTTTTTTTACCCAAAACTTTTTTGATCGACTTCTATAAGATCCTTTCGAAATGTAATGTCACAATATGTTCGTATAGGAGAATCTTAAGAAATTTGTCAAATTACAAAAGCACTCAGCTAGATTTAATTTTTTAACTACAATTTTATGACTGACTTCTAATAGATCATTTCTATAGAAAAGTTGCAACATATTTGATCCATATCCAAAGAGACTCGAGCCTTAAAAAAAATTCCGACGCGATCAATATTAAAATATTTGATGGACGGAACAATGAAAACTTTTTTATTGGCAACAAAATCGAACAAACTAAGTAATAACACTCTAAAGTAGGTATTTTTCTTGCTTATAAAAATAAAAAGTTAATTTATAAGGCAAGGCATCTCAACTATAAAAAATACTCAATATAATCAATATAGTGAAATCTCGATTCCATCATTGAGACATACAGCTGAACGTGGTCTTTCAGTCTTTTCGAGACACTTGGGTATGTCAACCCTGTAAGGGACAAAGACGTGATTTTATGTAAGGGACCTCCTAAAGAAGAGATTCTATTTAAGAAAGAGATTGATTACAGGCGTATCAACGCTTGGCCCAAACTGTTGTCTGATCACTAAGAGAGGATTTTCCAGGAAGAGAAATTAATTCTATTGCATAATGCGGACAGAACCGCAGGTGTACTCTAGTCAAGACTTAAAATAAATTTCAAAAGTCAATAATTATTACAATGCGACCCATTTCAATTGATTACTGATGGGGTTTGAGTGCCGTGTGGTTCCCGGCACCAATAGAAAAAAAGAATAGTACCACTCCATCTTTTTCCCATGGATGTCGTAAAAGGCGACTAAGGAACTGGCTTGTAAACTTGGGATTCTTCTTTTAGGCGATGGGCTAGCAACCTGTCACTATTTGAATTTCAATTCTATCTCAAAGCCAAATAGCTGAACGTGGCCTATCCGTCTTTTCAAGACTGTTGGCTCTGTCTACCCCGCGTGGGATATAGACGTGATTGTGTGTGTGTGTGTGTACTGATGGGGTTTAAATATAGGTCAAGTGGGTGCGGACCCTAGTTTGTAGAAGTCTTGACGTGGGGAACAATGCAAAAGTTCCTATTTGTATAGTGCAATCAGTTAATGCATTTCAAGTAATTACAACTGGTGGACTTCTGACAATGTTTACGAAAGACTGCATATCGATTCATATAATTTTAAAATTAGTTACAATTGTTTGTTTATAACGCTTTGATATAATTCTTTATAATAAGTACCTAATTATCTAAAAATTCCTTTGAATAAAACCAGGAGTTTCAGTTCAGCGTTTGCGGAACTATAGCGAAATAAAAATAATATATTATTTAACGTACGATTGTTTTGACCGGGGCTCAAGTTCATTCGGTTATATTCAAAATGTGATAAATTGTTTTTTATGATTTGTTATTGAAAAACTCTTGCATGTTCTTATACATACATACAGTCACGTCTATATCCCTCGCGGAGTAGACAGAGCCAACAGTCTTGAAAAGACTGAATGGACACGTTCAGCTATTTGGCTTAATGATAGAATTGAGATTCAAATAGTGACAGGTTGCTAGCCCATCGCCCAAAAAAGAATTCCAAGTTTGTATGCCTATGCCTTAGTCGCCTTTTACGACATCCATGGGAAAGAGATGGAGTGGTCTTATTCTTTTTTGTATTGTGCCGGGAACCACACGGCACTGTTCCACTGCACCACGTGTTCTTATAAAATTCTAAAAATTTAACACCCTCTTTTCTACACTTGTTTCAACAGTCAAGTGTATTGAATTTATAAATATTGGAAAAGTTTTCGTGAAGCAGATTGAGTTTTATTTGGAGACAGGCTACAATTGGATTTGGGTCACGGGTTACCGACCGAAATACGTTTCGACCGAGCCAATTTTTGAGGCTAAAGCAGATTTTTCTTTTCTGTACATATGTATGTATCTATATTTTAAGTTATTTTAGGATAAATATGTTTAAGCTGTTTCTGATTGGAGGTTTGTTTGTTTGTTAAGTCATTATTGCACATAAAAAATATAATAAATAACAAGAGAATTATTGGATTTTGAAGAATATGTACGATGGCGGTCTTATCCCAATTGGGATTTCTTCCAGTCAACCAAAATATTTAGGAAAATCCGTAATAAAAAAGGCAGTGCTCGTAAAAGCATTGATGCATTATGATAAATCAATTAATGTCTAAATAATTTATGATAACCATACATAAATAACACATATAAGTACACTCTTAATAGTTAGATGCATCAGAATAAAGTTTTGATTAGTGTTTTAAAAGAACTTAGGTTAAGGGCAGATATCATATCTATATATTAGACTATATCAGAGACTAGGTATTACATATTTTCTCTTTGTGTCCAGTATAAAAATATAATATAACATATGTTCGTACATATCTTACTTACTACGAGTATTACTAACCTGCTTTTGATTTAGTAAGTAGCTCCAAACTCCAAAGTTTCAAATCTATCATCAGCTGAATAATGTTATCAAAAAGGAAAACAGTCATAAATAACAAAAACAATTAATGAATAAATTCCCTTTATAACACACCATAAGAACAACAACATATTTAATAATTGTATGCTCAAATTTCACTCCATCACTTTCCCATGCATACTCTGTCTAACCTGCAAGGGACATAGACGTGATTATATGTATGTATGCTCAAAAGGCAACCTTAAGATCTTTGTGTGAGAAAGAAAAAATTACGGGAAACCTTAACATTTATCAACATATAACATTTTTACACTTCCGACGATTATTATCCTCCTAAAAATGTAATAAAATCATTAAACTCGACACAAAAGACGACCAAGAAACCGCTCATCACGTCATCAATGTAAGCCTCTATTTAACTGTAGCAAATCGCAAATCTCAAGTTGTTCAATTATGAACAAAGCAACCGCAAGAGATTGAGTGGAAACTCAACCGTAGAACGGAATTCACTAAGTAAAGTTTTTCTCACTCATCTTAATACTGGCGTTAGACCCGGTGACATACTTACCACTCTAGAGAGATCCATATCTATCCAGGATTAAGTCAGATTTTTACACAAGTATATTTATACAAAAGTATACAAGGTTTTCGCAGATCTCACGGGCACTCCAGGATGAAATGAACCCTATGTCCTTTTCCAGAGACAAAATTATACAACGAAAATTTTCAAGAAGATTAGTTCAGTAGATTATGCGTAACGTTTGTTGTCTACAAACAAACAAACTTAATTTCGCATTCAGAATATTAGTTGAGATTGATATTATAAAAAAAATTACAGAAAATACATAATAGCAACCTCCAAATCATTCATTGTAGTACGGAATTCGCTAAGTAAAGTTTTTCTCGTTCATCTTCATACTGGCGTTAGTACCCGTTAGATCCTTACCACTCTAGAGAGATCCTTACCACTCTAGAGAGATCCATATGTATCCTGGATTAAGTCAGATTTTTACACGGTACGACTCCCATCCGACTTCCGCAACCTTTGCAGGGGAACCTATACACGTATTGTATAATATGGTTACACATCCAGATGTCTGAATGGGCAGGTTTCCTGGCGACCTTTTTCCGCACCGTTAGAGCATTTGTGAACATTTAAAGTAATTTACACACAGTTACTGATTAATTCAAGAAATAAGAGGAGAATCTAAACCTTAATAGTTTGTGAGTGAGTTAAAAAAAAACACATAACGAAATGTTATGTGTTTGTTGAAAAGACGACATACACTACGCTTCCAAAACTTAGAGTCAGTAAGTCAGTGAATAAAATTAAAGGTCATGTCTTACGATCGAAGAAAAAAAGAAAATACGTACGTTTAGAAAACTTAACTTAGCCAATTGTAGTGTTTAATTAAATACCACAACGATAGACACGCATTAGTACACGATTCACGTTCAAATATTGCCTTCTCTATTTATAGAAATACTTGCTTCTCGTTTTATCACTAGGAATTTTGTTTATTGCTTCACGTGTGTGTGCCATGCGGTTCGCGGCACTAATAAAAAAAGTAAAGGAAGTATAGGACTAGATAGGGACTAAATACTCTCCTTCTTTTCTCATGGATGTCATAAAATTCGACTAAGGAATAGGCTTATAAAATTGGGATTATTTTTTAAGGCGATGGGCTAGCAACCTGTCAATATTTGAATCTTAAGTTGCTAGCCAAGTTTATAAGCCTATCCCATTATATAATTCAATACAAGATTTATTATTTAGAAAAATAATATAAGAGAAATAAAGACGATGATAAGAAAACGTCATATTAATAAACCTACCGTCTGTTGAGATATTCACTTGTTCCAGGTATCTTTCATTATTGAACATGGAATAACAAGGTTTTTTTCCATCTATACTTTTTGTCAAAACAACCTCTTTGAATACGCTCGAAAGACTCGCAATAATGAGTCTATCGTTCGCCCCACAATGCCATCGTATGATTATGATTGAACAAGTACTTATTTAAAAGAACCTTGGATTGGACAGGCCTTTATCATGATACCGCATTGTCATCCAACTAAGACGGTTGTGTATAATTTCAGATTGATTGAAAGCTGGTGTTAGCGACGCGCTCATTTAGGTTATCATTTGTAAATACTTATTAAGAAGGCTCAAGTGTATTGTAATTTTAAGTTTTCTTAATAAAAATGTATGTCGATTTTTAAGAGCGAGTCGCCCACAATGTTTGTTTATGGGTTCAAAAAAGTTGCGGACTAGACAGAGCCAACAGTCTCGAGAAGATGGAAAGGCCACGTTCAGCTGTATCGCTTCATGATGGAATTGAGATTCATATAATGAAAGTTTGCTAGCCCATCGCCTAGAAAACAAAACCCAAGTTTATAAGCATATCCCTTAGTCGCCTTTTACGACATCAAGGACAAAAAGACACACCATTCTACACTAAACGTAAATTATTATCATGTCCATGCCTGCCATTAGACTGTGGTAAAGGCGAATTAATTAAAGACCAAGTCTAAACTAAACTCTTCGGTTTAATTCATCAAACGCTCAAAGCAAGTGTGTTAAGTGAGCCTAAGTGTGCGCCAGTGTTTGTGTTAGAGGGCAAACATACCGGACAATCACTTAGTCGGGGGTCGTTACGCTAATGAAGAAATTATAAAGAGATCTCACCTAGTTACTGAAGTATTAATGACTTACATTTTATACAGAATCGCATTCACACGTAAAGTAAATCAAAGGAGAGTTTAATAAATTTGGAATTAGGCGATGGGATTAATACATATTACAGTTTGAATTACAATTCTTTTCTAGACTGTTGGCTCTGTCTACCCCGCATGGGATATAGATCATATGTATGTATGTATGTATCTCAATTCCATCCTAAAGCCATCCAGCTGAACATAATTTTCGAGTCTTCTCGAGACTATTGGCTCTGTCGATGCAATAAGGCATAAATACATACATATATACATATGTATGTATAAAAATTACCTCGAATCGTTTAGTGTCTCTAATGTGACGCCACCTAAGTATTTAGAAAAACTTTGCTCGTTAAAAGTTATTTTTTAAAGTAGCCACCATTTTTCGTCCAAGTTCCAGCCTATTAACGTTGGGGTATCATTTTTGCTTTTAAATTGCGCTAAGACAAACATTTGTCTACCGGGAAACGAGTTTTTAAGTCAAACCGACTGTTTTTATCGTTTTATTTTTTAATGTGGTTCGAAAGTAAGAAAGAAGACCTACTTTAAAACTGTTTTAATGTAGTTAGATTATAAAATTACTTATTGAAAAATAATTGAGCGAAACCGCGGATCGCTCTAAAGTATTAAACTAATATTTAAGTGAAATTAATACAAAAGATTTAGATTTAGATTACATATATTATATATGAAATCTAAATCTACATATCCATAATAGCTGCAAATCATTATCGACGTGCTTATAAAAGAAAAATCTATAAAATTTTAATAAATCAATGAACAATTTGTTTTTGGGTCAGAATCCACTTTAGCCCAGACAGGGCATCACAAAACACGTATCATATCACGTCTTCATTTCCTTCAAGGCAAGCAGAGCCAATCGTCACAAAACTCATAAGAAGCCGTTTCATACAGGAGAGAAAGAAATTGCAGGTTTAAAAAGACTCTAAGTTACTCAAAATAAAAATTCCAAATACTGTCGCGATTTTTGCAACCGAAACTTTTTTGATCGGCCACAAACTAGTTCCAAACTCGTCCCAAATCGATTACTCGGGTATCAAACTCCAGCGCGGGTCGCGATTGGCTCATTGCTTCGTTGCATCAGGTGCGGCTCAATATTCCTCCTCAGAGTATCATGATATGCTGTGCACGTCCTAACCCGTAGGAGGGACTTATATCGATCATTGATTATGCGTGAGGTATTCGGCAGTGTATGAATGTGTGGGTTGTAGAGGGGAAGGCTTTTTCTTGCAATGAACGCTGTGTCTTGAACGATGGATTATTTCCCTAATTTATTCTTTGCGTTTGGACAAGGCGATTTGACTAAGGCTTCTGATTCAGCGTTGCATTGTTCTTAGCTAAATAAAAATAATTTGAAGCCATCTTGTGTTATGATACAATATACATATGAAGAAAACAGTAATCAGGCCGTGATCGCTTTATATAATTACTTCATGGATCGTCGCCATAGACAGATTATTAGATTGAACAACCGTAGGAAAAGTCTCATCCTAAATCGATTCATATTCTAAGAATCTGAGGATACCGCAGCTCATTATCCATTATTTATACTACTTATTCGCTGTTACTTATACCGTGTGGTTACCGGGACTTTAAAATATATAATGCTCATGTAGGCGATGAGCTAGGAACCTGTCATTATTTGAATCTCAATTCCCTCATTAAGAAATACAGCTGAACGTGGCCTTTCAGACTTTTCAAGACTGTTGGCTCTGTCTACCTGCAAAGGATATACACGTGAGTTTATGTATGTATGTACTTATTTGCCGCAAACTTAGAATTGTTAATATCTCAAATAACCGATTTTAATGTCCCACGAATTTTTTTGACAGATTTTACATTGATTTTAAAATTGCATAAAGATCAGATCCTTGGTTTGAAAGTAATTTCGTTACAAACATACAAAAAAAATTATTTTCGCCCCAAGTTAATTGGTAGGTTAAAAATAATTAATTCTACTTAATTGGAGGCACGGGTTAAGACGAGAGATATTTTTGGGGAAAATTCTGATCAATCATTGACAAGTATCATTTAAATATTTGGAGTTCACCTTCAATGCCGACTGAAGATTTGGTATCACTTCTGTTTGATTACATTGTTGAAGAAATTACTGTGTAAATTCGCAATCAAAATTGTTATTAGTCTGTGAATGGAAGAAATCAATTTATGATGAGACAATCAAAAGGAAATCATTCAGGGAAAACTAATTTGCGCACGGACCAACCTTTTTACAGTTTATTTGAAAATAGAACCGACAAGATTTTTTCAAAACGAATTTAAAAAATCGGCCGTTATCACGTTTGTTACCTAAATATTCACGTTTCTACCTGTTTATTAAATGTTTTTTCGGAGATTTGGTGTTTCGGAACCCCCTTTTAATATAAACTTTATTGCTATTTAATTATTTATTTGAAAGGTAATAAACAAGTAAATCTTCTTCTTTGTCGTTACCTGTGGGAAAGTGGGAAATAAATAAATAAACAAGTAAATATTCTGTGAAAACTTTAAGTGTCTATATACCATTATTAATATTACTAAAATACGAAAAGAACACGCTTTTTGTATACACCCCTTAATTTATATTTTTTAACTTAAAGAATTTGTTGTTACAGCGGAAACGGAAACACATAATAAAAAAAAATCAGCTTTCTTGCTATCATTGTTTATGAGTTACAGCATGATGACAGAGGGACAGACCGACGCTTAGTAGCATATAATTATATCACGGATTTTTCAATCTTACTGCGACATATATGTACGTATTACAAAGACTTTCGGTTTCGTCTGTTCGTTCTTCACAATGTCGTTTTATTGTACGATTACGTATTGTAGGTCGCCGTCTCGATTGTCAGTCAGCTTGTTATCAGATTTTCTCAATTTTATTGCGTTTGACTGAGGATTCAGTAAATGAACTTATGTTTGATGTCGAATGTAAGACCGCAAAGTAACGTCTTATATTATTATGATTTATTATTTAATTCGACATCGAAGCTCGGGAAAATATAAGATATCTAACAATGAAATAAAATATTTTATTTTCTCTCAAATCTTAAGCAGTAAGTACATTACATAGTTAAAATTATGAAAGACTGGTGTCTGAACTAAGCAGATGCTTGTATCTCAGAAAACAGCCTCCTCCCACTTGTAGTAATAAAAGATGGATTTGATAAGACAGAGTCCCGTCTTCAGTAACTTTACTTTTTGTAAGACCGTTCTTGTAGATGGGCCCCGGCTTCCTTCCCCAAGGAATAATCGGTCTTAAGGAGGTTTTTTTTACTAAAATGCCCACTGGTGACTGCGCTAGTGACTTATATAAAAAAACTTATCAATTCTTCCTACTAATACAATTTACATAAATAACTATGCAAAGCGAATGAAACGATTGATATCCCTTAAAATGTTTTATGTAGGACTGTGCCGCCCACTAAAAAGGGTCAGTTCGATATAAATAATAAAATTTAAATACATCGTGTAAATGTATAATTAAGAGCATTGTGGACTGGACCAAGCTTAAGATTTGCGACTCAACAAAGAGTGTCTTTTCGGAGTATAAATACATACATACATACCTACATAAAATCACGCCTCTTTCCCGGAGGGGTAGGCCGAGACTACCTCTTTCCAATTGCCACGATCTCTGCATACTTCCTTCGCTTCATCCACATTCATAACTCTCTTCAAACAAGCTAGGCGGTTTCGGGTACTTTTGACCTGACCCTTTTCCATAAATATATAATATACATATATAGTATAAATACTACGACACAATTGTCATAAAATTTTGAGAGTTATTGCTGACCGAAGCTCTAACTGTAAGAAAACATACACATACACATATTCAGGCAACTTTACATTCTATCATTATCCAATATGCATTAGGTTGCGGGAGTAGAATGAAGTGGTTTTGCCTAAAACCCTAAGTTACTTAGTGTGTACCGGAACAGTGGACGCAGATGTAATAAGAGCTTCTAGAGAGGTGAATGACCTAAAATATCTATAGGAAGTACCTACAAAAGCAGTAACGGGTTGCATACTTCTTTCGCTTCATTCAGATTAAAAAAAAAAAGATTAATAACTCTCTTTATGTAAGCTCGTTGGTTTTGGTTACTCTTGCCATAACCTTTTGCCAGTACGTCTCCACGATTACTGACGATTTAGTCAGTAACGGGTTAGACCACAGATATTAATATATAAGGGTTAGAAAAATATACGACGAGTTAGCAACTTGCCACTAATGCCTAGAAGAAGTATCTAGTTTATAAGCCTTTCTAGTGATTGACTTTTCCAAAATGTACGGAATGTGGACCAGATGGTTTACACCATGATTTCTCTTTTCTACGGGACTTAAATGGAAGCTATTTACCATCCTTTTTAGTATTAAAGATCATCACATCTACACTTCACTTATATCACTTTTTAACTTCACTATCATCACTGCACATTATAAAGTCTTTATTTTTCTGTCGGTATGTATGCTCTAATCTCGGAATTTTTTCCTATTTGAAAGGTTGAAAAGAGAGTTTTCGGAGGAAGGAGAACTTATATCTATAAAAGAAGAAAATGCGGCAGTGCAGTTTGTTACCACTTTTTCTGTACTGACGCTTTGGGTGAGGTACTAAACATAGTTTTAACTAATTGATATTACGTCAACCAATGTTGTGAAACTAAAACATATGACAATTATTAAGTGATATTGAAATATCGCATAATAATGATTGAAAGTTATGAATTTTAATTTGCTACACGTGCGGCGCCGGGGCGGGTTGCTAGTAAATTCAACACGATGATTCTCCTCAATATTCCTGAGGCAGTTTCCTTATAAATATGTCAGACACATGAGGAAAGAGCTATAAAATAGCGAAGTGTTAAATATAACGAAGAATTTTGGATGCAGACAAAATTTATTCCGAAATCGCTCTTCGTAATTTTATTTTTACTTCGACCGTTCTATTTTTGAGACAACATAAATGACAGCTTATGAAGCACAAGCATTAGACTTAAATAGTGTTTAAATATAAAATGGATTCGGCCTAAGAGTGTGAACTGACCTTTAGGCTTAAAATTATAAATTCCATATTGTAACACTCTCCAAAGTCCATTAAAAAGTCAATAAAATAGGATTTTTTTTTTATGACTACAACAACATAAATAAGTTGTTATTCTTATTACAGGCGACTTCAATTCCATTATTAAGCAATACAGATCAACTTGGCATTTCAGTCTTTTCTAGACTGATGGCTCCATTTAACCCGTAAGGGATAAGACGTAATATATGAATGTATTTTTATGGGCAATAAAGATAATTCGTAATGTATTGTATATGTCAAAGTATAATTTCTTTGGTATGTACAAACAAGATGACGTTTGTTTTTCTAAAATATTTTCGTCAGTATTTTTATTATCATCAATTTGTCCAGCTTTCACTTCCCATGCGCCTACTTCAACATTTGTAAACTTTTTAATATTAATAATTCCGCTTCAAATTAGATATTTATACATACATATATTTAATCACGTCTTTATCCCTTGCGGGGTTGACAGAGCCCGAAAATAATGAAAGGCCACGATAAAATTGAGATTCCAATAGTGACAGGTTGCTAGCCCATCGCCTAAAAGAAGAATCCCAAGTTTATAAACCTATCCCTTAGTCACCTTTTACGACATCCATGAGAAAGAAATGGAGTGTTCCTATTCTTATTTCTATAGTTACCGGGAACCACACGGCACAAGATATTTATAACTGAAGAGTATAAATACTTCAGTAGGTACTTACTGTTTGTTTCGAAGTTCTTATTGAGCGAAATTGCAGCCAGGGGCAGCCAATAAATGGCTTGATTCAATAATGTTCGAATATGTTCCCGGTACTGGGAACCGTTCTGGAGTCTTCATAAAGTGGTATTTTGGATTTCCTTTTAAGTACATACATACATACGTATAATCACGTCTATATCCCTTACGGGGTAGACAGAGCCAACAGTCTGAAATAGATAGAATGTATGTAATACATACATTATTATAATTACAGTCTATTTAAGACATACTATGTTTAATTGAAGAGATTGATTGTTTGTTTGAACGTGCTAATCTCAGGAAGCACTGGGTTGAATTGAAAAATTCTTTTTGTGTTGGATAGACCATTCATCGAGGAAGACTTTAGGCTGTATAACATCACGCTGCAACTATTAGCAGCGAAGAAATAATGGAAAATGTGAAAAAAATAACGGCGGTAAATTATATTCATCCTTGAGGGCTTTAATGATGACCAAAATAACTATTCCACGCGGACGAAGTCGCGGGAACAGCTAGTTTTAAATAAGTAGAAATTGTAATAGAGGTGTGAATAGACTGAATATGACAGACTCAAATGAAGAATAATTCATCTTCTTCAAACACGGCCTCGCCGCGTCTTCAAGTTACGTTCAGAAGTTTGCAGACGTCGGTGGAATATCTTCCAACATTTTACAATTTTAGTAACAGTTGCTCTAGTTACATTTTGGTACTAATTAATTTGAAAGGTTATATTTTAACAGAATTCATAATGAGGTGAAAAACAATGTAACCAACTTTGATAATTAATTATGTAACATTATAGTTTGTCAAATGTTTCTCATTTGTACTTTTTTTTAATATAAACTTCACCGATGAACATATACATATAATGCTTTGAAGATAGTACATTAACATGTTATTATTTTTATTTAAAAAATAAATCCAGTTAGTTCATTTTATGATTGGTTGTTTCAAAACTTGAGGTGTTCAAACTAGCCTTTCGCCCGTAATAATATGAGTACGTAGTCTACATAAAATGTCGGCCTTTTTGCCGGAGAGACTGGATAACAGTGAGTGAGTGTTCGTAATTTGGTATAAAAAGATTTCTATCCATCTATCGATTTGTATCAAGAAGTTATCGAGCTTTTAAGGCAGAGCTGACTGTAAAAGTGGTACAGGGCCGGCCTCGTCGAAATTTAAACGACCAAATTTCGAATGTCTTAAAAAAGGGACATATTACCGACCCGTAATTGTCGAATATGTATGAAAAAGTAATGAGTGTGGAGGGAGCGGGAGAGGTCTGTAAGGATCTTAGCAATAATAAATCCATAGTGTCTGACTGTCCCCAAAGGGAGGGGCGTGATTGTATGTAGTTATTGAGCTAGCAACATACTCAGTAAGACTCTAGTAGTTAAGACGTGCTGACTTAAACTGGTCTGTAATGTGTTTGCCTGTCTAAAAGATCAAAAGATAAAAGGCTTCAAATATTTCTCTATCGGGAGCCTCGGAACTCTCGGGTATTTGAAGATAAAGATTATTTCAATCTAGTGTACGTTGGTCGACTTAGCTCTTGGGGATTGAAGTTATCTCATTCTTTTAGTAGAATATTTTCGATTGCGATATCAACTGTTTTTTTCAGGACGTATGAATGAACAGAGATTTATATTTAACTACCTGTCTTGGCAAACGTTGTTTTGCCATATAAGTAATTCTAGTTAAAAAATGTTAAGGGTGGACATCTTTTATCCTTAAGGGGTATGAAAAATTTATGTTGGCCGATTTTCAGACCTACCTAATATTTAGTCCGTCGCGTTTTAAGACTCGCTCGCTCGGGTAATAAAAACTAAATACCACTAATCTAATCAACTCGCAAACAACTCAACCCAGTCAAATGGCACAATGTGAACCTGTCACAGAGGAAAACAATAATATACCGAAAGAAAATCCCTTTATCATTGACATGTTCGTTGGTCGAATAAATTTTCGTCGTCATATTTGCTAGATATGATTTATGGTATTGTGACTGAAATACTAAGTCTCATTTTCTGTAATATTAGTTATCTTTTGTGTGCCAGCTGCTGCTCTTCCCGTGCAGATTGTAAAGTAAAAGTTGATCAAAGGAAAGGCAAATAAATAAAAAATAACGACACCAGATCTTGACTTCAGCGGCGTTGAAATCGGTAGATATAATTATATAATAAGTCATCCTAATTTGTTATTTAATGTATGTTTATGTATTATATATGTATATATATATATATATATAAAATACATATATGTATATTGTTATATGTATTTTATATTTATTTCATGTATCATGTATGTATTTATGTATTTTGTTTGTAATGTATGTATTTTGAAGTATGTATATGTACTTTATCGCACCACCAACTTAAAGTTTTTCTGTTTGGTCAGCTGGTAGACTGTTAGGTTGGCATTAAGTCCGCCTTATGACATTTTTTTTGTGAAACAAAGTTTTTAATAAATATAGTAAGGACATTACTTAAATTTATTTTAACTACATTGCAGATTTGAATTTGCGATCGAAATAAATAACCCTTTCAAGAATTTAGTTAAACTTTTAGCATTTATAAGAGAAATGGGCCCGAAAATCGTTAAAAGGGTACCCTGAGGGTTTTGTAAAACAAGTAATTAATAATCCTTACTACTGTAGAGCCTTTGGATGTAAATCAACCGCTAACCAACGTTGCTATAAGTTGTTGCTATATTTGTGGGGAGCCTAACATTAAGATTCTTTTTCTTTTGAAAAGATGATGGTCATAGAAATTGAAATAATGAAGTGTTGGACTGTAAAAAGAAAAACAGTGAATTGTTAGTCATGCTTTTTCATTTTCTTCGTCATTCGTTCGATTTTCAAATATAATCATTTTTTTTTGTAGTTATACATAGACAATCTCGTGTAAAACGGAACAGCATGAAATGTTACTATATAGGCTGTGATATTATTGACAAAGGTTTTGCTGTCGAGTCATAATGAGCTCTTTGGAAAATATTCGTATATAAATCCCTCCGAGCAAGACTAAGTGCCTGTATATCCAAGGGGTCAATAAATCTACATACATACATATACGTCACGTCTATATCCCTAGTGATGTAGACAGAGCCAACAGTCTTGAAAACACTGATAGGCCACGTTCAGCTTTTTGGCTTAATTATAGAATTTTCAATAAATCTAGATGCAAGAAAAACCGAAAGTCTACGGTAAACTATGTATATCTCGATATGTCCTGATTCTACAATGAATAATAATCATTTAATACATGCGTCATAATGTCCAACAGGTCAATATCATATTTGGATGCCCAGCCTTGGAGGGATACTATTAACAAGCTTTCGTCCGTGGTTATGCCCGCATGGAAACTACTTTCTACTAAGTTTTTCTCCGTACTACTTAAGCATGCGGAATTTCATGGACATCGGTTCATAGGTCATGAGGTGAAGATGAACAAACACACACACGTACACTTTCACATTTATAATATGGATTAGGAAAGAGACTTTTCATTATATTAACGCAATAAGGTCTAATATAAATATGTTGAATTAAAAACAAAATTTGTGCAACCAAAGCCTACTTTTAAGCTAGTAATTACAATAGTTTGTTGAACGCTACGAATCGGGTTACAGTAAAACCCTTTTTGTTAACCGCGCCCTAGGGACGTTTTGGGACAGCGTTGACAGTGAACGATGGAAGAGGCAATAAAAACTATACGCCGAAATAGAACCCTAACTATAGCTAAATAGGACACTGATTGCAAAAGCTGTAAAGTCCCTCATTAGGCATTTATTGTAAGTATAGAGTCATGATTCTATATAGAGTGCGCATTGATTATTGGAGAAAATACTTGAACTATTTATTTATCGATTTACTAATTTATTACCATAGAAAACATTGAGAATGATAAATACAAGAACCAACACAAGGTTCTGCTTATTTCTAAAAAATCTCTTCCCGAGACCCGAGATTGGAGACATGATGTCAACTGAATGGTTATCTTTAGTTTTATTAAAAGCTTGTATTATTGAATGAAAACAAAAGAAATATGCATTAAGTAAAATAATTAATATCTTTAATATATTCGAGACAAATTACACAGAAAGATTAACCCCGAAATAAACTGTAAGATCGTGAAAATAAATGAAAACTTACATCACCCCACCGGACATTGTCGTAATTATGTACCAACTAATTAAGTATTACACGCGTCTTCATCTTTCTCAAACCTTTAAATTTGTACTTATTATGTATTTTTAATCCTAAGCTATACTAATGGAAAGTTTCATGAAAATATTTCTGCATGAGCAACAAACATACAAACACATGCTTACAAACTTTGACATTTCTTAGCAGGAGAATTATCATTAAAGAGTTTTCGAGATAGAATCGGATAATTTATATAAATGCGCACTCTCATCAAAATAAGACGTTCAACCTTACCTCTATGATAACCAATAGCCAGCAATAAGGTCGGAATTGTCGACGTTTACGAATGATGGCGATCCGGCCCTGGATTAACGCTGGAGTTGGGAAGTGGAAAAATTGGGACGGATTAAGGGTGTTTTTAACAAACTTAATATAGCAGTTTTGTTTGACAACCATTGTGGCTGATTTTTGTATAGCTATATGAAAAAAATATAGGAACATCATATCAGATAAATAGCACTAAAGAAGGTTCTGAAATACTGTTATGGGACACTATCAGACACTTATTTAACGATTTAATATATAATAATTAATACTTATTTCCACAAAAAATACAAGGAAACAAGCCAATCTTACGAAATTCTTGTCCATAATTACATGACAGGGTATCCAACCTAGTGTTTACAGTTAAGAAATAACCAATGCGCTAGATGCTGTGTATGTTTGGCATTTTCTGAAAACTCTCAAATGATAAACATTTAATTGTAGGGTAAGTACCGTGTGGTTTCTAGCACTTTACAATAGGACCACTCTCTTTCTTATGGATATCGTTAAAGGCGACTGAGGGACAGGCTTATAAACTAGGTACTCCTCTTGTAGGCAATCTGTCACTATTTTAATCTTAATTCACACAGCTGAACGTGACCTTTCAGTCTTTTAATACTATTGGCTCCGCCTAGCCTGCAAGGGACACTATATACATAAGTGACTATATGTATGTATGTTTGTACTTATATATATAAAGTACTAATACTTATTTAATGTAAGAATGTAACAATAATTCAGCGGTACAACGCTAACTGATATTTATGGCCAAACCCGCCAATTTTCCCAATCAAAATTCCATTCACGGCCCTCCCAATCCCTGACGTCCATAATGGAATCAATTATTCAAAATTGAATCTATTAATGGCGGGAAACGTTGTGATTTCATACTTGATATTGTTTTTTTAAGATTTCTTTCATAGCTAACGATAGAAAACATTGGAATCTTACTGGTAAAACTGAATTTATTTTGGGATTCTTCTTTTAGGCGATGGTCTAGCAACTTGTCACTATTTGAATCTCAATTCTATCATCAAGTCAAAAAGCTAAACGTGGCCTATCAGTCTTTTCAAGACTGTTGGCTCTGTCTACCCCGCAATGGATATAGACGTGACTATATGTATGTATGTCATGTCCACGTACCAACGGGAAATGCGTGTGATCATATCTGTTGGTATTAATTTACTCACGCTATTTATTAACGTATATAGATAGTATCTAATATATTTTTATAAGTACTTTCATTCGTCCACGTGAAAACACTTTAATCCTTCTTCGTACTCCACATTATCATGGCATCCTGAATATGATTACAGGCAGGCTAGACTGATATGTCAACACATTTCTTGCGCCATTTCGGGGGGAATGGTGCAAGAATGGCCACTTTAGAAATCATGCTGTCCCTAGGTACTAACATAGTTTGTAAGCATTACTAATACAAATGAGTCCTTGTTACTTATATAAATAAAATTCATTCATTCATTAATTCATTCATTATATATTAATGCATAATTTCACGACCATTAGTTCAGTGGTTTTGTCTTGAAAAAATGACAATAAACCCTTCACATATAATATAAGTATGGATATCAGAAAATCTATATAAAAATAACAGAACGCGAGAAAACCCACGAGAAATTGTTATATTATAATTTAGATAATTAATGATAAATTTTCTTCAAAGTAAGACACTTGTTTGCGTCGGAGCACCTCTAATGGCTCGTTATTTGCATAAAAAAGAAATAAAAACACAGACGAGCGCATCTTTGTAATAAAATGCAAACCCTTTTGGTCTTCGAGGATGCATTATTTTTTCCTCGGGACAAAATAACCCACTTGGGATTGGTATAGTACAATGAGAACAGAAGGTTGGTATGTCTTACATCTTTAATGGGTCTTTAATTGAAAATTCTTCTGTTAAGTTACATGAAGCGTGTGATTTTATTTCACTGATAGAATAGGACCCTCTATCTTATTCCGATGGATGTCATGAATGGCGACTAAGGAAATACATTTATCTAGTGCAGGCTTCCATGCTTGGTCTATTGGCAAGGAAAAAAAATAGACCCTTTCGACTTACTACAGCACACCTGTATTAGTTTTATGGATTTGTTATTGTATAATTTGTTTTGTGTCTGTAGCACTTTCGAATAATCGTTTTATGTATCGATCTATCTAGTGTAACTTCCTCTTTCCGATGATGGACTAGCAACCTAACACAATTGGGATGGTTTTCGAAATTATGGATTGTCTACCCTAAAGGGATAAAGAAATATAAATTTGTATTATGTTTTAAAAATTACTCATTATTACTCAGAATCATGGGCACCGTCAAAGCTTAAAATAATGTTTTGAATTTAGAGCAAAAAAACTACGTGAAATAAAGTTGTCCTTCTCAACGGTTAATTTTACTGTGGCAAAATATCGTCTCGTCTTCATGCACTATTCATGAGTCAGAACGGAGCGTTTGAGTGCTCCGCTGCAAAAGGTTGATATGCTTGCCAACAATAGTATTAACGTTTGTTAGCAGAAGGATACTAAAGTATCTTCCCAATTTTGAAGAGAATTAATAATATTAATAACAATGAAACGTTAACATCCAAATAAACTATTATGATATGATATATGACAATTATTAAATGATGTCACAAAATTATGAATAAAATTAAAAATTTGCATTAAGGCAAGCAGCAAGTAAGGCGACTTTTTTAATGTGATAAATTAAAAATGAATTTTTACTCGTCCACAGATTATTCAAATAAATTTATCTTAACAGTTGCCCTGTTTAATAATTCTAAACAGACCGTTTTTAAGTGTATTTAACATTATTATGTATAATCTTGAAATTTCAACGAAAACACCTGACTAATGAATAACGTGAAGTAATCCATTTGTGGAAATCAAAAATGTCAACAAGATATCATTACATTTGGTCACTCAGCAGACGTACATACTGTGGCGAAACTATTCCTCACGGGGTAGACAGAGCCGATTATCTCGCAAAGACTACGTTCGGCTGTGTTGCTTTAATAATGAAAATTATAATGTTTATAATGAAAATACTAAGACAGTCAGCGGAGATTACTAATAATACCATGTAGAAACTAATACCGCTCCAATTTGGAACTTACTAATGCAGATGTCGTCTGGACCGCGGCTTGTTCAGAAGTTATTAATGGCTTTCCTAGACTAGACTGACTGACTGCTCAATGTGTCTTGAATTGGTTTTCTAACAAAAGACATTGGAAGGATTTGAACAGAATTGCAATCCACAATAGTAAAAATGTGTTTTGATTAAAGAATAGGATTACTCCATCTCTTTTCCTTGAATGTCATAAAAGGCGACTTAAGGATTCTTCTTTTTGTCGATTTCATTAAATTCGGTCAAGTCGTTAATGCGTGAAGTGGTGAAAAACAAATAAACACATTCATTCATATAATCACGTCTATATAGACAACAATATAAAGTCTCACAAGCCATGTTCAATTGTTGGGCTTAATGATAGAATTGATATTCAAAAAGTGACAGGTTAAAAGCCCATCGTCTCTAAGAAGAATCCCGGGTTTATTATCCTTTCCCTTAGTCGCCTAAGACATGTTTTAGGAAAAAAAAATAATATTGACGTTTTGTTTTGAGTTTATCTCTGTACACTTCCATATCTATTGGCAAACAAGCAGCAATTTGAATTGATCAATTTTGATATGGATTCCCTTAATCAAAAGGCTTGTTTACTTCTGATGTGATTTGATGTAAATTTGATGTTTGTTGTTCATAATAGTGTATGTATGTTGATGTTTGTTCAGCGTTATGAATGTCACTAGTGGAAAATTATAGGAGGTAACCATAGAATTCGGAATAATGTGCAACAATAGAAATGCCATATTGTAATTGAAACTGAAGGAACGATAGAATAGAATAGATTATTTATTTGCTTTTGATTAGGGTTGACAGGTTAAATACATTTATGATATTCATGAATCAAACATAAATTGCCACGCCACATTCACCAGTATTTACCGCTTCTAATCATCCTCCTGGCTTAATTCCTCACCTTTCTGCAAAGGAGTCTGAGATGGGTTTTAGTCCATGATTCTGGATAAGGTAAATTAAGTACATACATATAGTCACGTCTATATCCCTTGCGACGTAAGAGGTAAGAGTCTCGAAAAGACTGAAAGGCCACGTTGTATAGCAATGTTAATAATAAGTAAATAGTAAGGCAAGGCAAGGCTGTATGGATTCATGATGGAATTGAGATTCTAAAAGTGACAGGTTGCTAACCAATCGCCTACAGAGGAATCCGAAGATCATAGCCATGGGCACACATCCAGTTGTAACGTGCAGGTTTTCTCATCATATTTTCCATCATCGGAGGAGTAATAGTTAGCACGTGGTTTAATTTGAGTACTACCTCTTCTATAGTTGTATTATTTCAATATCTGTGGGGCAAAGTATGCGAATGATATTGTGGCGCAAATTGCAATATAAATTATGCAGCTTAGTATATGGAATAAGTGGAGCCATTGCAGTTTGAGATCTAATTAGTTACATTATTTTAATTAAAATTTCTACCCTGCGCCGTGTGGTGCTTTACACTTAAAAATAGAACCACTTCTTCCCTTTTCCATAGATATCATTAAAGCCGAATAAGGAAATAGGCGCATCTTCATCTTATGAGAGCTTACCAGCGCGTGAGTGAGAGTGCCAGCTGCTGCAAATTGTAAAAGTTAATCGAAGAAGAGGCTAATAAATTAAGAATTTTTAGAATCTACATTTCATCTTGTTCCTCCTGGCTTTAGTCCCGGTTGCATGCCTGCCTGCCTTTGACAATGGATCCTAGATTGGGTGAGTCAGGTTTTAACATAAAGCCACTTCCGTCTGACCTCCGCAACCTTTGCAGGTAAACCTTATCCGTATTGGATCCATAACCATTTAAATATATAAAAGAAAGTAAATCACTGACTAGCATATCAACACACAGCCGAAACCGCTGAGTCAAGAAACTTGAAATTTGGCGTGTAGGTACTTTATGTGGCTCAGGAGCGCACTAAGAGAGGATTTCCAGAAATTCCGTCAAAACAGTAAATAAAACGTAAATTTCGGTGATGGTTCGATTTATGCGGGCAAAGCCGCGTGAATCCTCTAGTTACCTTTAAATTTTTTTAGTAACATCAACTGGCATTATCCATACGTCTTCCTTATTCGGTAGTTTCCTTACGACCCACTGATCCATGAAAATGTATGGAGCTCCTGACAAGACGTTCGAAGATTGATGTTGACATCTGTAAAAAAAAATGGTTTGTAAAAATATGTTGATAATAATATATTCTTTTTTTAATAAGAAAGGAATGAAGGTAAAAACATTGGTTTTTGAAATGGAGAAGGAAATGTAAACATGTAATATTTTTATAGGAGGAGAAAAAGTGGAGCAATTAAAAAAGTTTGTAAATCTAGGATAAAAGTTTATTCATACATACATAAAATCACGCCTCTTTCCCGGAGGGGTAGGCAGAGACTATCTCTTTCCACTTGCCACGATCTCTGCATACTTCCTTCGCTTCATCCACATTCATAACTCTCTCCATGCAAGCTCGGCGGTTTTGGATACTTTTGACCTGAACCGTTAATATGATGAATGGATAAAAGTTTATATTAGATGGAATTTCTGGTAGTGATATTGAAAGGAGAGTGAAAGCGGGGAACATGGTGAATAGAGCGTTGCATGCCTTTATGAGTAGTCAGAAACTACAAAGCCTTGCCTAGCTGTGCATGAGGGCGTGTTGTTCCCTAAATTTATGTGTAGAAGTAAAAGCTGGATGTGGCTAAAGGTGCAGGAAAGTAGAATAAATGCGGCAGAAATAAGAGCCTAAGCCTAAGGAGTAGGTAGGATCAGTGTGAAATTGAGTGATCGGATAAGAAACAGCATGATAAGAGAATGTTGTAATGTTAAAGAAGATATATTAATAGAAATTGAAAAAGGTATGCTAAGATTGTTTTGTCATGTGGAGAGGATGACTGAAAGCAGGTTGACTAAACAAACATACAAGGTGGGTGTGAATGAAAGGTTAGGAGTGGGAAGGCCGAGGCGAACATACCTTGATCAAGATAAGGACGTCCTGGCAGAAGGTCTGGTCCAGAGTACCCGAAACCGAGTTATGAATGTGGATGAAGCGAAAGAAGTATACATAGATCGTGGCTTGTGGAAAAATATAGTCTCTGTCCACCACTCCAGAAAAAGGCGTGTTTTATCTATGTATATATATTTTTTTTAATCTCAAAATATCTAAACGATTAGTATATTCAGCCATATATCAAGTTACCAAGTTACAAGTGATAGAGGCGAACTTGCAACGAATTTGTGTTGGTTGATGTGCTGTTAATTGAATTTACATACATTTAATCACGTAAAGACATGATAAGATCCGTAGGGGTAGATAGAGTAAACAGTCTCGCAAAGGTTGAAACGCCACGTTCTACTTTATGATCGAATTGAGATCCAAATAATCCACTCTATATCATTCCCATGGATGTCGTAAAATTGGAGAAAGGAAAATGCTAATACACTTGGAATTCTTCTTGTGACATGTCACTATTTGAAGCTCAATTCGACACTAAGCTTGTAGTTCTTGCGAGACTATTGGCTCTGCCTACCCTGTAACGGATAAAGACGTGACTATAAAAAAATCCAACCAGGGGTGTTTTACGCACGGTTTCGTTTTTGTAATGTCGGTCGCATCATTTATTCTCTCGTCTCCCATTTGCATGATTAACGATTCGCGGCCATCGCTCAGCGTGCACAAATATTATTTTTTCACCGAACGCGAATCGTTTAGAAGCGAGATCAACAAACGGGCCAGGACGAGTAAAAATTTCTTGTCAGCAATCCGCTCGTGATAGCGGGTTCAGAGACTGTCGATAATTTTAGAGCTAACTATTTACAAACGTCTTTTTGATTGTGCCGTGTGGTTCTCCACTCTTTAGGATAGGTCAATTCCGTCTCTAACCTATGAATGTCATAAAAGACGATAAAGGGATAGGGTAATAAACTTGGGATTCGGTTTTTAGGCGATGGGCTAGCTACAGGGTAGACAGAGCCAATAGTCTTGAAAAAACTACAAGTTTAGTGTCGAATTGAGCTTCAAATAGTGACATGTTACAATAAAAATTCCAAGTGTATTAGCATTTTCCTTAGTCAACTTTTACGACATCCATGGAAAAGATATAGAGTGATCCAATTATAAAGTGGCGGGAACCATAATGGCTCTCATGATAATACGTATGTATGTATGTTTTTACTTTATACCCAAACTTCGGCCTCGGCCTCTGTGGCTCAGCGGTAGTACGCTTGTTTGTGACACCGGAAGGCCCCGGTTCGAATCCCGGCCAGGGCATGATGAAAAAAGAATTTTTTCTGATGGGCCTGGGTATATAAGTATTTATTCTAAAATATAGTATCGTTGAGTTAGTATCTCGTAACACAAGTTTCGAACTTACTTCGAGGCCAACTCAATCAGTGTAATTGGTCCCGTATATAGTATTTATTATTAACAATAGCATAAAATTCACATGCGAACTAAAAGTTCAGCCGTTAACAAAAGCGCGTCAGACAAGGTTTTTCCTACGGTTTTTCCTGCATTTGCGTCGCATCATCAACGCAAAGTGTCCGGCGACAAAAGGAATTTAATCTGAGAGTTACTATGTGGACTGTGCGCTTACAAAGTATTAAATGTGGAGAAAAGTAACCAAGTGTATTGGGCGCCGTGTGGTTCCCGGCACCAATACAAAAAACGAATAGGACCACTCCATCTCTTTCCCATGGATGTCGTAAAAGGCGATTAAGGGATATGCTTATAAACTTGGGATTCTTCTTATAGGCAATGGGCTAGCAACCTATATTACACATACTTACACTATTTGAATCTTAATTCTATCATTAGTCCAAACAGCTGAACTTAGTCTGTCAGACTTACAAGAATGCAGGGATACAGACGTGATTATTTGGATGGATGGATCTATACTAAACTATTTTTATCAATGCGAAAGACTGTGCATGTGCATAAGGCTTTCACAATTCAACTTTACCGTGCCAATTTTCACATACAATATTGCAAAGTAAAAGTTAAGTATTTTATAAAGGTAATATTTAAATTAAAGCCTGCAAATAAATTAGAGGAGTCATATTTGTTATCATTTTTAATTTGCAATGTGTCACAGCATACAACTGTTACTACAGTGATGTATTAGGCGGACAGTAATGAGACGATTGTTAAAATAATTTTTTTATTGCTGAATTTTTTACATACATACATATGGTCACGTCTATATCCCTTGCGGGGTAGATAGAGACAATAGTCTTGAAAAGACTGAATGGCCACGTTCAGCTATTTGGCTTAATGGTAGAATTGAGATTCAAATAGTGACAGGTTTCTAGCCCATCGTCTAAAAAAGAATCTCAAGTTTGTAAACCTATCCCTTAGTCGCCTTTTACGACATACATGGGAAAGAGATGGAGTGGTCCCATTCTTTTTTGTATTGGTGTCGAGAACCACACGGCACTTAAATTTTTTGGATAGTTAAAAATACAAAGAGTAAATTAATATGAATAAAAAAAAAGAAAACAGCTGATTAGATTCCCCTGAAAGGTTGCGGAGGTCAGACGGGAGTAGCATCGTGTTAAACAAGTTATTGGCGTACGTAAAGACGAATTGAATGTAAATAAAGAGAGACATTTTTTATAAAAAGTATAAAATTATTATACAAAACTGAAGTAATATCTACATAAAAAAAGATTTATGCCTTCTTACAAATATAGTAAGTTTTATTATAATATTAGTATTCTATACTATACTACCTAATATTATATAGTTGAAGAGTTTGTTTGAACGCGCTAATCTCAGGAACTCCTGGTTTTGCGTTAAATAGACCATTTATCGAGGAGGGCTTTAGGCTATATAACATCACGCTACAACTATAAGGAGCAAAGAAATAATGGAATATGTGAAAAAAAAAACGGGAAAAATTATTCACCCTTAAGGGCTTCAATGATGCCCAAAACAACTATTCCACGCGGACGAAGTCGCGGGCACAGCTAGTTGTATAATGTGGGATTACTCAGTTAGATTAAGTAAAACAAATATTTTATTTCATTTTCTATAATAGACTTTTCCATCTTACAAACTTCAATTTCTTATTGACACTCCTTGACATCTAACGTCATTTTTTCTTCTAAAATAAAGTTGCCAGTGCTAGCAATAACTAAAAATAACGAATAACTTAAATAAAAAAACGTTCACAACCCACATATATGTATGTAACTTTTTGAAAGCTGTAACAAAAACAATAAACTGTAACCTTAGCTCGACCATTTATCAAATGAACGTCGCGAACAATCGCTAGTGTGTGGCCGGCCTAACCCTTCATTACCCGCCATTTCGGTGTCTCTGCATCTGCATTGTGTACGAACAAAAGCAGTAAGAGGTGGAAATAGATGTTTGTTTTCTGTTACGGTTTTGTGTTTAAATTATGTTTTTTTTTTTGTGATTTGGTATAAAGAGGTCTTTCAGTGAGAACTGTCAATCGACTTGAAAAAAAAAAATAAGTTTGAGAGTGAATTCAAATGTCTGAATGCGAGTTTGAACTTTTTAAGGAATAAGCTACGGGCTATAGGAATATCGTTATTTATCAAATATTTCTTTAATTTACATTTTAGAAAAGAACCCAAAAAGAGTAGATTAGAATGGACTTAATGTAAATCAGGATTTAGTTTCAAAACAATTTTACATGCATGTAGTTACACAGGTTCAAGATACAGGTTAATCCCCTAGAAAAAAAAATTATGATTTTGACAGCAAATTGAATCCAGCAAATCGAATGAGGGCAAAAGTGTCCGTTTCCATAAATATTATGTGGATTAAGCGCGCGAGGGTTAAATTGAAAACGTGGATTTGTGTCATTTTCGTTTGCGACACTGACACACGTACAACTAACACAAACATTCGATATAGTGATGTAAATTAATAGCTTTATCAAGTTAGGATTATGCTAGTTTTGAAGGGATGAAAAAAATTACCAAACATGTGTCAGTTGGTACTTTTGTTGCGTAGATTGTAAAAGTTTGTCACGGGAAAGGCTTATTGAATATATTGTAGCCCATCGACTAAAAGAAATAGAAGTAATAACATCTTATTCCGATTTGTAGTGTTAGGGACTTACCAATACTTATTTGATTAGCCACCTGTCTTTATTTTACATACATGCATATAATCATGTACTTATCTTTTATGGGGTAGATAGAGCCGACAGTCGTGAAAATACTGAAATGTTACCTTTTCCCTTAATCGCCATCTAGCCAAATGTGACATTAGAAGCGTTTTACTATTGGTTCTGTCTACCCGAAAGGAATAATGACGGCTTTTCCCCTTTCAGGATACAGTAGTAACTAACCAATATCTCAACATTAATAATAAATGACAATAAATAAAAATATACGGGACAGATTACACAGATTGAGATAGCCTCGAAGTAAGTTCGAGACTTGTGTTACGAGATACTAACCCAACGATATTATATTTTATAATAAATACTTACATATATAGATAAACATACAAGAACCAGGCCAATCAGAGAAAGTTCGTTTCACATCATTCCTGGGCAGTATTCGAACCCGGGACCTCCGGTGTCACAGACAAGTGCATTGCACTAACGCCGAAAAAACTATTTTTGCATATTATAATATTAGTTATATATTATTATATTTGAACCTCAATTGTATCTTAAAGCCAAATAGCTGAACGTGGTCTATCAGTCTTTACAAGACTGTTGGCTCTGTCTACCCCGCAAGGGATATAGACGTGATAAAATGTATGTATAATATTAGTTACGATTTCAACGTCCGTATGTCCCAGTGTCAGATTCGATTTGGTCGCAACTCAAATTAGGTTAAATCAAACCAAGCAACAGTCCATTTTTGTTATTTCCCGTTAAACGGGTTAACGTACGTTATCGGAATTAATTACTATTACAATATTAATGCCCAATGGATTATCTGAATAATTTACGTGCCTGTAATGTTGCGCGATAATAACTGGTTTTAGCTACTTCATGGTGTGTCAACGATAATGCGTTTATGCAAATTGTTGAACAGTAGCATTTAATTTTATCACTAAAAACAAGAAGGAGGAGTGTTCTTGAAAAGATTTATGAATGTGTACATACATATATATATATAATCACGTCTATACACCTTGCGGGGTAGACAGAGTCAACGGTCTTGACAAGCCACGTTCAGCTGTTGTACTTAATAATAGAATTAAGATTTAATTATTTCCAGGTTGCTAGCACATCGTCTAAAAGAAGAATCCCAAGTTTGTAAGCATACATACATAAAATCACGACTCTTTCCCGGAAGGGTAGGCAGAGACTACCTCTTTCCACTTGCCACTTAGTAAGCATATACATAGCTTACTCGCTTTTAACGTCATCCATGGGAAAGAGACTGAGTGGTCCTATTCTTTTTTATATTGGTGCCAGGAACCACACGGCACATGAATGTGTAGATATATCAAAAGAAATGTGCAGGTATTGTGGCAAGTAAAAAGATATAGTCTTCGCCTATCCCTCTTGGAAGATGCCTGAAATTATGTTAATTATGTGTTGTATCGCAGACTACATCAAAATTCTGGAGAATAAGGGGTCAGCCTATGACATTGGTCCTGGAGCAGTCACGTCGATGAACAACACCGCCCTATGCGTTCCTATAAATATTCTCAGTATCACTACACATTATAAAGTCTATTTTCTCTCTCTGTTTCTATGAGCTAATCTCGGAAAGATGATGCCAGATTTTGTTCCGCTTTGAAATTTTGGAAAGAGGGATTTCTGAAAAAAGCTTTTATCTATAATAAATCAATATAATACTAATATTTACCCGTGCGAAGCCGGGGCGGGCGGGTCGCTAGTGTCATATAATTAACACATTTTCGATTAATGCTTATATTTAAGGTGACAAATTTAATCTTATTTAAAAAAAAAAGAAAGGCGTACAACATAAAACTAGTAGTAATTCTCTTCAAAATTTTTCATTTACCGACACGCCTAGACACACCTACATTGTGATCGGCTAGAACCCGGTATGTGACATGACATTTTCAATTAACGCCCGCCAACTCATTTCCTATGACACGTGCGGGCTTCCTTTTTTCCGCGGCCTGTTCGCCATCTTAACGGTATGTTTTGTCATGTTGGCACTATAAAATACATACATACATATAATCACGTCTATATCCCTTGCGGGGTAGACAGAGCCAACAGTCTTGTAAAGATTGATAGGCCACGTTCAGCTATTTGGCTTTAAGATAGAATTGAGATTCAAATAGTGACAGGTTGTTAGACCATCGCCTTAAAAAGAATCCCAAGTTTGTATGCCTATCCCTTAGTCGCCTTTTACGACATCCATGGGAAAGAGATGAAGTGGTCCTATTCTTTTTTGTATTGGTTCCGGGAACAACACGGCACATAAAATGATGTGGATATTGGCACCGAGTACTGAAGAATAACAACTATCCCATCACCACTTATGGATCTACCAACCTTACGGTTTATCCGAGCCGTATCATGTTCGAAGTGCGTTTCTCTCTAGCTTGCTCTCTCACATATTGATTCCATATTTTTGTGTCCTGCCAGCTCTTTTCTGACAACAAAAACAAAAAAAAAAAAATAAAGAGTTTTATACACTTTAATTTTTTTTTTGGTTTTTTTTTTGACAAATTACACAGATTGAGTTAGCCTCGAAGTAAGTTCGAGGAGTTTACTGTCCCTTTAGTTCTGAACTAGCTTCTACCTCTAGCTTCGCCCGCGTGAACTTAGCGCCATTTACAAAAAGCGACGAATTTAACGCCATTTACAAAAGATCGAGGAAATTAATGCGAACTACAAAAGAATACACGATTTTCGCAAATGCCATGGGAGCTATAGTTTTTACCAGGATTACAACCCGCTATTGAAATAAGTAGCACCTTTGTACTACAATTACTGTATTAAATTATCTTGTATATAATTTTGTTTATTTATTTATGTATTTATGTATACAAAATTATAAACAGGAGCATTTAATACATTAATTGTAGTACAAAGGTGCTACTTATTTCAAAAGAAAACTCTTCCAGTAGACCCACGAGAGGCGAGATGAATTTTGAAGCGGTATGGCGTGTGCATAAATATCGTTAAACATATTTAACTAAAACTAAAACTTTTGTGTGAATAAAATAAATAAATAAAACTCAAAAAGAGTTGTTGTAACTGTGTCAATGTCTGTGCAATAAAGATAAAAAAAGTAATAACTACAACGCTATTCGAACTCAAGCAGCATAGAACGGAAGGTTAAAATATCTTCTAAGTTATTTTAATAACACCACCTTTCAAATAATTGAATTGATGATGAACCTATTCAAAAAGTATGAAAATATAAAGTTTATATTTTTGTTTTCTCTTCAGGCAATATCTTCTGAACCAACCTTCTTGAAATTTTGCGTATATACAATAAAGAGTCTGGCAAAAGTCATGAATACTTTTCATCCCTGCAAAAACTATAGTTCCAAACCTGTAAGTAAGTTCCTAAGTTAGTAACCTGTGTTCTTTTCCAGGTGGCGCTAAATACGCGCGGGCGAAGTTGCGGGTAAAAGGTAGTTTACATACATACATACATAAAGCTTCTTTCCCGGAGGGGTAGGCAGAGACTACATCTTTCATTCTGCATACTTCCATCGCTTCATCCACATTCATAACTCTCTTCATGCAAGCTCGGCGGTAGAAGGTAGTTTCTTATAAAATATTCATGAACGTCATGTTTTCCAAGCAAAGTAAATTATTCCATGTGTGTATAAATAAATACGAACCAACACTGAGCTGAAGCGTTGAGTAAATCTGACTCAGCCGAGCACAAAGACTCATTCCTAAACAGGTGTGTACAATACGTCTCGCGCGGAAAAGGAGTTAAATGAAAATTTCCTCACGAAAATGGGTAAATATTTATTAAATCTTTACGACGTAATCACTTGAAGTGGATGCTACAACGATGCTCTTACGAGGTGAGTGAAAACGTCGCGAGGAAAATGTACATTCAATTCAATATAGATTATGATTAAACACTAGAATCATGGTCATTAAGGGCACTCCAGAAAGCTGAAGATATAATAGGGTTCGATACATACGTACAATCACGTCTATATCCCTTGCGTGGTAGATAGAGCCAATAGTCTTGAAAGGCCTGAATGGCCACATTCAACTGTGTGGCTTAATGATTGAATTAAGATTGAAATAGTGACAGGCTTGTCGGCTACAAGAATCCTTTTCCTTGTCACGTATTACGACATCCATGGGAACGATAAGATACGAGAATTTTCACTTCAACCACATTCATAAAATTCATCATGCAAGCTCATGTTAGGGTACTTGACCTGACCTCTCCCCAGTATGTCCCCGTTCAAATCAAGGTACATTCTTGCAATCTTTCGCAACGCAAAAATGGGGAATACCGAATTGTCAGGGGAATGACGAAGTCTGCCTATCCATACGGAAAAAGAGCATGGTAATAACATACAGAAACGTAGAGAATTCTTAAATTTAAAAAGTCACGTACTTTCGTATCGTACCTGGCAATGTTTGCAGGACACCCTGATAAACATTCCGTGAGCAGGTGCCGCGGGAGCGGATTAATGGCAACGCCTGATTTAGGGAACCTGCACACGCCATCTTTGTTCGTTGGTTACATGAGGACGTCCCGGGTTCCTATCCCGGCCAGGGCACGATGGGAAACGAACTTTTTCTGATTGGCCTGGGTCTTAGATGTTTGTCTATATAAGTGTTTATTATAACAGAGTTCGGTATCGCTTAACACAAGTCTTAACTCTATTTACTTCGAGGCTAACAATCTATATATTTTTCCGTATATAATTATTAAAGTCCTTATTGTTCCAGATTTTAAACGGGTTGTTTCCATTGAAAATAAATAATCAAGTCTCGTGCGCAAGAGCCTTTAGGACGAAGGACCCTCATTGATCATTGTAAGATGCTGAAGATGAATGTTGCTGAGCATGACGCGATTGCAGAACCTTATTTGTTCCGTTTATTTTATTTAGTTACTGGCCAATATTAACTGCTTTTTTAGATTTCTTTTTTCGAATGAATCTCTGCTTTTACAAAATGCGTACTTCTTTTACTTTATATAATGTCGATAATCTGTCAGTGATAAACCCATCTTGATCAAATTAAGGACGTCCTGGCAAAGGGTCAGGTCAATAGTACCCGAAACCACCGAGCTTGCATGAAGAGAGTTATGAATGTGGATGAAGCGAAGGAATCATGCAGAGATCGTGGCAAGTGGAAAGATGTAGTCTCTGCCTACCCCTCTGGGAAAAAAGGCGTGATTTTAAATATGTATGTTTATACATACATACGGTTGCACTTCCACAGTGCCGGTAGAAGTGAAAAACTTAAATAAGTAGTTGTTAAATAAAGCTGATACTTACATATTTTTCAAGCCGACACCGGATGACACAGTTTTACGAATTTTCCATCAGCTCACGTGTCCTGATGCAAGTTTAACATTATTCCTGAACACCAAAAGTGAACAACGCCTCTAAAAAGATCTTTTGACAAAAACTGAGATGACTTCTGTCCAAAAAATTACTATTTATATATTATTTAATATACATTTATAACTTCTAAAATCATTACAATATTCCCCTAACAGTTAATATTTTTAATGTTAAAGTAAAATTATTGATATTCTTAAGAGTAGTGTAGGTTACCTATATGCGTGAAAGAGAAGGGAACATTCTGGCTACCTCTGGTAGAACATAACAAAAACAAGTTCAAACTTCATGATAAAAAGATAACTCCATTTTTTAAATAACGCGGACAAAGACGATGGGACTGGAAAATAAATGTTTGGTATCTCTGTAGACCCGCGTAAAAAGGACGTTTTCGAACAAGTGTACAGAGACGGAATTTTTTATTGCCATTGGTGAGACGAGGTTTGTATTTAATAATATGATGCGGGAGCGATGATTCGGCTTGACCGCCACCAAAGGCAAGATCTTCCGCCAGGCTACGTGTTATGCCTGGGGATCCGCAGCTCCGACGATGTTGTGTCGGAGGTTGTGTACATGCTCCAATCCGTGAAATCTTTGCTTGCGCGATTTAGACTTTTCGCTGATTTTATTTCTGTGGCGTATAGATGTCGCCACAATTATGTTATTTCAGTAGTTCATACTTCATGCCATCTGAATCGGATTTGTAAATTTAAATAAATAAATTTATACGGGGCAAAAATACATACCTAGTAATAGTAATACTAACTCAACGATACTATATTTTTAAATAATTATATAGATAAACATTCAAGACCTAGGCCAAATAGTAAAAGTTAGTTTGTGATCATGCCCTGGTCAGGATTCGAACCTCCAGCGTCACAGACAAGCGCATTACCGCTGTGCCACAGAGGCCGTCAACTATTGAGTTTTTTGTGCACCAACTTAGACCGAATCAAATCTCGCAGGCTCTCAGGCAGATTGAGCTTAAATGCACCCAAAGAATCGACTCCCGTCTGTTTCCTTAGTCGCCTTTGATGGCAGAGAGAAAACATGGTCCTTTCCTAAAGAGTCAGAAATCACAAGGCACTTTTATGAAACATAACGAATGTACTAATTCAAGAAAACACAAGTATCATAGCACCAAGATTGAAAGCTATCATGTAAAAGTAATCGCTCTATACATGAGCCCAGTGGATTACATTCCATCAAAGTAATGCGCGCTCTTTATGGAATACCTTCATATTTTCCCCATCTTATTCTTTTTATACCACAGTTTTATACCACAGTTTTATACTAAGCTTTATTAAGATGACATAAACGTCGTTTTAAGGGTTCCATGTACAAAAAGATACCTTTATAGCTTATAGAAAGTTTTTTCGAATAGCTTTATAGTAAGTACATTAATAAAATAACACCTCTACATGTTTCGACTTGTTACAATTCATACAAATCATTACTCTCTTCATGCAAGCTCGGCGGTTTTGGGTACTCTTGACCTGACCTTTTTATAGTGCTCCAATAAAGAAGCGTGATGCACAATCCTAAAAGTTATAACAAGCAGGCGTAAATTAATGCACACATTCGGTTTGAGTTAAGCCTTGTTTTGTAAAAAGTTTAATATATTATGTTGTCTATATCCTTTACGGGGTGTACAAAGAAAACAGTGACGAACAGACTGAAAGGCTACGTTCAGATGGATTGAGATTTGATGATACTCCTAGTGTTACAACTTTTTGTTAGGTAAATCTCCCTAAACCTAACAATAAATCTAGCGAGTTTAGAAACCTGGTATTTTCATTGGAGTCGGTTAAACATCAGAAATACGTAATAAAATGAAACTCATCCTGAATCTACCCTAACCCGATATTAAATCTCATTCTGTCATACATAAAGGTGATACTTGCCTAAGAAGATATTTGACAATTGAAGAAAATACATCGCGTTCCTGGAACTGTCCGTATGTTGTTCAAGGAGACTTGCGCTCAAGGGATGAATTTGTTGAGCGTGTGGTACAAGTGATGAGAGTATCTTATATGTAATACTTCCCTTTTTAAAAGTCGCATCGGCAATTATTTGACTGCGCAGAATAGTGCAACCTACCGTGTAATATCGAAGAGAAGAGAGAAGATTCTAGAAAGCGGACAGTTCAGTTCGCGATTTCAAATAGCGCGCTTTAAATATAATATTTTTTTATACATATAGATATATAGTTACGTCTTTATCCCTTGCGGGGTAGACATAACCAACAGTTTTTAAAAGACAGATAGGCCACGTTCTACTGTTTGGCTTATTGGTAGAATTGAGATTCAAATAGTGACAGGTTGTTATTTTTTTATCTACAAAGCAAATCGCTGATGCTTATGAATTGTAGACTGTATCGAGAATAAAAGCCAGCAAAGGGACTCACTTGATCCGGTCCTAAATTTACTTTATACACACAACCATCCTTTGGGCCGACGTCGAAAAACGTGTTTTTCTTTGAATGGAATGTGTAGGAATGTAGGACCATTTTTGTTTTGCACCGTTCCGTTATGCCGTGCTGTTGGTCATTTACAAAAAACGTTTTTGTAACAACGAAAAATATTTTTTAGGTTTTGTTTCGGGAGACGAAGTTAAAAGAGATTCGGAGTTATTTTTTTTACTGTTACTTACTTTTTGCGTGGTGTTCACGGCTTTCGCAATTATATCGCTCTTTAGCGGCCTTTTTTATAAAGAAGGTGTTCCTCTTCAGTCACACCATTCTAGATACAAAGCACCTTGGCGTTTCACATGTGTGGTAAATTCCCCAAGAATCTCTTCCTCAGTGTTCGCAATGCTTCAAAAGAGTTAGTACCTATCACAAGTTTCTAAGTCACTTTGAGGCTAACTCCATCAGTGTAATTTGTCCCGTATATATTTATTTATTTCTAAAGTACATGACATGTTACAATAGGCGGACAAGTCTTTGCCAGGGCACGCCAAAACATCATAACAATTGGTAATACTTTCACGAACAATTGCATTTGATTAATATTCCCGATCATATATGGTTATGAAAATTAAATCTGATATTGTATACTTAAAAAGTTGTTATATGCATTCTCACGCTCAAAAATGGAAAAAACCTCAGGACTTCGCAAGAGGGAATGTCACGCCTCGGGCCTCTTGAAAATTATTGTTATAATAAATTCATAGCGAGAGAATATTATTTGCTTGCTATTCAGAAAGACTAAGGGATAGGCTTATATTTGGGATTCTTCTTTTAGGCGATGGGCTAGCAATCTGTCACTACTTGAATCTCAATTCTATTGTAAAGCCAAATAGCTGAACTTGGCCTATCAGTTTCTTTAAGACTGTTGGCTCTGCTTACCCCGCAAGGGATATAGACGTGACTTTTATCAACCACCAACTATTACAAATATGTAAACTTGTCGATAATAAGCAATATTTTGCAAAATATATTTAAATAATGAAGCACGCCACATAATTTTCATTTACGTACATTTATGGAAGCAATAAAAATCCATGACAATCTTTCAAAATATTCTAAAAATGCTAACTAATAAATTATTTACATTGTATTTCTAATATAAAAAGTAAAAAACTGTTATGGAATACACCAGACACAGTTTTAAACTCGATATTAACTAACGAGAGAATGTTGGTACTTAGTTTATTCGTTTTAAGTCTAGGGGTAAGTTTGGCATATGTGGAATATGACTTGAACGAAGCGGAAGAACTTTTCGAGAAATTCATTGTAGACTTTAATAGAAAATATAAAGACATGGAGGAAAAACAAATGAGATTTAACATTTTCAAGGAAAAATTGCAAAAAATAAACGAGGGCAATAAACAGCACGGCCACGAAGTTTTTGGTAAGTTAGTGAGTCAAATATGAAAATTTTATATATATTTAACTGATTTTTTTCTCGCAGTACTGCTTCGTCCATTTGAACCGGCAATGCTGCTAGCCTTCTGGGCATACGAATCTATACTAATTTTATATAGCTGAATAGTTTGTTTGTTTGTTTGAACGCGCTAATCTCAAGAACTACTGGTTCAAATTGAAAAATTATGTTTGCGTTGAATAGACCATTTATTAAGGAAGGCTTTAGGATATATAGCACAACTATACAGCTGCAACTGAGGAGTAAAGAAATAATGGAAAATGTGAAAATTATTAACCCTTGAGGGCTTCAATGATGCCCAAAATATCTATTCCACGCGGACGAAGTCGCGGGCACAGCTAGTGCCTATATAAAGTTGCATTCTTTCGTCAGCATCTTCCTTAAAACAATTCACAACATTATTTTCATTTTCAAGGAATCAACAAGTTTGCCGATTTATCGGATTCTGAATTCAAAAGCATATACAGTTGCTACAAAGTCAACGAAAAGGAGGGTAGTCCCTGTGTTCCTCCCAAACGTTACTCCCATCGAAGAACAGAGGTACCGGACAGCTTTGATTGGCGCGAGAAGGGTATAGTTAACGCCGTGAAGGATCAAGGTCAATGTGGCTCCTGTTGGGCGTTTAGCACTGTGGGTAAGTTATTACTAAAGATCGGAATAGGTAGATTGAATCGGGGTCAATGAACTGTAACGTATATATTAATGTGGACATGCCTCCGTCCGGGATTTGTAAATTATTAAGATTTTTTCCGGAATTTTTTACAAGTGGGATGAAGAATATGTACCTATATTAGTGGTAACTGTTTTCCTCCGACTTCGTTCACGTAAATTGTAGTCCTATGTTACCCGCGGACAATCTAGTTTCCTGTAAGTGTAAGTACTGAAATGGAATCCCGGAAAAGAGGTTCATCCATGTTATGCCTTCTATGGTAATTCATGATGCAAGTACCTACATAAAATCAATCTACCTATTCCGATCTCTGGTTATTACCTAGACATTTCCATACCTAGCAATAGATACATATAATAACAAGATAACCTCCTCTAAGATACTGAAGAAATCTGTTAAAGAAATAGATCTTTTAAAATACTAATCAAAAAACTGTAACTTACTTTCGCTTTTATTAACCGCCTTAAAAAAAAGTTTTTACTCAGTTTGACCTGAATTTGTGTGTGTAGTGTAGGTATGTATGTTTATCCGCGATTGTCTCGCGTTTCGCTGTACCTATTTTGAAGCGGTTTTCGGGAAAGTGTCTGTTGCATACATACAATCACGTCTATATCCCTTGCGGGGTAGACAGAGCCAACAGTCTTGAAAAGACTGATAGGCCACGTTCATCTGTTTTGCTTAATAAAAGAATTGAGATTCAAATAGTGACAGGCTGCTAGCACATCGCCTACAAGAAGAATCCCAAGTTTATAAGCCTATCCCTCTGTCGCCTTTTACGACATCCATGGGAACTAGACGGAGTGGTTTTATTCTTTTTATTTGGTGCCGGGAACCACACGGCACACGTGTCTGTTACATTTAGGAGAAGGTTTAGTAATGTAATCGTGTTCAAAAAAGGTATGATTTCCTACTTTTGGTGGACGTTTGCAAGTGGTGCTCTTTTAACTAAAGCTATATAACTTAGTTGGGATAACTTACAGGCAACGTGGAGAGTCAGTACGCGAAAAAATATGGCGCTGATCAATTAACAAGTTTATCTGAACAGCAATTGGTGGATTGTGATAGGAATGCGACTGATAAAGGTTGTAGAGGGGGCGTTATGACAGCCGCAGTGCTGTAAGTATTATATTGATATTTTTCCTTTACTTGTATGTAATCAAATAATTACATACATACATAAAATACATAAAATCACGCCTCTTTCCCGGAGGGGTAGGCAGGGACTACCTCTTTCCACTTGCCACGATCTCTGCATACTACCTTCGCTTCATCCACATTCATAACTCTAAGTTTCGGGTACTCTTGACCTGACCCTTTACCAGGACGTCCTTAATTTGATCAAGATACGTTCGTTTAATAAATAATTACATATTGAATTCAAACATCGATCTTAAACCATAAAGGGTTTGTCTGTATTTTATAAATATTACCACGTCTACATCCCTTGCGGGGTAGACAGAGACAGCAAAGGCCACGTTCAGCTATAATACATTATAAAAGCCATACGCTTTTATAATGTAGCTGTCCCGACAAACGTTGTTTTGTCATATAAAAAAACTTTATGTAATTTCTAGTTTAAAAACAAAAATGTGACAGGGTGGACAACCTTTATCACTAAGGTGTATGAAAAATAGATATTGGCCGATTCTCAGACATACACAATATGCTCACAAAATTTCACGAGAATCGGTCAAGCCGTTTCGGAGGAGTACGGGAACGAACATTGTGACACGAGAATTTTATATATAAGATTAAGATATCTGACTTTTCTCCAGGACGTCCCTGATATGATCAGGGTCCCACTCCACGGTTCCCATTCACACTCTCCATGTATATTTGCTTAGTCAACCTGCTTTCATTCATCCTCTCATGACCAAACCATCTAAGCATCCTCTTTCTGTGACTATATCTTCTCTCACATCACAACATTCCCTTACCGCGCTGTCTATCTTTTATAAAATAACATACATACATACATATGGTCACGTCTATATCCCTTTCGGGGTAGACAGAGCGATGAGTCCTGAAAAGACTGAATGGCCACGTTCAGCTATTTGGCTTAATGATAGAATTGAGATTCAAATAGTGGCAGGTTGCTAACCCATCGCCTAAAAAAGAATCCCAAGTTTGTAAGCTTATCTTAGTCGCCTTTTGCGACATCCATGGGAAAGAGATGGAGTGGTTCTTTTTTGTATTGGTGCCGGGAACCACACGGCTTATTTTATAAAATAACTTTTCAGATATCTTATGAAAGCTGGTCTCATGACGAATGCAGACTATCCATACAAAGCGTCCGATGGTCAATGCCAGTATGACACAAATAAGGTGAAAGTTAAGGTCACTGGCTGCGTGGACTTTACTGGTACTCCTGAAGACGACATCAGAGCTATCCTTGTTGAAAACGGACCTCTTACCGTTGGTAAGTTGTCTCTGTCTACCCCGTATGAGATATTATCACGTTTTATTGGTGTGCGTCCAGTTGATTCAAATAAAGATTTTATCTTAAATGCTAGCTGTGCCCGCGACTTCGTCCGCGTGGAATAGTTATTTTGGGCATCATTAAAGCCCTCAAGGATGAATAATTTCTCCCGTTTTTTTTCACATTTTTCATTTTTTTCTTCGCTCTTAATAGTTGCAAAGTGATGTTATATAACCTAAAGCCTTCCTCGATAAATGGTCTATTCAATGCAAAAAGAATTTTTCAATTCGAATCAGTTCCAAGATTAGCGCGTTCAAACAAACAAACAAACTCTTCAGCTTTATAATATTAGTATAGATAAGATTCTCGTGTCACAATGTTCGTTCCCGTACTCCTCCGAAACGTCTCGACCGGTTCCCATGAAATTTGGTGAGCATATAGAGTAGGTCTGAGAATCGGCCAACATCTATTTTTCATACCCCTTAGTGGTAAGGGTTGTCCACCCTTAAATTTTTTTTAACTTGTAATTACTTTAAAATTAAAAAGCGGACAGCTAGTTTTTTTATATCTTTATGGAAGTTTACGCAAACCCTACGTGGCTAGTTTGAGCTGCAGATACAGTTTGAATTGATATATTAATCAGTCAATCTTCAGGGTAAAAAATTTAATTAATTCAATTTAAGCTATTTTTTTATTACCGAATTTAACAAATCGGTAGTTAATATGTAAGTAACAAACTTGATGATGGTACGGAACTCTTAGTGTGCGAGTACGACTTGCACTTGGCTGATTTTTCTATAACTAAATCCCATCCATATAATCACGTCTATATCCCTTGCGGGGTAGACAGAGCCAGAAATATTGAAAGGCTGATAGGCCACGTTCAGCCGTTTGGCCTAATGATAAAATTGCGATTCAGTTAGTGACAGGTTGCTAGCCCATCAGAAGCCTATAAGAAGAATCCCAAGCTTGTGAGTCCATCCCTTAGTCGCCTTTTACGACATCCGTGGCAAAGAGATGGAGTGATCCTATTCTTTTTTTGCATTGGTGCCGGGAACCACACGGCATAACTAAATATTTCTTTGTTTTCAGCCCTTTCTACAGAACCACTTGCATCTTATAAATCAGGAGTTGTCGAGGATTGTTACCAGGATGATGTAATAAATCATGCGCTTTTATTGGTCGGTTATGGAACAGGTATGCCTCAGACATACGAATAATATCGTACGTTACCCTTGATGGAACAGACAGAGCCAACAGTCTTGAAGGGGCTGAAAGGCTACGTTCAGCTAACTAAATGTTACATTAAAAACTTGAACATTGATTTAATAGCGTAATTTAGATTCAAATAGTGACCGGTTGCTCGACCATCGCCTAAAAGAAGATTCGCAATTTTATGAAGCCTTTCCTTAGATTAGTTTTCACAGTGCACGGTAAGAGAAGCAGCAGGCTCTCACTACTTCTTCTTCTTCTTCTTTGCTAACAGACCACCACTACTGCTAGACGAATCTGCGCTTATTCCTAGGTATGCATCTTAGTCAAAATAAGCTTGAGCAGAGTTGAGCTCTAGATTTTTACTCTCGTGGAAATCCATAGATAGATACTAAAGTCTGGATTTTGTATGCATAATTATATACATACTTATAATCACGTCCATATCCGTTGCAGAGAAGACAGAGCCAACTGGAAGAAAGGCCACGTTCAGATTTATGGATTAATGATGGAAATCAGATTCAAATAGAGGCAGGTTGCTAGTCCATCGCCTATAAAATTAATCACAAGTTTATTAGCCTTTCCATCAGTCGCCTGTTACGACATCATGGGAAAGATATTGAGTGGTCCTAGTCTCTGCCTACTCCTCTGGGAAAAAGGCGTGATTTTATATAAATACCATTCTTTCCCGGAGGTAAATTAGGTAACCGGTAAGATGGGACCAGATCATTCCACATGCCGTGATCCCCTTTTTATATTTCGAAGGGGAAATCCCTTCTACGGACTGCCTCCGAGGTCTTCACCTGGGAGTATGTGGGACACCTGGCATCTAGTGTGCTAGCCTAACCACAAAAACCCCTCCAGTGCACCCGCGTGGAATAGTTATTTTAGGCATCATTGAAGCCCTCAAGGATGAATAATTATCCCCGTATTTTCTATATTCTCATTATTTCTTTGCTCCTTATAGTTGCAGCGTGATGTTATATAGCCTATAGCCTTTCTTGATAAATGATCTATTCAACGCAAAAATAATTTTTCAATTCGAACCAGTAGTTCCTGAGATTTGCGCGTTCAAACAAACAAACTATTCAGCTTTATAATAGTATAGTTGGTAAAGTCTTTGTTTATATGTCTTCGTTTTATATTACAGATGAGAAAACTAAAAAACCTTACTGGTTAATCAAAAACTCATGGGGAGCGGACTGGGGGGAGAACGGCTATTACCGTTTGATCCGAGGTGACCCACGATGCCAGGTCGGCACGTACGAGTTGGTGACCTCTCAAGTGGCATAAACATAATAAAATATGTATATACAATAAAAATTTAAACATCCAATGTAGGCAAACTTCTTTATATATATTTAATTATAAATTATATCAAAATATTAACAGGCAAAGCCAGCTGGCATACACATATGCATAGCAACGGCTATCATGATTTGTTTGGTTAGAAAAAAATTTATCACATTTTTATTGTAAAATATATTTTTTTTTGTCGTCCTAAAATATATTTTAATTTGTAAAAAGCTTTTAATTTGTTTATTTCTCTCTTCTTCAGTTATCTTACCTTTTTCTTTAGTGTATGTAGTATATTTCCGAACTTTCTACTATAATTCCTACACCCGATATTGTTTCGTTTTAGTAGCAGTGAATACACTAGACCAAAACCCTCTACCAACCTGCTGGTTATATGAGCTGAATACGTCTTTTTAAAGAAAAAATTAAAATAAAGTGGGTATACTTAATAGCAAAAGTGATTTATTTTAACAACTGGTAGTTATTTTTGCTTTTGCTTCTCATGATTATTTATTTTTTTATTACACAAAAAAATGTACAGAAGACTTACTTAATGCCGTTTGGCATTCTCTCCCAGGCTACCAGCTGACCAAACAGAAAAAAATTAAGTAGGTGGTGCGATAAAGTGCACTTGCATACTGCAAAATACGTACCTACATTACAAACAAAATACATAAATATATACAAGATACATAAAATATCAATTAACTGTAAAATGTGATTTCAATAAAAAAAGAACGTCAATTTGGTTTTCCTTTAATTCAGTACCTAAAGTAATGGACAATATATATTTCATAATATTACATACGGCGCGTTCATACAAAGTTATTCTTAACAGAATGAGTTGCTTGAAAGAATAATTTGCTGACGGAGTGCCGGGAAATGTATGGGGAAAGTTGAACATTTATTGGCCCAACTTTGTAGTACTTTAAACTTTATTTCTATGCGAACAGTTCTCTTGTTGTGTTGTGAACTGCTGTTTTGTATTTTATATTATTTATAAAAGACGCTTGCGTAAATAGAAAAATTTACCTTTTTTAATTTATTTTCCCACGGTATTTCCGAGAAATCTTCTCTTATGTAACATTAGACATTTTAATAGCTGAAAACAGCTGTTTATGTGCTGTCCGATGATATGACAGTCAGTCAGTAACTCAGTGTCCTAAATCTTGAAGTATCGACTTAATTATCATAAATCTAGCGAAAAAGCGCTCATTTATATGATTTAGAATTGTTATGTCTTGTCATAATCATGGATGGCCCAGTGGAATTATAAAATTTTTTCGAATTACTATGACTTGCAACTTGGTTCTATATCTATGGTCCACATAGATTAAACATTCCTTTATAAAAATAAACAAGATTTTTTATAAAACTGGCCAGTAACAATCTATGCACAGAGGTTCAGACTATTCATTTAGTAAAGTAGAAGAACATTAATAAATATTTAATATTATCTTTGATATTTAATGTAATTTCAGATTAATTTAGTTTGATTCAGCTTAAAATAGAACAGTCTTTATTTAAGTAACCATTTAATCTAATGTTGACAAAAGTCAGAAGGCAACGCTCCCGAAAATAACTTATAAAACCTGTCTGCGGTAGCCGAAATACGAAAGCTTCGGAGCTTTAAGCTTCATAAAAAGGCTTTAACTAAATTCAATTTTCAATAATTGCACAATTTTTCTTAAGTATTTTGGTAAATAGTAGCAACCTGTCACTATTTGAATCTCTTAATTCAATCATTAAGCCAAACAGCTGAACGTGGCCTTTCAGTTTTTCCAAGATTGTTGGCTCCATCTACCCCGCACTTTAAATATGTATTTTTGTAAATTTACAGTTACTTGCTTGTTTTTTACTACGAGTATAATTGATTGTGCGACTTAATCCATAACCAATCCAAAGTAATATTAGAGAAACGAAACTTTGTCTGTTACGCTATCACGGCTAATCGGCTATACCGATATTGATAAAATTTTGTGTCAAATTAAAAATATTTACGTTACAAGTATTTTAAAAATTTCTACGGGAACAACGCAAAGTCAGCGATAGCCTTTGCAGAAAATAAAACAAAATCCACAATAAATTTCATCAAAAATCGAGAAGTTTATCCGTGAAGGGATAACTTCGCAATGCCATTATAAATACCTAATGTATCAGTAAAGATTGACGCACCGTTATATTAACATACATACATAGAGTCACGTCTATGTCCCTTGCGGGGTAGACAGAGCCAACAGTCTTGAAAAGATTGAATGGCCACGTTCAGCTATTTGGCTTAATGATAGAATTAAGATTAAAATAGTGACAGGTTGCTAGCCCATCCCCTAAAGAAGAATGCCAAGTTTGTAAGCCTATCCCTAAGTCGCCTTTTACGACATCCTTGGGAAAGAGACGAAGTGGTCCTATACTTTTTTGTATTGGTGCCGGGCTATTGTGCTGTTGTGTTAGTTATACTAACAACGAAAACAAATAATTATGAAAACGAAAATACGAAACGAAAATGTTTGGAGTCAAGTTAAAACTGCTGAATAATGTTTGCAACTTAATTGCGAATCATTACGTGCACGTTTCAAATTCAGTTTGCGTAAACAGAGAAACAATGAAGGATTTCCGTGGAAGCCTAAACGATTACATATTTACATACATACATATGATTACGTCTATATCCCTTGCGGGGTAGACAGAGCCAACATTCTTGAGAAGACTGAATGGCTACGTTCAGCTATTTGACTTAATGATAGAATTGAGATTCAAATAGTGACAGGTTGCTAGCCCATCGCCTAGAAAAGAACCCCAAGTTTGTAAGCCTATCCCTTAGTCGCCTTTAACGACATCCTAGGGAAAGAGATGGAGTGGTCCTATTCTTTTTTGTATTGGTGCCGGGAACCACACGGCACTTTATTATTACATATTTAGACAATCGTTTCGCAGAAATATATGTCTGGGTAATTAACTTGAAATCCTTCTTTAGGCTAATCCTAATTCCTTCATTAAGCCATACAGATTAATGTAGTCATTTAGTCTTCTTAGACTGTCGGCTCTGTCTTTCCCGCATGGGATAAAGACGTAGTTATATGTATGTAGAAAGATATAGTTTTTGACACGTACAGGGAATGAACTGTGTAGGAGCCTAGGAGGCGGTGTATGTACAGTGCTGTGCCGTGTGATTCTCAGCACATAAGATTAGGACCCCTTCATCTTTTTTCCATTGATGTCGTAAAAGGCGATTAAGGGTATAGGCCCAAATGTACCCAGTGGTATATTCTACGCTGATCTGGTATTGACGATAAAACAAAGTTTGTATAGCTCCTCCAAAAGGGACGCAATGGCAGAAGAGATAATGATGATGGAAGTATTAAGTGATGGAAGAGAGAGAGAGAGAGATTTTAGTATGAAAAGTTTGCAGTCAAATTTTAGTTTTGAAACATCAAAACTTAAATGTCTTCAATAATAGGTACTAAAGCAAACTAAGGACCAAATTGACGGCCCATTAGAAGTCGAAGGCTTATTAAAGTTGAGAATAGCCTCTTTGTACGAATGTCACGTGCGAATGAAAAATCGCGGGGCATTATTGGAAGCATCAATTTGTACCCATTGGTACGTAACTAAAGAATCCGTAGGGATCGGGAAAAACTCAGGGAGAAATTCCTGTATATCATTTGAGTCTAGAAAAAAGTTTTGTTCAGAGACAAATGATTTCCAATCACATTATTATACATACATAAAATCACGTCTCTTTCCCAGAGGGGTAGGCAGAGACTACCTCTTTCCACTTGCCACGATCTCTGCATAGGTACTTCCTTCGCTTCATCCACATTCATAACTCTCTTCATGCAAGCTCGGCGGTTTCGGGTACTTTTGACCTGACCCTTTACCAGGACGTCCTTGATTTGATCAAGATACGTTCGTCTAGGGAAGCTTCTTTAGTCTATCACATTATTATCCGTAAGGCTTATCCTTGTTTTGAGTCTTTATGCTTTCTGATCGCTTTGTATTGGTTTAATCATTCCCTGAGCGTCCTCACCTATTTTCTGAGCGACCTGAGATATGCCTGTGACCACGATCCTAGATCGGGTAACTCAGGTTTTACACGAAGCAACTCAAGCTAACTCATATATTGGATCATCATACCTCAATATCAATTAAACTAACTTTAACTAATTATAGCATAGCTTTTAGATTTTCCGTTTTTATTCGCATAGTTTTTGAAAACAACATAGGTACCTACATATGTCGTTTCCCCAAAAAAAGTTCAACTTAATTTACGTCGCTGTTGTATCCTATCACATTGTATGGGAGACAAAGATTGGATACGCGAACTTCGATTTCAAGTTGAAAATTCCATTGAAAGTTTAAGTGGATTACTTTCCGCACTTCGCGTTCCTTGCTTTATTTACACTCTAGGTGGATATGTTCATTCATTCATTCATTCATGTAATAAGGTCTATATCCATTGCGGGGTAGACAGAGCCAGCAGTCTTGAAAGACTGATCGACTTGAAATTCTATCAGTCTATTGATAGTTGCTTGCCCATCGCCTTAAATAAGAATTCCAATTTTAAAAGGGATAACTCCTTAGTTGCCCTTTACGATATCTACGGGAAAGAGATGGAGTGCGAGCCTATTCTTTTTTTCTGTAATATTTTCCATATTTTATTTATGTATCATAATCATATTTTTGAATTTTCTTAACGTCAAAATTAGGTATACGAGTATAGATATGTAGATACCAATGCCGACTTTTTCAAAAAAGGCAAATTACATATTTATAAAGGTGAATGAACTTCCAAATTCAAAAAGTGCATTGCACCTGTAAAAAAATAAATTGCAAACATATTCTGTATTGAAATTTTATTGCGCATTGCATATTCAAGTCTTCAAATCAAAGTATGCGAAGATTTTAAAAATGATTTCGCTGCACTGCACTTCGATTTCGGTTCCTATTTACGAAACCGGGATTTTCATTTGAATAGTACACGACTTTTAAAGCGAAATTCTGAAATCACAAAGAAATGTGGAGATAATATTTCAGATTCTCTTGAAAAAAAAAAAACATATGCACGTATAATCTCGATTCCATCATGATGGGATTGCGATTTGAATAGTGATAGGTTGTTGGCCTATCGCCTACAAGAAGGATCTCAAGTTTATTAGCCTTAGTCGCCTTTTACGACATCCATGGGAAATATATGGAGTGGTCCTAGTCGTTTTGTATTGGTGCCGGGAACCACACGGCACCAATACAAAACGACTAGGACAAAAAGAATAGGACCACTCCATCTCTCTTCCATGGATGTCGTAAAAGGCGACTAAGGGATGGGCTTACAGACTTGGGATTTTTGGGCGATGGGCTAGCGGCCTGTCACTATTTGAATCTCAATTCTATCATTGAGCCAAATAGCTGAGCGTGGCCTATCAATCTTTTCAAGACTGTTGGCTCTGTCTATCCCACAAGGGATATAGACGTGACCATATGTATGTATGTCCTAGTCTAAAGTGCCGGCAACCACACGGCGCACACGGCAGGCCGCCGAGAGTTGTCACTTTCTTTAAATTTTTTAAATGAGTCTCTGTCTTGCTCCTGGCTTTAATCCCGGTTGCATCCTCGCCTCTCTGGAGGGGAGCCCAGGGCATGCCTTTGACCATGGATCCTGGATTGGGTGACTCAGGTTTTTACACGAAGCGACTCCCATCTGACCTCCGCAACCTTTACAGGTAAACCTAACCCGTATTGGATCCATGGTTACACATTCATTTGACTGAATGTGCAGGTTTCCTCACGATGGTTCCGTCACCGTAAGAGCGGCGAGGTCAGTTTTCAAACTAATGTATACAACTTTGAAAAGAGTCATTGGTGCATGGCCGAGGTGGGATTTGAACCTGTGCCTTTCTGCGCTCACGCATTTTAACCGGGCACTTTACGGATTCGACCATCGACTCCCACGACTACCGACTACATATGTCTGTCTATCATGTAAAAGATATATTGTTATACCTGAATCTGTGAGATCTATATTTGTACATTGACGTCCGATGAAAATGCTGCAGTGTAGTTTGTTCCGCCGCTTCTTTTACACATGCGCTTTGGAAGCGGTAGTAGTTATAATTAGATTTAAGTGATGTGACGTCAATAAGTGATACCTTGTATCCAATTTTGAAAATAAATGTATTCTATTCTGTGTAATTATTAAACTTCGTAAAACAAAGATGTCTACAACGTCATTAATCTTAATGATGATGTCAATTAATCATTTATCACGAGTTATAGTGATGGATATGAATAAGTTTGAGTTAGCGTGAATGAGTACTTTCTAATAAGACGTGTTGTGTATAATATAATGTTTCAGAAACACAATAATAAACCTATTTTTTTATTGTTGTATTTATTTTTAAAGTTTCTATAAATAATATAATGCTTGTAGAATTCAGTCCGCTTGTTGTGCTATACATTTGTGTTTTGTACAATAAAGTTTAAATAAATAAAAAAGTAATAAATAAATTTTTACGCTACAAATATACATACTGAGTCAGCTCCGAGGTAAGTTCGAGACTTGTGGTACGAGATGTTACGTATGATACTACATCTTTTTATAACAATTTTTTATTACATACCATTATTAATTATATAATATAATTTAGTTTGTATGAAGAGAGTTATGAATGTGGATGAAGCGAAGGAAGTATGCAGAGATCGTGGCAAGTGGAAAGAGGTAGTCTCTGCCTACCTCTCCGGGAAAGAGGCGTGATTTTATGTATGTATGTATTAATTATATACCATTACTCTTTTTAAATTTTTGTTGCTGTCACGGGTAGACAGAAACAAGGAATTAATCCAAAATAGGAAAGGATAAAGTGAATGACTGACTGACATATCAACGCACAGCCTAAACCGCTGAGTATAGAAACTTGAAATTTGGGGTATAGTTTATCATTTAGGGGTGCATTAAGAGTGGATTTCTCAAAATTCCCGCGGGAACTGGAATGGTGATTAGGGACCAAAACATTGTTTTAAAAAATGTATTTAGTTTTATACTTAAATTGACCAATTTAATTTTAGTTTATAAGATTGACTTAATTTTATGAATAAAATATTTAATTTGAATGTAATTTCCTACGCCTCAGCTGGCAAAGTATGTTTGACACGTCTTATATTAACTGATCATCCTTATACAGGGTGGCTTTTAATTCAACTGCATAAATTTAACTGTTAAGTGTACTTGATCTCATGTGTAATTCAGAAAGTACGAAAAAAATAAAAGTATCAAAATCCACGATCCTAAATACGTCATATTACGGCCGGCGGAAAAGTGACGCGTAAGATTCAGAGGTCAACGACATAATTCATTCAGCTGAGCGATCTCGACAACTCTGTACTTTACTTGATCTTGATACTAGAAAAATAATTTATTTTTCAGACATTTATTTACATGTTTAGTTTTAATTTCTTTTTGTAGTATTGGTATGTATTAAAGCGTATGACGTAGTTTTTGTGGGTTTTTAAATGTGAAAATTATGACGTTTATTTTAAATAAAAATAGGCTCAAACGGCTCAGAAGCATGGGTATAGTCTATGTTTAAAAGGATGCAGTTGTTTTAAATGTCATCCTGTATATTTAGACATATTTTAAAGTAATAAATGAATTTGACGCGAGCGGAGCCACGGCGTCCTCTAGTATATTATACAATCCACCTTCAATTCACAAAGGGATGGATATTGTTTCCCATTGACTAAGTGTCAGATCATTGGATCCTTCACACCTAAGTGCAAACTGAATCAAGTCAAGGCCTTTTGAAGTAGTTTGTGTCAGTATTACGATTACCTTAGCGATAGCGACGTTTTGTTTGACGGTGTAATCGGATTCTTGTCACTGAACCAAAATACCCTGGGTTCGATTCCCGGACAGGTCATGGTGGTAAAAGAACTTTTTCTGATTGTCCTGAGTCTTTTGTATTTATCTGTTTAGGAAAATATTAATTGTAATAGGTATATCTTAACACAAGTCTCGAACTTACTCCGAGACTAACCCCATCTCACGGTTATCGTGATTTATGCCAGAAGAAAAAAGACTCTTCTCACATTCAAAGAGTAAACAAAATACATTTAGGTATCTCTTAAAATTCTCAATTTCTCTCGATTTCAGCAGGCGACGCTCACAAAATTCAGTTATCGTTAGAAACTCACTTTTCTAAATAGTCCATTCCTACAGTTAACTTCCAGTTTAACTTTGTAACTAAATTGTCGCCTGCTAGTATGCTAATGGAGTAGACACGACACTCTATGATATTGTTTTGGACGTTAAATCTTGCCTGCGATATTTTAAGTACATAACTAAATATTTAAATTAAAACATTTAAAATGTACAAAAAAATTTCAAATGATTTTTGTGTTGAAACCTATATGCTAAAAAATGGTATTATACTAAAAATAAATAAAAAAAAAAAAAAACATTTATTCCAGGTTTCTAGACCCATATCGCTGACACAAAAATTACATTTTAATACAAACATTGAATAATAATAATAAATTAAATAATAATAAATTCCATTACAAAAATAATAATAATTGTATCATTTAATTTTTTATCTTAAAAAATAGATGAGGATAGTCACTGACCGGGTTAACATATTCAACTCAATCCGAGGACGCCGAAAACCGGACCAAGTGGAGAGAGAAAAGTCGGAAGGCGGACCCCGGGCCCCGAAACACTTCTGTGGTGGGTGCAACCGGGAACACGCAGAGATGAGAGAGATGATAGATAGTAACTGACTGTCTGGCTGAAGTAATCAACTCACATCCCAAACCCATGGATTTAGTTTTGAAAAATCAGTTTGAAGGTTCCTTATTTACTCTAGGGATCCAAAAAGAGAGGATGTCTCACTTTTCCGTCGGAACAAAAATTGACGGGAGTTTTTGGTTTTATGTAGGTGAAGTCACGGGCATACTCTCTGTATAGTGTAATTTCGAAGTGGAGTTTTAATATCTCCGATAAAAATGGTCTAATTTGATCTGATTCCTGAGGAACTGAATAGGTAGAGTAGGTTTTGAGAGGAATCCCATAATGGCCTTCTACTGATTGTCGTAAGAGCTATCATCTCTTGTTGGAGTTAAGTGGAGCGTCCTCCACTCATATATTTTATTAATTTTAATTTTATTTTTTTAGTATGCTGGTATGTTAATAATAACAAAACGTTCACACGTTTAAATAATAACGTTCATTTTTTAAATTAAAAACAATTACTCTTTTGACGAGGGAATTGTTGAGAGGAAATTGTACTGATTACACTTTGCACTAAGTCTTTTTAGAAGTAACGATCCATTCATTTACACCGAAAAAAGTTACAAACGCATTGTTATCAAAATACGTAGGATCTCCAGTTGATTTTCTCATCGAATCATTACAATATTACCTGCCCGATCCCAAACAACCCAAGATTTACAACTTGCGAACTCCAAGTCAACACAATTTGAATACAGGTGGCATTTGACCTTCTATCAAGGATCTTTATGGAGATGTTAAATTATACTTAACAAGTGAAAGTCTAAACTTATAGTATAGTTTAAATGTCTACTGCGATAGTGTAATACATTGTATTGTATTCATTCTATTAATATTAAATGTTACAGTAGAAATATAAATCAATGAATTTAATTAATTATTAATTTAGTAACTTATTATTAATTAATTAAGGTATGGGCTTATAAGCTTGGGATTCGTCCTTTAGGCGATGGGCTAGCAACCTGTCACTATTTGAATCTCAATTATACAATTTTAAACCTATCAGCTAAACGTGGCCAGTCAGTCTTCAAGGCTCTGTCTATCCAGCATGGGATATAGACGTGATTATATGATTGAATTAATGAATGTAGAAATTAAACATCTTTACAAAGCGCCACGAATTTTGTGAATAAAATTAGTTCAATCCTAAGTGTTTTATTTGCGCTTTTGTCGCTTCATACGACATAATATAGGGATTATAACTATTCTACTCTGCAACAAACCGCACGGCGCATCATCTGTTACAACATACCACTCACATGTATTATGAAAATCGTATACATTTAATGCAATAACATCAAAAAAGTAACCGCTAAAGCCTGTATCGATACATCGTAAGTCGATAATTAATCGGATAGGGGGAACCAGTGACGTGCAGTAAATTAACGTACCAACTTCATTACGAATCGAATGCTCAAAAGCAATTCGATTCGAGACCCTTTTAAATTAATTTCGGTGACAGTGAAAGATTGAGCGGGAAGTTTTGTTTGGCACTTTTTTTGGGTTCCGTAAACGGCTATGTTTATTTTTTTTTTACTATAAAGATTAATGGAGATACGTGTGGCTAACGTAGATAGTTAAATGATTTATTATAATATTATACAGTCAAAAAAAATCTCGGTAATAGCAGGATGGGACGATAATTATTATGAAGTGTTGCCTCATATGCTATTGTGGTTACATCTATGCTAATATTATAAAGCTGAAGAGTTTGTTTATTTGTTTGAACGCGCTAATCTCAGGAACTACTTGTTCAAATTGAAAAATTCTTTTTGTGTTTACCATTTATCGAGGAAGGCTTTAGGCTATCATACATATCATCACACTACAACTATTAGGAGCGAAGAAATAATGGATAATGTGAAAAGACAACGGGGAAAATTTATTCACCCTTGAAGGTCTCACGCGGACGAAGTCGCGGGCACAGCTAGTATAATAATTAAAGTTAAAATAAATTGTGTCAGAGATATGCTGATTCCGAGTGCTAAAATCTCTTGTCAGCTATTTTAAAAAGCCTTCATAGGTACGTGTGTTTCATGCTTAAGAGGGAGGTTCCTGAAATTTCCATTTGCGATATCTCTGAAATATTACTTCGAGGCTTTTAAGCAAATGCATTCCAAAGGCAGTAGCTGTGTCAATAGGTTACCGAATTGAATGGGAATTACAATAGTTTCGAATGAGTACTTTGTATTGAAGAGTACTATGTTGTAATTTCTATCATTAAACCTAACAGCTGAGCGTGACCTTTTTGTCTTTTTCAGACTGTTGACTCTGTTTATAACGTAAGGGATAAAGACGATTTCGCGATTGCGGTAACTGCGGTAACCAAGTTTTTGCGATTTGAAGATATTATAGTTAAAACAGTGTCAGTGGACATGCCTTTAAATGCAAACCTACACATTGTTACCATAATTTGAACTAAGGTCTCGTATGTAGGCAAAGTCAAAAAGGGTCAGACGAAAGTTTCTCCGATTCTTACAGAGGATTTAAATTGTAGGAAGGTGGTGTACACTATATTTTATGATTCATTCATTCATATGATCACGTTTATAATTCTTGCGGGGTAGATAGAGCTAACAGTCTTGAGAGACTAACAGGCCACGTTCAGCTGTTTAACAGCAGACTTTAAAAAAAATTATCATTGTGGTTAACCCGTTTAATTACTCTCTTTACCATGGATGTCGTAAAAGGCGACTAAGGGATAGGCTTAAAAACTTGGTTTTCTTCTTTTAGGCGATGGGCTAGCAACCTGTCACTATTTGAATCTCAATTCTATCATTAAGCCAAATAGCTGAACGTGGCCATCCAGTCTTTTCAAGACTGTTGGCTCTGTCTCCCCCGCATGGGATATAGACGTGACCATATGTATGTACATACACATGTGGTTAACCCCAAACTGAGGTCTACAAAGCCTATTGTTCGAGTATTTTCAACGACATAACTATACCGCATATCAACATGGCCGGCCTAGCTTCACTTGCATGCCAATCCGTCGTGTGTTAGTCAATTAACTCGTAACTATCGATAATCGATGCCCCGCAAAGCCAAGACTTTGCACAACCTAATCTATCATATTAGGTTACGTTATGTACAGACGTATGTACGTTATATAGTGCCGTGTGGTTCCCGACACCAATACAAAAAAAGAATAGGACCACTCTTCCTTTCCTATCGATGTCTTAAAAGGCGACTAAGGGATTGGCTTACAAACTTGGAATTCTTTTTTAGGCTATGGGCTAGCTACCTGTCACTGTTTGAATCTCAATTCTATCATTGAGCCAAATAGCTGAACGTGGCCATTCAGTCTTTCCAAGACTGTTGGCTCTGTCTACCCCGCAAAGGGGTATAGACGTGACCATATGTATGTATGTACAGACAAGCAGTGAAAAGTATGCATTTTGATAACTAAGCGTGTTTTCAGATTTGTGAAATACAAAGATGAACCTGTTATTAATTTATGCCAAAAGGCATTAAGTCCGCCTTTTGTAGGTTTTTTTTGTGCAATAAAGTTTTAAATCCTAATCCTAACATATATTATAAATGCGAAAGTAAGTTTGTTTGTTTTCTTTTCACGTGATATCTACACAACCAATCTTCTTGAAATTTCACATATATATAGTTCAAAGTATGGAGAAGGACATATGATACCTTGCGTTCTAGAAAAAACTATCGTTCTAGTAAATAAATAAATAAAAACGAATCTGCGTAATGTTAATTATTAAAAACCGATGCTCTAACGTTTGATTTTAAAATGTGCGTGGTGTCACCACGATCCAGTAATGGTCAGTTTCCTCTGCAAAGGTTGCGGTGGTCAGATGAGAGTCGTTTCGTGTGACCTGACTTACCCAAATCGGGATCGTGGTAAGAGGCGCATTTCGTAGTCCTCTTCAGAGAGTCGAGGACGCAATGAAGATAATCGCAAAAATTATTATAATTTGATTAGAATTTTTAATGATAATAACCTCCGCCCGGTCTTGGTTGAAAGGGGAGACCGAAAAAAACTGGTTTGACGACGCAAAAGATGATATGCGTGCCAATGGACGTGATGAAGACGCTGTAGACCGGAGAAATGGAACGATACATACATACATAAAATCACGCCTCTTTCCCGGAGGGGTAGGCAGAGACTACCTCTTTCCACTTGCCACGATCTCTGCATACTTCCTTCGCTTCATCCACATTCATAACTCTCTTCATGCAAGCTGCCGAGCTTTCGCCAAGGTTTCGGGTACTTTTGACCTGACCCTTTACCAGGACGTCTTTAATTTGATCAAGATACGTTCGTCTAGGTCTTCCCACTCCGACCTTTCCCTCCACACTCTCCTTGTATATCTGCTTAGTCAACCTGTTTTCAAAATGGAAAGATAGAAGTAGAAAAGCGGACCCCAGACCCCGAAGCTTAATGACAGAGGGTGCAACTGGGAACACGCCATGATGAGAGATAAAGAGACCATCCGACTAGCTTTAGATCCCTCCTCGCAAATATTCGGGCCTGAGTCACATTTTCAACTTTTCGATCAAGTAATTCTACATTAGCCCGAATCCAAAATCAAAGTTTCCCTATAGAAACTAAAAGCCAATAGATTGGTGCTGCAAATCCGGAGAGCTGCTTGTAAAAGGCCGCACTCAGATGAAATCGATTGTTTGACCTCGGCTTTAGACTTGGCTTAGGGGAGTGTTGCCACTGATAGCGGCGATAACTTCTATATTTTTATAATTAACTGGCGTTTTCACGCATCTTCGCCCGCGCGAATTTAGCGCCATCTGCAAAATGATAAGAATAAAACACCTCTAATAAAACAGGTTTTTTTCAAATCCCACGGGATCTTTAGTTTTTACCGGTCTGAAATGTACGAAAGTTGGGATCCCGCTGCCAATGTGGAGAAGGTTTCCCTCTAAACAAAAAATCAAAGGGTACAGGTTTGAATCCTACCTCGGCCATGTACCAAAGAGTCTTTTCTGTACATTACTTTGAGTGTCAACCAATGCTCTTGTCTTGAGGGAAAACATCGTGAGGAAACCTGCACGTTGAGGATACTGACTGCGTAACCATGATCCAATATGGGTTAGGTTCCACTGCAAGTTGCGGAGGCCAGATGAGAGTTGCTTCGTGTAAAAAGCTGATTCAGATAGTGTTCCTTTAATTTTATAGGATGGATTACTTCTCTGCGTATGCTCTCAGTATGACCCCACAAATATAATATTCAGAACAACGCTAACGTACGGTTTAAAAGGCAATCTGGGAGGAATTACTGAGGTCAGTTTTCAGTAAGTCTTAAAGTGCATTCGAGGTTAGCTGGCTTATATTTTAAAACTTGCTGAAGCAGTGATGGTCATAATTTCATTATAAGGTCAAGTTCATGAACATGATCTGCAGAATTGTTTCGTTGTACCTATGTTGACCGAAGAACTTGAAGTGAAGATTTTACGTCAATATATCTTAAGATCTTAAGGAGTGAAAGAGCATGGTCAAAAGCCTCAAAGGTCATGTATAGCTTGATGGCAAAAAAAAAATTAAATTGTTAAATTCATAGTTATTCTTTGTCCAACCATTTATTTCGATATAGTAGTAGTAATTTGAGCTGTAACACAGCTCATTTAGTGTTGTACTATCAAATTACTGACACATTTAGTCAATCGCATAAAAAAAAGAATTTCAAGTTCCCAAACTGCAAATTAAAAAACCTATTATCAATAAAATCTAAATAATAAAAGCTTATTCAATAAAAAAAAATCAATTGATGCAACTTCATTCTCTCAGTAGTTTGGGTTAACACAAAGCAACCAAATAGTACAATGTACATATGTGTGTATATGTATGTACGCTGAAAATGAACGGTTATATGATGGGAACTAAATGGAACTCAATACTCATAATAATTGATTGCTAAAAGCTTGTCTCGTCTTGCATGCATTGCCTTTCAGCCCAGAATTGGCTAAGTAAAGTTTTTATAACCTACGTAGGTATACATACATTCATACATAAAATCACGCCTCTTTCCCAGAGGGGTAGGCAGAGACTACTTATATATATTTCCACTTGCCACGATCTCTGCATACTTCCTACGCTTTATCCACATACATAACTCTCTTCATGCAAGCTCGGCGGTTTCGGGCACTCTTGACCTGACCCTTTACCAGGACGTCCTCAATTTGATCAAGATACGTTCGTCTAGGCTCTCCCACTCCGAAGTAGGTATATTGTATTGTGAATTTAGCGCTATTTACAAAAAAAAACCATATAAGCAGCACCTACAAAATGCAACGAATTTAACGGCACCTACAAAATAATACAGGGTTTTCGCAAATCCCATCGAAATCATAGCTTTTACCGGAATAAAAGGTATGTCCGTCTCCAGACTCTTTTAATTTCATATAGGTAATTGGTGTTTTAAGAAGATCAATTAAGAAGATAACCCGTGAAGCGGTAACAAACAAATTAATAAACTTACTTTTACATATAATATTAGTTGGAATAAGCACTTGATTACGACCTTTCATCTTTAGAAGTGGTCTATATTTTTTTTTATTAAAAAAATATATCTTTATTTTTCGTAATGACGTCATCTCGCTTTTTGTGTTTTGTCTCTTTATTTCTTGAATTTATCGGTCGAATTTCGAATTAAAATGGTGACAGATTGCTAGCCCATCGCCTTAAGGAAGAATCCCAAGTTTATAAGCCTATCCCTTAGGCGCATTTTACGATATTCATCGAAAAGAGAAATACTTGTAGTATTTTGTTTATTTAGATGTTACCGACAATACATAAAAGTGCTTGATCTTTTATTGATCTATGGAGACTCACCTAATTCCTTATTGCCATTGACATGTGATATAATATAGACTTGACATAAAGTTAAAAAAATTGTAAATTAAGCCATAAATAATTGTAGGCTTAACTTGAGATGCTTATTATAGGCGATGGGTTAGTAAGCTGTCCCTGTAAAATATGTTGGAGTTGGATGGATAAAATAATCTAGATTTTAAATGTTTTATACAGCAAAAGGGATTTAAAATTGTAATTGTAATTTTTTTTACTTGAAAATTAGAAATGAATTAAATTAAGATTATTTATATTATTGCTAATTAAAGACGAATAATTTATAATTTAATAAATACAATTCTATCATTAAGCAAAGCAGCTGGACGTGGCCTGTCAGTCTTTTCAGGACTGTTGGTTCTGTCTACCCAGCGTATAGACATGATTATATGTATGTGTTAATAAAGCTGCAAAAATATTCAAAGAATTTATAATTCACGAGATATCCTATCTACCTGCAAAAAGCTCGCTTATGCTAGCGCGTGTTAGTTTCAACAGCATGTACTCATGCTTTTAAAAATAAACAATTGATTAGTCTAGTACATATTTCAAGGCAATGTTACGTTTCTTAAATATTCCGTATATGTAGTTCCTTCGACGTATTACATACATTATTTAGTCTTAAAACGGTAGTAATCACATACCTACGAGTTGAAATATATGGCTCAGAATAGTCGTTGACGTCATAACGAAATAGGAATAGCATTTAATTAATGAAACGGTGTGATTCGCCACGTGCTTTGTTTAAATTTAGCCAAGGATATTTTTATGGAAGTTCAAGGTGGGGAATTTTTTTTAAACTGTAATAGCGTTTTTACAATTTTTACAATTTGTGAGGAAAAATAATTAACTAGCATACTCTATCTATTTATCGGCTTACTAAATTTAATTGTAAGAAAACTACCTCTTCTTGGTTGAAATCTCTAACTTATGAAGAAACAGAAAATTTATTAGAAATCCCTGCTTAAAAACTAAAATTATTTTGTTTTGGATTCGTGATGGGTATATGTCCTTACGTTCATTTCGTTTTATTATTACTTAGGTATTATGTTTTATTTCATAATTCTTACATTTTTTTTTTTCTTTTGTTTCTTTTGTTTTTATAGACAGGTACATACCAAATGTACTTAAACTAGTGTAAGGTTTACCTGCATTGTATACACTTGGTTCAGAGTAGGAGAGGCTGGTAATCTGTCATACAGGTTTTCCTAGTACAGACACCAGTCTCTCACATAGATCATTATTTTGTAACTGCATGGTTCATCTTACTTCTTATTTTTTAACTGTGTAATTCTATGTGAGAGAGAAAAAATAAAGATTTATTATTATTATTATTATTTTCTTATTCCCTTAAGAGGAGTGAAGACTATATCAAATAATCAGTTTTGTCTATAAATAACATTTACCCAACAAATATTATTACAGATAGGATTTAGGACGATGCCGTTATACCGTGTGGTTCACGGCACTTTCATTAAATAGACACAATTCATCTCTTTTCCATGTACATATTATAAAAACGACGTAGGGGAAGGCTCATTAGTCTAGTGCAGTTTTTACCATGATTAAATAAAAGTTGGGTTCCCATGCAAAGATTGCGGACATAGACTGGGGTCGCTTCGTGTAAGATGCACATGTAACTGATATTAATGACAGAGGAGAAGAAGAAGAGGAAGAAAAAAAAAGAAATCAGAACGAAACAAATTAATCATTACATTTGGCTACCAAGTTACTCTCTACAACGTCTACATACATACATATAGATAGATAGAATTGTGATTCAAATAGTGACAGGTTGCTAGCCTATCGCCTAATTGAAGAATTCCAAGTTTATAAGCCTATCACTTAGTCGCCTTTTACGACAACCACGGGACAGAGATGGTATGGTAGTGATCCTATCTTTTTTAATATTCGTGCTGGGAACCACACGGCACAATATACATATTATTGTACAAAGTCTTACGGTCATTAAACAAGTTCAAAATGAAATTCCCAACTGTAACTGGCGTGCGATGATTTCGGCCTAACGCGCCAATTTGAGGGAGGGTCCCAATAGTATCAGTAGTTGAACTCATAAATCAAACTTAATGGGACCCTTTGGAGTAGTGAACGGCTTCCTGTCTCTTTCCGGGTTCGATTTTCGACGTGGAAGTGACAGAGTGATAATGTAGGGGTAATTTCAAAATTGTTTCGGTAAAAGTTTAACTGCGCACAATAGTCGTCATTTCTGAGCTTGCGTAGTTATTTATTTAGTCTTATCTTAATCTCATTCATTCATTCATAAAATCACGTCTGATATAGACGTGACCTTGCAGCGTAGACAGAGCCTTGAAAGACTGATAGAGGAAGAATCTTAAGTTTGTAGGCCTATCCATTAAACGCCTTTACGACTTCCATGGGAAAGAGGTGTAGTTGTCCTATTATTTTTTATATTGGTGCCGGGAACCACACGGCACTCATCTACTACTATTATTTTGATCTCATTGGCAAATATTCTTTGCTTGGAACCAAGCTGTTATACTTTGGAGTCTGGTAACAGCTTCTCTTAATAATCTCTCTTCCCTTGTATGGTTTTAGTAAATATTATTTTTATTTGTAAGCTCAGAATTTAATAATAGCTAAATGTAGCCATATAGCGATTACGGCTACTGGCTAGCGCGCGTCCTAACTTGCTTTTTGAATTATATCCAAACAAATCCAAATTTCCCGCGGGAACATCCGAATTTTCCGGGAACGGATACAACCTGAATAACTGGTCCATTACAATACATATTATTATGTTCCCGAAGGCCAAATCTAGGCATTTGGATAGGCATAGACAAATGTGTTTTGTACGCGCTCTGCTATTCTGTTACGATCTAGGCGGGATCGGATTAGATATTTAGGTCAGACGTAAACGTGTCTGTGCGGAGATTATTTAGAGACTATGTTACGAATAACAATTTGATGAATACATCTTTTATGTGCCGTGTGGTTCTCGGCACGAATAAAAATAAAATAGAAACACTCCTTCACTTTCCCATATGATGACGTAAAAGATGATTATTAGAGGATGCCAAATTAAGGACAAAGAAATGACAAAAAATGTACATGCCCTAAAATGAAGATGTGAAATGTACATACATAACATATATATACGTCTATATCCCTTGCGGGTAGTCAGAGTCAACAGTCTTGAAAAGACTTATAGGCTGTGTTCCACTTTTTGGCTCGATGATAGTATTGAGATTCAAATAGCGACAATGTGTTGCTAGCCCATCGCTTACAAGAGGAATTCCAAGAATATGAGCCTATCCCTTAGTTGCCTATTACGACATCCATTTGAAATATGTGAAATGTGAGTGTTTGCATAGGAAAAGTCTCAATTCCTTTTACGACGATTAAACAGGTTTTAAGTTAGTACTCTAATAAAATTGTTGAAGTCAATAACTCTCTCAGACCGTGGTCAGAGCTCAAGCGGCCATAAGTGGACCCTTGTCTTGTTGACAGTAATAGGTTGTTCATACCGCGTTGAGTGCGGCCGAACAGTAAATACAAATCTAATTTTGAACCGACGTAGAAAAACTATATGTGTGTAGAGCATGCCCGCCGCTCCGCCAGATTTAAACGAAAGATCCCACACTTTTTTAAGTTTCAATGGACGTTTCTAGAAATAATCACTTAGTGCATCTATAGTATCTGTAGTCATGCAAATGACACGCACATAAGTGTGCCAAATGCCACATCTCTAGACCCACACAGACATTTGGGCTGTGCATTAATATGTCATAAACAGGTAGTGTCTTTTTTTGTTTAAGTTTACATACATACATAAAGTCATGTCTTTATCCCTTGCAGGATAGTCGGAGCCAGCAGTATTGAAAAGACTGATGGGCCACGTTCAGCTCTTTTGCTTAATGCTATAATTGAGATTCAAATAGTGACATGTTGCTAGTCCATCGCCTAAAAGATGAATCCCAAGTTTATAAGTCTATCCCTAATAATATATGAATACTAGCTGTCCCGGCAAACGTTGTTTTGCTATATAACATTTTTTAAAGTAATTTCTAGTTAAAAAAATGTTAATGGTGGACAAACCTTATCACTAAGGGGTATAAAAATAGATGTTGGCCAATTCACAGACCTACTCAATATGTTCACAAAATTTCATGAGAATAGGTCAAGCTGTTTCGGATGAGTACGGGAACGTATATTGTGATACGAGAATTTTTATCTTAAAGATTAAAATGCTCTGATGAAGATATTACAGTAAAACCAAAGGACTACTTAGACTTTTTCAAGAGTAGAGAGAGGAGTACGTGGGTACGCTTTCCACAATCCCGCTGTGGGTCCATATTTATCCGCCGTAAGTCAATAGGATCTCATACATACATATAATCACGTCCATATCCCTTGTGGGGTTGACAGAGCCAACAGTCTTAAAAAGACTAATAAGCAACGTTTAACTGTTTGGCTTAATGATAGAATTGAGATTCAAATAGTGACAGGTTGCTTGTCTGTCGCCTAAAAGAAGAATCCCAAGTTGATAAGCCTATCCCTTAGTCGTCTTTTACAACATCCATCGGAAAGAGATGGAGTGGTTCAATTCTTTTTTTTATAATGGTGCCGGAAAATCACACGGCATAGGATCACAATAAATGTAATTAACAAAACGCAGAAAAACATTTGTACCTGCATGCCCGTGGTCGGCTTCGAACCTGTGGCTAAACGAGCACGCTTTTTGAGTCGTCCGCAGCAACCCCTGCTCCTAAGAGTTGGAATGCAAAAATAAGCTTTAAAATTCTTAAATTATATAATAAAACATTTTCACTTTAATAAACTCCGCGGAAAATAACCTCTAAGTTTTTATCAAATTCATCCAATTCCAGTTTCCACCTTGATTCGCTATTTCTAATACGTTTCAAGTAGTCTTGAGGACTCTAAAGGTTGAAACACATGAATCCTTTGATTTATCGCGACAATAGTATACTCAAATTAACACTTAGGATTGTCATGTTGTACCGTCTGATTTCTGGCACTTCAGAATAGAACCACTCCATATATTCCACATGGATGTCGCAAAAAGCGACTAAGGAATAGGCTAATAAATGGAAATCTCTTGAAAGCGATGGACTAGCAACCTGAGATTTGAATCTCAATTTCATCATAAAACCATACAGTTGATGGCCTTTCAGTCTTTTCATAGATGCAAATAATAACAGGTTGACGGCCCTTAGAAGCTTATTACGACGTCCATGTATAAGTTATACCTTTCTGACCCGTTGAACAACAAACTTAACTTTTTATACACCCGGTTCACCTAGGTTTTCTGCCCCTGTTTCCATACTTCAAATATAAAATCACGTCTTTATCCCTTACGGGGTTTACAGAGCCAAAACAAATGAGTCTAAAAGAGTGGAAGGTCACGTTTCGGCCACTTTCAGCTGTATGGCTTAATTATAGAATTGAAATTCATTCAATTCAAATTGAAAGGTTGCTAGCCCATAGCCTTTATAAAGAATTCCACTTACAAACTTTTATTTATTTTTTATTTAAGATATTGTTAAACTATTTTGATGTCAATTTTGAACGTCGTAAATGTCAATGTTCATTGCACGTAGTTTAAAGGAAAATTAGTTTAGCAAAATAAAAATACGGTTGGCTGTAAACACTTCAGCTTTTAACTTTAAGAAAAATAGATAGGAATTTATTCACCATCGCTGTGGCATAACAAATAATCTGAAGGTTAACATTTAAATAGTTTTTTATACCTAAATTTAGTCGATTTACGAGCTAAGATAAAAAAAACAACGAAATAAAGTCTGACATTACAAAAGCCATAAATAAAACGACTCCATTTTTATGAAGAACCCGAGAAAGTAATTTAAACATTCTTTTAACTTGTTAAGTATTTCAGTTATTCAGGAATAACGGAGTTATTTTGATTTTCTTTGTTTCTACTTATATTTCATTTTAGGGTTCTGTACCTAAAAGTTTGAAACGGGGTCCTATTACTTAGACTGCTGTCTGTCGGTCTGTCTGTCCGTCCGTCTTACACAAGGCTGTATCACGTAAACTGTGATAGATAAAAAACTGAAATTTTCACTTTATGTATTTCCGTTGCCGCTTACAAATATTTAAAAATAGTAAGCTATAATGTGCACCAACCTTTACTAGAATGCAGTGAGATCTCACTGCAATTCATGGGAACCGCTGCCAAATGAGAAGGTAATATAATTCATGAAGTTTCCTCGACTGTCAATTATACCGCAGACTTTATTTATGAGAAATATTGCTTTGCTCCCTAGATTCAGTGATGATATTTTAACTCACTTTCCTCCCAAAGGTCACGGAAGTCAGATTGTCGCTAGTTTGTAAAAAAATTGTCATTTCTTAAGTGTGGTCTTATGGCTTTCTGCATCGGCTACCGAAAAGCCCTGTCTGGGAAAATGTTACGATGATGAATTATTATGTGCCGTGTGGTTCCCGGCACCAATATAAAAAAGAATAGGACCACACCATTTCTTTCCCATTGACGTCGTAAAAGGCGACTAGAAGATAGGCTTATAAACTTGGGATTCTTTTAGGCGAGTGGCAAGCAAGCAGTCACTACTTAAATCTCGATTCTATCATGAAGCCGAAAATCTGAACGTGGCCAATTCAAGACTGTTGGCTCCTTATACCCCTTCAGGGATACAGACGTGACTATATGTTTGTATGTTGCGTCAGGTTAACAACTTTATAATACACTATATTATACTTAATCACGTTATTCAGACACTCATTTAAAAAATTGTACCTAAATTCTGTGACTGACATCAAGCCTATTATTGTCATTAACAAAATTAGTCCACTTTGCTAATAGTATGTTTGTCACAGCCGGTCCCAAATTCTGAGAAGGAAAATCAGTTCGTTCGGATTACAAAAATGTTATGATACTGGATGTGGCTTATAATAATATGAGTTCTTGACATGGGTTTTGTACCATCGACCGCACATCAACCAAGCAAAATTTACTGCAAATTCGCGTGCATAGAGTGCGATGTAGGTATGTATGCAGGTTTACTTGATAAGCGGTTGACTGTACTGATAATTGCGTGATAACTGTTTTAAATTTAAATTAAGGGTGGTCGTATGCCCAAGTGCTTGAAAAAATATATAATTTCAATTTATGCAAATTGGTAGTAATTAAATTATAACATAAAATCTATGTTTGTAAAAATCGCGAATTCAAGAGAAAAAGAACTTGAGCTATCAACATAGTTGTTTTAATTCAAAATAGTTCGCATCCGAATGGCCGACAAGTTTAAACCTCCGAGGCTTTAATTCCTACGGACACATCAAGGTGTGGACTCTCATGTCACCCGGATTACCTATGTCAAGTTATTTATACTTAATTTTTAGTTGAAATAATACTTACATACATACTTGACTTGTTCGGTACGTACGAACGTAGACCTCCTGATAATTTGTGGCGCAATCTGTAAGAAATTATGTTTGTATCTCGGTATGATATATAACTTTCGAATCGCCTGTCAGATTTTGATGAAATTAGGTATGTATCTGCCGATGACCTTGCAAAAGTTACTACAATATTAAATATCATGAACAGTCAAAATCGATTCGATAATTTTTATAATGATAACGATGTTCAAACATATGACTGTAGTACAAACAAATATTTTCGCTTCAATTTGATTGGTTGATCTTAAACGCCAGAAAATGCGTATGAAAGAGAAGAAATGTACATAGATCGTGGCAAGTAGTAAGAGTGTTGTTTAAGTAAAACAGACAAGAGTGATGAGAGGTAGTAATTTAAAATCCATAAAAAAAACTAATATCTTTATTAGGTCCAGTTTTACAAAAGATTCAGCAAGAAGCCGGCAGAGGATAGCGAGCTACTAACTTGGTGAGCGCTGAAGTAGTCCAAAGGCGAAAACCTCGGGCGCGCACGCGTGCTTATATAGGTCTCCAGGGCTTTGAAGGGGGGCTTCAAAGCCCGGGAGATCTATTAAGCGCGCGGCAAGAGAGACCACAGCGGCACAACTTAACAAAAGATGAACGCTAAGAAAGTGAACTTAGGGAATTCCAACAGCCGTCGTCGTGTGGACGCTTATGTCAACCGAATTAACGTAACTCGTCCAACTGTTAACTAACGGGTACTTTGTCCAAAGTTAAATATGTAAGTAAATTAGAAAACATTATTTTGATTTAGTCTGGGCAGCCGTGATGAGGGACAGACGTTTTGGGTAAAATAGAGGCGTAGCGTGAAATTTTATGTATTTTTGAAACTCCCTCGACGATGTATGTTTGTTCAGGTTAATCTCCGAAACTATGTAAACTTGAGTAAAATAATAGAGAAGGGAAAATGTCAACTAGCAGAAGATCTTTCTAATTAATGTGTGAATGTCAGAGGAGAAATAAAAATTATTCTTAAATTACTTGTTTGCAAAATTGTGTTTATCTCCTAAACTACTTGACCGATTTTGGGTGCCCCCCAAAGAAAAAAAATAATATGTAAACAGATCCTATATATACATTTTAAATTTCATCAAAATCAGACCAACGGCTCGATAGTTATCGCGTTACAAACATCATACATACAAAAAAATATTTTCACCCCAAGATGATTTGGTAGAACTCACTCGCTTGGTTAAATAATAGTAGAATAGCACACCTCCATCTCTTTCTACGAATGATACATTCAAGTCTACATGTGTATCCATACCAATCTATACAAAGAGAAAGGATAATTTTTGTTTGTCACTATCATAATCACTGCTCTATCTATATCTGTATATACGGATTTAATTCCTGTATCAAATGTTGGGAAGAGGGTTTTCTGAGAGAGTTTTTATATCTATAAATACAGCCTGCGAAGCCGGGGCGGGTCCGCCAGTTATACGACGCATTTACGCACAAATCCAAAAAAGACCACATCGATTGTGATGAAATTCGGCACAGAGAAAGACTGAACCTTTATTACCAACGTACTCTTTTGCTCTAAAGGCTGTCTCCAGACAAAAATATATCTTTAAAAGAAAATTAAAATACTTTAATATATTATGTACGTCGTCTGCACAACGAAACGGGTGGGAGTATGTCTAGCCAATTTAATTATACATGCGTACAAATGCAAACGTATTGCATTTATTTTTGGACATTCCATTTGCGAGGTTCAGTAGCCTGCAGTAGACTTTCTTTATTAAAAAGCAGAATAAACGCTCAAACTAACTTTGTAGAATAAACCACCTTAAGCTATCTGACGAAGTGTAATTAAACTTACATTTCGATAGTCTCAAAGTTTTCAAAGCTTATTGCTGATTAAAGTCACAGTATAATAATAGTAGTTTTTCAAATAAGATCGCGGCCAATGACTCTTTTCTGAGTCAAATATAATTCACAGATTGTGTTTAATCCTTGAAATAAGTTCGAGACGTGTGTTACGAGATACTAACTTTAATTATAATAAACATTTATATAATTAAACATCCAAGACAGAGAATGTTCGTCTCTCATCATCTCAGACCGGGATTCGAACTCAGAAGCTTCACAGAGAAGCGTACTTTATACTGCTACATCACAGAGTGTACCGTGTTGCACACATCTTGATTGCTAACCTCGCTCTTAGACAACTGCGCAACTAGATCATGATTCAATATGAATAAAGTTGTACAAAGGTTTTGGAAGTTAGATGCGATGTGCTTCATATGAAAAGTTGACTCACCCAATCCAGAATCACGGAAATAAGACTTCTCAATATAGATTTTAGAATTAAACATAAAGTAAGTTATAGGCCACACTTTAATTAAAAAAAATATTTTTGTATATTTGTAACTAATGAACTCAAAAACAACTGAACAGATTTTCACGTAAGACAGAGTAATTCCCTATGGGAGCGAAGCTAGGAGGAAGTGCTAGTAATTAATAAAGGCTTCTTAGTATTAATTATAAGATTCTATACAAGAGATATAGAGCTAAGAGTTTTGAAAAGACTGGAAGGCCACGTTCAGCTGCATGGCTTAAGGATAGAATTAAGATTCAAGTAGTGACAGGTTGCTAGCCCATAGCCTAAAAAAGAATCCTAAGTTTACACTCCACAAGGGATATAGACGTGATTGAATCTATGTATGTATAATAGTAAGTTTTAGTTAAGTTTTTTCTAGATTGACTGATCAAAACAACTGAAGCTTAATATTTAATGTAGCAATCAAGTAAGAACAAAAAGCAGGCGTTTAAATTCAAAAGCAATTCAATTAATTGGTCGGGCCAATAATAACAGTCGATACCAATTATGTGAAACTATTTAAGTGATTGGTATTGACCGGATACTCACTTGGTATACAAATTTTTTAAACATTTTTTCACAGCATGTTTCCCTTTGTTTCAGCATGTGCTGCGTAGTTCCTGGATAGAAAGAATAATAGGACCACTCTATCTTTTTCCCATGGATGTCGTAAAAGGTGACCTAAGTGATAGGCTTATAAACTTGGAAATCTCTTTTAGGCGATTAGTTGACTACGTGTCACTATTTGAATATAAGTTCTATCGTTAAGCCAAACAGCTGAACGTGGTCTGTCAGTCTTTTCAGGACTGTTAGCTTTGTATACCCCGCAAGGGATGTAGACGTGATTATATGAATGTACGTAAAAGTCCCGAAGCGTACTTGCGTTGGCTAGATCTGGGAATACACAAAGATGAGAGAAAACTGACTGAGAAGAAAATACAACTTAAATTTTCTTAAAAGATTAATTAACACAATTTAGTATGAAAAAAAAAGAAATCACTACCCTCATCCACAGAAGTGGTTAATTTAGAATTACAAATAACACAGGAACATTTCACTTGGCCGGGTTCTAATTGTGGAATGGTTTTATTTGGGGACGTGGGCGTGAAATCCAGGATTTATTGCCTCGTCGTGATTGAGATGTCGATTCAAGACGACGGCCTGTAATGGGAGGCTGTTACCTCCATTTTGTGTTATTGGACTTCGGTGTAGGTCGTAAAAAACTAACAAATATGCAGTAGGTGCGTAATTCTAAAGATTCATTCGAAAGATTCACGATTATATTAGAATAAAAAAAAATAGTTTACGCACCTACTTCATATTTGTTAAAGATAGACTTATATAGTATATATACATACATACATACATACATATAATCACATCTATATCCCTTGCGGGGTAGACAGAGCCTACAGTCTTGTAAAGACTGATAGGCCACGTTCAGCTATTTGGCTTTAAGATAGGATTGAGATTCAAATAGTGACAGCCCATCGCCTAAAAGAAGAATCCCAAGTTTATAAGCCTACCCCTAAGTCGGCTTACGACATCTTTTTTGTATTGGTGCCGGGAACCATACATATATATATATATATATATACATACATAACACAACAATACATTTACATATATATATATATATACATATATATGTAAATATATTATATAAGTTTATCTTTATTATAAGTTTATATATTATATAAGATAAACATCCAAAAAGATTTTCAAAAATGTAGTAATTTTGCGGTGAGTGATTCTAAGATCTTTTCAAAATGTAATCAAACCTTATAATAATCTTCTAAGGAAACGCCATTGGTACTGGTAATTCACATGCACACTGAATAATAAATCAGCCAGGAACTTACTTCATAACTCTGGAATAGGTGTTCCAGACAACCTCGAGGGTTTATTCTTAAGTGCTGTAAGAATACTAGATCCAGTTTAATTTCCGCTTCATCCGACATTACCTTACTTGGATCTTATTTCAATACTATTCTGTATATATTAAATAACTATTTAACATTTTTGTGTTTCCCGGCACCAATACAAAAAATGGTTGTCGTAGAAGGCGACTAAAGGATAGGCTATAAACTTGGGTTTCTTTGTTTTGTGATGCGCTAGCAATCTGTTACTATTTGAATCTCAATTCTATCAATACGCCAAACAGTTGAATGTGGCCTATGAATCTTTTCAAGACTATTGGCTCTGTCTTCCCTGCAAGCGATATAGACGTGATAATATGTATGTATGTTGATGACTTAGTAATTAATAAAATTCTAATTACTTTAGAGTGCGCTCTTTTATCATCTTTCAATTATTATGTTTCTAATTGAATGGTCGCCGTAATGTTTCATCTTGAGTTTGACTTGAGATTAATTATAATGAAACCAATTTCAGGAGGAATTTCAGTAACCCAGAGGCCACTTATGCCCACGATCCAGAAGTAAGTTAGTCAGTTAATAACATAAAGCGACTTGTCTGACTTCTATGACTTTGTTAATAGATAAGCTTTACTTAAGAACAGGATAACTCAATAAATTGTCCATGGATGTCGAAAAAGGGAAAGGCTGGTGATGGGCTAGTGACCTGTCACTATTTGAATCTCAATGCTTTAAGCCTACAGATGAACGTGGCGTTTCAGTCTTTGTGAGACTGTTCGCTCTGTCTTCTCCGTAAAGGGATAAAGCCGTTAATATAATGTATGTATGTATTAAACATGTAGATTTTTTATGCACATCATTAATGTCACTAACAACATTAGTAGTAAATCCATTGCCGCACAATTATAATTGAAATCGTGGGACTCGGTTAATTAAAACAGGGCTTTGCTGGGTCGGGACTACTTGGGACGGAACAAATGGATTAAATCATGATATTGTACTAATTCCATAGAGTTAGGTCCGAGCCGTTGTAGTAGAGGTCGCGAAACTATCTAAAAAATCTTACACTTTATTTTCTATCTTATTGTCTAAATACTACTTAACAATTGGGAAAATTGACATTTGTTTTGCTTGTACGATATATTCAATTGATAAAAAATGCTCGATTTTTTTGTCGGCAAACAATATGGGTTAGGTTGCCCTACAAAGTGTGTAAAATCTTGACTTAATTAGGTAAATTATGGAACTTGGTGAAAAGGATCCTTGGGCACTATTCCAGAAAGGTCAGAATGTAATCGGGATTAACACGGGAAGGAATAAGAGGAAATCCATACTAATATTATAAATGCGAAAGTAAGTTTATTTCTTTGTTTCCTCTTCACGCATTATTTAATGAACCTTCTTGAACTTTTGCGTATAATTAGGAGTCTGGAGAAGGATATAAGGTACTTTTCATCCTAGTAAAAAACTGTATAGTTCCCGTGGAATTTGCGAAAAATATGTTTTCTTTTGTAGCTAGCGCTAAGTTCGTTGCTATTGTTGGTGTCGCTAAATTTGTCGCTTTTTGTAGGTGGCGCTACAAGGCCCGAGCGAAGCTGGTGTAAAAAACCCTAGTTACTTATAAAATACGGTGGATGAGACGCGCGCTACATAAAGAAAAGTTACTCTAACGAGTCCTGATTTGACGTTAGATTCAATCAGGTTCATTAATAAATGAGAAGGTGATGAATTGATGTCGTTATAGAATCGACATGATTTATTTGGGTTATATTGAAAACAGCTCTGGAAAGACTGATATTTAGGAGGTCTTTTGTAAACTAATAAGGACTAAAATCTAGGTTCTAAAAGTAGCTGATGTTCGTGTTAATTAGCTTTTAATGTGCGTGAACCTAACTTACCTGACAAAAAATTGATACATACATATAATCGCGTCTTTATTTCTTACGGGTTAAACAGAGCCAGCAGTCTCGAAAAGACTGAAAGACATATGGTAATGATAGCATTGAGGTTTAAATAGTGACAGTTTGCTAGCTCATAGCATACAATAAAACTGCTCCCCAGGGTCTCAACTGGGAATAAAAAAAATAGTAAATAATATTCGATTAAATAAGAATTCATTGTTCTGTTTACGAAATAAAAATAAATCCATTGACGTCATCGTGAAAAGTTTATGTAATAAATCTGACTGAGAAACACAAATGTCTATCAATATTGCCCCGAGAAGATTTGCGTAACTCGGCTCCATTTCAATGAAACCCGACCTCGCCGTGACGTCTTTAACAATGTTTTCCTAAAGACAATAAGTCATTTGCAATTACTTTCTTGTAAATATAATTTATTCTTATTAAATCTGTGAGCTAAGCGGTCCCCGAAATGTGAGGAAGGGATTTCTCAGTTTCCAACGAATGTCGTAAAAGGCGACTAAGGGTAAGGCTAATAAACTCGGGATTCTTCTTTTGTGAGGATGTGGTTTGAACACGGCGGAAGCATAACTGGGACAAGCCTGGATTGCTGTAGAAATAGTGTTTTGACTGTCTCTTGTTTATATTTATATAAAGAATAAAGTTTTTTTTTTACATATACACGGGACAGATTGCACAGATTCAGTAAGCCTCGAAGTAAGTTCGAAACTTGTGTTACGAGATACTAACTCAATGATACTATATATAATAATAAATACTTATATAGATAAACATCCAAGACCCAGGACAATTAGACAAAATTTGTTTCTCATCATACCCTGGCCGGGATTCGAACCCGACCACCGCTGCGCCACAGAGGCCTTCATTCATGTGTCCCAAAATATAAATTGTACCAAAAACTAATACTTAGCCTAACACATATTGAGATAACCGCATTCAAATGGGATCAACAATTTTCGCGTGATTCGAGTACCTACAAACATACAGACAAAAATTTTAAAAATCTCATTTTATTATTCAGATAGGTATTCTGATAGATACTTACATATAATCACGTCTATATCCCTTGCGGGGTAGACAGAGACAACAGTATTGAAAAGATTGATAGGCCACATTGAGCTATTTGGTGTAATGATAGAATTAAGATTCAAATTGTGACAGGTTCCTAGCCCGTCGCCTAAAAGAAGAATCCCAAGTTTATCCCTTAGTCACCTTTTACGACTTCCATGAGAACGAGAGAGAATAGGACCACTACATCTCTTTCCCATGGATGTCGTAAAAGGCGACTAAGGGATAGGCTTACAAACTTGGGATTTTTTTAGGCGATGGGCTAGCACGCTGTCACTATTTGAATCTCAATTCTATCATTAAGCCAAATAGCTGAACGTGGCCATTCAGTCTTTTCGTGACTGTTGCCTCTGTCTACCTTGCAAGGAATATAGACGTGACCATATGTATGTAAGTTTATTTGTTTGTTTGCAAGCTTCAACTACTGAATCGATCTTCTTGAAATTTTGCATATTTGTAATTAAGAGTCTTGAGAAATACATGTGATACTTTTTAGTCCGGTAAAATCTTAAGTTCCCGTTGGATTTGCAAAAAATCCTGTATTATTTTGTGGTTGGCGCTAATTCCGTCGCTTCTTGTAGGTGGCGCTAAATAGGTACGCACGAGCAAAGCTGCAGGCAAAAGCTAGTTTGCCATAAACAAGCAAACGACATTTTTATTTCTGCTCACCCCCAAGTGATTTTTCCCTTCCACGTTATTTCCGATGTACAGGAAATTGTAATCTCCTATTGAATCTTCAAATATGTGTTATTGTTTACAAAATATGGAACGCTAGGTATGGACATACAAACATTGAATGTTCATATATAGCTTCCCAAATTTTAAATATCTATGTACATATAATCACGTCTGTATCCCTTGCGGGGTAGACAGAGCCAACAGTATTGAAAAGACTGATAGGCCACGTTCAGCTATTTGGCTTTAAGATAGCTATTTAAGAAATATGTGTAGATTTTATATATCTGTGTATTATTACTGCCGTGTAGTTTTCGGCACTATAGAATGGAGTGGTTCCATATCATTGCCAAGGATGTCGTAAAGACTAATGGATAAAACTTGGGATTCCTCTTGTAGGCGATGGATTAGCAGCCTGCCACTATTTGAATCTCAATTCCATCATAAATCCATACAGATCCATACAGAACGTGGCCTTTTAGTCTTTTTGAGACTATTTGCTCTGTCTACCCCGCGAGGGACATACTATATATGATATATTATTAGACTTTTGGCCTAGTCATTCATTCCCGTGGTACTTAAAATAATATTACTTCAATATAAATAATTAATTATTAAAAGGGGACTCCCATACATCAAACGCAATTTTTTATAGATAATGTCACGGAATCCTTTTATACTGATTGGTAAGATTTATCATATTGAATACCGAGCTTGCATAAAGAGAGTAATGAATGTGGATGAAGCGAAGGAAGTATGCAGAGATCGTGGCAAGTGGATAGATGTAGTCTCTGCCTACCCCTCCGGGAAAGAGGCGTGATTTTATGTATGTATGTTACAAATGATTTAATCGTCATGGCTTTCGGCCTGGATGCGTCCGATGTCCATGTTCACAATCGGTTTAGTGGGTTTTTATTTGATGTGACTCCCGATTTATCTCCGCTTGTTAATTGATAAAAAAATAATGAATTGCCGTGTGGTTCCCGGCACCAATACAAAAAAGAATAGGACCACTCCATCTCTTTCCCATGGATGTCGTAAAAGGCGACTAAGGGGTAGGCTTATAAACTTGGGATTCTTCTTTTAGGCGATAGGCTAGCAACCGGTCACTATTTGAATCTCAATTCTATCACTAAGCCAAATAGCTGAACGTGGCCATTCAGTCTTTTCTAGACTGTTGGCTCTGTCTACCCCGCAAGGGATATAGACGTGACCAGTTGTATGTATGTATGTATGTAAATAAAAAACAAGTATTTTCGATCAGATCGTTTTAATAATACATCTTATGCACACCATATGAAACATCATTGTTTATTTACAATCATTGATAGTTTTATTCATTAAACATTAATATCTAAGTTAAAAATCTTATTTACAATACTTCATATTACATTAGAATAGATAAAATATATAGTTACACTAGGTTTTTAAAACAATATAAAATTTCAAACATGGATATGTCTTTGATATGAGTAAAGATAACAAATTCAATGGAATAATTGAAATAATCTAGTTTTTAACTTAGTTGCGAATTTTTTCGCTTAGCAAATGCAAACTTTTAAATTTTAATATTTCATTATTCTGATAATATAAGTTTGAACTAAAAAAATTCATAATTTTCTGCGTAAACGAGTAAGAAACATGCGCACATTTATTTTCCAATATTACTTAGAGTACGATAAATTCCCCTGGTGAAAATAATCCCTTTATCTACAGTTCCGAGATATCGCCTTTCAGCTACCTACTCATTAAATAAGAATTAAACCAAGTCACGGAGGTAATTTCTTGAACAACAATTCCCTTTCTAAGTTAATTTACTTCAAATTATTCAAATATTTGTATGACAAAGACCCTTTAATAAATCTATTTACTGAAGAAACTTCTGTCCTTTGTAACGCCTATTAATTGTTAAGTGTATTTCAATCACCTTGTTCCATCTCAGTTGCTGATATTAAATTAACGGGAATACCTTCTATATTAAGTATCTTTACTATTTTGTCTTGAAAACTGATCAAAATTATCAAAAAAGATTTGGAGGTATGTTTATTTCATTAATTATAACCTTATGCCGTGGATCGTAAACACAATATCAGTTTTACAAATACATAATACTAGAAATAAAATACGCATTTAAAATAAAAAGGCAGAACTATGTTCATTTACGATAGGCTTATAGGTTTCACTTTCGTCAAATATATATTGACACAATATATCCTATACCCAAATAAAATACGGCTCTTTGGCAAAATGTTCAATCTTTATATTGACAACTGATGATAATAAACTGTAAAACCAATAATAACATCGATAATTTTTCATACTGACTCAAATTACTATTTACATTATTATATAAATGTTACATTTGATTCATAATCAATCGCGACTCGTTTACATGACTAGATTTACATTGATATAAATTATTCTTAGACTGTTTATAACGATAAATAACGAAAGCATACATTTTTTTTATTTTTGCTATTTTTAATCTACTATCAGCTCTCTCTGTGTGTGTATTTGAGAAGAGAGATTGATTTAAGAAGGCTTGAATGTAAATACATTGTTTATTTTTAATAAGTGTGATGGTATGCTAACAAGAAAGCTATAATTATAAAATAAAAAAAAACTACTTTGTAACAACTAAATCTTCAGTCTTTTAAATCAAGTGAGTTAAATACCATAGAACAGACATTATTGATGCATACGAGTAGAATAACAATATTCATGAGGTAAGGAGAAAGGCGAACGGTTTGTGCGTAGTGGCTAACATAATAATCTATTTTCAACACATATTACTTAATAATCTGATAATATTCCTAAGGAACCTCAATTGAACAGCTAAACTAAAAGCGTAATATTTAAAGCTCATCAGTTATACGAATTGAGATCTTATATTCCTATTTACTGAGAGCGCCCCAAGACCAGGATCCGAAGTTGGTCGAACGCGCTCCCAGGGTGCTGGCTACCTCCTGGCCTTACAGTACTGACACATCAAAACCTTCTTGAAGGCTTGCCTAAACACTTTATTGAATATCGTATAGAAAATTGGGTTGACCATCGAACTGGCATAACCTAGCCATAATACAAAGTCAAAGACCCAGGGATAGATTCTCCTCTCGCACTCTGGACATACCGCTGGCACCATATTCAGTATGAAAAACGGAGCCCACAGAACTACAAATGTGAAAAATACAACACCAAGCACTTTAGTTGCTTTTTGCTCTAGTCTTAATATCCTACCGTGGCGTGATGAGTTTCTAGATATGACACTAGAATTTCTAGAATGGTGAGTTCTTGGAGTTTGGCGTTGAGGACTAGGTGAGACCTGTTGTTGAGGCCTCGCATTTATCGATCTTTGAGGCCTAATATTTCTCACGGGAGTTGACAGAGTAGTTCTAGCTCCACCAAAGCTGGAACCTCTCCTGAAACGTCTCGCTTCGTCCCAAGTTACCATGGAAGCTGTGCCTCTACTAGACCTTCTAAACATCTGAGAAGATTCATCTGTTTTCAGATTTCCATTACGTGGATACCCATTACAACCGTTGATATCCCCACCAGACACTATAATAACTTCAGTTGTTCGTCTCGGTGGAGTTGACTCGCTACCAAAATAAGGACAAGTACATGGAGGTGGTAAAAGCAGACCATCCTCCGAACTCCTAGACTTAGCAGTTAAGGTTGTAGGAGCTAATAAACCTTCATTGCATTCATCATCGGACGCACTTCTGGGTCTGTGAATAGGCGTGTTTGGATCCCCAGTCGACGAAGGTCGTCGACGATCTTGAAGCATAGATGATGGTGATGATGAAGACACACTTAGTGATCCTGGGGTGAGCATACCGCCGCGTTCAGAAATATTTGTCCTGTAAAATTAAGGTCGATATTAGAAAAAGTTCAGACATCAACATGCAGACAGAAATATTGATTGCTGTCATCAAAATAATTGCAGCAATCATCAACCACTTAGTAAATACAATTCTAAGTATTGAATAATCTTTTATCAAAGTAGTATAGTTACAACAACTGCTTAATGTCTTATTACAAAACAGTTATGGTGATGATATTAATAACTGTTTGACTACTTCTTCTTCTTAATTGTGTGTTTCCATTTGCAAATTATTATCATGCAGCATCTGATAGTTTTGAGTTTTTTGGATGTGTAAAATGACATGATAAATTTTCGTCGTCAATTTTGGAGCAAACAAAATGCCAATTGTATACCCTCGGTATTGTGGTTTGGTGGCAGCAGAAGCTTCCAAGCCGCGAGAAAGGCGTAACATCTCGGCACCAAATTGATGCAGTGCAGTCATGGCAGACGGGGCGGGCTCGCTGTGCATACAACAGAGCATGAGGACTACACATAGACAGACACATTGCTGGCATAGAAATTGGAAATATTCCAAATCCTATGCTAACATATTATGGCATGTACAAATACAAATCTGCTGGTTATAAATTTCGATGCTATTGAAATAGACAAGTTTTATATTTTTTGAAATTATTACTTTTGTTTTTAGCTTGACAAATATTGCAGTTTATTTTTCGAGAACTAGCTGTTCCAAAAACATCGAATGCCTTTTTAAGTATCTCTACTAGTAATGTCACCATAACGACCAGATTTGAAGTTACACGAATGATTAAAAAAAATTAACCTGGCCAACTCGATATTACAATGAAACAATAAAAAATTGTGTTATTTTAAATAATTGTAGGGTAACTAATATATTTTTAATGACATTACTTTTAGAGAAAACTCAAGTCCACATTAAATAATGGGCACAAATGAAGAGCAGTATATTATAATGCAACATGGTTATCATATGCTTCAAACAATGGATAGATTCAGCAAACTGATTATGTCCATGGTCCAAGCTGGGTTAATCCGCTGCGGATAGGGAGGTCAGATGCGAGTAACTTCTTGTTAAATCTCGCTAATCCACTTTAAGATCATGGTCATAAATAAGCCGTTATCGCATTTTAAATATTCAAATACACACATTAAAGACACAAGTAAACACACATGCAGTCGCACAAGCGTGTTTCTGTTTAAGGTTTCACATTCTGCAGATACCTACCTAAAGAAACTAAAAACAAATTTGTATATGACAGCAGGTACAGAAAGAAATTTTACTGAGCTGCGTTGGTAATTTAAGAATACACCAAACATTATTCTGATTTCTATATTGTAATTAGTACCGGAACCACCTTATAAAGTCATCAATGTACCGATCAGAAGTGTAGCTCAGTAAACTGGAGGTATTTATGAGGTATGAGGTGAAATTTCACGATTGTAACTGTAATTATAGCTGTTAGCATCATTCCAGTAGTTCCCTGCAGATGAATTCGTTTAATCCATTATACCTTTAAGACAACGAAGATAACAAATTTTGAGAAATACCTACATAAGATTTACGGGTGTACGTTAATACAGGTTTTGTATGTAATTATTCTCTTTTTTGCCTTGATGAAGTGGTCCAATTCAAAAGTGCCATGATCGACACGGCTCAAAATGTATTGATTCGTACTTTATCAAGTATGCTGTTGTGAGCTTTACCGGTCAAAGGAAAATAAATTATAAAGCCACAATGCATCGATAATAATATTTAAATTGGCTCGGACAATGATGCTGGGTACTCTTTTGATGGAGCTGAAAATACGGGTAAGACAAATAAACTATTTAATTTAATTATGGGAGTAAGTAAGTAAGGTAATGCTTTATTGTTCACTAAAGCAGTACATGACAAATATAAAACAATAGTACAGTAAAGTCAACCTGACAATAAGAGGAGCGCATACAAAATTGAGGCAAGGGTTCATTTAAAATTTACGATTTTTTTGACAATTTGCAGAATAAATTTGGTGGTCGAACGGATAAAATTATCAAGCCTTAATAAGTAGAGGAATAATAATTCTTGATACTATAACATGTCAATGAAAAAGTTTTTGAAATTAAAATTGATTACGTAACTTCGTATCAAAATACTAATAGGATATAGTTTACATAAATTTGTGGGTGTTTGTGTGGACCTATCCCCATCAATGACCAGTATTTGCAGCCTAGACTTAACAACGTGCCTATGAAATGAATAGAAGAAAATTTGTAAAATAATAATCAAAATATACTTATCAAATAAATAATATTCTATCCTTTTGTCTATATATTGCTTATAGTTTTACAAACCTACATAATACAAAGTCACGCCTCTTTTTCAGTGAGGTAGATATTCGTAAAGATCTTATATGTCTGAATTACAAAGCATTTATCTATAAACCTCTGCAAAACAACAATGAATAATATTTAACAGAGCGTCATACCAAATAGAAAGTAAATATGTATATCATATTCAGTCCAGCACAGCCTAATTTATTTATATCCGTGAAATTGTACCCACGCCTAAAACGCCCAAAATGACTTGGATCTCTGTTTGACAAACAATGTTAGCGTTTGTTTAGTCAGGGCATGAGTGATGTTATTTTGCACCCTTTTATTCTATTTTTGGAATAAAAGTCATAAATGATTTACCATGCACTAACTTTTGCAAGCGACTTGCCCCGGATACAACTTCCCCCATTTCTGTTACAATTTCGGTAAATGCTATCTTATTACACTTCTCAAGGAATATTTATGCGGTATTTTATATTGTATGTAGTCAGTTGTTTTTTGACATTCATAAAAAATGTTTCTTCTTGAATAATTTCTTAATTTCTCGAAGTTCAGTTAGGCTTAACGGAATTGAGATTCAAATAGTGATAGGTTGCTACAGTTTAATAAAAAATCCTAAGTTTATTAGCCTTTCCAATTACTAACTTTTATATTCTAACACAGAATGTGAAGCAGTTGGCACACTCTGTTTTTTCTTTTGCTACCAGACCCGCACAGAATCCAGAAGACATAAAATACGTTTTTTGAAATATACCTTTTAATTTATAAGAATATGTCGTAAAGTTTCTAACACATAAATTTTGATTATACCGTCTCATAATGTTTATGAGCCGGCTATAATTTACGACAACAATGTATTTCTCTAATTACAATCTTTAGTGTTATTACAAGTGAATGTATGAGGTGGGATTACACGTGGAAGGAAGGTTCGTAAATAATTGACTTTTAATTATTATATTATCATTGAAAATGCTTAAGTATGTGTAAGTATATAGTAGTGTAAAACTTTCACGGTTAATCCGTTGGACCAATTTTAATTCCATTTTTGAATTTGAAAAAGTTAATATCCGTGGTCAAATATAGCCTATATTTGACCTATTACCTGATTTATTAAGACCCCACAGGAACGGGTAAAACGAGATTTTGTGTTCAACTCGAGCGGAGTCCACTATTTTTAAGAATAAAAAATTGAATTTTTTGAAATTTCAGATTAAAAAATTGGTTAGAGTCGTTAGTAAAGCAGGAAAAGAACTAAGAGAAACTACTCTCTCCCAAAATAACACTGTTCTTACAAGAATAGGATTTCTATTTAAAAATTACACAAGTCAAGGTGACGTGGAAAAATTGTTACACATACATATAATTCCGCTTTTATCCCTTACGGGGTAGATAGAGTCAACAGTCGTGATAATACTGAAAGGTCACGTTCTGCTATATGGCATTAAGATTCAAATAGCGACAGGTTGCCACCTCATCGCCTAAACGAAGAACCCCAAGGTTGCCCCAGCAATAATACTATTGCTTTTTCTTTACTACTTTTTTTTCTTTCTTTGCTGAGTGTGGCCTATCAGTCTTTTCAAGACTATTCTGGCTCTGTCTACCCCACAAGGGATGTAGACGTGACCATATATATGTACGTATGTATTCTTTGCTACCAGACCAATATGATGTCTTTTAATTACTGTTTGCTCTGTCTACCCCGTAGTGGATGATGACGTGATTATATGTTATGTTCAAACCAATATGATAGCTAAAAAATTGGTAGTAAAAAATCACTCATACAATACTATTAAAATACAATAAAAAAGCAACGTTAATAGAATTTCAGTGTTTCAAGTTACAGTTTAAGTAATTACGAAGAAAAAAATACTCATTCATTTCAGGTGTTGTAATGGACTCGTTTCCACGAAAATTCATTCATAAATACGTTGTACTACTAGGAAAATGGTGGTCAGCCATAGAGTTACTAATTTGATGGAGTTGACATTTATCTTTGCTTGTTTTAGTTGCCAGAGTTTTGAAGCTCAGTTTTGACTATGATTAATAATGTCATTTTTAATAAAATTTATTTAATGAATTCAGATTTCACATTTATAAAGTTCTATAATCATCTTCTATTTGAAATAGATAAATTAATCACTAGATGGACCTTCAATACATACATACATATAATCATGTCTTTATCCCTTGCGGGGTAGACAGAGCCAACAGACTTGAAAAGACTGATAGGCCACGTTCAGCTATTTGGCTTTAAGATAGAATTGAGATTCAAATATTGACAGGTTGCTAGCCCATCGCCTGAAAAATAATCCCAAGTCCATAAGCCTACCCCTTAGTCGCCTTTTACGACATCCATGGGAGGGAGATGGAGTGGTCCTATTCTTTTTTTCTATTGTTGCCGGGAACCACACGGCACTTCAATCATCGCTTAAAAAGAGGACAATATTTTATTCTAGTTGTTACGCGATATCTAGTGGTATAATCTAAGACGTTAACGGCTCGGAACATAGAAACGCTTCCATGCATTTAACACTTGGCTAAAGGACCAGCCACCGTACTTATCGCGCGAAGAAATATCGCTGTCGCGTTTCACGTCATAATAACAACTGAAACAGCGATAGTTTTTCGCGCGATAAGAAATGGCGTCGCGCGCGCCTTGCTACGGAAGCAGGTCTTATTTGGGTATACTTAAATCTTTCAGTAGAAAAGGTCAACGGCAAACGATCAAGAGTCCGCAGTCCTACGAGGTGGTCGGACCAGATCCGATCGTCCTTGGACACTGATCTTCATAAAGTCTCCATGATGCAAAGGACCGTGACAGATGTCGAAGGAAGGAAATCATCAGAAATCAGAAAGATATTGATTTTGCGGGGTAGACACGACCCTTAGTAATGAGGAATACGACGCGAAGACAGAAGAGATCCTCGAGATATTACGTCAGGTAATAAAATACCTAAATAAATGACTCATGGATTGCTTCTATTCGTGAAGAAGCTTATTTAGCTTGGGACCCAATAGCAATGAAATAATTCTAAGAAAAACAACTTAATGCCTTAAGACTTAAAGGCACAACATCGACGCTTGACAATCTGCGTGGGAGAGAAACATCTGGATGTTTCCTCGTTCTTAGGTGTGAAAGCTATTTAATTTCAAATATCAATTTGACAAAAAAAATCAAAAAAATGTGACTCATTTGTTTATTTTGCGTAGTCCAATAAATCAATTTTGCATATTTATTATTAAAAGATTCAAAGTACTCCATAATGTTTCAGTAGCGTGTATAAAAAATTGACTGCTATATCATATTACTAGACGCCGCCCGCGACTTCGTCCGCATGGAAACCCTATCAATCCCGCGGGAACTCTGGGATAAAGTAGCCTATGTGTTATTCTGGGTCTTCAGCTACCTACATACCAAATTTCATGGTAATCGGTTCAGTAGTTTTTGCGTGAAAGAGTAACAAACATCCATACATCCATACAAACTTTCGCCTTTATAATAGTAGTAGAATTTCGATTTCTATGGCTAAATAATTATCTAACTCAAATAAAATGGAAATAAAATTGAATAATAATTTCGTGCCATTATTTTACCACTAATATTTTTTAAATATCTATTTAAGATTCTTAATTTTAAATAGTACAAAAAAAGGCATTCTAATTTCAAAACACACATAAAGCACACTGATATTCAAGCAACATTTAGAGCAACATCATAATCAAATAACACACTATGATGATCACAAACTCTGGTGCCCAGTAAAATAAAAATTTTCAATAACATGTTCAGAAAACGCTCTTATTTTGATTATTGTTATTCTTGGCTCAGTTGTTTATGTTCTTCAATGTACAATTGTACAGTCATGATCACATTTACAAGCAAAATTAGGTTCACACATTTTAGAACGTGTTAAATACAGTCACGGACACAGCTATATGTCCGTGACTGTACGCTTATAAAAAGACCGTGTTTAGAACTCTTAAGTTATTTAATGAACTTTATAATTAAGAACAGTCTTCAACAACTTAGAACTAAGACAAATTAGAACTGACCTTTATAATGAAATCGAACTATTGATTATAGGTAATTGATCAGAATTCTAATTTTATTATTTTTTTTCTGAAAATCTTTGTTAGTTAAAAAAAGAATAACTGAATAATCCTCTTTTTTTCTAGTTCTATTTAATTGCTTACCTAGAATCTTGCAGCCAAAGATCCCGAGTGTCGATTGGTGGCAGTTCAGTTTCTGTGGAGGCGGCCGAATGCTGCGGAGTGCCACTCCTGGGACCCAGGAATCTTCTCCAAGTGCACCGCCGTTCTATTACAAAAGAAATCATAAAAACATTAAAGACTATGATATTTTTTGAGACAAAGGCGTAGATTTTGTTAGATTCCCCTTACACTGGTGATATTGGTACTAGATGCCTTATACCCTCTCTAAAGAAGGGGATGGAATGTAAACAGGACTAACTTTTCCCTTCAAGCGTCAACCGTCTTTAGAGAAATTCAGGAAGCGTCTTTACACCATGATCCTGGAGTGGGTAAGTTAGGTTTTACACGAAGCGTCTCCCATCTGACCGCAAACTTTGCAGGAGAACCTATCCCATATTTGAGCATGGCCGAAAATGTCTATTCGTTTAGTAACGCCAGGAAGAATAACATCAAAATCAAATCTAAAATGACCAAGAAAACAATTTAAATCCCATCAACAAAAATCAATATGGAATGACCAAGTTATTACTCCCTGCCACCACGCGGTTCATATTGAATAATTAACTCCGATGGATGTCCAATCAAATGAATTAAAAGGTCACCCGCATAGGTATATATATAATTTTATTTGTTATCTGCATAATGAATTTATTATATCACTGCACCTGGGGCGGGATAAAAAGTTCCATAAGCGTTATTACAGCTTTACGTCCCATGATGGAATGAATGTGCATATGAGAAGTGACAGTTTGTGAGTTCCAAAAAGAAGAATAACATTTTTCAAAAAAAAAAAATAACTGTTAAGAAATACTGCACTCCATTTAAAAAATCTTAATAATTATAAAGATGTATAGAAATGTTTCTCAGTGTTTCACACAAAATCTACTGAATGGATTTTGATCTTTGATACACGGGTAGATTTTAAGCTGGAATGACAAAATAAGTACTTTTAATTCCCAAAATTCCTATGGTGCGCAGTGAGTCATAAGGTTACTGTAGACTCAGCCTAACCGAGATTCGTCAAACATAATCCGCGTGATTTCAGCAAAAACAGTCCATAAGTCTGGGTTTTACTCAGATCATTATGTAAGGGGATTTCGGGAAACCATTTATGCAGACCTCAGTCATAACTAAGCCGTTTAGAGATGAGAAAGTACCTTTCGGTATGAATGGCGACTTAGCCAAGATCTTATAAGGGTCAGACAGATGTAATTATGTTCGGGAAGATTGTATGTCTTTAGTTCCGCTTGAATTTAAGGTTGGTAACAGATCTTGCTTAGGATAAGGCATGTTGCACTTTAGACAGTTTTCAAATTTCGGGGATTACATGGTAAGACGGTTTTTTTTTGTAATAAATGGCAAATGCTAATATCATTTGGCCTTTGTACCCACCAAAGGATTTCCTGTAATTCTTCGGGGACAACGGAGCTTTACTTTTTAGCGCGGACGTAGATTTAATTAATTATTCCATGTTTTCATATTCATATAATCACGTCTATAATCCTCGCGAGGCAGACAGTGCGAACAGTCATCAAAAGACTGACAGGCCACGTTCAGCAGTTAGGCTTAATGATAGAATTGAGATTCAAAAAGTAACAGGTTGCTTGCCCATCGCCTTTAAGAAGAATACCTAAGTTTATAAGCATATACCTTAGTCGCCTTTTACGACATCCATGGGAAAGAGATGGAGTAGTCCTATTATTTTTAATATTGGTGCCTCGGCACTAAACCACACGGCACCAAGTTATCACAGATGGAAAATGTGCAAAACATTCGAATTTCAAAGCAATATTTTTTTTTACATACATACATATGATCACGTCTGTATCCCTTACGGGGTAGACAGAGCCAACAGTCTTGAAAAGACTGATAGCTATTTGGCTTAATGATAGAATTGTACATTATATTTTTTTTTTATATTAAGCAATATGTTAATTTGATTTAATGATAACAGGAGAATATACCTAAAATATGTCTTTTTTAGCTCAAATGATTAGATAGAAAATTAAAAATGTATCACGGTAATATCTCAGATGCAAATTTCAATGAGATAAACTACCTGACAATTTCATAAGTTCACTTTTTCATGTCATATTATGGTCTTGTGATTTATTTAGATTTGAAAATTTTAAGACTACTTACTCTTTTACTCTAGAATCAGAAAAATGGAAATGCTTATGAACTTGGAATTTTAGGCGCTGGGCCGAACGCTATCACTATTTAAACGGGGATATCTAATCGTTTTTAGGCTGTTGGCTCTGTCTACTCCGTAAGGGAGAAAGGCTTGATACATGTAGTATTTTAGAATTGTATTAAAAATAACAAATGTAGACTTGATAAACGGTCTAGAAAGCACCGTAAAACTTTCGACTGTTTTTAAAACATATGTACTGTTAACATTGTTGTTTGTCATTTTGTATTTTACTACATATATAGAGGTTGAATCTGAATCTGAATTTGAAATGTCAGTGCCAACAAATTGTAATCAGTGTTGCCAATTTAATAAAAGTTGAGCATCATATTTGTGCGGTCGGATGGTTTTATCCTACCACCAAACCATATCGCTCGACATGGTCTAATTCCGACCATCAAACTATACATGCCCGACATGATGGAATGATTAAGCTGACAACACTGTCGATTGAAACAGATTGAATGAGACCGTTATTATAAAAACAACATCACGAGTGTGGCTCGTCTTATTCTGGTATCAACTGTCTACGAATAAACGTGTAAATTATTGTGGACATTTGCTAATAATACACCAGATGACGTTCAAAATTAACAGCTGTATTGTAAAAATAACTTATGATAAATTGAGTAGAATTGAATGAGTATCGGTCACTCTTGTCTCGATACGAAAAGTATATCAGGAACTACTGGTTTGAATTGAAAAATTATTTTTGCGTGGAATAGACCATTTATCGAGGAAGGCTTTAGGCCATATAACACCACGCTGCAACTATAAGGTGCAAAGAAATAATAGAAAATGTAAAAAAAAAACGGGGAAAATTATTTATCCTTGAGGGCTTCAATGATGCCCAAAATAACGACGAAGTCGCGGGCACAACTAGTAAGTAATACAATTGCAAATTTTTGATGAATAAATCCCCTGTGCGAAAATTATACCTACATCAGAAAAAGTGAACTTAGCCAATTATACATTTTAATTAACTTGGCCAAGACGGTAATTAATAATTCAATATCGCGTACATATATTAACAGTAGCTAATCATTTACTTTGAAATTTGGTTCTAACTGCCTTGATATAAGAGCGCTGTTGATCAAAGCATCGAAGGTTCTTAACACCGTATACAATACATATGTGTATTTGTACGACAGAGTTTATAAGCTGCGTTTGATAAATAATTGAAAAGTAAACTCAGTTAAGAATAGCTACTTTATAATTTCAAAGTATATAATAATATTCAAATAGCGATGAATGAATTTGTTGGAGCGGAGCTGATAGTGGACTGTATGGATTTTTTTGTTGGTCAGGGACAATGTTCGTCGCTCGGGGTAAATTATTAAAATCTTTGTTAAAGACGATGCGTTTATTCATGTAGCCATACAGAGTGAAGGAGAGAGGAAATTGACATTTCACAATGTTACCAACACAAAAAATATCAAAGATATAATAAAGTTATTAGTGTTGCTAGTTGCATCAATTTATGGTTCGAATTGATAAAGTTTGATTCACATTTAGCTAAATGTTGATTAGGATTTTATTGCAATCATGAGCTATTGCACCCTCTCTCACCAATCAGAACGTAGACGATGATCGTGTGGCGACATCTCTACGCCACTCGTCAACAACATCAAATCACACAACAACTGTCAATCATCGCGAAGAAATTGACGCGCTCAGCCAATAGCAGCGAAGAATCCAAATCGCGATTTCAGAGATTTCATGGATTGGAGCTATATATACAACCTCCGACAGAACATCGTTGGAGCCGCGGTTCCCCAGGCATAACACCTAGCCTGGCGGAAGATCTTCCCTTTGGTGGCGGTCGAGCCGAATCATCGCTCCCGCTACATTGGTGACCCCGACGTGATATAATCTTTTTGGGTATTAGGTGGGAATATATCGGAATGAGGGATAGGGTCTGCTAAGATGAAAGCAGGTTTAAGTCTGTCTATCGAAACTGTCACCTCTTTGTTATTGTAAAAAATTTTAAAATATTTATCTCTTTTACTTATTACTTTGTGTGGCCCTGAGTAGGCAGGTTGAAGCGAACCTCGTACGGTGTCGTCTCTAAGGAAGACATGGGTACTGGTTGCCAATTCCTTATACACAAAGGGTTTTTGTGGCGCCATGTGATGCGAGGTTGGTAAAGGTCGTAGATGTTCAGCGATTTTTCTTATGCGGGCTGTGAACTCTGTAACATCAGTAGTAGTGGGAACGTCAGGTTCGAAGAACTCACCAGGCAGGCGTAACGACTCGCCATAAACCAGTTCAGCTGCCGAGGCCTGCAAATCTTCTTTAAAGGCCGTTCTTACGCCAAGCAGAACCCATGGCAGTGATTCCGTCCAGCTGCCATCAGCATGACAAACTATTGCTGCCTTGAGCTGTCTGTGAAACCGTTCAATCAGACCGTTGCACGCCGGATGGTAGGCTGTCGTTCTTTTATGTTCGAAGCCCGTCATTTTGGATAGGTATCCGAATAAGGCGGATTCAAATTGACGGCCACGGTCAGTAACGATAACCGTCGGGCACCCAAAACGAGCTATCCAGTTTGATAGAAAAGCTTTGGCAACGGTTTCGGCAGTGATGTCAACTAATGGTATTGCTTCTGGCCATCTTGTAAACCGGTCAATCGCCGTCAGGCAGTACCTATAACCCTGGGATACCGGGAGAGGACCTACCAAATCTATATGGATTTGGGTAAATCTTGCTCGTGGTAGTTTGTACGTACCGAGTGGAGAATTCACATGCCGCGTAACTTTAGCACGTTGGCACGCGATACAGGCTCGTGCCCATTCCCTGCAATCTTTCTTTACGCCTGGCCAGACGAACCTTTCGGAGACTAACTTAGCCGACGCGTTGGGACCAGGGTGGCTCAAAGAATGTAAAGAGTCAAATACTTGCCTGCGTAAGACACCTGTCACGAACGGTCTGGGAGTTGTGGTACTTACGTCGCAGGACAAAGGTAAATCACATCCAGGTACTTTTAACTGTTCAAGACGTAGTGAAGATCCTTCCTCAATAAGTTTAATTAGTTCTGGATCAGAGGCTTGGCATTTGGCTAAATGCTCGAGATTAATCGGTTCGCTCAATTCTTCAACGCGCGAAAGTGTATCTGCAACTACATTATCTTTTCCAGATATGTGGCGAATGTCGGTAGTGAATTGAGCGATGTAATCTAAATGTCTGTACTGCCTAGGGGAACAGTTAGTTTTCCTCTCGTGAAAAGCAAAACTGATCGGCTTATGGTCAGTGTAAATGGTAAAATGCCTAGCCTCAAGCATGTGTTTAAAATATTTAATGGCCTCATAAATGGCTAACAATTCTCTATCATAGGGTGAATACTTTACCTGCGACGGGCTAAGCTTTCTTGAGAAGAAGGCCAATGGCTCCCAAACACCGTCCTTTAACTGCTGGAGAACAGCTCCAAGAGCTTTGTCAGAAGCGTCTGTTACCAAAGCTAGCTTGGCAGAGCAATCTGGATGGGCCAGCAATGCAGCATTGGCAAGTGCTTCCTTGCAGGACTCAAAAGCTGTAAGGGAATCACCTGTTAGGCTTATTGGGTGAGAACCTTTTACAGCTCCCGTCAATATAGCATTCAAGGGTGCTTGAGTTGATGCAGCCCGAGGCAGGAATCTCCTGTAAAAATTTAGCATACCTAAAAATCTCCTGAGCTGACGGATGTTGGTAGGAATAGGAAAGTCTTTTATTGCCTGAACTTTAGCATCCGTTGGTTTTGTGCCGTGTTCCGAGATATGGTAACCAAGAAAGGTTACCTCAGATGCACCAAGAACACATTTGGATGTATTAATGAGCATACCGTAGTCTTTAAGCTTCTTAAAGATTATACGGAGATGCTCTTCATGCTCGTCATCCGACCTAGAAAAAACGATATAGTCATCCAAATAACAGTACACAAAATCGAGTCCCCGTGTCATTTCGTCAACAAATCTTTGGAAAGTTTGGCCTGCGTTTCGTAGTCCAAATGTCATGAAAGGAAATTCATATAGTCCGAAGGGTGTTGTGATGGCGGTCTTCTGCACATCGTCCGGATTGACAGGTATCTGATTATAGGCTTTTAAAAGATCCAAAGTACTGAAAATTTTGCAGCCTGAAATGCTGTGAGCAAAATCATGGATGTGCCTAATCGGATACCTATCAGGTATGGTACGAGCATTAAGAAGTCGATAGTCTCCGCAAGGGCGCCAACCATTATCTTTTTTGGGGGCCAAGTGTAATGGCGAAGACCACGGACTCTCAGAGGGACGCGCCGTACCATTAGCTAACATAGCTCGAAATTCGTCGCGGGCTATTTTTAATTTGTCAGGGGCCAGACGACGGGGGGAAGAAGAAACTGGAGGACCTGGGGTTGTGCGAATATAGTGAACAGTGTTGTGTGGCGTAGTGTTTTGTATACCGGCTGGTCTGGTAATTTCCGGAAATTCGTTAAGAATTTTATGATAACGAGAATCACCAGTCAAGATTTTGACAGAATAAATATCATTACAATTAGGTACAGTGGCTATAGAAGATATTGAGGTTGTATTATCAATTAATCTCTTATTTCTACAGTCTACAATCAAATTGTAAAAGTTTAAAAAATCTACTCCAATTATTGGCCTTGTAACATCGGCAACAACAAAACGCCAGCTATAATTCCTACGTAAGCCAAAATCTAAATTAAAGTAAATATAACCGTACGTAGAAATGTTAGAACCATTTGCTGCACTTAAATTAAAGTCTGTTTTCGCACGACGATCACGCAGGGCCGATCGAGGAAAGACGCAGAGATCGCTTCCGGTGTCGATCAAAAACTGCAGCCTTGATGTTCGATCGGTGATAAACAGGCGACCAGTGGAAGAAGGAGGGCAATCGTCGGCCACCATTATCGACTGCCCTTGGAGTTTCCCGCTGAGTAATCACAGGGCAAAATGCAACGATTGGCCTTTTCTCCAAATTTTGCGTGATACCAGCATAGCGGGAACTTCTGGTAGTTGGAATGGGACCGCTGCCTTGATCGGGACTTGCTATGGGTGGGACGTCGTGAACTTCGCTCTCTAGACCGTCCGCTCCTTGTTGTCATTGGATTTCTTCGACGGCCGCTCTTCTCTCCAGCGTGGCAGCTCTGCAACGATATCTACCGGCGCCAACAAGTCGACTTCGCTCTCTACTGTCTCGACTCACCGCAGACTACGAGCAACGCAACGGCTCACTCCTGACTCACTAGGACTTCGAGCAACTTCCGACTCACTGGAAGACTTCTGGCACTTGCAAGCTACTGAAGCACAGATTGCACAGCAAGATCAAGACTTTCAGACCTTCGGTCTTGGGGGGGAGTACTGTGGCGACATCTCTACGCCACTCGTCAACAACATCAAATCACACAACAACTGTCAATCATCGCGAAGAAATTGACGCGCTCAGCCAATAGCAGCGAAGAATCCAAATCGCGATTTCAGAGATTTCATGGATTGGAGCTATATATACAACCTCCGACAGAACATCGTTGGAGCCGCGGTTCCCCAGGCATAACACCTAGCCTGGCGGAAGATCTTCCCTTTGGTGGCGGTCGAGCCGAATCATCGCTCCCGCTACAATCGTCTACACATAATAATACCGATTTGACATCAAGCATTCTTCTGCCTTGCCAGCAGAGTATACGCTAGTGTTGTGCCGTGTGGTCCCCGGCAATTGAAAATAGAACTACTCAATCTCCTTCCCATGCATATCGTAAAAGGAGAATATAGGCACTTTCATCTAGTCCAGCTTTTACCATGGTCCAATATGGGTCAGGTTCCCCTGAATAAATTGCGGTCAGACAGGAGATGCGTCGTATATAAACGTGAATTACCTAATCCAGAATCATAGGCGCACCCACAGCTCCTTTCAGAGAAGTAAGGATGTTACCCAAATTTGCGCCATGAGGAAGATGACATACCCAGTTAATATATAACAATATATACGGGACACCATCATTACACTAATTGAGTTAGCCTCGAAGTAAGTTCGAGACTTGTGTTACGAGATACTAACTCAACGATACTATATTTCATAATAAATACTTATAAAGATAAACATCCAAGACAATCCAATCGGAGAAAGTTCGTTTCTCATCATGCCCCGGCCGGGATTCGAACCCGGGACCCCCGGTGTCGCAGACAAGCGCACTACCGCTGCGCCACAGAGGCAGTTCAATCTGTCAATGACCATCTAAAATAATACCGATTTGAGGCGCACCAAGCCATCCAGCCGCCCATCCTGCGCCGAGGCCCTTCCTCTGCCGTGCTAATAGCTGAACCGTGAGAGCATACGTCAGCAGCATCACTACCAGAGGTATGTAGAAGGAGATGATGGAACCAATAGCCTTATACAGCGGGTCTGGGACCTGGCATGAGCCATCGATCAGCACTGATTCGGCGTTCTGAAACAATGGAAAAGGATTATTACATACATGTAATCACGATTTTGCTCTTTAAACCCGAGAAGTATGAGGGCCTTATGAGATAGCAGACATAGTATAGCGGCGAAGGATTAAAGATGCAAGCAAACTCAGTTGGTGATGCCAACATCAAAACTCCACGACGAGGGAGAGAGACAAACAACTTATTCACCCCTTTAATCATAATTAATTAGTTAATATTTAACTATAACGCCTGGATGATTGATTACCCGTATTGTCGTGAAACAATGAACATCAACTGTGTTATCGTGTCGTTTATTATCTCAAAGCTTCGCCTGTGGCTTCGCCCGCGTGGAAATAAGTCAACCAACAAAGACTACAAGCTCTAGTTCAATTTTGACATCTATGTCTTCACTAAATTTCCAGCACGGCTTAGGCATAAAATGTTAAAAAAATACATTTTTTATTAAATAACTTACTTAATTACCATTGTTGTACCTACTATTATTCTGCTTAGACCTAGTCAAACACAAAATTATTTTAAAAGTTAGTTCTGTCTGTTATTTTTTCCGAACGTCAATAAAATATAAAATGCTTTGCTTTTCTATAATAATTAAAAACCCATAAAAATAAACCTTATGAATAAGAATTAGGTTCCCATTAAATACAGGTTTTTGAACGGTATTCACACACGCAATATTACTGCATTGTTGGCCTTGTGTTATAAATTTGCAATAAGCGCTTTAAAATTTCTGCCGCGCCGCTATAGGGATGCGAAGGATATTAAATTTCGGATATGAAAACTTACACAAATATTCACCGGATCAATACAAAAATTTATATTTATGTATAATATTTTTAATAGATTGTTTGTAACTTGATTGTAAATTGATAGCTTATTATAATATATCTGTTTGCCATTTTCTAATGGTTGACTGGTAGAGAATGCTTTTAGCATTAAGTTCATCTGTTATACAATTAAAACTCAATAATGTTTTAAATAAATAATTATAATGTTTCATGAATCTACCAGCAAAAGTACTTAGACAAGTATCGAGGCCAGTGAAAAGATTTTGTCTGTACTCACCCCTCCGACAAAGGAGTGTTATTTACAAACGGATAAGAAAATATCCGTATAGTGAGATCTAAAACAGAACAGAATAACTATTTATTTTAGATCCTAATTATTAAAACACTCGTTTTGAAACACATCGCAATTTTAATTATAAGTTACAAGGCTTCTTGATTTATTGTTATAGGTATCTGTACTTTATCCATCTATGTAATTATAAAGAAACTGACAGATTAATTGACATAATATCATCGTACAGACCTTATCAGTGGGTCATGAAATTTAAAATTTATCATGTACATTCTTTATGTGTAACTATAAGTGGTGTACAACTGGTGTACTCTGTCAGTATATATCTGTTCTATGCAGGATTACTTTACGGATCGGTTTCGAACTTGCGTTTATTTCGGATATCCATTAAGCTCTACTTTCCTACGAACATCCCTAGCGTATATTGTTTCTCTTGTTAGTTTGCGGTACGTTTGTAATATGTATACGGAACCACTGGTGTGTAACCGCAGTTTGTAATTCTGCAAGTTTTGTTGCAGATTAGTAGTTTAATGTTATAATGCATTTTAATTGAGATTCTTGTTCTTGATTATTTTATAACGATTAAAAGCTTATAATGGTTAACGATTAACTGCTGAATATGACCTTTAGGAGAAAGTGGTATGTGAAGGTGTATCCCAACTTTAAAGTACAAATTTAAATGATAAAGTAAGTTTATTTGAACTTTTTACTGAATTAATCTTCATGAAATAGAGCCCGGAGGAGGACATACGGTACTTTTCGTCCCGGTAAAAAAGTTACAAACAAACTCACTTTCGCGTTTATAATATTGGTATAGATGTATACGTACATATGTTTGTACGCGATGTGAAAGAGAATATATTGTGAGATTTCTTTTGAAATAAGCAGAACCTACATATGTATGTAATTTTGTTTCTTATGTTTATCATTCTTGATGTTTTCTGTGAACAAGAATAAGTTTTGATCATGTTGACAGGTGTGAAAAGGGTAAGGTCCAAACTAGACGATCATACTAAAAAAGCAGTCATCGTGGCAAATGAAAATATATATATAGTCTCTGCCTACCCGTCCAGGAATGGAGCGTGATCACATGTGACGCTAAAATCTCTGCCTAACCCTCCGGATCCTTCTGATCTTAAATATTATTCAATTTGAATACAGCCTTATTGAACAAATAAGATTTCGATTAAGTTAAAACAAAAGAAAATATACATGCCTTTATACACATGTACATGCCGTCAGCAAAATTCCTATTAACTTTGGGCCTAAATCAATAACAGAACGTCGTGTGTATAAACAAGTCTGTATTCTATATAAGCAGAAATTGACCAGCATTGTACAGATGAGAACAAAAGTAAAAAAATATTGTTTTTTATTTATTTTTAGTCAAAAGTGTGAATACTTCCGTTTAAAATATAATTACGTATGTTTAAGACAAATATTTTTTTAAAATAAATCTTTATGTTTCATTAATTTAATAAATGCCTTTTACAATTACAAATATTCAAGGAGCCCTTTACATAAATACATTATTAAGAAGGTAAGTTTCCCGTGACGTACGAATATTCGCTTCGCTTAAGAGAAGCCACGAGAAAAATCTAGCAAGAAATATAGAAGAAAAATACCTACTCCCTTCACTTTATGCAATATCAATAAAAAAGAGCCGTACACACAGCTGTTGTTCAATATAACACGGACCTTTCAAAAATCCTCGTGGTATTGGGGTTTAATCGGGTTATAACTCACCTCCTGTGTGCTTCCAACCACAAGTTATTATTCATGCAACCCTTTGTATAAGGTATCTGTGTAGCAAATGGCTCGTGTTAAAAATATTTTACAAACCCCCTTGTGTGTTGGAGTGCTTTTGAATATTTAATGTAAGAATATAGAACCTGTATAAGAATGCGAATAGCCTTTATTGCCACTTCACTTAACGATGTTAAGGAGTGCTCTTGTCGATATAACGCCAATAAAATACTTTTAATAAATAAAAATTGTCTCATTATAAAATCTTTTACCAAGCCTTTTCAGTTTTTATATAAGGCTAAAATTATATAAAATTCAACTCGTGCGAAATTATACCTGGATATTGATCAATCTGCGTAAATATTCGAGATTTTTTAAACAAGCACTTCTTAAAATAAAGTTTAATAAAAAATAATCATAAAATAAACTGCTAATCGATAAATTTTTAATTAATGGAATTAAGAAGTAATACACTTTCGTAACTAAATGTACTAGAGCAAATCTTTACTTAGTGACCGGAAAATTAAGAACCCTTTTTAAATTTCGATGGTATCGAAAACCGATTCTGGAAAAAACGTATCACAATTTTTTATCTGTATTTATATCGGCTATTTAATTTAATTCCAATTAAGATGGCTATTTAATTTAATTCCAATTAAGCTCTTTTTATTTCTAAAAGTTAGTGTTGTATTTCATTAATTGAGTAAAAAGTGCGCAAACATTAAGATTTTTCATTTTAAAAAATATACACGAGAAAATAATTGCGATTTGTATTTTGTTGTTTGTTTTTTATTGAAACACAAAATAATAATTAAAATTTTATAACTATCGGTTTAGTTTTACGACACATATTGGGGTCAAGAGTCGAGATTTTGAAAATCATCCACAAAAATTTATTTTGCAAACGATCGAAAACTTATTAAGTATAAAACGAAATTTTATTGAAACCTTAAAAAGTATCTTAAAAATTCCAATGAATCAATTTTGAAATTTGATTTTTACCCAAAAGTTTGGAACAAAGGATCGTTGTGATGAACTTTTGGTGTAAGCTAGCGAAATTTTATGGCTGTTTCCGAAGTACCCAATTTGTAAGTTGAAATTCTGTATTAATTATGTGACAATAGCGGTCTAGAAATAAGGAAAGGATACCAAATTCGTAGGAACTGAGCTAAGAAAATTGTGACATTAAATTTTTTGCTTCATTATGGTTTAAGTTATTTGAAAGAAAAACCTGCCTGTTACCATAATCCAATAAGGGTTAGGTTCCGCCAATGGTTTTCGGAGGTCAGATGGGAGTCGCTAGTTATAAAAACCTGAATCACCTACCCACCACATGAAACTCACTCACTAAACGGATCAGGACGTAAGCGAAACTTGAGGAAAACATTTTGGTAACAAATTCATAGCTATTTTAAGAAACGCCGTTTGTACGAGCCATAATACTCGTATTTGTATACTCGATATATACATATATTATACACCTTACAGGCAGAGGTAAAAAAGATAGGCCTCCCCCAATGACTACCACCTTCTCTGTTAGAGGCAACCTGCATCCAACGTTTTCCCGCGTACTTCACCAGATCATCGATCTAATGACGTTATAATTGCATCAAATCAAATCTTACCTTGGAATACATCAGGCTCAGTGGAAGACTCATGGCCGTGGACAGAATCCACACGAAAACGATCTTCACTGTCACTCTCTTCCGTGTCTTGTTCCTGCCAAACCTCATAGGGTAGCGGAGGGAGAGGTATCTGAAACAGACAGAGTAATTAAAACAGGTCAATCAAGAATGCTCGGGCAAACTAAGCTGCCTTAAAAACCGTTGTGCAGTACGGTTTCTTGCACTTCAGAATAAGACCACTCCACCTCCTTTCCATGGATGTCGTCAAAGCCTACTAAGGAAAGAAGCATTATGTGCAGCTATTGCTATGTTCTTATATGGTTCCCCTGCAACGGTTACGGAAGTCAGACGTTCTCACCCAATCCAGGACCACGGTTAAGACGCATACCCCCCAGAGGTGAGGTGGAGTGTCTCCAGAGGAGAGGTGGAGGAAGAAGGAGAAGTATAGGTACCCTAAAACATTTTAAATTCATCGAGGCTTCTGTCAGACAGTAAAACATAGCTAAACTATAAGAGTTCTTAGTTTAATTTTGCTATAAAAACCTGGTCATAATATGTAAGAGCTATTAAGGGCCACTCATTAGTTTCAATGACTTTTATCTTGCTGGCGCCGCGCCAAATGGATAATGATCGTTGAAGGAAGTGCAAGATACCTACTGCACTATGAACAGAATAGAAATAAAGGATTCTTACATAATTCTATGATGTGGTCTGATGGCGATGGAAAAACCATTGTGTGTTCTAGCGCCGGTGCTAGGTGCCGTGTGGTTCCCGGCACCAATACAAAAAGAATAGGACCACTCCATCTCTTTCCCATGGATGTCGTAAAAGGCGACTAAGGGATAGGCTTACAAACTTGGGATTCTTTTTTAGGCGTTGGGTTAGCAACCTGTCACTATTTGAATCCCAATTCTATCATTAGGCCAAAAAGCTGAACGTGGCCATTCAGTTTTTTCAAGACTGTGGGCTCTGTCTACCCCGCTAGGGATATAGACGTATGTATGTATGTTCTAGCGCCATCTCATCACATGCAGATTGTTAAAGTGAAGGGGAAGGCTGGGAGTCTTCTTTCAGGCGATGCCATAGTGTGCGTCAGATGCCTTAAAAAAATCGTCAAGGAAAAGGCTTGAATGCTTGCGATTCTTCTTTTAAGACTTAGAATGTCAATTTCGTCACTTAGCTAAACGGTAAACCCTTAGTATTTTTTGTACTGTCAGTCACTGTCCTCATTTATATATGTATATAAATGTATTCACGTCTTTATCCCTTGCAGGGAAGGCAGAGCCAACAGTCTTGAAAAGACTGATTGGCCACGTTCAACTGTTTGGCTTAGTAATAGAATTGAGATTCGAATAGTGACAGGTTGCTAGCTTATCGCCTAAAAAGAGAATCCCAAGTTTATAAGCCTATCGCTTATTCGCATCTTACGACATCCATGGGAAAGTGATGGAGAATCCTATTATTTTTTCTATTGGTGCCGGGCTGGGATTCGAACCTGAGCCCTAAGGCCGATGACTCTACTCACCTGTCAACACTTATTGTACACAAGTGCATAATCGATGCAGTACACAACAACACGTCCAAGCAGATCCAAGTCAGGCAGTATTCAGCAGGCAGCGGAAAATAGCCTGAAACAATAATAATATATATGAGGAAAATATATTTAAACTTATATACTATGCCGTGTGGTTCCCGCCACCAATAGAAAAAAGAATAGGACTACTCCATCTCTTTACCATGGATGTCGTAAAAGGGATATGCTTATAAACTTGGGATTCTTCTTTTAGACGACGGGCTAGCAACCTGTCACTATTTGAATCTCAATCCTACCATCAATCCAAACAGCTGAACAAAGCCAATCAGTCTTTTCAAGACTGTTGGCTCTATTAACCTCGCAAGGGAAATAGACGTGAATATATGGTTGTATGTATTAAGTTCTTAGTTGATTGATGTTAAAGGTATTTACCGTAAATTTAAAATGTAAATATTAATTCTTCTCGTGCTTGCAAGGGAAGAATTAATATACAGCTCAAACATACTGTTAGCATGCAAAGAGTTTATTTCGATACAAAATTGACATTGAATGGATGACGCAAGAGTACTTTACTACGAAGTAATCTCATTAAATGTTCATTGTAGTTTATATATAGACTAGTTAGGGTCGGGTTAGGACTTGTTTCTGACAAATAAACATATCTAGATTCTAATAATAGAAGTAGCGATTGGGTAATAAATCTGTAAATATAAAAGACGAAACGTGTGGTAACCGGCACTTTTGAATAGGACCTCTTTCCTGTGAACGTCGTAAAAAGCGATTAAGTCTATCTAGTGCCAGGTTTCACGTTGTTTTTGGCAGCGAAGATAAATCAGATTTGAACAACACAACCCATCTTTCCACTTGCCACAATCCTTGTTTACTTCTTTCGCTTCATCCACTTTCATCATCCTACTAATATTATAAATGCGAAAGTTTGTGATTATGTTAGTATGGAAGTTTGTTACTCTTTCACGCAAAAACTATTGAACCGATTACGATGAAATTTGGTATGTAGGTAGCTGAAGACCAAGAATAACATATAGGCTATCCTGGAGTTCCCGCGGGATTCATAGGGTTTCCATGCGGACGAAGTTGCGGGCGGCCTCAAGTTATTAATAAAAAAGCGTAAGTTTATACTATACTCAAAAAGATATGCGATAAAGTATGATAATATTCAGCAAAGAGAAAAATTAAAATGAAAAATTATTTGCTGCAACATATAAACATAACACTGTATGGAAGCTAAGTCATTTGTATTTATATAAGTACATACACTGCCTAATATATTTTAGGTTAGGAAGCCTGTATTTAAGGCAGTCGGAAAGACTAGGACTAAAATAAATAATTTGTGGTCACGGAGTTTTCCACCAGACAGACTACGGTTTGCTTATAAATAATTACTCCGTGAATTGCAAATCTAATACTTTATCTTCAGAAGTAACACAGACTACTCTTATTCAGAGAAATTTCCAAAGATTTCAGAGAAATTCCTATTCCCAGAAATTTCCAACGATTCTAGAAAAACTTGTTGAATTTACAAACAAAAAGTTATCCTACCGAATGTCTGTTTTAGCAAACAAAAGATTGACTTCTATTTAACAGCCCTATCTTTTAACCTTGGCACGCTGATTATGCAGATTTCATACAAATGGCCTGCCAAAAGGCATTTCCACTACCCCTGTTACGAGTATACCTTTATATATATAGTATAAGATCTACATATATTGAGGTTGCTTTCCAAAGGTTTCGATTTTAAATAAAATATGGGAAATTGTGTGGTTCCCGGCACTAATGAAAAAAGAATAGGACCACTCCATCTCTTTCCCATGGATGTTGTAAAAGGCGACTAAAGGATAGGCTTACAAAATTGGGATTCTTTTTTTTAGGCGATGGGCTAGCAACCTGTCACTATTTGAATCTCAATTCTATCATAAAGCCAAATAGCTGAACGTGGCCATTCAGTCTTTTCAAGACTGTTGACTCTGTCTACCCCGCAAGGGATATAGACGTGACAATATGTATGTATATATGGGAAATTATTGTTCTTTTTTAACTGTTAAGTGCATCCCAGTAAAAAATAAAACAAATCTCGCGGATCAGTTTTTCAAATGCACGCAATGGTTAATTCAAAATGTTCAACTTCAAAGTAAATAAAACATGTTCCCTTTGTCATTTTAGATAGATAGTAAACAAGTGAATGTGGGATTTCAAGAAGCACTCAAGAGATTTCGTAAGAACAAACGAAAAAAGTTAATTCCCCTGGGTCATGTCTTTCACGGTTCAGGATTATGAATTTTGACACCTGTCTCGACTTACACACTCTTTTTGGTGTGTTGATATTAGGCCCACTGGGATGTTCAAATATCGGTTTCTTTTTACATACTCGTAACTTTACGGCGAAACGAAAATGGGGTTTGAAATTCCAATAAAGAAATACGTTTGAACAATAATGAAGGCATGTTTTACTTCTAAAAAATAAGACATTAAGACACACATCAATTTCAATAATGAATGAATTATCGCAAATTTATATTAAATTTGCTAGTTGTATGACGCTATTTATAGACAAAAAACAATACTTACTGACTTCAAATCTCATAATTGTTAATATTTTATTGTAGAAACCAATTATATGATTCTTCTTTTAGGCGATGGGCTGGCAACCTGACACTATTTGAATCTCAATTCCATCATTATGCCATACAGGTGAACATGTTCCTCAGTCTTTTTGATATTGTTTGCTATCTGTTCCCCATAAGTGATAAAGACTGAATAATGTATGCTGATCGAAATGTTATGTGCCTTTTAAAATTATAAACTACGCTGATTAAATTTACTCTCTTAAATTACTGTTAGTTTTTGTACTTAAACACTCTTGCACGCGACTCATACTTCAACCAATTTTTGGAAATCGAAATTCCCTTGCCTGTATGTTTCTTCATATTATAGATTTCCTTAGGTCTGACATATGGGTACTCAATAAAGTGAAGATGAGTGTACCAAGATTGAAACCCTTTTCGTTTTATTGTAGTGCCTACGTAGGGCTATTCAGACCGCGTTTACGGCTCATTTCCTTTTCCGGATAACATTATTGCCTTTCTGTTAACACGAAAAAAGATTTCAGGCTTTACGTACAGTCAAACGCATGTCCTGTTAACCTGTATGCAACTCTATGACGCGGTAATAGGGGCGAATCGACAGTGGATTTTGGTAGGTTTATGTCCTCTTAACATTGAGCAACATAAAAAGCCGTTGAAATATCTACGATATGATGATTCTTTACTTTTTAATGTGGCTTACTATAAAATATGTTTTTATTGAAATTTTAATTAATTGCTTTATAATACTGGTAGTGACGAAAATATAAATTATCCCAAATGCTCCTCCTGCTGTCAAAGACAAATGGCTTATAAACTTGGAATACTTCCATATGGTGATGTGCTAGCAACATGACTCTCTCTGAATTTTAATTTCTTCAAATCCTGTGGCTAAACTTTCCTGTCTACTCCATAAGTGATAATCACTCGTATAATTCACAGCTATTTAAAATAAAATATATTCATAAGAAAATATATAAAAGCAATAAATAAAAGGAAAATCCCAACACTGTCTATGAAAGAATTCGCCATAATTAGTTCCAATGCTGGCTCTACAAACATTGTAGGCATGGTTTGTGTGTTTGTTTAGGTCATCAACTCTGATCATTACTGCTAATTTTATTGCATTTTTACGTGAGTGCCGTGTGGTTTCTGGCACCAATAAAAAAAAGAATAATACCACTCCATCTCGTTTCCATGGATGTAGTTAAAGGCGACTAAGGGATAGCTTGTAAACTGCAATGGCTTATAAACTTGGAATTCTTCTTTTAGGCGATAGGCTAGTAACCTGTCATTATTTGAATCTCAATTCTATCATTAAGCCAAATAGCTGAACGTGGCCATTTAGTCTTCAAGACTGTTGGCTCTGTCTACTCCGCATGGGCTATAGACGTGACGATATGTATGTATGTATGTACGTTGCATTTTTAAGCAGTTCGTCCTCCTATTGTGTTACGTGTTCTATCCATGATCCTGGATTGGGCTAAGTCAAGTTTTTAAACGAAGCAATTCCAGTATACCTTCTGCAACCTTTTCGGGGAAATCTGTCGCATATTGAATCATGGTTACACATCCAGTTGCCTGAAGTTGCAGGTTTCCTCACGATGTTTTCTCTCTCGTGAAGACCACATTGCGATTAAAGCAATGTACTCGTATATTAATACATTAATAATAATGTTATCATTCTGAGTTCGCTCAGAAGGTTACACACATTGTCGAGGTAAAAAATGATTTTGTCTGTCTGTCATGCTTTTTCATTCCGACACCAGAACCAACCGTACAACAGTACGAAATTGTACAAAATTTTATCGAATGTTTAAAAAAAATAGACAACCTCATTTGCTTGTCAGAATGAATGGCTGTTAAAACACGGTTTATAAAAAGAAAAAAAAATCAAATTATATTAGAATAGCGCGTTATTGTTACAAAAAGAGGCTTGAGTTCACTTATTTGTTTGTAGTCCAAAGGTAATATTGTGTTGCATATTTTATTTTTTAATACTTGTGCTAATCGTAATAAATATACTTAGTGAAGTTAAAAAAAACATGTGGTATTTGTTTAATTACATACAAAATGTAACTTATCAATCCTTAAATTTTAGCAGATAATTATTAAAGGAAAACACCTAAAAATCTTTTAAACGACGGGCTCGCAACTTGTCTCTAAATGTACTTACTCAATTTTATAATTATATTTCTGAACGTGGCCTATTAGTCTTTTCAAGACTGTTGGCTCTGTCTACCCTGCAAGGGATATAGAAGTGATTATATGTATGTAAGTAAAATCTGATAGTACAAAGACTGTTAGGATGTGGCAAAATATCTACTCTAGGTATATAAGCAATTTTGGTTTAGCACAAAAGGGTCATTTCCCAAATGAATACTTGAGTGTAGCTATTATACGACCAAATGCTATTGTTTAAGTTTAATGCAATGTGGTGCAGTTTAGCTTTGTAGTTAGTGACGTAAGAGCAATATATGACCTTAGTTGTAGATACATATATAGCTACCATTAGCTTATATATAACCCTTGGGCTCTTATCATAACGTGCTTCCATTTGGGATTTTAGAAGTTATGCTCCAAGAATTAAAGTCCCTTTTGTGTTATTAACGTGCTGATGATTAAATTTTTTTTACTAATGTACTAAAGACTGTAATAAATGTGAGATATAACAAAATATTTGCTCCTGATTTCAAAATGTAGTATTAAAAGCTGATAAAAGCTAGTCTGCAGAGGGATAAGTGATAAGGTAGTTTGTAGCTCGTAGATTTTTGATAAATACTAATTAAATTTATTGAAATGTAAAATGACGTGAAAAATGTGCCTGCGAAGGTCAATTTTCTAAATGAAATATTGATTTAGATATTGAAACTAACAAAATAAAATAAACATAATAATGGCTTACTTGAAGAAATTTCTCTAGAAACAAGTAGTGCCCTTGTATTAAATTTCTCTTTAGATTAAGTTCTATTCTTACTTTTTCCTTGATGTACATAAATAAAACATACCTTATACTTTCTCATCAAACGAATCAAATAGTGCATGTGGTCCCAAAGATTAGGGCAACAAAGGCTAACCCGCCTAACAGGAATTAAGGCTCCTAATGAAGGCATTAGTAACGTTTTGCGTGAAACAGAATACAATAATGCTCCATTACCGACATTGTTCCGAGATTTAGTGTATAAAACGTTCAAACTGATGGATGGTAGCTTTGTATCATTATAGAATTAGGTCAGAGTAATACTACAGGGAGGCAGTATCGTCGGCGTGTCTAGAGGTGAAAATGTGTCATTCATTTTCTCATAATTAAATCTCGATGCCATCATTGAATTATAGATACATATTTTCATATATATGAAAACATATTTATTAATACATACATACATAAAATCACGCCTCTTTCCCGGAGGGGTAGGCAGAGACTACCTATTTCCACTTGCCACGATCTCTGAATATTTCCTTCGCTTCTTCCACATTCATAACTCTCTTCATGCAAGCTCGGCGGTTTCGGGTACTTTTGACCTGACCGTTTACCAGGACGTCCTTAATTTGATCAAGATATGTTCGTCTAGGTCTTCCCACTCCGACCTTTCCCTCCACACTCTCCATGTATATCTGCTTAGTCAACCTGTTTTCATTCATCCTCTCCACATGACCGAACCATCTCAACATACCCTTTTCTATTCCTGTAACTACATCTTCTTCCACATCACAACATTCCCTTATCACGCTGTTCCTTATCCGGTCACTCAATTTCACACCCAACATACTCCTTAACGCTCTCATTTCCACTGCATTTATTCTGCTTTCGTGCTTCTTTTGCCATACCCAACTTTCACTCCCATACATTAATGTCGGGACCAACACGCCCCTATGCACAGCCAGTCGAGCCTTTTTGGATAGTTTCTGACTGCTCATAAAAGTATGCAAAGCTCCATTCACCATGTTTTAATACCATTTATTAATACATTCAAACATATACTACATTCATATTTTCACACATATAACCTAGTAGACAGGTATAGAATTCCCAACGGCATTAAGTCCGCCTTTTGTACATTGAAGCCGCTTTTTTTGCAATAAAATTTTTAATAATTAAATAAACAGTGTCCGCTTTTATATATTAAGGATGTATAAAAACATAAATACACCATCTACAAAGTTTTACAAAGGCGCTTCACCCATACCAATGCCCTTTCGTTGCTACCATCTATCAACGCCAAATACGTAGCATGGCAGACTCAGAAACGCGGAATTACTCGTAGATTGCACGATTCGGCTGACTACAGATCTGACAAATTTGAGGAAAAAGAATCGTTAAGTCCAACTATGTAGAGTAACAAGAAATAGTTATTATATACATACATCATCGTCTTTATTTGTTAAGTGTAAATGGAATTAAGATTCAAAAACAGTTACAGGTTTATATCTTGCAATAACTAACGGTAGTATCGATAACATACATAAATATAATCACGTCTGCATCCCTTGCGGAGAATACAGAACCTACAGTCTTGAAAAGACAGATAGGGCAAGTTCAGGTTCAATAAGGAATTGAGATTCAAACAGTGACTGGTGACTATCCCGGTATAGCCTACAAGAAGAATCTCAAGTTTAATAGCTTTTCCCGTACTCGCTTTTTACGACATCCATAGCCAAATATAGAGTGTTATTCTAAAGTACCAGGATACACACTATGTGTTTATTTTCCAATTGTACACTTAAAACCATAAAGTTCCGTAAATTGTTGTTAACCATGAAACTATCTAAAACTGAACCCTATTAAAATTCGACATTGAAGGAATCAAGGCCTTCGTATTTTGTCAATCGTTCAAACATCACGCAACTGAAACGATAGTAGTAGAACAGTACCATAGAAATCTGAATAATATTATAGATTACTGTCTTGATGTACACTGTGTGATCACGTCAGAAATGAGGAAGTTTGTGGAAGTAGAAACTGGTTTGTGAGCTTAAGTGTTTTTGCTTAACAAATATATAATCCGTACACAATTTCCGAGATTAGAACATACATACATAGACAGAGAAAATAGGGAAACTTTATGATATGGAGTGATGAAGGTAATAGTGATGATAGTGATAGCGAAGTAAAATGATAGTGATAGCGATGATAGCAAATAGACTAACAGCAAATAATAATTTACAAAAACATTTAAAAGTACCAATTAACAACGCAACACTCAATTTTTTGGTCGAGACCTTTAAATTTATTCTGATTACACGGATTCCCGTTAGAATCCTAAAAATAAGTGTGAAAGTGGAGGAGACAATTTGAGAAATTGCCTCCTTGTGAAATACGAGATGGCACTCATTACATCTCAGGCTTGGGAGGCGTGTAAAGCCTCAAATCCAATGCCATTTTCTTGCTCCACCGAGTAATCGATCATTGGCTTTTTTTACGCGTGTGTCGAAATGTTCACGATTTTATAACTGCCATCGTAGTTCAGATGTTTTACAGTTGAAGGTTCGATACATTGGGGATTTATTATATTTTGTGCAGAAAAGTGACAGTGAAAACACAAAAATACAGAAAAAACTACAGGATGAATTAAATCAAATAGAGTGACTGTGATACAAGATGTTTTTAAAAAGATAGAAGACAACAACTTTAGATAATAGGGTATAAGGATAATGTAACCGTACTGTTTTTCTGTCATACCATTGTAATTTCAAATACTTTACATTTAAGCGTTAATTCATATGCTGTTTGGAAGTGGTCTGTAAGAGTCAGTACAAGCCATTTTGTTATAGAATGTTTATAAGCGATAGACACGATTGGCAGCAGAGAGTTTCAAAATGTTTAATTTATTTATTTACAAAAATATCCTGTTTTCATTAAACATATTTTTAATGCAGTGTGACGGCTTGTGTTTCTAAAACAGATGTTCTCTCCCATATTTGAAACATTGTATAAAGAATTTGGATTTCGTTCTTTAGGTGTACTTTGAGAGGGAAAGTTGTCACACTGTTTTACAACATCGCACATACATCTTTGTGTATGTTACGCTCAAACTTTGTTGTAACACCCCAAGTTTGGAGTGGGAACTGTCACACCACTTTGAAGCTTTGATACGCTGTCACGTCTTTAAATCTTGATGCATTGCTGGTTTGTTTATGCCTATTTAAAGTTATGGGCATTTTCTTAAGTGATACTTTTATACACAGCCTAGATTAGGGTAGCGAACATTTAATACTACACTATCTTTTGTGGATTGCATAACTTATTTCATCTTTGACTTTTATTTTCATATTTGTCTTTATTAGAAAAGTAGTCAGTCTTATTTATCAATTATATCTCTACGGTTCTTGGTATTTCATACAAAAATTGGTTTGAATCTTGCCATTAGCGCAATTTTATTGTAATTAAAGGGTAAAACATTTTCGTTTACTTTACTTACAAACAATAATATACAAATAGTCCAACTTATTCGGAGTTGAATTACTTCAAAAGTTTGAAGCGAAAGTTGTATACTTTTCCATTTCACATCCCAGTAACGTTCAGTTTTCTGGCAATCTCAGGTGGAAACCCTTAAGGTGCGTTTTCATTAAAGCGGCATAGCAATTTGGAAAATAACATTTTTCAAAAAATTTACCTTTACGCATCATATATGATAAAGATTAATTGGTTCTTTATCTATTAGCATAAAATTTTGTGTCATAATTTTACATGGCATACCTTTGTTTAGCCTAATAATTGTTATTTGCTATTGCCGAATTTGTTAATGCCGAAACCAATTATACCAAAAAACTATTATGACAAAAAATAGTATGCGTAACTCGTTATGCCAAACTAAAATAGGATAAAAAATGAAAAGGATCCCTGCCAAATTAATTATCTTTCTCGGAGTAGGCGGAGAACATCTTGCCACGATCCCTGTATACTTTTTTTTTGTTGAAACTGTATTTGACAATCGCTGATGCAATGTAGTCGGCTTACAGTAGCTATTCTTGACCTTTTATCAAACTTTCCCAAATAATCATAATGAACAAACCTTATAAGTAATTATTCTCCTGATGCTGTCATTAAATTTCATATATCGAATGATCATTTATTCAAAATGTAGCTTTAGATTGTAACTAAAATCTGATCTAGTGATTGTGCACAGCTTTGCTCCAATCTGCATGGACCTTAACAACCAAATGTCAGAACAAATTATTTTCGTCGCGACACTTCAAACTTGGCCTCCCCCATAAAGGGCCCTCTGGGCTAACGACTTTAACGTTATGGCTAAACTTTTCAGTATGAGTTCAGTGTTTATGGTATGATAGTTTGATACGCTCGTAAGGTGATATTGCTTATTGGAGTTATAACTACTTGATGAATTAATCAAAAGTTATTTTCCTGAAAGAAGAATTACATTTAACTGAATAGAACGTTTTTGTAAATATTGAGTTGACTTGATGCCCCAAGAATTATAAAAATCTCAGTCTTTCAATTCATGTTTATTGTAAAATTTATAGTTCTGATTAAAACTTTCCATTGAGCAAAGAGTTGGTTGAAATAACATCTTGAAAATGAAAATATCTAGAATATTTTTTAACAGAAAATTATAAGTATGAGTTAAAACTAATTACTTATCTAGTTGACAGCCCCGAGAAACTTTCAAGATGTAAAAGTTCCACTTTGCAAAGACTTGAGTATTTTTCTAATAAATGAAAATGTGTTTGACCTTTACGTTGATATAGTCCTGAGTGAACGATTTTTTTCAGTTTCTAAAAAGATTACTTTAAACATTATTCATTGAAATTAATTTCCATTCAAGATCAGTTTTTGGTTTTAACATCTGAACTGATTCTATTATATACAGAATATGAAAATTTGATATGGAGTTTTCCTCTTTACACTTTGAAATAATTAATTTCATTTTAAAGTTCTAACAAACGTTATACTTTGAGCCTACCAACTCGATCATTTAGCTCGATTGTTTGATTACTTGTATTATAAACACATTATAGTTCTGAATACTAAAAATACTAAGACTAGTAGATTGCCATTGACTATATAAGAACAAAGATAAAGTTTATCTTTTTTATATAGAAGAATTCTTTAATATTGCAAAGGAGTTTCAGAGATAGTTGTGATACCATAATGTTTTAATATTATACTTAATGCTGAGTTTTATTTATACTGCGTTCTACACGAGATAACGAAATATTATTGTTTTCTTTAAGTGTCTCAAGATCGTTTAGGTCTAATATAATTCCGATTTTTATAGTATTTGTTAAACCTTCCAACGAACGAACACCCTAGCCATTATTATATTGACAATGTTAATTTAAAATAAGAGCTACTGCTCATTCTTTTATATAGCCAGCTATGTCATGTGTATGTATCTAAGATTTTATCTAAAAGATATAAACTTATTTCCTCTACTTTTATTGGCATTTAACGTGTATTTCTATTACCTTTATTTATACCTACTCAACACTATCTTTCTGTGACGCCAATTAAATGTCGTATCTTCTAGCCGTATTTTCATTGAGTCCTGACCTTAGAGTGACTAGCTATCTGTAGAGCGATCATAGCAAATATTAATACCATAGAAAAAAGGTAAAAAAATCTGTTTACACTAAGTCTGTTTAAACGAAAGATCCTGATAATTCCCGATTTAATTGCTAAATTTTTGCATCTTGCGTCCAACAATTGGAAAGTTATCGTTTAAAGAAAAGTAAGAATTTTATATTTTATCTATTAAGCCCGCGACCTAGCATGTAATTGAAATTCGCGTTTTCCCATAAATACATACATAAAATGTAGATCCTAGAGAAGTAGGTAGACCTACATCTACATCTTACTACATATGTAAATTCCCAAAAAAGTAACTTCGTATAATTAACCATATTCGCACTAAGTATAACTATTATCGAAATCAATCTGGTCGTTCGCATTTGTATTATTAGTATGGATTATATGTATCCAATAGCAGAAATCTATATAGTTAGTATTTTCCATAAATCCCTCAATTTATCGCCTAAATGTGACAAACTTTTACATCTAAGCAAAAAATAAAAACAAAATATATTATAACATTTGCAAATCCCTTCTTACGTAGGATAGTAGTTAAAGTCAATACATATTTCGGCCATAGAGTGCGCGGGCTCTGCTACAGTAAATGCTTATTCTATGGGGTCTACTCATTACACCCAATTCTAATCAAGGTAAGGTGTCATTATGGAGTAAGTTATTACCCCAGTTAATTTGTGTCGCTTTGACACTGAGTTGTTTTTTTATTTAGTTATTTTTCTTCTTGTTGTATTTAAGAGGTGATCGATCAGGTCCGTATAGGTAAATAGATTCAATGTTAATAAAGGTGTAGAAGGACTGTGATCAAATCACACGCCTGATTCTCTTCGACGGATTTTAAAGTATTCACTTGGAGTGGATAACGTGGTTACTAACGTTCTCCCACGTATTGATGGAATCACGTCGTATAACGTCGTAATATCCTGAGCAAATCTGTACTTTCATGCAGTTGAATGTGTAACCATGCTCCAGGGTTGCGATTCCGTGCAAGGGTTACGGAGGACTGGTAGGAAGCTGTATATCCCTTGCCGGGTAGACAGAGCCAATAGTCTTGAAAAACACTGATAGGTAACGTTCAGCTATTTGGCTTGATGATAGAATTGGAATTCAAATTGTGACAGGTCGCTATTTGAATTCCATCACCTAAAAAACAATCCCAAGTTTATAAACCTATACGTTAGTCACCTTTTGCGATATCCATGGGAAAGAGATGGAGTGGTCCTATTCTTTTTTGTATTGGTGCTGAGAACCACACGGCACATTCGCTTTTTATTATGACGTGAAATGGATAGAACGATAGCCTATCACGAGAAAAAATATTGTCGCGCATGCCATTCAAGCCTCGCTGAAGGACGATGCAATTAAGACAACCTTAACACCTTTTTTTGGGTTTTTTAGGCGATGGGCTAGCAACCTGTCACTATTTGAATCTCAATTCTATCATTGAACCAAATAGCTGAGCGTGGCCTATCAGTCTTTTCAAGACTGTTGGCTCTGTCTACCCCACAAGGGATATAGACGTGACCATATGTATGTATGTATATTAACACATGAATCTCCTTTTCGGCAGGTCGTGTAACAACAAAGTATGTATGTATATGTAACCCGGAATTTAACAAAGTTACAACGCCGCCATACTCCCCCTAAGACCCTGGCCGGAAACTTGCTAAAAATATCTTCGTGTCTCGTTTGACAAATTACTTTCGAGTAGTTATAATTAGTTTAGGGTTGCGGCAACTTGTACACCTTCATAAATTGTTGTGTTGGTCATTCTGCCGATGTTAGTATTTGAGTGTACGTACATACATATAATCACGCGAAGCGTCTATAGTCGAATCCGTAAGGCGCCCGGTTAAAATGCGTGTGGCCCAAAATGGCACTGGTTCGAATCCCACCTCGAACGTATACATTGGTATATGTTCGAGGTGGGATTCGAACCTATTTTCGAATTAATGAACATTAGTTTGAATACTAACCGATGCTCTTACGGCGAGGGAAAACATCGTGAGGAAACCTGCACATTCGGGAAACTGGATATGTAACCATGATCAATCCAATACGGGCTAGTTTCCCCTCCAAAGGTTGCAGAGGTCAGTTGGGAGTCGCTTTATGTAGAAACACGACTCACCCAATCCAGGATCCATGGTCAAATGCATACCCTGGACTCTCCAGAGTGATTTTCTTTGCTATCAGATATCATGGAATGAAGAAGAAAATTTATTGTAATTTTACTTCACTTGCCGTGTGGTTCCCGGCACCAAAAGCAAGAAGAACAGGACCACTCCATCTCTTTCCCATGAATGTCATGAAAGGCTACTAAAGGATAGGCTTATATACATGGGATTCTTCTTTAAGGCGATAGACTAGCAAGATGTATCCATTTGAATCTCAGTTCTATCATTATGCCAAACAACTGAACGTGGCCTATCACTTTTTTGAAGACTTTTGGCTCTGTCTACCCCACAAGGAATCGTATCATATCGATATACGTGATATGTATGTATGCGTGTAATTTTACTGCACTTGGTCGAAAGCCATTAAAATTAATTAAAAGATACAAGGTTCAAATCATGCAAATTGTAAAACAATTCACAATCTAAAATTACTTTTCCACGAAGCCAGTGGTCGAGTGGCAATGATTACATCTGAGGGTAATTACCGGGAAGTGGGTTGAAATACTGCAATTGAATGGTCCAATTAGTACGAGGAAAATGAGGCAACAGGAATCAGTTTGAAAATGAAAATCAACGTCATTTTTAAAATTCACACACGTACAACACCCCACTTTTTTGCAGAATGGCACACAGAAACTACACCTTCCTTCTTGTTACGATCCTTGCGTAATTCCTTGCATAAGTCTGCTTTGCTACATTCAACACTAGGTTTGTCTATATTTAGACAAGAAATAAATTATTTGGAGTTTGTTAAAAATAATTCTAGTGGGTATTAATGTTAAGCGTAATAATACTTTAGTCGATTAAAAAAAGCCTTGTGGGCTGTGGTGTTAAGAAATATCAAAAATATCCTTTCCCATGGATTTTGTAAAAGGCAACTAAGGGAATGGCTAATAAACTTGGGATTCTTCTTTGAGTGTCAATTCTATCATTGAGCCATACAGCTGAACGTGGCCTTTCAGTCTTTTCAACACTGTTGGCCCTGTCTACCCCGCAAGAGATATAGACGGGATTATATGTATGCATATTCTCACCCATTTGAAAGTCTTTGACAACAAAAGTACCTCACACAACACACCTAACCATAAAAAACAGACAAGAACAAAACACATTTATCTATTCGTCATACCGAGTTAACAGGTTCTTAAATTTCTGTTTTGCCAAATTGAATGTCATTAAAACTTTCTTCGGAGTCCGAAATAAAGTTAAATTCGTCGAGATAATGAAGACGACAAATTGTCTCGTTAATTTTAGAAAAAATGACTATGACTTACTACTTTTGTTGTAAAATGTTTGAAACAAAATTTTGTTTCAAACAAGAGGTGTGTAATACTTGTGTTGGTGTAACTATAAGTGTACATAAATTTAACAGTATTTTGGGATAACCGCAAAAAAGATAGGTACATACATAAAATCACGTCTATATTCCTTGCGGGGTAGACAGAGCCAGCAGTCATGAAAGGACTGACAAGGCCACGTTCAGCTGTTTGGCTCAATAATAGAATTGGGATTCAAATAGTGACAGATTGCTAGCCCATCGCCTAAAAGAAGAATCCCAAGTTTATAAGCCTCTCCCTTAGTCGTCTTTTACGACAAACAAATAATTAATATCGTTAATTTGGTATTATGCTCTTTATGCAGTGAAAAAGACACGGGAACAGAAAACCCACCAGAACCTTCTAATTCCTCAGGAAATAAGTGCAACTAAGCAATAAGTAGGTACGGTAAGGAGTTTGTTAAGTCCTAAATTAACTAATCCGCTATTAATAGAAGGTTCGAAATGGGATTACATATCTCCGGTCGAAGCTATTATACTAACTTTGGGCACTGTTTAAGTAGGAACAGTTGATAGTGTAAAATTAATACTTTACAAATTCTAATATTTGTATAAATTTGTTGTAATAAGTTTGTTATCTCTTCACGCGTCTGCTAAACTAATCTTCTTGAAATTACGTGTATATGTAACTAAGGGTGGAGAAAGACATACCTTTTATCTCGGTAAATACAATGGCTTCCATGGCATTTCCGAAAAATCTGTATTTCTTTTGCAGGTGGGACTGAAATTGCGCGCGCAGACGTTAATTGTTTTGTAGCTGGCGCTAAATTCGCGCGGGCGAGGCCACGGGTAAAGGCTAGTGTACTCTAATAAAGTATGCATGACAAGATTTAAAAAATATATTTCATGACTTTTCTACGATCAAGTTATAACGGATTCGTTTCAAAAGAAATGATGAATATTACTAAGAGTCTAAAACGAAGACATTTTCTTACTATTATATACGAGTATATTTAAATTACAAATGAGGAACTACAGCCAAGTCACCAAAAAAAAAAAGAAAACTAAAAGGCTGCAAATTTTCAAGAAAAGTTTTACAACAAAACTAAACTTACCTTTTACTAACGTCAGTATCCCCAGCGGCATAACCAATATGGCGACAAGCAGATCGGTTATCGCCAGAGACATCAGAAAGTAGTTGGTAACATTCTGCAGCCTCCTTTCCAAATATATAGCCAGGCAAACCAACACGTTCCCGGCCGCCGTGCACACGACCAAAATCAGGGCGATTAGAGCCCACCAATTATTTATCACATGATCTTCTCTCTCTGTCACGTTGCTAGTGCCATTACTTTCTATCACAGTGTAGTCCAAAGTAAAGTTCAAGGTATCCCAGTCATCGTCGGAGAGGAACCCTAGTTCATACATTGTTGGGTGTTTTGAGGTCTCTCATCTTTTAGGCGTCTCATCTTATCTCGTAAATGTGGTAGATTGTCCGTGGCAGATCCATTTTCGTTCAAAGTAATGTCAATATCTGAAAAGAAAGAAAATCATTATAACTTTAATTCCTAATTATGTACCGTGATCAAATTAGGGACGTCCTGGCGAAAAGTCAATTTAAAAAGTAGCCGAAACCGACAACTTCCATGAAAAGATTTATGAATGTTGAGAATGCATGAATCATGTAAAGTAGAAAGATATTGTCTCTGCCTACCCGTGAAAGAAGCGTAATTTTTGTACGATATGTATATAATATGGCATCCTAAACCGGCAAGTTTGCATAAAAATTTCGATCAACATAGGACAGAGATATTCGTATTTTTTACTTAAGTGTCATGGATATCGTAAAATGTGACTAAAGGAAAGACCAATGAACTTGGGATTTCTCTTGTAGGCGATTGACTATTAATCTGTCACTATTTGAATCTCAATTCCACCATAAAGTCATACAGCTGAACTTTCAGTCTTTTCAAGACTGTTGGATCTGTCTATCTAGCGATTGATTTATACGTGACTATACTATGACGTGATATAGCAATTCATATAGTAGTAGACATTAAGTGTGTAACTCCTGTTATCTTTTATGAGTTCCCTTACAGGTGAAGTAATTTAAAAGGGCAAATCTCAACTGTTTAGCAAATGGTAAAAACGTTTTTACTCCGGAAAATGCTTTCTTTGCAAATCCTTGGTATTCCATATAATTTACGACCACGATTTCCTTTGCCACTTTTTATCCGCTGATAGGTACGTGTGATAATGAGGATTCAATGTGAAAATCTCACTTAACGGGTTTTTTAATAATGTTATGAAGACGCTTCCATACTAGTCTGGTAGCGATGATAATTTTTGTGAAAAGGGAATTCAGGCAACTGATGTGTAAAACTATTATCGATACATAACGGGTAAGGTTTACCTGCAAAGGTTGCGGTGGTCATATGGGAGTCACTTCGTGTAAAAACCTGACTCACCCAATCCAGGATCCATAGTTAAATGCATACCCCTGCTCTTCATTGATGAGGAAGGCTCCAGAGTGCTAGGATACGACCGGGACTAAAGCCAGAATGAAGAATAAACTTGGGATTCTTCTTTCAGGAAGTAAACTAGAATTTATTTGACTCTCAGGTCCATCATAAACCCAACTGAATTCAGCCTTTAGTATTTTCAAGACTTAGCTTTGTCTACCCCGTAAGTAATAAAGGCCAATATATATGTTGTATATAACACAGAATAGTTCCTTTAATAGAAGTAGTTAGCGAATTCGTTTGCCGTAAAACAAAATCTGTGTCAATAATACTTTACTGGCATTCACTCTCTTGGCTTATTCGAAGAGTCGGTATAATTTTTTTAATCTTTTTAAATTAAGAAATTCCAAAGATAATTAAACCTTTTTTAGTTACTTAAATAATGTAGTAATGCTAAATTTTATTTTTTTTCCAAAATTATTGCCTTAATAAATGGAAGGCACTATTTTAATTTCCAAGATTCAAGATTCTTTCAAACTCATTGGAGTTGGCAAGAATTTTTCGAACTCAAACTTGGACCAATGATTAAATTTCACAAGATTTTAAATTTTTAATATACAACGTTACATGCTCTGTTTCTTAAATAAGGTATAAATACGATACATTTATAAAAATACACACCACGTCTTATTCCTTACAGACTTGACAGAGTACAGCTGAATGTGGCCTTTCAGTTTTTTCAAAACTGTTGGCTCTGTCTTCCCCGTAAGGAGTAAACTAACTGAATGACACAGAAATTGTGACGTGAATTTTTCGTTTTACGTGGAAGAACTGCAGGCGTTGCCTCGTTTATGTTTATACTAGCTTTTGCCAGCGCCTTCGCCTGCGTGAGAAGTATTCTATAACCTTCTCTGTCGTTCACTCTATGTTTGCAAAATTCCATGGAGATTGTTTCAGAGGTAACGCCGTAAAAGGTGGAGAATAAAACACACTTTCGCATTTATAAATAATAAAATATACGGGACAAATTACACAGATTGAGTTAGCCTCGAAGTAAGTTTGAGACTTGTTTTACGAGATACTAACTCAACGGTACTATATTTTGTAATAAATACTTATATAGATAAACATCCAATACCCAGGCCAAAAAAAATAGTACTTTTCTTATCATACCCTGGCTGGGATTCGATTCCGGGACCTCCGGTGTCACGGACAAGCATACTACCGCTGCGCCACAGAGGCCGTCAATTTATATCATTACTAATATATGAAGGACTCGATGTTCATTTTAATAACGCAACTCATTACCATAGTTCAAACAAAAGTACGTGTATGCCAACCTTAATAACTTTAACTGAATTAGGATTCCAACATCTGTTACGGTAAAAACTTTCGAACGTAAACCGGTACGTTTCAGTAAAACGTTATTACTGGTAATATTCCTGAGGGTATAAAGGGATAAACCAAAAAACTTCTAGACTCAATGCGCAAACTTTTCGCATACGTCGAATTGCCGTTTTTTGTTCCAATGCCGATGATAAATCGTCGTTTAATTATTAATAATTTAATTTTGTAACACAAAGTAACATCAAAATGAGGATGCCCACAATATGCCAACTATTAACACATATAAATGCGTTATTTGTTTGTTTGTCGTGTCTTCACGCGTTAATTTACAAAACCAATAGAATAGAATAGATTTATTTTAAAAATTGGACCATAAGGGATCACTTATTGACATCACATTACTTAAATTATTTATCTACTACGCTTCCAAAGTGTATGTGTAGAAGAAGCGGCGGAACAAACTACACTACAGCATTTTCACCGGACGTCAATTTACAATCTTCCTAAAATCTTTTCGTATATGTAATTAAGAGTCTGGAAAAAGAAACAGAGTATTTTTATCAGGGTTATAACTATAGTTCTAGTAGGATTTGCGAAAAATTTATATTCTTTTGTAGATGGCGTTAATTTGCGCGGGCGAATTAGAAGCTAGTCCGAATCTTTGGGAAAAATATTATCTGTTTTGAATGATTTTGCCTCTATCAGCAATATCATCTGAAAGATATCGACAAACCTGACAGAAGAATTAACCATGAACATCGTCTTATGGATAGCGAATTAATGCATGATTTTATTCACTTTGCACAATTGTGCAAAGTGAATAAAATCATGCATTAATTCCCTCATCAGACGTTGCGAAGTGTTTGCAGCAAAATCAATTTAGATTACTCATATACAGAACTAAAAGGACATTGAAGAGATTTGCAAAAACTCTAGTAAGAGCATGCTTAAAGACTAAACGTGAGAGCAACGCCCTCCTCCCATGATTAGGCTCGTAGGTATAAACATACATATAATCACGTCTTTATCCCTTGCGGGGTAGACAGAGTCAACAGTCTAAAAAGACTGATAGGCCATGTTTAGCTGTTTGGCTTAATGACAGAATTGAGATTCAAATAGTGACAGGTTGCTAGTCTGTGGTCACAGGATATGACTATCATCCTATGACCAATATACATGGTTTCTGTATAGAAGTGAAGAATACCGTAACGAATTGATGGGATCAGTATCCTTTCTATTTAAAGGGAATACTATTACTATAAACGAGTAAATTATTGATCTAGTCCAGTCCGTTCGATCCCAGTCATCCAGAAGGTTGGTTTATAGCTGTTCGGGGTGTAATCCCGACTTAGTTTATGTTTTGTTCGTAACTGAAAGAATTTCTTTTTACAGGCGTATAACCTTACTGTTATTGAAACCTAACTCCCGTGAGATAGTCTCAACATACATATATCACGTTTTTATACCTTTCAGGTTAGACAGAGCCAATAGATAAAAGACTGAATAATTGAATATAGTTGGTAGGTAAATTATTCGGGCATTCTGAGGCGTGAGATTTCTATTTCTTATAATATTGTTAGTGCATCTAAAGTTGTCAAATGTCTTATAACCTGAAATGTCGAATAGTGCAGGTAATGTTAAACTTATTGTCACTCCGCCTCAGAAAATATACCATTATATACCTATTCAACGATATAATTAAGTACTTAATATATTATTTTTTTAGTATTCTTTGACGTTTTATCTTCCTCCTGGCCTTAGACCTAGCTAAATTCTTAACACTCTGGAGAAGAACCCGGAACCCCTTAACCATCGATCCTGGATTGGGTGAGTCAGGTTGTTACACGAACCGACTCCCATCTGACCTCCGTAACCTTTGGACCTTACTCATATTGGATAAGGGGAACCCTGATCAAATATGAGTTAGACCACATAAGAAACCTATATGCTAAATTTCTAGACCCAACGGTTGGGGATGTGCGTTGATATGTCAGTCTATCAGTAGACCTGTTTCTTGATAACCCTGTATAGAAGTCAATCGGTGAGTTAAAACCTATATTTACATATACTTGACGGCCTCTGTGGCGCAGCGGTAGTACGCTTGTCTGTTACACCGGAGGTCCCGGGTTCTAATTCCGGCCAGGGCATGATGAGAAAACAACTTTTTCTGATTGGCCTGGGTCTTGGTTGTTTATCTATATAAGTATTTATTATAAAATATAGTATCGTTGAGTTAGTATCTCGTAACACAAGTCTCGAACTTACTTCGAGGCTAACTCAATCAGTGTAATTTGTTCCATATATATTTTTATTTATTATTTATACCTAGATAAAACAACGCCCTTCCCACTTCCCTCGATTCTTGCATACTTCTCATACATTCATTACCTTCATGCAAGCACGGCGGTTTCGGGTACACTTGACCTGACCTCTCGTAGGATGTCCCCGATTTGATCAAGATACGTTCGTCTAGGCATTTCCACTCCACGGTTTCAATTTGCACTTTGCATTATTAGCTTCGTCAACCTTATAAAAAAAATTGACAAGCAATTAGCCAGTTCTTAAATTCGATCATTTAAATTTGAATTTGTTTCAGGAATTCGTACAATACTCGTACCGACCGTTTCTCGGCCACAAGGGTATCATTAACTTGCTATAAATCTGAGTCTCGCAGCTTTTGGTGCCACAGTCCATACCAAACATAATTACAATTTTATTTGTAAGCGAAAATCATAAAAAAATCCTATGGAAAAGCTGTATGAATTGATTTAAAACTTTTCTGTCTTATTTGAAAATATTTTTAGATCTTTCTTTCTGTCTAGGTCCCCTTTGCTTCTCTATCAGTATATTTAGCTTGGCTGTGATAGGTGGACGAAGAGACAAGCATGCGCATGAGTATCCCTTTTTTCGTATTTTGTATTATTATTGTCACCAAATAGACGTTTTGACATTACATTTTACCATAAATATTTTCTGATTAAGAATTTTATAATTATTATACATACATAAATAAAATCACATCCATATCCCTTGCGGGGTAGACAGAGCCAACATTCTTGAAATAACTGATGACAGGACACGTTTAGCTGTTTGGGCTAACGAAATAATTTGGATTCGAATAGTGAAAGGTTGCTAGCCCATAACCGTAAAACAAGAATCCCAAGCTTATCAGCCTATCCCTTTGTCACCTTTTATGACATCTATGGAATCGAGAGGGCGTCTTATTCCTTTTTTTTATTGGTGCCGTGAACCATACGGCACTTTTGTTTATCTATTGACTAATTGTTATAATAATCAAAATAACTTATGAAATAATCTTTTAGCGAATGAAACCTAATAACGTGGAGATAAAAAGGAAATGATACTCGTAGCTACATTTATAAATGTATGGGATATCTACACTCAATCAAAACTATCCGGAACTTCCCAAATAAAAACATTGCTTACATTAAGTTAGTTATAACTTGGATAAACTGACGTAATGCCTATCTATAGTTCATTTCTTAAGGTACTTATGAAATAAAGTTAAACAATATTAAAAAAAAAATCTTAAATAAATTATGGTTAGTAGCAAAAATTATCTATAGTGACATCAGTTTTTTCTAAATTTATATTAATTTATAAATGTTTTTTTAGGATAAATATAAACCAGACTGTTAATTAATATTTCAATTCCTAAAGAACTGGACTATTAATATTTTTTTTTGTATCACACCATAACGAAACGTGGATAGAAGTAAGTTATTCTGAATTTGTCCTTATACTTTCGGGTTTGCTATGATTCAATTAAAACTTTAGCAAAAATAATTTGCGAAAAGATGAATAATTCACTTTCTATGAATAATTATGTCGGTTATAAAAGTGAAAATTGTACCGTGTGGTTCCCGGCACCAACATAAAAAAGAGTAGGACCACTCCATCTCATTCCCCATGGATGTCGTAAGAGGCGAGTAAGGGATAGGCTTATAAACTTGAGATTCTAGTTTTAGGCAATGGGCTAGCAACCTATCACTATTTGAATCTCAATTCTATCATAAACCCAAACAGCTGAACGTGGCCTACCAGTCTCTTCAAGTTTTTTGGCTCTGTCTACCCCGCAAGGGATATAGACGTGACTATATGAATGAATGAATAAAAGTGAAGAAATTACGTTTTTTAGTTAGCTGTTTAGCACCTAGTAATTTAATTATTACAAATTATTATTCAAATTATATTTCCACACTTTCACTGCGTAAGTAATGTTATTTTCAAAGTACCTACCTTAATCAAATCGGAAACGTCTTGGAAAATTGCACGAATAGACTTATGAATGTGGATGAAGCGAAAAAAGTGTGCAGGGATCGTGGCAAGATGTATTCTTTGCCGACCCCTCCGGATAAGAGGTTTATGTATATGTGGCGACATCTCTACGCCACTCGTCTCAACATCAAATCACACAACAACTGTCAATCATCTCGAAGAAATCGACGCGCTCAGCCAATAGCAGCGAAAAACCCAAATCGCGATTTCAGAGATTTCAAGGATTGGAGCTATATATACAACCTCCGACTCAACATCATCGGAGCCGCGGTTCCCCAGGCATAACACCTAGCCTGGCGGAAGATCTTCCCTTTGGTGGCGGTCGAGCCGAATCATCGCTCCCGCTACATATATATGTTTGTTTACACATATATTTGATTTCTAATTAAGTTTATCAAATTAATATGACTACAATATCGTGCCGTCGTCTGTGACAGCACTTAATCCTAGTTAATTACGGTTCGGTTAATGGAACTAACAACTTATTGATATTAGATTTCGTTGCCGCTTTATTGACTGCCTCAATAGTAAACGTACATATAATCACGCCTTTGTCCCTTACCGACCAAGGCAGAGCCAACAATGTCCAAAATATTGGAAGGCCACGTTCATTCTAAGTGGACAGAGCCAGCAGTCTTGAAATACTGACTGTTACGAATTCCTTTAGAGTATTCCGAACTCCTTTGTAAAGGACAAACATTTTGTAATTTAAAATAAGAAAAAAACAGAAAAATAAATGACTGTCTTTTTTGAGCGTGCATCATCTTTTCTTTACCAGCGCAAATATTTTATTATTTTCAGCATATTTCCTATACTGACAGGCCACGTTCAGCTGTAAGACTTGATGATAGAATTGAGATTCAAATAGTGATAGGTTCAAGACAATCGCCTAAAAGAAGAATCCTAAGTTTACAAGCTAGTTAGCCCTTAGCCGCCTTTTACGACATCCATGGGAAAGAGATGAAGTGGTCCTATTTATTTTAATATTAGTGCCAGGAACCACACGGCACACGTTCATAATAATATGTATAATATTTAGCTCAATTGTATAGTTGTTTTTTTTTTTACATTAGAACATGTGATCCAATGGGTGTATGGTACTTACCTATCATATTTCTAACAAACATTGAAAAAAAGGATCTTTTAAATTAAGTTCTATGGTAACCTACTCTTTGGTTACTTCAAGACGCGTCAAAGAAAACGACAGGAACTTTTTGAAACTCAGAAGTAAAATAGATTTAATTTAAGTACTGAATTATTTTAGGGCAAATCTTCATGAAACTGTAAGATTTATTTTCGTACATCAAATCTTAACCAGATTATAAATAAATATAATAAATCTTATAATTTCACAAACTTACGTCCGTCAATCTTCAAGACAAATGGAGAAAATTGTATATACAGAAATTAATGAGACAATTGAATCATTCCATTGCCAGAATATTTAAATACATTCAAATGTGAATCATGTAAATTTCGGACCAAAATAATTTAATATTAAACATCCGAAGATTAATATAACGGCAAGATAACAGATTATTTTCTAAACTTTGGGATGAAAAATTATGATGTTACTAGCTGTGCCCGTGACTTCGTCCGCGTGGGATAGTTATTATGGGCATCATTGAAGCCCTCAACGATGAATAATTTTCCCCGTTTCCTTTACATTTTCCATTATTTCTTTGCTCCGTATAGTTGCAGCGTGATGTTATAAAGCCTAAAGCCTTCTTCGATTAATGCTCTATTCGACGTCAATTCGAACCAGTAGTTACTCTCAAGCTGTAAATACCGACTCCTCTTTGAGAAACGTAGATTAGTTTGATTGTCAATCGATGATTTTATCAAAAGGTGAAATATTGTGAGGAAAATATAACAATAAAAACAACAGTTACGTAATTGTACAAACTTAATCTTCATAAGTTAGAGTGAAAAAAAATACAATATTATATATAAGTCTTATGGTGTAAATGCACTTTATGTTAAAATAACCTGTACCTATACAATGCTCCATTGTTGGTTAATAAATTAGCGTCTTTTCTCGTTAAATCCTGTTTTAAGAAATATTTTAGAGAATTAAGGCCTAAAATATTACAAAGCATTTTCTAAATTAAATATTTTGTAATTTGCGCTAACATGCCTTTATATAAGTCATAACAAAATTGCAACTTATATCATACATAAATACAAAAAAGAGTTTTTATTTAGTTTGTTGATTTATATAATTGTCTAAAGTACACATAAAGAAGGATAGTATTTATTTTAGAAGAAGTATTATTCCCCTGGGTTAAGTAAACATATATACATCAATTCTTTATGCGGGGTAGACAGAGCCAACAGTCTTGAAAATACTGATAGCTGAAATATGATAAGCTGTATAGCTTACTGATAGAATTGAGATTAATATAAGATGACACATTGCTAGCATGTCGCCTAAAAGAAGTATCCCAAATTTATAAGCCTATCCCTTGGTCGCCTTTTACGGCATCCATGAAAAAGATATGGAGTGTTGAAACCAAGAAGATCTTGAGATATAAACCGACCTAATTGCGAGACAATAGATGTACCTAGATACATAGCGATTTTCTTCGGGAAATAAATAGCTGCTTGAGCTTCTTCAATTATATTTGAAGAATACCTATTTATTTGGTATCACTAGCCAGCCACTACATTTTTCAGACTTATTGGTATTGTGGGTTTTGTTACCCTACAAGAGATAAGACGTGGTAAATGTGTGTATCTAACAATGATATATTATTAAATGACAAATTCAAGTGTTATTATTCTTAAGACGTTGTCGCTATAAAACCATTTTTAGGAATAAACTGAATTCAATCAATCGAAAATAAAAATAAAAATGTATTCCTTTGACTAGTTAAAACGAGATTTTTATTTAATTTATTGAAAATCGTGTTGAAACCAAGATCTTGCGATATAAACCGACCTAATTGCGAGACAACAGGTGTAGTTGTGTAGCGATCTTCCTCGGGAAATGAATGGCTGCCTCCGCTTCTTCAATTATGTTTGAAGAATACCTAATAATTCGGTGTAGCTAGCGATAATGCGATTGTTTCAGCTTCTATACACCTCTGATTAATAAAAGATAATAAACGCGGTCCTAATAAGTACCTTACAGAGTTTTGTTTTAATTTGGTATTGTAATTTACTCAAACCTAATCTGAAGAATGCTGATAAGAGAAAAAAACTTCTAGGTTTTTAAATTCTCTTCGCGCGTTGCTTGTTTAGGTGAATTAAAGGAAAATATTATATACTTGGGATTCTTAGTGATTCAGTTAGACGTAGCTTTCAACCGTTGTCACAATTGATTCTGCCTACCCCGTAAGGGATGAAGACGTGGTTGGGTTTATGTCGTAATATCATAATTCTTAGTTAAGTTAAATAACATAGGAAGGAAGGAACGGCGTCTCCTGGCACAAACAACATATTTTTGCTTAAAAGGAGGCTCCAGCGACATAATTCCATCAACTTTCCATCAAAAACCATCAACAGCACAAAAACATTTTTTATTTATTTTAGTAATTTTATCATTTGCCAGTAGAACTCTCATCTAACTCTTTACTTCACCAAAACCGGCGTGAGTTTGGTGAAATTTTGTATGTATTTAGTTAATTAGCCATTATTCATATACTTACTTTTCTGGTAGTTCAAGCAAGAAAGGGAGGTTTTCTTGTTAAAGACCGGTTTAGATCCGAAATGAATAAAAACCTGTTAATGCAATTAAGACAAAAAAAGTTCTCCAAATTCATCCCTTATGCCTTACTAATATAATTGATGCGAAAATCTGTCTGTCTGGTAAAATTAGGTATGCATTAAAAATCCGCGATCTAACATGGGATACTTTTTTTTTACAAAAAATTACCCCTAAAATACTAAAATGGGGTTTGGATGAAAAACACGTCTCTTTCTCTTTTACAGCTCTATATATAAATGACACCCGAGCGACGCCGAGGTAGGTCGCTAGTTAAACATATTATATATATCTGAACTTGCATTCACTTTACTGCATTATATACAATACAATGTCTTCAAGCAGAACAATGGGGGCAAATGAAAATGAAAGTTCAAATGCTTCAAAGGAAGTGCAATTCTGCCGGTACAGTAAGGTCGAATTGAGACTTAATTGCGAACAATATAAGGCAGTTAATTGGAATTTCTTTGTAAGATAAGAATATAGCTGTTTTGTACGTAATTTTAATACTCTGTTCTTTAAAATGTGAGAGATAAGTAATATGCAATGAAAACCCCGGCCTATGTTAAAGGAGTCAAATTTTCACAGATAATATATGTATATTAAAAACATAAATACATTAATAATTTGATAACTAAAAGGCAACGTTCGGCTGACAAAGAAAATCATATAAAACACCTCATTTTCCGTAGAGGGTCATAACTACGATTCTATTTTCGAAAAGTTCTAATTAAAAAAGGTATTCTGAATTCACTAATTACAGTAAGTACGTGCGAGCAAAAGGCAAATTGTGATTACCATACCAAAAGAGAGCCAGCGAATCGTGAACCTGTAGTGTTGTACGCGACATTTGTTTTCCATTGGAATTCTGGGTCAATTTTCTTATCTACTAAATAGCAGAAAAACTAAGATACATACTTATGTAGGTACTTACCTACCTACATACATTACGTCACGTAATGTCACGTCACGTACATACATATAGTCATCATACGTCTATATCCCTTACCGGGTAGACAGAGCTCACAGTCTCGCAAGGATTGATAGGCCACCAAGATGGAATTGAGATTTAACACAAAATATATTGTCGTAGAGTTAGTATCCTCTAACACAAGTCTCAAACTTTAGGCTTTGCTAAATCTATGTTATACACACACACACACATCATCACGTCTATATCCCTTGCGGGGTAGACAGAGCCAACAGTCTTGAAAAGACTGGTAGGCCACGTTCAGCTGTTTGGCTTTATGATGGAATTGAGATTCAAATAGTGACAGGTGCTAGCCCATCGCCTAAAAGAAGAATCCCAAGTTTATAAGCCTAACCCTTAGTCGCCTTTTACGACATTCATGGGAACGAGATGGAGTGGTCCAATTCTTTTTTTTATTGGTGCCGGAACCACACGGCATATCTATGTTATTTGTAAAAAAATAAATGTCCCATCCCTACACGCGGAGCTATGTACTAATCACGAACGAAGTGTAAATAGCTATTTTGCATCGTACTTAGCCGAGCTCAAAGGTTTTTGGCTGGGAACATGAATATATTAGTCGTGTCGATAATGTTATAATGAGTTTGGTACAAATTCTGCGTAAATACATCTTGATACATAATAATTTTATACGGACAAATAGGTGAATGAAGGGGATCCTTTTATAACTAATCTGTCAGTCAGTTTTATTCGTCTAAATGTCAAGTCAAAGACTATGTCTCTATATGGAGGCTGAATGGCCGCAACAGTGAGAAAGACGTGATTATATGTACGTATGTTTATACTTATTTATAATTTAACAAACACAGATTATTATAGTGTTCGGACAATACAGAACAAGAAAAGTACAAAATACATAAAATAGTGTTGGTAAATCGCTTCTTGCTTAATCTAAAAGTAATCTGCACGAAATAAATAAAATTGCAACAATTCATCATTGTCTGAAGCTGTATTAAAGTGTACAATTAACACCAGGTACCGTTCGCCTTTTCATGCTCATACAAAATAACGCGAGTGCAGAAGAAACACTCGAATAATTGTTTTCAATTTTTTTTAAGACATACGATTCGTCACTGGGCCTACGTTCTTAGTTGAGTTTAGACAGACACCTGCTTTTTGATTTTGTTATTGTTGCTAGAATAAAGTAAAATTTGGAAAGAAAGACCATTATGTACGAATTTCAAACTTTTATGAAACGCGTTGGAGAGTAGCAAACTAGAATAATGTATGGTATATTTATAGAAACGTAACTTTAACCTAACATCAAAATAAACCAGGTAAAAAAAACCTTAATACTTTGAACATTTCTTTGTAACATAATGTTAATAACATAATAAATTATGAGAACAGAGAATATCATAAAGGGGAATATGAAATGATATCTTTATTTTCAGGTAAGGATTTTTTTACCTTTCTAAAAAGTGCATAGGTCACAGGTATAAATTCTTTTCTATACTGTTTGCACGTTGGTACAAATACAAGAATTCTTTTACACTAATAACCAGCCTTAATAATAGGCTAAACATAAATATATCCTACTACTATTATAAAGGCGAAAGTTTGTATGGATGTTTGTTACTCTTTCACGCAAAAACTACTGAACCGATTACCATGAAATTTGGTATGTAGGTAGCTGAAGACCCTTTTTATCCCAGAGTTCCCGCGGGATTGATTGGGTTTCCATGCGGACGAAGTCGCGGGCGGCCTCTAGTACACACATAAATTTATTTGAAAAAATATTGCGCATGTAACAAGTTAGTGTCACTTCTCCTCTTTCGATATTGTTTGCTCCTTGGCACAATTACAGGAATTCTTTTACACTATTACCTGCCTTTGTGACTTTCTTTTTTAACTTTTAGTTCAGATTTTTCTTTACGTTGTACAGGTGTTTCTAAAGTAAAGGTGTTTTATTACCTACTTGGTGATCGCTGAAGTAGTCCAAAGACAAAGGACGTTTAAGAATTCACTACCAGACATTATATTACACGCTCAAAATCAAAAAAGAAGTAAAGCAAGTGTGTACAGTGAAAGCAAGTAAATCTGACCCCTTCTCAACATACTAACGGTGGTAAGGTTTCAATGCGATTCACTGTACTCTGAACATAATACTACAACTCTTCATTGAAAAGAAACACTATGAAAAGATTTTCGAAGCCTCGCTATAAAAGCGAGCCATATTGAAAGCGTTTCATGCGAACAAAGCCGCCGGAGTTTGCTTGTATAACATATGAAGACACCGGTGTTGATAAAAGTTTTTAAGTGTTATATTTTTGCCTGCCTACAGCTGAACGTGGCCTTCCAGTAATTTCGAGATTATTGGCTCTGTCTACCCCGTATGGGATAAATATGTCATTTTTGTATGTATGCCGTGTGTTTCCCGGCATTTTAGAATAGGACCATTTCATATTTTACCCACGGATGCCGTAAAAGGCGACTATGGGAAAGGTTCATAAACTTGTAAATCTTTTAACGTAGCGCTAGCAAACTGGTCACGATTTAAATCTTAATTCTATCATTAAGCTAAACAGCAGAAAGCTGCCTTTTAGTTTTTCAAGACTTTAGATTCTGTCCATCCCGCAAGGGATATAGAAGTGACTATATAATATAGTCACTTCTATATAACGAAAACTATACTCAAACTATCACCGTAGCTTCGGCAATGCATACTAATTGTATTGTAACTTATCACGAAGCTATTAATATGCCATTAACCCAACCTTTTTATCGATCAAAATCGTGATTCTTCCGACATAAAAAGTAAGGGGGACAAGTCCAAGGGCATGCGACGTCGTTGTTGCCATTTAAAAGGACTAATTTGAATCGCAAAACATCGAAATGTTACCTTTTTTACTAACTTCGAAGATGTACTGTTCTACGAGTAACTTTCTGACTTGAATAGGACCCTTCCCTTTTTCCATAAGGAGCATCTTAGTGAACAAACACTTTTACTTAGTCTTCTTTTACCTGTCGTTAATCCTAACCTCCCTGGAGAAGAGTCCGGGGCCGCGACTATTGTCGATGATTCTGAATTGGGTAAGTCAGGTTTTTACACGAAGCATCATCCGTCTGACCTCCGCAACTTTTGGAGGAGAAACTAATTTCGTATTATGGTAAAATGCACTAGATGAAGCCTTTTCCTTTTATTGCCTTTCACGATATCCATGGAACATAAAATAGAGTGGTTCTATTTTAAACCATTTTTTTTTAACATTGTTCAAACAGTTTTAAAATATATTGTCAATACTAAATGCCAAGAGGCCAATGGAGCATTTAGTGTGAATGCAACTAGTAATTAAAGCGCCTTTTCTGAAAGCCCCGAAGAATACTCCGCGAGAGCTTTTCCCGCTAAAGCCTTCCGTTTAAACTTTAATGGACTGTTTCAAGTGTTTTTTAACGGCGAAAACTTTAGAACCTCTTAATAGGTTTTTTAACGTCTGTAAATGACATTGTATTTTGTTTAAAAATAAAACTGAGATAGGAAGTTTTTTTTTAGCGTCAGGCACAATTGCGGAGTTTTGAGTCAAGGATGCGTAGCGGAATCCAGATGTTTCCTGAATCATTTTTGTGGAAATATAATCTGTTTTTCATCTGTTTTTATTTATTGCCGCGTGGTTCCCACCACCGGCACCAATAAAAAAATAAAATCTTTTTCCAATGGATGTTGTAAAATGCAACTTAGGAATATTATAAACTTGGGATTCTTATTGCAGCGATGGGCTAGTCCTGTCACTATTTGAATGTCAAATGTATCATTAAGTCAAACAGCTGAACGTGGCCTATCAGCCTTTTCGAGACTGTTGGTTTATTCTACCCCGCAAGGGATGTAGACGTGATTATAAGTAAGCGTGTAATTATTTATCTAGCTGAAGACCGCAACAAATGGAGGCGCATCGCTGGGGCTGCATTATCCAAAGAAGACGCATCATCATAAAACCACGACCACTCTGTCAAGAATGAACGACTGAGGAGGAGGAATTATTTGTCACACACCAGCTTTTATCCATATAAGCTCAAACCATTGACTAGTGAGGCTGTCCAGAGTTCCTGCGGGAACAGAAATTAATTAATTTTTTTATGACTACACGATCGAAACAGTGCACTTAATCTACTTAATCTATACTTTCCATATAAAAAAATACTCCGCTATTCTTTAATGAAAAGTTTTATAAATCACTTAGATTAATTAATTAGTGACAGGAATAGAAAGGGGAATGCTTAGATGCTCGGGTCATGTTGAGATGATAAATGAAAGCAGGTTGACTAAGCAAGTATACAAGGCAAGGGGTAAATGGGTTAGTTGGGTGGGTGAGGTCTAGACGATCTTACGCCGAACAAATCTTGGACATTCTGGTGAAATGTCAGGTGAAGAGTACCTACTTTAAATCAACGAGGTTCCATGTGCAGAGTGTGGAATTAAAAAGGATAAAATATGTATTTATTTTATAATACAGTTTTAGTATTTCATAACACAATTAAGTGTCGAGTGCCGTGTGGTTCTCGGCACCATTAGAAAAAAAAGGACCACACCATCTCTTTCCCATGGATGTCGTAAAAGGCGACTAAGGGATAGGCTTATAAACTTGGGATTCTTCTTTTAGGCGACAAACTAGCAACCTGTCACTATTTGAATCTCAATTCTATCATTAAGCCAAACAGCTGAACGTGGCCTATCAGTCTTTTTATGACTGTTGGCTATGCTGCCCTGCAAGGAATATAGACGTGAATATATGTATGTATGAATTAAGTGTCGAAATTACTTTGAGGCTAACTTAATCTGTAAAATTTATTTATGTTACATGTCGTGTGGTTCCCGGCACCAATAAGAAAAGAGGACCACTCCATCACGTTTCCATGGATCTCTTAAAAGGCAACTAATGGATAGGCTTATAAACTTGGATTTCTTTCTTTTAGGCGATGGGCTAACACCTGTCACTATTTGAATCTCAATTCTATCATAAAGTCAAAAAGCTAGCTGAACGTGGCCTATCAGTCTTTTCAAGACTGTTGACTGTGTCTACTCCGCCAGGGATATAGATCGTTCTGTCGGCGACTCGTTCGTAGTAGAAAGGTTTTGTCGTTGAACAACTCATAAACAAACCATTCTGTCGGCTGCTCATCCGGCACAGAAACATTTATCGAAGTTAAGTTTCAGAACCATAGATGGTTTATAGGTCTGTATGTACATGTTATAACCCAGGCTGTGTGTTTGATGCTATCGATCGTTCACAATTAGGTGTGGAGCTGGGAATTAGCTGTGACAATGTAATGTCGTTAGAAGTCGTGTGTTCTGTTATGTCGTCCCTAAGGAGGAGCTCGCCTTTTTACAATCTAGATGTGTCCTAGTAATAAAGAGAAAATATTTGCATGTTTGTAATGAATTAACTCTAAAACTACTGAACTGATTTTTTGATTGAGTAATATAAGCTAGCTTTTCTCTGGAAATACCCACTGGAGCGAAGCCCCGCGCAAAAGCTAGTGTGTAAATAAACATCTTTGAATGTGGATAGCAAAATTTTTATTTTTTACTATAGTTTGAAAATATGGTCATCCAGTTGCCTCAATATACAAGGTACCAAACGATGTTGATGAATTTTTGATGAATTTTTACCGGGCACCTTATGGACATTGTCCTAAGTACGGCTTAGCTCGATAAATCTCCCATTTATAACATTCCTTCGGAAATGTGCGCTCCTAGACCATAAAAGGACCCTGAGTACAAATCAAATTTCAGTGTGGACTCAGCGATTTATGCTGTTCGATTATACTTATGTCAACCAATTAGTCAATCAGATAGGTGTCTAATAAATAAATATATACGGGACAAATTACGGAGATTGAGTTAGCCTCGAAGTAAGTTCGAGACATGTGTTACGAGATGCTAATTCAACGATACCATATTTTATAATAAATACTTATATAGATAAATATCCAAGACCCAAGCCAATCAGAAAAAGTTGATTTTTTTCATCATGCCCTGACCGGGATTCGAACCCGGGACCTCCGGTGTCACAGACAAGCGTACTACCGCTGCGACATCTAATAACTTTATTTTTATTCTTCGTATTCTGGTTTTGGTTAGCAACCTCTGATTGAGCGTCTATCGTATCAACATACCCGGTATGTATGTATTGTAAATATGTATATATATGTAACTTATTCCCAAAAAAAGAATAGGACCACTTCATCGCTTTTCCATGGATGTCAAAAAAGGCGAAGGGATAGCCTGATTCTTCTTTAAGACGATGTGTTGGCAACCTTTCACTATTGAAATCTCAATTATAACATTAAGGCGAATAGTTGAACGTAGCCTTTCAGTCTTTATACGACTTTTGGCTCTGTCTACCCCACAAGGGATATAGACGTGGTTATGTGCATTTTTCCCATGTAAATTTATATCAGTTTTCCATCCTCATTATACCTGTATTTCTGTAATCTTTATTAATTAAAAGATTTTTTTATAATTACTTTCATAAACGCTTGTACCTTGATTCGCAATAGCTACAAACCTTGACAATGACTAACTGGCTATAAGTCAGCTCAGACAATGATGGATAATGCTTGGTAACCAGGCGACCTTCCGCCAATCCGTAGACGTTAAAAAGGGCGAATATTAATGAACTGGGGTGAAATATTCAACCCTACTGTCGGAGGTTTCTAAAGATACAATATGTTACTATATTTTATCGTAACTCTGAGGTCTGAAATGCGAAAATTTACTTTAGGTACACACTAGGTGTTGCCCGCGTCTTCGTCCGTTATAAAATGGATATAGTCTGACACCCTGTATTGACCGCTTAGAAAGGTGGGGGTGACTTTTATGTAAATATATAGACAAATACTAATTGAGAAAATCGTATTCAAATCGGACTAACAGTTTTCGTGAAAAAAGGTACTTACAGATGGACGGTAAGTTATAAAAAACGGAAAGTTAAATTTATGTTAAGGTGTTATTGTAAAAAGAATTATGTTGGAGATTAAATTTACCATTCATAGTTAAAAAAGCATTTAATAGATACAGTCATGGGTACCAATATGTATATATTGCTACATATTCATAATAAATTAACTCATAAACTATACATGGATGTTGTAAAAGGCGACTAAGGAATAGGCTTACAAACTTGGGATTTTTTTTTAGGCGACTAACTAGCAACCTGTCACTATTTGAATCTCAATTCTATCATTAAGCCAAATAGCTGAACGTGGCCACTCAGTCTTTTCAAGACTGTTGGCTCTGTCTACCCCGCAAGGGATATAGACGTGACCATGTGTGTGTGTATGTATAAACTATACACCCTTTTTGGAAATATCTTTGTTGATATAAATTCGTAAAAATTCAATGTATTTCAATAATACTTATAACAAAATATGACGTTTTCTGTGTAAATTAATCTATATCTATACATATAATAAATCTGTAGAAAGGTCAATTCTGTACATTGAAAATATTGAAAAAATAAATAGCAGGGGGTGTTACTGGATCGATACCAAACACAAAAATGTGAATAAAAAAATTTTTGTCTGTCTGTCTGTATGTTCAGGCATCACGTGAAAACTAACGGTTCGATTTTGATGAAACTTGGTATAATTATACCTTATTATCCTGGGCGTAAAATAGGATACTTTTTATCCCGAAAAAATACGAAGAAAAAAAAATCTTAATTTTTCAGTTTATCCATAGACGTTGTTCTGTAGAACCGCGAACACACGTTGCGTTACCCGCAGTGGATTTAGCGCCGTAACCTGTAGCGCCTAAAGTCGGCTTTGGCTTGAACCGTTTGCTGCACAAGCGGGCCGCTACTAATTACTATGAAAAAAATACTACATAGCTACATTAATTCCCATCAAGCTGAAAATGAGTATAATTATTTAAAACACAATCAAAAGCATTATTTCAAAATTCCCCATGATTCCGGTTTAAGGAAAAAAATTTACTCACGGTCAAAGGTAAAAAATGGGTGTATCGCAATTTTATTTAAAACGGTAAGTTTTTCAAATCGGAAAATTACCTCAGACAAAAATTGTAGATCATAAAGTTATCTATAAAAAAGGTATCAATATTTTTTTTCAACAAAGCTACCGTTTCTGTGATATAACGATGCAAAAAGTTGCAAGCGTCATAATATGCATCCGTTTCCTTGCCACCTCTGAGGTAGTGTACTATTAGCGCGTTTTTTTTACATTTTTATTATTAAACTTGAAAAAGTCTGAAATAGGTTAGAATAAACACGTGTTTTCACTACGCAGTGGCACTCAAGACTAACTTTCGTATTTATTATTAAAAAAAAAATAGAATAACCCTAAGTGAAGAAAATCATCTTAGGACAATAATAGAGGTTACAATTATCAAATTCAATGCAATAATCAAATTAAAACTAAAGCTACTAAATTTAATTTATAAATTGTACAGTCCTTGCATAGCATCAACATGCGGGAATGTGCCAAGAAGGCTGGCAGCATTGCCAATTCGAATGGCAATGCTGATTCTCTGAGCCAGATAATTTCCAGCCCTCCGGTCAAGATATACCTCAATTAGCTTTTTCGACAATTGTAGGAAAAGCTGATGGGCAGATAGGCCCCCCGGTCCCAGAGTTTCTACCCCAAAAGGTTCAAAAGTATACATATTACCGATAACTACATACATACATAAAATCACGCCTCTTTCCCGGAGGGGTAGGCAGAGACTACCTCTTTCCACTTGCCACGATCCCTGCATACTTCCTTTGCTTCATCCACATTCATAACTAACTACATATTTGCGCCTTTTGAGGTTTTTTGCCTCATTTGAAGCAGAACGGCCTTAGATTTAGTAACCTGAAGATGAGACGGCGCAAGTGTGTCGACACAAGTAGCATCCCACACCAAAGGCCGCCCCAATCTCCAGGGTACCAAAGTCATACCATCCGGTCTCTTGGCATCATCCCCAGACCGTTTGGTTCTAGAACGGCTGGAACATGGATGGTGGCAAGAGCACGGAGGATTATATCATTTAGGGCGGCATGGCGCCCTAAACCGCCGGCACTCCTAGGGCATGAGAGGCCGTGGTGTCCATAGCCGACAACGGTATCCCCGCAAGGACAACTATTATTAAAGACTAACGGTATTTCATGTGTTGAGCATTCTGAGATAAAGCAGCTATACGACCCTAGCCACGTACACAATTAAACAGAGAGACAGATGTTGTCTCAAGGTTTCACTACAGTATAAATGAAGGGACTGGGTTTCATTATACTTATGTATATTTTATATTTTGAATTCAAGTTAAAATTACCGACAGAACAATATTTTTACTTATATTACTGCTACATAGAGTATATACGAGACGTGCTTATGCATATTATGACGCTTGCAACTTTTTGCATCGTAATCATCATCATCTTCATTTACATCTCAGAAACGGTAGCTTTATTGAAAAAAAAATATTGATTCCTTTTTATAGATATCTTTATGATCTACAATCTATGTCTGAGGTAATTTTCCTATAAAACTTACCGTTTTGAAGAAAATCGTGAAAATCCCATTTTCTTACCTTTGATCTTGGGTAATTTTTTCCTTAAACCGGAATCATGGGGAATTTTGAAATAATGCTTTTGATTGTGTTTTAAACAGTTATACTCATTTTCAGCTTGATGGGAATTAATGTAGCTTCATTCCTATTTTTTGGTCTAAATTGACCGGACTGAAAATAAAATGGAGAAATAAATCATCTACGCGAAGACCGACATCCGCGCGGACGGAGTCGCGGGGGAAAGCTAGTACATACATAAAATCACGTCTATATCCCTTGCGGAGTAGACAGAGCCAACAGTCTTGTAAAGACTGATAGGACACGTTCAGCTATTTGCCTTTAAGATAGAATTGAGATTCAAATAGTGACAGGTTGCTTACCCATCGCCTAAAAAAGAATCCAAAGTTTATAAGCCTACCCCTTAGTCGCCTTTTACTAAATCCATGGAAAAGAGATGGAGTGGTCCTATTCTTTTTTCTATTGGTGCCGGGAACCACACGGCACTTGTGTAATGGTATATTTTATTACACACGACCCCGTCACCATTCATCCGCCCCTGGAGCAATTAGGCCACTGAATTTATTACCCTGTGTGTATATGATACGAGAAAGTACAAGAATGTGGGTAAGTGTTAGCGTTATAACCTCCAGGGTATATTGTTTTGGGTAATAGCTGCATTTTTTCTTCTTTTAGCACGTTATTGCTTTCTTAATAAAATTTTACGAATAAAGTTGGCTTTGTCTGCCCCGCAAGGGATACAGACGTGATTTATATCTAAATGTACAGGAATCGTGGCGAGTAAAATCTGTCTCTGCTCAACCAATGGGAAAAGGAGTACCTTTAGTAGAACCGATTACGATGAAATTTGGTATGTAGGTATCTGAAGACCCAGAATAACACATAGGCTACTTTTTATCACAGAGTTCCCGCGGGATTGATAGGGTGTTCATGCGGACGAAGTCGCGGGCGGCCTCTAGTATTATATAATAGACATACAAAATGTCTTAACAATTACATAATTGTTTGATTTCTTGTTAATTGATGTATGTATGTATATAATGTATAATGTAAGGCATGTAAATCATGTGATTTACATGCCATCTTAATAAGAAATCACACTTAAAGGAAATATAGCTTATAATAATATGCAATTTGAGAATACGTTATCACGAGATGAAGATGCAGCATCTAGCCAGTCTGGCAAGTAATAGATTGACTCAAAGCTATAGTAGGTAAAGTGAAACGGGTTACCACAGCGGGAATACCGTCTGAAGCTATCTCGTTTTCCTTTGAGAGCAATGCATAACAATTATATATCATTCTCAGCATAGTTTAAGTCAATTATTTAACATCGTCACAATATATTAACTAAATACATGGAACATACGCCCGCATAAATTTGAAATGTTCTTTCTGGGTTTTCTCTGCAACTTTATAAATCAAACGGCTATGACATAGCCTTTCAGCATAATATACATCAATTAACACGGTCACATATTATGTAGATATTGTCATATAGTTATATTCAATGTCTCAAGTTCCTGTTCCTGCCTGAAGGCAATTATTAGTGCCTTAACAGACAAACGGTGAATTGAATTTGTCAACGCGGATGTACCTGGAATTGGCAATGTGACAGATGTGGAATATGATATGGGAATAATAATTGTTAATTAATTGTAATTTCTGACGTGTATTGTAATGATATGAATTATTCTGATCAATACTAATGTTAATGTCGTGTGGTTCCACGCAGTGATGCGGATGTTGTTACAGTCTAATAAGGGTTTAGGAGCACATTTATAAAGTGTTTGGTAGAGAAGAAGATTGTAAATGTGAATAGAATAGAATATATTTTTATTTTCAAAATTAGATTCAAGGTATCACTTATCGTGATAGGTTGCTAAACCATCGCCTACAAGATGAATCTCAAGTTTAAGTACGTAGGTAGGCTAAGTACGTAAAGCAAAAGGTGATTGTTATGTAGTAGCAATAATGGAAAATCATTATCAATATAAAACCCCTGCGCTACTCAGGGACTGATAACAACTTGCAGCCAAAACCACTGGAAGAGTGCTGGTGAGAAAAGTATTGTCCCAGAGAAGAGTTCTCGAAATATATATAACCTGACGTTACTTTAGATGCTGTAGAGGTGCACTTAGTGAGGATTTCCCGATATTCAGCGGGAACGGAATTTGCGGGATTACTTCTACGTGAACGAAGCTGCGGGCATACACTAGTACCAATGAGAGAAGGTTATCTGACTCTGGGTTTTATATACCATTTTACTATTTTTTATCTCAAGAGCGTTCCTCAAATAAGATACAAAATTACTTGTAGCTAACAATTATAAAGCGCTTAAGCGGTCACAGTATATAATATATTGAATTTGTCAGCGCGGATATTACGCGGTGGCTCCTGCGTTACAATAGACGTGTTATACCTGACTAAGTGACTATAAAACGAGACAAAAGGTTGGGCGACAATGTTGGATAACGTCAAATATATATAATGGCTAGACTTTCAGTCATAGTGACAGATTCTTTCATATTTAGGTAAGTATTATATTACTAAAGTATAGTCCCCGCAAAACAATAATTTCCGTTAATCCAGCAAAAATTTTGGAATAAATTATTAATATATCTGGGGTATCCCATCTTTTATAGGTTTATTATTTCTTAGTTACAGCATCAGGCGGGTTTAGCTTTGTAGACATTGTCACTTTTCATCATTATAATTTCCACTTCAGTCTCAATGGTATTTAATTTAATCACATACATTTTAAACATAATGGTCTCAAAATTCAAACTCAATGTTGTGGTAAAATTATCACCCTGGTATTTTGTAACTGGCCAGCTAAATCAGAATATCTTTAAAAGATATGTTATTGGAAAAATAATCTCTATGCTTTTATTAAAATTATCACATTTAAAATTTGAAGGGGACTCTTCAAATTCTAAAAGTGATTATTTTAACCAGCTAGATTTTTAATAAAAAAGAATCAAGCAATATCATTTTACCATAATGGAGAAAAAAATAACAGTTGACTAAGCACTTCTCTTTTTTGAGGTTAGCAAAAAAAGCTGAACTTAGCAAATTCTGACAGAACACTAAGCATAACCAAGAAGGTAAATGTCTCGTAAGATTCAATTTGTACGACATTGCTTCGTAAGTGGATAGCGGCGGATATGAGCGGATGTGGATAAGAACGGCTATGGGAGAGAGGCTTTATATAGTATACTTACTATGTCTATTGTATAAACGAGTTATTTATTCGTATATATTTGCTTATAAAATCGACAAGGCTGAATTTGTTTTTATATAAGGTCAGCGTCGGTCTCCTTTTTAGTAGTAATTTTTAACCTATTAAATTAATGTCTAGGACGAAACTATTAGAAATAGAAATTGATTTTCATAGTCAGTGATTTTAGGATATTTAACAGGCTTGGTACCTAAGTATATTCCTCCATTAAATTAAGCATGATAATGAGGAAATATAAACAAGTATGATACAACAAGTGTACGCCTACGGGTTTGCCCGTGTGAAACTAAAACTCGCGCTTGTTCCCGCGGAAATATTTTATTTTTTTCTATTTTGCGCCTAAATCGTATCATTGTAATTTCTATACCATTAACTCACACGAAATTTTAAACCTCCAAGCCGTAGTTTGCGATGAGATATAATTATCTCGGTCAGTCAATTTCCTCTCTCATTTATATATGCACCTAGATATTACAAATGAAAAAGTAACTTCATTTATTACTGAATTCAACAATAGTTTGTTGAAAATAATTTTTTAGCAATTCTCACGGAAACAGGAAAAGCGGGAATATAAATTTAACATGGGCAAAGTTGCGGGCGGAAGCTAGTAGGGATACATTGAGACCGCAGCTTTAGGATTGCGAGCAACTCGGGATCCGCATCTGCATACGTCACTTATCTCAGAAAACTTAGCCGTAACTCCGCCTGCATCCGCGCTGAAGTAATTTATTATATAATTTGTTATTGAAGTAGTTTCAATATGAATTACGGTTGCCTCTGTGGTGCAGGGGTTGCAGCTTAAAGTCCTGGATTCCTTTCGAATAAGAAAATTGATTGACCACATATGTATGTCGTTAACTGTCTTACATAAAAGTACCGCGAGGCAGCTGACATATCTGTATTTATTAAAAAAAACATACATATAGTCACGTCTATATCCCTTGCAGACAGACAAGCGGACAGAACCAACAGTTTTGAAAAGACTCATAGGCCACACTCAGCTTGAGATTCAAATAGTGTCAGGTTGTTAGCCCATCGCCTAAATGAAGAATGCCAAGTTCATAAGTCTAAACTTAGTCCCGTTTTACGAAATACATGGGAAAGAGAAGGAGTGGTCTTGTTTTATTGGTGCCAGGAACCAGACGCCACTTTAAAAAAATGACTCATGCCGAGTAATATCGAAATTAGTGTGACAAAAATTTCAGAGCATTTGGAACATAATCTTCATCTATATCTGACCTAAGCAGCATTTCCATTGTTTTGTTGTCCAAAATACCATCACGTCTTTATTTCTTGCGGGGTAAACAGCGCCAACAGTCTACAAAAGAACTTCCCAACTTGAGCATTTCTCAAGTATTGGTCTCAAAACACCCCTCTTTTTATCACCGAGAGCTCTTTACAATGGACTCTAACAGGCTCTAGCTGTGAACAAAAATCGAGTGTCCGTGCCATCTTCTTAGGATTGAACTTTGCTGATGACACTTCACCTCCACTTGACCTTCATCGATGACCCAACCAATTGTATCGCTGTCACGTTTCAGGAGATGACGTCATTATGCTGATTGCGCGTTATTTATATAACATAGGTATTTCGTTTTTATTAAAGACTTTAATTATTAACCTCAAAGGTGCAATAGGTGGATGTAATGTTAAGAGCATTCTCTATTAATCAAGCTTTAGAAAATAGCGAACAGATAAATTAAAATAAGATAAAAATCTATAAGTAAGAAAAAATATATACAATTTTTTCATTCATAGACAAACATACATAAATAGGAATAAAGATAAACATACTTAAACATTATTCTCATAAGTAAGAGATAATGTATAGAATTAACTCGAAAACTAATGAACCGATGTTGAATTGTGACACCTACTTTTATTTATAGAAATTCATACATTCTAAAAATAACGTATTATCCTTGCGGGGTAGACAGAGCCGACAGTCCAACAATCTTGAAAATACTGGTAAGCCGCGTTCAGCTGTTTGGCTTAATGATAGAATTGAGATTCAAATATTGACATGTTGCTAGCCCATCACCTAAAAGAAGAATCCCAAGTTTATAAGCCTATCCCTTAGTCGCCTTGTAAGAAATCTATGGTGGTCCTTTTCTTTTTTTATTGTTGCCGGGAACTACAAGGCAATAAAAGAAATTCCCTTAAGAAAGAATCTTTTTTTTTTTTAAATAAAATTATTCACCATAACATTGTAAATATCACGGAAACGAATTTATACAGATGCGACCCACTTTCTCTCGCTGTTCAGTGATGATGCCTACGTCTGTCCAAATTAATATAGCTTTTGTCACCTGACCTTTGGTCGCGATACTAGTTTGACCCGGACTTCAAATATTTCTAACGTACTGGATTTAAGAAATTTTCAGCCTCGAAGTATAGGGCTACAGGCTAACCTGGAATACATGAATATTCCTAGTTTAAATATCAGCCCACCTAACCAATCAAAATATTATTATGTTGTTATATATGGTATGTATGGTATGGTTCTCGGGCCCAAAGGGACCCGATCATTTTGGGAGGCGTTCATGGAACAGTTGTGCAGATATTATTATTAAAGCATTATTTTTTTCTTTTAAACTGTAACAACCACATAACAATAACACGATTTTTACGAATATTGGTATAAATCATAAAAGTTTGTTTCAACGTATTCCATTTTGTGCACCTATGGTGGTAGACCTTAGCATAATTTATGTGATACAAATGATTTTAAGCACGTTTAAATTTCACTAAAATAAAAATTATCGGTTAAATCGTGAAAGCGAATAAACATTGTTTCGGGAAGAATAGATATGAATGAATATTCAAAGGTTACATTGGACTTTATCTTTCCAGTATTCAGGATTTCAGGTCATTGTAATGTTACAAACTATACAACAGCTTGACACCTCGCCCGGATTTCAATCTGATACAGACTCGATGGATTCGGGTGCTTTTAACCAATTTCAATAGTTTCTCACAGTAGAATAGCGACATATCTGTTTTTGCAACCAAACAAAGAGACGTGACCACTACCATTGACCAGAAATGACATAAAATATTTCACAGAGTCTAACGATGCAATACATATCGTCACGTCTATATCCCGCGCGGCGTAGACAGAGCCAATAGTCATAGAAAGACTAAAAGGAAACGTTCAGCGGTTTGGCTTAGTGATAGACTTGAGATTCAAATACTGACAGATTGCTAGCCCATGGCCTTTAAGAAAAATCCAAAGTTTATTAGCCATTTTCTTAGTCTTATTAAATCCATTCCATCTCCTTAGATCCTAAGATGAATCACTAACTATTTGTGTTATAGTTATAAATATAAAACATAAAATTCTTTATAACTATAACACAACTTCTCTTTCCCCAGAATATCGTAAAATGCGACTAAGGGATAGCCTTATAAACTTGAGATTCTTCTTTTAGGCGATGGGCTAGCAACCTCTCACTATTTTAATCTTAATTCTATCATAAAGCCTAACAACTAAACGTGGCCTATCAATCTTTCAAGACTGCTGGCTCTAACTACCTCTAACTGGCAAGGGATATAAACCTGATAATATGAATGAATGAACTAAACATAACAAAAAAAGCATAATCGCTAAAGCAAAAGCAATAAAATGTCACATTCAGCAAAACACCCCCACAAAAATAGATTGCGTCGTATAAAATATATCGATTAATCGGAACCGCATCGCAAAACATGTTTATCGGTACAGTGATATACGACTATTCGACTAAACTGCTAAAATGTCGAATAACCTATCGATATCAAAGTTTCGATAAAATATTACTACAGTATTTGCAACAACGTTGTTCTGTATGCCACTGAAAATTCATTCTTAATGCAATGCAGTAAGGTTTGAAATTGTATGGAGCTGTTGCCTGTTGTTGCTTTCATCGACGTGGTAGTGACGTGAAAGGAAGGTGCGGTGGAAAAGTATCTTTAAAATTTCTGGCGTGAATTTCGTGTTCGATTTTGACTTTAAAACGTGCCGAGATTTTTCATTTATAGTTGTTTTTAGTAGACATAAGGCATAAGATACAACAACAGTCTGGTCGAGCAACTGGTACCTACACTAGTTGCCAGGATTCCCACACTCTCCCGCCAAGATACGAGGAGATTAACAGAATTTAGTTTGTTTGCAATATCTCTATTGTACAGAAATGTACACAGTTACAAAAAATAGTACCTATTAAAATAAATAAATCACTTGTAACGGCGGTCTTATCATATCTCATTCTAAAGCAAAAAAAGAAAGAACGGTGGTTGATCAGCAGTCTGCTAAAACATCGTATCGTTTAACATTGATACTAATAAGTGTATTTTAAAAAACATAAGCTTTTACGGCGTGGCCTGGCATGATGAGGAAGTCTGCACATTGATGCAGTTAGGTGTAATACAACATAATAATAAGTCCTTTAAAAAGATTGCCCAGGTCAGACTGCAGTTGTTTTGTGGAAAACCTGACATACTATACAATAGAAACTAATGCCAGCTTTTTGCCCGCTGTTTCGCCTTTTATTATGACGTGAAGCGGGACAGCGATAGTTTTTCGCGCGATAGTTACGGAGGCAGGAGGAGAACGATGACAGAAATTATTGCTGCATGGAATTGTCGTACTGTGTTTAATGTAAATAAGATGCATTCTTCTTTGGCAATAGAATAGTACGGACGTCCATTCTCAAATAAGTTCAAAATCTGCATTTCCATTTTCCAAGTACATCGTGATACTCTTTCACGATGTGCCAAGTCGCGTGATACGAAGCAATAGATGGAAACTTAAACACTTTAATGGCAGTTACGGTGGCTGTTCGTAGAGTTTTATCTATGCTAAATATCAAATAATTGCTTTAAATCGTACAACTTTCCAAGAACGATCGTTTTGAAAGACTTGAATTTCAAGTTTTTGCAAATTTATCGTTGTAAGCAAAAATGGGGTTACATAATAGGTACTCCGAAAACGTTTCGATAACATTATGTTATAATAGTTAATGTTTATATGATTGTAAAAAAAATTCTTATTTTTCTCCCTTCTTCTTTCTCCTGGCTTTAGTCCCGGTTGAAAGAAGAAGGTTTCCATCCTTATTTTCTCTGGAGAGAAGCCCGTGGTAAGCCTTTGACCATAGTTCCTAGATTGGGTGAGTCAGGTTTTTAATACGAAGCGATTTCCATCTGACCTCTACAGGTATACCTAACCAGTATAGGATCCATGGTTAAACATCCAGTTACCTGAATGTGCAGGTTTCCTCACGGTGTTTTTCCTCACCCTAAGAGCATTAGTTAGTCCTCAAACTAATGTACATAACTTGGAAAAGAGTCATTGGTACATGGCCGAGGTACGATTTGAACCACTGCCTTTCTGCGCATCACGCATTTTAACCGGGCCCTTACAGACTCGACCATCGACGCTCAATTTCTTATAGGTAATAACAGATGTGCCATAATAAATTTAAAAAATGCTTATAGGTAAAGTACCGTTGTCAGTATCAATGAACAGCGAGTGAAGTTATCATATTTTAACTAACATACATGCATTTAGTCATTTCTTTATCTTTTGCGGGATAGACAGCGCCAACACTCTTGAATGTAATTGATATGTAACTGGTGACAGGTTGCTAGCCACGCACCTACAAGAGGAATCCTTATTTTATTAGAACCCTTAGTCGCTTTTTACGACATCCATGAAAAATACGCATAGTGGTTCTATCGTAAAGTGCTTAGCGACCACACGGCACCTACATTCTAACAAATAAGTTAAATAAATAAGTAAAGAGTCATTGTATAAGTATACAAGGCAGCAGCCTAGCATAAAGTACTCTAAGTTATTACCAACGTGACTTTCTCGCTCCTCCCTAGGGAGGCCAAAAGTCTAACGGGTAACTTACCATCATACATACATACATATGGTCACGTCTATATCCCTTGCGGGGTAGACAGAGCCAACAGTCTTGATAAGACTGAATGGCCACGTTCAGCTATTTGGCTTAATGATAGAATTGAGATCTTACCATCATGTTTCAGTCAATTAGAAAAATAACACTATTATCTGTATTTCTGTTTATATATTACGAGTATTATATTGTTGCTAAAAACACAGTGACTTGCCGCTTTTTACTTAATTATCTAGTTCCTTTATTGTTAGCCGGTTGACTGGAAGAGATCCTTTCATGGGATAAGTCCGCTATTGCAAGTGATTTGTTTCTTTTATAACTATGTACTATTTTCTTGTTACTGTGTAAATTTTTTATGCAATAAAGATATTACAAACAAACAAACAAACACTCTTAATCTTTACTCATTCTAGTAAAAGCATGTTAATTGCATTTAAAAATAATATAATCATATTAGAATGATCCGTGGTCACCGAGTGAACGAGTTGTGACCACGCATTATTTTTAACATGATTCGAAATGCAATGTGAAACTTTAAAATCAAATATGGTAATTGCAATTCAGAAGCGAAAGAAATATACAATGATCTTGACAAGTGGAAATATTTTGTCTCGGCCTACCCCTCCGGGAAAGGGGTGTGATTTTATGTATGTATGTATCCTATAGGTACACTGAAGCTTTACACATGAACTCGCTTTTGCCCGAGACTATATCCACGTCGTAATGGTGTCTGATATCATGCGTGTTTTATAGCAATTATGTAGTTTTAAGTACCTTTTAATTTAGCCTTTTTATTTTAAGTACCTACCTTGTAACGTGTCACTATTTGAATACCAGTACTATCATCAAGCCAAAAAGCTTAACGTGGCCTATCAGTCTTTTCAAGACTGTTGGCTCTGTCTACCCCGCAAGGGATATAGACGTGACTATATTTATGTATGGCTGACTGTAATGGCTGAAATTTCAATAAAGAAACATCTAATGAAGAGTATAAATATGGCAAAATTAGTTGTTTCCTTTATATTAATATATTTAAATATTTTTTATTCACTTTTCAGACAGTTCGGCAGTAGCAAATTAATGATTATTTGACTAATATTTTAACGATTTAATTAAAATATTGCCTTGAATAATTTGTATTCTGAAAGAAACGGATTACCGGACCAACAACGAAAAATTTTAAAATTATTTTCATAAGATTTTTTATAAATAGTTAATTTTTGATTACTTTTTACTTTCACATGTATTCAACTAATGGAACACGTTGTATTCCCACATGTTGCTCCTGACTTATTTTGATAAATTTTTAATTAACCAAACCTACGGCTTATAATGAAATTAAATTAAATAAATGTATTAAAATGTAATGTTAAGTGAAAATTATAAGAAAATAGTCACCATACCTTAAAAAACTGTCCATTTCAAGACGAACAACACAGATAATACACTATAAGAGTCAAATATCAATTAAAAATAACACAACACTACTGGCCACTTGCAATAAAAATAAACACTCTCTAAAAATCGAATCGAATCTTTCAACTTTCGAATTTCGAATGCCGTAGGGCTACCGAGACACGTGCGACAGCTCCGGCGCTCGCCGCGAAAATGGATTCACCCTTAGCACCTGTTGTGCGGTCGCCCTTAGCCAAGCACACAAACGCATTATGCACCGTTACTACACACATTGAAAGAATTAATTGAAGTTCTTGTAAACATTGAAAACGTTCTCGGGACGTCGAGTGGACTTGTGTGTTTTATATTTTAGAAAATCATCAGTTGGTTTGGATTTTGTTGCAGTTTAGAGTTTTAATAGTTATGGTTCTTGACTTAATATTAATTTTAATCTTGTAAAATATTTACGTTGTTTCACAATACCGAATACCAACTTTGAGTAGAAGAAACTTTTTTTTGGTATTTTGTCTGACAGATAATAATAATACTAATGCACAAATTAATGGGCAAAAACATAATTACATTGCATTTCAAATTTGTCTAACAACATGAGTAAGTAGGTATTATTGTTTATGAACTTGTTGCCAACTTTTTAAATCCGTTAGTATCAAAGCGAATAATACAATCGTAGAAAAAGTGTGTTTGTACACACTTATCTCCTAGTTCTGATGAAACTTGTTTTTAAGTCGCTTTAATTTTTAAACATTCGATCAAAAATATCACTCATAAACCAACTAAGTAAGCTTTACGAAATACGGAAATTGCACCTTACCAAAAGTCGTTCAGCCTGATCAACATTACATGTTCACATTTAAAAATGTGTGTCAATATTCATACACTCGTTAAATCCACGTATGCTAAGTCGCGGACAGCTAGTAATATAATATTTTTTACTATAACAAAGTTCAAATAAATCAGTTCATTGCAATGTGTTCTACGAAAATGCCCTACGGCGTAGCTCGTAGCATATTTCATGCTACGCCGTAGCGGAAGCTACATTGTAGCTTTTATACACGAGATTAAATTTTCTTTCAAAGCATATTCAATTTTTTTCTATTTTATTAACTTTCCGCCACATAAACTAATTTTGTACCTGTGATGGGAAAAATGATTGGAGTAAGTGAAAGTTTACTATTGAATTTTTAACATCCTTATAGTTAATTTAATCCCGTTTGCATCCTCACAGCTGCCGTGTGGTTTTGGCATTAATAGAAAAAGAAAAGGACCACCATCTCTTTCCCATGGATGTCGTAAAAGGCGACTAAGTGATACGCTTATAATATTGGAATTCTCTTTTGAGGGATAGGCTAGCAACAGCAAGTCCACTATTAAGCCATACAGCTGCTGACCATGGTACTTTCAGTCTTTAGTGGGCTCTGTCTACCCCGTAAGGGATAAAGGCATGATTATATGTTTTATGTAAAATTTTAGTTTAGTTAAATATTTAAAAAAGTCGTCAATAAGGATGACAGCTGACAAAAAGAAATCGATATCGATAAATGGTCGTGAAAATTGCCATCGTCTATTTTGAACGATGGTGCGCATAATACGTATAATTTAAATGGCGGCGGGCGATTTAAAAATACACCCCCGATGACGATAGTTTTACGAGTGATGACGTCATTACTAAAGAATTTATGAAAATTTCTATTACTAAGTAACCTGTTTGAACGACAATTTAATTTGCGAAATGGCTTTAGTCAAATTTAATATGAGGGCGGCGGATTTCTGTCGTCTTATTAAATAAAGTTGATAATGTTTTATTCATCATAAAGCACTTGGTGATATTAATAACTAGATTATGTTTACGGCTCCGCTCACGTAAAAAAAACTGCCATTTTCCATTCCCATGGGAATTTAGGGTAAAAATAATTTTTAAAAAATATAATAAGAACATATATAGGTATATCATTTAAAAAAAATTTGAAAAGAGCATAAAGCTTTTCTCACCCAGTTTTAAGTAGGTAGACAGAGACGTCTCAAAAAGAATAAAAGGCCACGTTCAGGTTACACGGTATCTGAGGCGAAGCGGTAGTGCGCTAGTTTGTGACACAGAAGGTCCCGGATTCAAATCCCGGCCAGGGCATGATGAGAAACAAAAATAAGCGTTTATCTATATAAGTAGTAGTACTTATTACGATATATAGTATCTTTGAGTTGGTATTTCTTAACACATATTTCGAACTTACTTCGAGGCTTACTTAAAATTCAATTTCATTTATTGCATGTCATTTTGTACATTTCAGTTATAACTACTACACTCACTCTACTCAAACTGATAACTATGACAATGGAATGAAAAATTTGAATTGTATAATACTTTTAGATGATCGGAGATCTGATTGACTGATTAATTATTTTAAATTATTAAGGTACAGTTTTTGCTAGAGGCCGCCCCCGACTTTGTCCGCATGGAAACCCTATAAATCACGCGGGAACTCTGGAATAAAAAGTGGCCTATGTGTTATTCTGGGTCTTCAGCTAACTACATACCAAATTTCATCATTATCGGTTCAGTAATTTTTGCGTGAAATAGTTACAAACATCCATACTGACATCCTGACATACTCACAAACTTTCGCATACATAATATTAGTAGGAAGGATATTTTTATAAGCAGCGTATAAAGTAGCTATCTAATTATGATCTTTTTGTCAATATTTCAATGTATAGTGCACACTAAACTACTAACTAAATTAAGTGTCGTTATCGTAATCTTCTTCAAAACACAGTACGTTGTAGAGTCAATATCAAATCTATTAAGCTTTTGTTAATACCCATGATAGAGATATAATCTAATTCGCAGCACAATGTCTAATCAACGCTTTGTTACGTCTGAGTCCGTCAATGATTGATCAGCTCCCAGTAGTTGGCTTGTCGAATTATGTATGTATATATCCCAACTAATATTATAAATGCGGAAGTACGTTTATATATATACTTTATACGCCACTTGCGCAGATACGCTGGCGGCGTCCTACCTCCCTGCGACCAGTAAACAGGCTGGTGCGGCGGCGGACGCCCGGGAGCGCTTCAAGACCAATAAATACAGTTGTCTTGGCACCCAGTACGAGTTCGTACCGTTTGGTGTCGAGACACTTGGTCCTTGGGGCAAGGGCGCGCGGGAGCTCCACAAGGCGCTCAGCAAACGCCTGAGGGAGGCAACAGGAGACCCTCGCGCGGGCAGCTTTCTTGCGCAGCGTATTGCTATTGCAATACAGCGCGGGAATGCTGCCTGCGTGATGGGAACCCTTCCTAGGGGTCCAAATTTAAACAATAATGTATTTAGCTTGTAATTTAGAATAGTTTTTTTTTTTATTATTATTATAAAATAATTAATATTAGTTTAAATTATTTAATTAGGTATATTTATTATTAGTACTTTTCTGTTTAATTATAAACAATTGTATGTAATATTTATAAACAAATAAAATGACTTTATACGAGTATAGTATTTTATATACAAAAAGAATATAAAGTCTTTTGAAGACTGTTGGCTCTGTTTACCCCGCAAGAGATATAGACGTGACTATATGTATGTATGTATTTATATTCACTCTCCTTCTTCCTGAAGGCTTCAGGTCGGTAATTAGACAAGGAACCGACGCGGAGGTCGAGAAAATAAAATAATACTTATATTATTTGTACAAGACCGTCAGTTAAAATGCAACGCGGCACAGGTTCGAATCCTACCTCGGATATGACTATTTACAAAGTAATGTACCTACATTCGTTTGAGTGCTAACCGATGCTGTCACGGCGAGGGAAAACATCGTCAGGATACCTGGCTATTCAGTCAGGATACTTGACTGGAAGAGATTGCTTTAGCGATAAGTCCGCCTTTGTACCATCTATATCTGCTTTGTGTTGTTTTGTATGTTTTACTCTTATGGTGCAATAAAGAGTTTTATCTATCTATCTACCTGCATATTCAGGCAACTGAATGTGTACACATGATCCAATATGAGTAAAGTAATCATAAGATCTTTGTTTGTTTGTTTGTTTGTAATATCTTAATTGCATAGAAATTTATACAGTAATAAGAAAATAGTAAGTACATAGTTATAAAAGAAACTAATCACTTGCAACGGCGGATTTCTTATTAGAGAAATCGATCCCTGTTTCTTCATAAGTTCAAATATATAAGCAAGACAAATATCTATAGAAAAATATTAGTTTAAGTTTGCGGATTAAGTTCACTATGTCATATATTTACATATAGTTATACGTAGGTAACCAGTCTACATAAACATGAGATTGCTTCAGCTCGACTCGGTTATGAGACGATTTAAATGTTAAAGGACGATATCTCGGGAACTTGTACCTCCGGGATTACACGTGTTCCTATTTCGTAAAGGTCGTTGCATATCGAAGTCAAACGATACTTTCCACACAAGTTTTTCAAAGAAACGACTTAGTATTCTACTATAAGGCGATATGCCCGAATATAGATTTAATAATTAAGTCTTTAATCATAATAAAGTTTTAGTGTCGTAACAATTGACTCTGTCCACCTCGTAAGGACAAAGACGTGATGCAATTGTTAACAAGTGTTATATATCATCCATCATCATATAGGAAAATCATTCATCCTTGAGGGCTTTACTGATGCCCAATATAACTATTCCACACGGACGTCGAAGTCGAAGTGTCGAAGCTGAAGAGTTTGTTTGTTTGTTTGAACGCACTAATCTCAGGAACTACTGAATCGAATTGAAAAAATCTTTTTGCATCGAAAATACTATAGAATAGACTTTAAGCTATATAACATCACGCTACAACTATAAGGAGCAAAGAAATAATGGAAAATATGAAAAAAAAACTGGGAAAGTTATTGCTCAAGGCTTGAATGATGCCAAAATAACTATTCCACGTGGACGAAGTTGCGGGCGCAGCTTGTTCTTTATAAACGTACTGAATACGCGCGTGGTTCAACTCGCGTGAAACGGAATATAAGAAAAAACAATTTCTGTGGATATTCCTCTCTTAGTGCATTCCTAACCACATAAAGCAACCTATTGAAGCCGAATTTCAAATCAAGTTAGTATGTCAGTCAATCTTTATCATCATTTCAGCCATAGGAAGTCCACGGCCGAACATAGGTCTCCCCCAATGTGTTCCACCTCGCTCTGTTATAGGCGACCTGCTTCTAACGTTCCCTCGCGAACTTCACCAGATCATGGGTCTCTGATCTCTCGGGGGGCCATCCCACGCTGCGCTTTTCGGTACATTATCTCCACTCGAGGACTTTTTGGCCCCTTAAGCCATCATATAGATAAATGTAGCCTGCATAAGTCAATCAATCAGTAGATACAAATCGTTAAACTCTTATATAGCGCACGTACGAAGACCCAGACAACAGCTAGTTATAAAATAAGAATCAATTTGTGCAACCTGATCCATTTTATTGCGTTCGTCGCTATAAACACAAGAACTCTTACTACACAGCCATTTTGTTTTGAAGCGAAACAGTAAAATATCGGATATGAATCTTTACGATGAAATTTTAGTGTTTCCTGCTCGGATGAAGACCTTACATTGTTGCGTTGGACTTTAAAATGTATCTCCATATGATAGACAGAGCATGCTCTGATGGGAAAAAAGGTCTTCTTCTTCCTCCTGGCTATTGTCCCGGTTGCATCCTTACCAGTCTGGAGAATAGCCCAGGGTGTACGCCTTGACCTTGAATCATGGATTGGGTGAGTTGAGTTTTACACGAAGCGAATCCCACCTGACCTCCGAAACCTTTGCCGGGAATCGAACCCGTATTGGATCTATCATGGTTACACATTGCCTAAATGTGCAGGATTCCTCACGATGTTTTCCCTTACCATAAAAGCATCGGTTATTATTTAAAATAACTCAGATAACTTCGAAAATAGTCATTGTAACATGGCCGAGGTGGCATTTGAACCTGTGCATTTCATCCGCATCACGCATTTTAACCGGTCACCTTACGGATTTGACCACCGACGCTCTGATGTGAAATATAGATGATAAACATGAGTCTGAACAGCTTGCCTTTCTGATATTTATTAGTTCTTGATAAAACATACATTTAATTTAATTTCATATATTACTTAGTTAGATGCGCTTGGATTATACATTTATTGACTTATCGATAGACGCAGTATGCATACAGCGTGGGTCAATTATTTTTCGTCTATCCCCCAGGTCCCATTGAGTTGCCCCTTAGTGAGGCAAGTGAGATGACTTTTTGATGTTATGGCAAGTGACACTAACAAAATCGCGCCACTTGTACCAACAATCGGACCACTGGAACTTTTTGTTCATACTTTTACAACTACTTTTACTACAAGTACACTGTCTTTCAGTTATATCGGCCTCTGTGGCGCAGCGGTAGTACGCTTGTCTGTGACACCGGAGGTCCCGGGTTCGAATCCCTGGGCCAGGGCATGATGAGAAAAGAACTTTTTCTGATTGGCCTGGGTCTTGGATGTCTATCTATATAAGTATTTATTATTAAATATAGTATCGTTGAGTTAGTATCTCGTAACACAAATCTCGAACTTACTTCTAGGCTAACTGAATCTGTGTAATTTGTCCCGTATATATTTATTTATAATATAAAATAGAGAGATTTATATTATAATCATTCATTCATATAATCACGCCTATATCTAAACAGAGCCAGCAGTCTTGAAAACTGATAAGCCACGTTCAGCTGTTAAGGCTTAATGATAGAATTGAGATTCAAATAGTGACTTTTTGCTAAACCATCGCCTAAACGAAGAATCCCCAGTTTATAAAGCCTATCATTTAGTCGCCTTTTACGGCATTATATATTATTAGTGATAAAATTATTTAAGAAACATACCTACGCACACCTTAAAATCTTTTCGTTTGAAGTAATGTAATCAATTACATAAGTAGAAGTATTTCACGAAATTCATATCTCACAGAAATATATAATTAAATTTTCCAAAAACATTTTCAAATAAGATCGAAAGACAACTTATTTAATTTTTCTAAATTGAATTGAGATGTTATGAGACGACATTTTTACTTGAAAAGATACTACTGCCGCGCTATGAAATACAATTTTTACCTTCATACATTTTCTTAGATTTATATCTGTGAGTTATATGTAGGTTGTCGTCATAAATAGGAACGTCGGTGGCTGAATCGGTAAGGTCTGGTCAAAACGCGGTTGTCCATAAAAAGGCACCGGTTCGAATCACACCGCGACCATGTACCAATGACTATTTTCGAAGGCATGTACATTAGTTTGATAACTAACCGATGCTCTTACGGTGAAGGATAACATCGTGGAAAAACCTGCACATTCAGGCAACTGAATGTAACCATATTATCCAATACGGGTTAGACTCCCCTGAAAAGGTTACGAAGGGCGGGAGTCGCTTTATGTAAAAATCTGACTCACCCAATCCAAGATCTATTGTCAAGAGCTTACTTCATATCAATTAATAATTGTCTTCTCTCTTCTCTTCTTGTTTTACTTTCTTCTAATCTTTTGCTTTCACAACATTGGTTGACGACAAATAAATTACTTAAAACTAAGTTTGATGCCGCTTCCAAAGCGTCAGTGCAGAAGAAGTAAAAACTGCACTGAAACATTTTTTCAATAACGTCAACTTCACAATTATCCAAACTTACAATATAAATGTATACGAGAGAATAAATTGTTATGAATAATATAACTAGTTATAATCAGAATGTGCTTCTTCGGGTAAGAGAAAATTGTCAACCTTTCTGTAAATAATGAAAACAAATTTAATAAGCGCTCAAAAAAGCAATGAATAGCAAAGATTTGGTTTTGAAATTTCTCGTCATATGCATGGCAGGCGCACGGTACTAACATTGCCTAATAGTATACAACTGACATCTACACTTAAAAAGACCTGGAAATAATAACATATGTGCCGATCCCACGTAAAGAGTGGGAAAAGGTAATGACAAAGATTCCCATTCTATTTTACAATGACGACAATAGCATGCCAGTTAAAAACCCATTACAGGTTTGCACAAAAATCGCGAGGCAGGCGAAAACGGTACCGCGGCTCCACAACACAATACTGATCGTTAGCCTTCTGTAATCGTCGGAAATTACCTGAGCAGTGATTTATAACATGACTATGGGCGAGTTTTGCGAGCAAAAAGTACTAGCAGAAGGTTAAGTGTCACTTTTGTCTTGAACTTAATATTTATCGCCGTTCACACTGGTCGTGATTTTGGTCGGCATCTGTCTGTCTGTCTAATTTGCTACATTTTATGGTTGATATTTTTTTTTTTTTGGTGTAAATTAATGTTCTACCTATAAAGCATGTTTATTTGCGCTCAATTTTAAAATCTCAATCTTCTCAAATGTCATCGTCATAATTAATCAAGATACGTATATCAACTGTTGAGACCTGTAACAGAAAATGTTTGTTTGTCTATCTCTCACGTCAAAACCACTGTATTTACCAATATCCATGCAATTTTGCTTAAGTACATTGGATACGCAAAAGGAAATAGGGTACTTTTGATATGGGGCGGGCGAGGGTTAGTTATCTAGAATCTATGTGAGAATCCTTATTTTTTTTCATTCTCAATTTCTCATCTTTGCGTGTTCCCAGTTACACCTTCTAATGTAATGCGTCAGTATCAGACTTTTTATAATAAATAGATAACCTTCTTTGTTAGTTTTACTATAATTGACATGGGCCGCGCTATATGCCGTTGACCCCAATAGATAGCGAATCTTTCTTTCCAAGTTAATGCTATTCATGGACCCTTAATCGGCCTATTGATATGTGAAATGCATTTGGGGATAATATAAGAGTTAAGATTAAGAATATAAGGTAAATACTTAAGAAATATTTTTGTTTCTGCTATTTGTGGAATCTTTAATTTATAGAACCAGACTTTTCAGAGGTAAAATTTATTTTTATAATAGTAATTATAAGTATGTATTATTTCTGCACATTTCTTGGAATGTGAAGGTTGTCATGTTTAAATGTTTAGACAGCGTGTCTTGTAGGAGTAGTTGACATTACACCGCCTGTTAACATCAAACAAAGTCTGAAAGAATATATTTCTAAAGTTGTTTAAGCTTGGAGCCATGTTTCAAACAAAAGGTGAAAGTTGAGACGTTAAAGTTTTTCATTCTCGTTTCTTTTATGTTGCAAAATATGAAATTGCTTTGAATAATACAAAATTGTATTTTAGTGTAAGTTTCACGTGTAACAGAAAATTTAATTAGCATTCTCCATTATCTTATTTATTCCCTAATTAAGTAGTTGATGGCCGCAAATTCGTACGCGTGAAATAGTCTGAGTATTATTTAGGTTTTCTAGTTATCAAGCTTATAAACTTGAAATTCTTGGTTTTTTGCTGGTGTTCTTTGATGCAGTTTTATATTCGCTCTGTCTATCTCGTAAATAATAAAATCGTGAAAAGTGCGTGAATCATTCTGAACAAAACATATAAAGCTGCCTTTTTTTCAGATTCATATTCTTAAACTCTATTTTCTGTTTTATTATAAACCGGTGGATTCTAATCTCAGTTTTAATTTTTTGTAAGCGAAAATCAACTTCACCAATTCCATTTTTTTTTTAGTTTCTTCACAAATAATTTATGATCACCATTCATTAAATCCTGTTTATTTTGGTATAAAATATAGAAAGAACAGATGTTATCATAATACATACTAACTTTGTGAAGTAAAGTGAAGTGTTGGCTCTGTCTACCCCGCAAAGGATATAGATGTGATTATGTGTATCTATGTATGTACGTCTATGCTCGTGATGTCAGATAACTAACTCTTTCAGGTGATAATTCTGATTTTTCCTTAATTGACATTATTATGGAGACCAAACACTCATTACCATACAATCATGATATTGGTTTTACAAATAATTGCCGGTCTGTGAGAAAATGAGAACAAGAGATTTTTTTACATTCATTATCTGTTTGTAAATCGTTTTTGTGGTCTGGTAATGAGGTACGGTACTCGAAATTCATGTGCATCTTTTATTAACTTTATCATGGCTTCGCTACAATGGACTATTCCAGTAAACGATAGCTTATAAACTTTCCCGTGGATGTCGTAAAAGGCGACAAAGGGTTTATTCCCTTAGCCTTTTATGCACTTGCTATTTTTTATGTAGTGCAGCTTTCACCATGATCCCAATGTATATTGTTTATTTATTGTAGTTTTTAATTATGTCCATTAAAATTATTTCGTTTTATACTTTGTGTAGATATAAATATATTTATTTAGTTTGACCCACTTAAGTTCTTTGTCAGACAAAATGGTTGACTGTTAGATAATGCTTCTAGCATTAAGTCCTCAAATTGTGCTTTACGTTTGTATTTTGTACAATAAAGTTAAAATATATAACTAATCTCCCAAGCCAATGATTTATTTGGAATCATTCCTCTATTGTTTGCTAAGGCAATTTGTAATAGTCCACTACAATATGCGAGGTTGCAAAGATAATGGCGGTCGAATCGATCCGTACCCGAACTGAATATCATTAAATATGTATAGTACGAGTATTACGAGTATACTACACAGTTCAGGAATTCGCTGGCATTGCACAAGCATCAGAATTTTGAAATTATATTTGTGACGTGTGGTTCCCGGCACCAATATAGAAAGGAATAGGACCACTCTCTTTCCCATGGATGTCGTAAAAGGCGACTAAGGAATAGGCTTATAAACTTGGGATGTATGTGCCACATACATGCCAATGTGGCATATATGTGCCGTGTGGTTCCCGGCACCAATAAAAAAAAAAAAGAATAAGGACCACTCCTTCTCTTTCCCATGAATGTCGTAAAATTTTCTTATTTTAGGCGATGGGCTAGCAATCTGAGACTATTTAAATTTCAATACTATCGTCAAACCTAACAGCTGAACGTGGCCTGTCAGCCTTTCAAGACTGCTGGCTCTATATACCCCCCAAGGGATAAAGACGTTATTATATGAATTAATTAATATTTGCAATACTAGAAGTTTCGATACCGCGAAGCTAGCATGACACGCGCGACGTCGATTTTATCGCGCGATAAACTATCGCTGTCCGTTTTTAGGTCATAATAAAAAGCAAAACATAATGATAGTTTATCGCGTGATAAACATGCTTCGGAGCTGGTCTAGCAGTGAAGAAAAAAAAACATTTTATCTCAGCTGTAAATTTTTCCGCACATTTTAAAAATCAAAATAAAATATTTATAAAACAGCATTTCAGACGTTTGTCAATTATAAAAATATTCAAAAAAATGTAAAAAAACAATCAGAAGGCAGTACATTTTAATACGGTTCTGATTTGACTCGGGGGAAATCATGCCATACAATATTCCTTTACATTAAAACAAGTGAGATTATTAAATTTTCTTCGTCTATATAGGAATTTATCCACATAGTTCTGCTAGGTTTTTCCCGCGGCTTCCCTAGCTAGGCTAGCCCAGCTCCTAAGAGAAGGATCCCAAGTTTATAAACTTAATCGCCTTTTACGATATCCTTCTGGGAAACAAATACCATGCCACCAGCAGCGCCGAGCACAGATGGAAAGGGCACGTAAAAAATCCTGGTTAAATGTTGCGAGAGATGTTAAAATGGATGCCAATGGACTTTTTAAATTGATGACGCCAAAGACCGGACAAAGTTGAGAGAGAAATTCCTCCGACCATAGGCTCCCCAAGCGTTGCGTTGCGGTAGAACCTTGGAACACGCATATTTGAGACAAAATAAAAGTGACTTTCTTTTTATATTCAATTAATACTTACCACTACTATTATACGTACAATTGCGGAGAATCTAAGAAAAAAAAATTAACCTGCTGTATACAAATACCAATTTTCGTAAAGTACTGGCGTACCTTCAATAACACAAGCTCACAAATTTAATGGTTATATGTCATGTCTTAAAAGAGAGAGCTATATACATTTGTTTCTTATTTAAGACAGAGACAGATAGATGAATAAATGGTTTTATCTGTCGCGTAATCTTCATCCCATCTCTTTGTAACACTTTATGAAACCTATTTAATTTTATCTCTCTTTTCATGTGGCAATGAAGTCAGTTATAAATTATGTGTACGTAGGAACAGTAGCAAATATGTTGTATCTTTGTTTGATAATTCTTCATCCTCCTTTAGTCCTGGTTACATCCTCACCACTCTGGAGACGAGCCCGGGGTATGCCTTTGACCATGAACCCTGAATTGGGTGAGTCAAGTTTTTACACGAAGCGACTACCATCTGACCTCCGCAACCTTTGCAGGTAAACCTAACCCGTATTGGATCGATCATGGTTACACATCCAGTTTCCTGAATGTGCAGGTTTCCTCACGATGTTTTCCCTCGCCGTAAGAGTATCGGTAAGTATTCAAACTATGTACATAACTTTCGAAAATAGTCATCACACACTGACCACATTTCAACCTGTGCTTTTCTGCGCATCACGCATTTTAAACGGGCATCTTACCGATTCCATCACCGACGCTCTTTGTCTCATGATTATCATGTCTTTATTCTTTACCAGGTAGACAAAACAATAGTCATAATAGTCAAAGGCCTTTAAAATTCAAAGATACTTAGTGACAGGTCACTAGCCCAGGTGATCGATTCTTCTTGTAGGCGATGGGCTAGAAACCTGTCACTATTTAAATCTCAATTCTACCACTAAAGCTAAACAGCTGGACGTGGCCTTTCAGTCTTTCCAAGACTATTGGTTCCGTCTACCCCACACGGGATTTAGACTCTTCGTTGTGATTGGCTAATTGCAACGCGTGATTGGCTGTTGTGATTGTGTAGCGTAAAGATGTTGCTACAGTAAGTAAGATATTAACCGTCTGGTTCCTAACGTCCGACATCGTTGAGATTACGACGTTACCTCGATATATATACTACGGATTATACTTCACCAAGTAGTTACCACTGAAGGTTTACTAGAGTACATTGAATAGCTAACCGTAAATTCTTTCACTTATCTTATGCTCCTAACTCGAGTAAACAATTTTCAACATTGTTTTGGACCATGATGACGAAAATATGGCATTTAAGACATAAGCGTTAGCGATTCAGGTTTAATCTTTCAATTGAAAACAATTAATATAACTGAGTTAGTCCCAAAGTAAGCTTGGAACTTGTGTCAAATTTTATAACTAACAGTTGCCCCCAACTTCGTTTGCCGGCAATCTTGTGAACTAGTTGTTGTTCGCGGCTTCGCATGTCGCTTTTCGCGTAACCTGTGGAAACTATAATTATCCAGACAGAATAGACATAAAGTAAATTTTATAGAATTCTATTTCTATGCCAATTGTATAGCCAAAATAAAGTAGAAATTCTAGCTTTATCTAAAATAAATACGTATAAACCGCATTCAACTTTCTATAAAAGTTTCGAAGCAGTTTTTGAAGTAAATTTTCAATTGACTTAAAATCCCTTTTCCCTCAATCGACATTGACGAAACAATGAATCGAATCCGGGACCTTCTGTGTCATAGATAAGAGCACGGGCGCAGCGCCACAGCGGGCGTAGCAGTTTAAACCTCTTATCGCCATTCGCGCATTACTCAACCCAAACACAACCCGTCTCTTATCTTGTATATTAATATTACGCACGCTATCTACGTCCTTTGGACAAGCGAAGTAATTTTCATCAAGAATCCATGTTTCTTGGAATCTTATGATAAAAAATTAAAAATACCCTGTATTAGTGCATACGACAAGGCAATGAAGACACCGTGCAATTTTCCTGGATGCTCGAGACTTGTAAGTACTATTTGCTGACACAAATTAAGGCCAATATATTTCTACTTTTGTGAGTTAATAGTTTAAATTGCTTGTTTATTTTTGTTACACACAAATATGAGACGGTTCTAGCACTGACATTGTAAAGATAAAATGTAAATAGGTATTCCTTTATCAAAGTTTTGAATTATCTAATCATAATTTTTTTTCCTCAATCCTAATTTCCCGAATAATTTATTGACGTCAAATATTTAATAGCGATCCGCGATTTTATTGGACTATATTTAAAAAATTAACTTACTATTACTTTTTTTCTTTCTAATGACGAATAACTCAAATATTTGATACTGACTTATTAATTATAGAGTTAACCATTTTATTCGTATTATAAGCTAGTCTATGTTTTTATTTCAGAATAATTTATACAAAAATCTAATCCATTTCATTCACAACACTTAAATTATATTTTCTCTTATGTCTTAGTAAATGTCATGTTGTTTGTTGTTCGAAAGCTTATTATAATATCCTTTTAAAATATTATGAGTCGTTGAATTTAAATAAAACCTGTAATAATTACAATGCTTCAGTACCTAATATTACTCGTACAAATGTTTTTGATGCGATAGTTTATGAATAGGTAATACTTGTTAATAAATGTTAATGTTTAACGCAAAATGTACCAAACATATTTAAATGAAACTCAACATTTTAACAACATAAACACATTGATTGACCACATGTTACAATTTTCACGCTGGTGAAGAAAGGTAGGATAAAAAGGTAGGATATATATATATATATATATGTGTGTGTGTAAGTATGTATGTATTTATTAATATCCAAAGACTGAAAGGCCACGTCCAGCTGTATGGCTTATGATGGAATTGAGATTCAAAATAGTGACGGGTTGCTAGCCCATCATCTGCAAATTTATTAGCCCTTTCCTAAGTCGCCTTTCATGACATTCCTTATGGGAAAGATAATGAAAATGTATGTTCCTATGCTAAATTGCCGAGTGGTTATCGAGAGAAGCATTATTAACATTAAAGAATCTGTAAAGTGCCGTGTGGTTCCCGGCAACAATAAAAAAAAATAGGACCACTCCATTTCGTTCCTATGGATGTCGTAAAAGGCGACTAAGAGACAGACTGTCACAATTTGAATCTCATTTCTATCATCAAGCCAAAAAACTGAACGTGGCCTATCAGTCTTTTCAAGACTGTTGGCGCTGTCTACCCCGCAAGGGATATAGACGTGACTATACATATGTGTATGTATGAAAGAATCTGTAACTGCTTAACTTATACAAAGGTACCGCTCTACCTACAAGTTAATAAGGTACGTTAGTTATTACCATACCTTCAAACTATCTACTTACATAGCGTTATGTACATAACTATATACTCAATAGTTACTCACCATCGTTATCGCACCGTTACTAATGCCGTTATCAACTCGATAGGTAAATGAATGCCTAGAAAGGACATACTCTTAGTATGTAACAATTCAGGCCTGAGAGATTTTTTTTTTTTTATTACAAACTGCCTATTGCGTACAAAAGTATACTTTAAACTTTCGTCTACCACCCTTTTGTGAAATATGTTATTTATTGTTTGTGTGTGTCATTTTTCGCACTGCACAAACAAACACACAAACTAGCATGGATTTATTACATCTGTGCCGCTTACGGTGTAGACAGACACTAATGATCTTGAAAAGACTCGAAGACCATGTCTAGCTTGATTGAGAATCAAATAGCACTTAAACGTTAGGTATTTCTTTTTTGTTTTTTATCTACTAATTACCTTTTTGGCGGGATTCGCTCCCGTAGAAAAAAGGATCGTATGTTACTTTTGTGGGCCTATTTTTAGGGGCCAAATTTTGTTAAAATCAGTGCATTAGTATATGAGTTTATTCGTTACAAACATACAAAAATACCAATCTTTTCTCTTTAGTGTGGATTAGGCTATCCACTAAAACTTGTCCTTCAAGTATTTCCGAGATTGTTGGCTTTGCCTACCCGTGAGGGAAAACGACGTGTTACATATATATATATGTACAAGAATAAATTGAAATGAAAAAATTGCGTGGATATTCATAACTTGACATCTGGGGCAAGAAGATGTCAATGACTGAATCCATTACGCAGTGAAGCAATTACATTAGGGTTGGCACAGTGCAATCTCCAGGGAAGAATAAAAACGTGACCAAAAATTGTTTCATATTTGTACGGCTTCATATATACATATGACATATGCTATATATAAGAGCTAGTCAGTTAGTGGAATGAAAAAAATACTGAAAGAGTTTCTTCAGCTAGTAGATCTTCTCTTGGCGAAGTACCGGCACCCTTTTGGAGCTGGTTTACATTTTGAAAAGCGTTCCATTCTGTTCTATAAAAGGGATTCTGTGTCCGTTTTGAATTAATTAAAATTCATTTATTAAAATTTAAAGGACTTTTTAATTAATTAATTAAATGAAATTTAATTTATTAAAATGTAAATTACGTGAGATAGTGCGAAAGACTATTTGCCGAATGATATACTGTTTTTTGACAACCCTACCCATTCATTACGCTCACCGTACACTTGTTCCGTACGCGCTCTATCAAAATCCGTGACTTTTGCCTTTTTTGCCAATTTATTTTTTGCATTTTGTTCCCAAACAATTACTAACGGTACGTTTTCCTGTCAAATCTCCGCCATTGGTCATTCTTTTGTTTGCTTTCCGAGAGTGAGTTGCATTACGTGTATCGACAGTTTTATATCATGTGTTGTGTTAAAAAGGTGAATAAATTAGTTTTATTTTCGATTTTTGGCCGTAAATTTATAACGCATGGAATTATTTCTGTTAGTTGGTATGTGTTGCAGTACTTATATACGCACACAAAATTTTTCATACTATTGACAGGAAATTAGAATATGGTGCAATTTAAACTGCTTTGTATGGTTAAGTTATTTATCGTTTTAGTAATATTGTTCAAATTTTCAACGCGTGCCATAATTAATTAAGTATATCGGGATCAATGTCTTCCATTACAATAAAATAATTCAAAATTTTTTTCATACTAAACTTAGAGATAAAATTGAATTAAATTCAGTAATTAAAAAAATATATACATGTGCAATTAATTACTAAGCCAATAGTTCTTCGTCAATTGAGTTTGACTCAAATCGCATGACTAAACTCCACTAACTTACATTACGTTAAACAAACGTTATTATATCATTTCCCTACAACACTTTTTATCACTAATCCACGGGCGCGATATCAAATCGTATTTAATAGCTACCTTTCTCGTTCTGGCGTTCTTATTTAAAAAGGGACAGTGTTATTGAGATAAACGTTTTATGGCACAATCATACAGACGGATAACGAGTAGGACACTGAAATTGGTCAGGATACGCTGTGACATAGTGAACGTGTGTTATAATTTTGCATTGTTCTGGAAAACAAACGAAAATGGTATTTTTTTTTTCTTTTATGCCAGTCTAGTGATAGCACAGAAAATACATAGTGTGTGCCTGCTAGTTATCTTACTATGTAGATTGTAAAAGTCAAAGGAAAGGCTGATGAACTTGGGATTCTTCTTTTAAACGTTGGGCTACAGTCCAATATTAAGATTATAAAGCTGAGCGAAGCCTTACAGTTTTTGTTACTGTATAAAGCTGTGTGGGTTTATGATGGAATTGAGATTTAAATAGTGACAAGTTGCTAGCCCATCGCCTGCATGAGGAATTCCAAGTTTATAAGCCTATCCCTTTGTCGCCTTTTTTCGATATCCATGGGAATGGTTCTATTTTCAATGCCGGAAATAACACGGCACGGTTTATATAAAGGCAGAAAGCCTTTAGGCAATTTTCAAATGATTAATTTTGTAAGTATGTATATATTTTTGATTTACGTATGTGAAATCCATACTACTTTTTATAGATTTAAAAGTATATTTTTGTGTTGGTTTGTCCGTCTTTCACGTTAAAAGCACTGAACCTATCTCCATAAAATTTTGGATTCTTAGAATGAAGTAAATGTTCCCCGATTTTATGTTATTCGAATTCCTTAGAAATCGGTAAACAAGTAGTACGTCAGAGGCTTAAATAAAATTATCTTTAATCCAGCTCAATCTAATAATGATTATTATTCCCCTATCGGAATTGCTTTAGCAAATAATGTCAAATTTATACAATTCCACAGTAACCCTATATACATACATATAATCACGTCTATATCCCTTGCGGGGTAGACAGAGCCAACAGTCTTGAAAACTGATAGGCCACGTTCAGCTATTGGGGTTTAAGATAGAATTGAGATTCAAATACCTAGTGACAAGTTGCTAGCCCATCGCCTAAAAGAAAAATCCCAAGTTTATAAGCCTACCCCTTAGTCGCCTTTTACGACATCCATGGGAGAGAGATGAAGTGGTCCTATTCTTTTTTCTATTGGTGCCGGGAACCACACGGCACAATTATGAAAATATATATATATATTTATACATATATATCATTTATTATATATAATATATAAAACATATAATATATTTATAATTTCCGGCACCGATATTAAAAAAAGGCCCACTCCATCTCTTTTCCATGGATGTCGTAAAAGACGACTAAGGGATAGGCTTATAAACTTGAGATTCTTCTTTTAGGCGAAGGACTAGCAAGTTATTACTATTAGAATCTCAATTCTATCATTAAGTCTAAACCTAATTCATAAAATCCTTTGGGGCACATTAAGAATCACAATTCTATTTAATCCTAAACAAATCTAGTGCGGACATACCATTGGTATTATAAATATTTACGACTTGATAATATATAATATTGAAAGATAAGAAATATCGGTATCTAATAAAAACTAAAGACTCCGCTTTCATAGTAACGTTATCTACCGGTATTACTTCAGAATTTATAAATGTATAAGCTATTACTATGAATAATGTAAATTACTCTTGTGACATATTTTATTTTTTTTTTATTTTTATTTTTATTTAGGCAACAAACAGTCGTTTACAAATAGAAATTTACATAAACTATGAGTACAATTTAAAGACCTATAGTGCCCTAAAGTGATGTACTTATATAATAAAAAGGGTTAATTACATGACATTGTGCCGCTTCGGTCTTCCCGGCCCGGCGCCCCTTTTCACAGCCCGGGAGCCCTATAGAATAGAATAGATTTATTTTCAAAATTGGATACAAGGTATCACTTATTGACGTCACATAACTTAAATCTAATTATAACTACTGCCGCTTCCAAAGAGCATGTGTAAAAGAAGCGGCGGAACGAACTACACTGCAGCATTTTCATCGGACGTCAATTTACAATTATATGTAGATCTCTTAAATCTAAATCGTGGACGAATGCACATTGTCTATATTAAAAAACAGGAATGAATGTAGAACTAATAAAAGTGGGCGCGTGCCCTGGGTTTTGACCTTTGGACGCTACTACAGCGCTCACTAAGTAGCTCGCTACTTGTATCTTCTGGCGGCTTCTTGCTGGATCTCGTGTCTGTAGCTAAACCCACGCCGACTTAAACTTGTAAAACTAGTCCATATAAAGATTGTCTTCATTGTTTCAATTTTTAAATTATCTCTCATCTCTCTTACCTGTGACGTTTTACCTAAAACACCACAGTCTAGTACAGGTGTGATGGCTAAAACTGTGATAATTAAGTATTTTCAAAGGCCTTCAAAATTATGAGGACCGCAATTTGCAAAACTGAATTAACTCTAAAAATTGACTTACTTTGCCCTATCTATCATACCATAGAATCAAGGATACGTAGTTATTTTATTTAAAATTTCTTACAACTCACCATTCATAATCATATATAAACATATAATCACGTATTTACCCCTTTCCGAGTAGACAAAGCTTAACAGTCTTGAAAAGACTGAAGGGTCACATTCAGCTGTATTGCTTAATGATTGAATTGGGATTCAAATGTTGCTGCCCTATAACCTAAAAGAAGAATTCCAGTTTGTTAGCTTTCCCCTTGATTGACTTTTACGATCTGCGCATGTCTTTATTTCGCTACCAGACCAGAATTTTACGCGGATGGGGCTCACAGCCAGCCAGTATAATGTAAGAGAATAACGCTATTAAGTATACCATTATTTCGGTTAAAGTCGTAATTCTATTAGTGCTGATACCTTTTATTGAGATATTTGTTGTTATAGAAAAATAAGCGTGTGATAAAGAGTCAAATATTGATTTACTTAGTGATGTATCACAAAGATAAAGCAAGCAAATGAAGGTGAATTTATAGCCATACATGCGTACAGTAAGGGCTCATAAAACAAAGATAAAAATATCGTGACTAAAACTGGAAAACAGAATATAATCTTAACTTTGCTTATTTCAAACGAAATGTTGAAAAGGATTTCACCCTTTTTGGGGAACACGTTTTTGTCATTTGTAATAATTATAGTTTTCTCTTTATTTCAGAGTAAATTATTCAGCTTCAAATCCAGTGACTTCGAAAATGAAGCCCTTGAAGTTCACAATGAGTACAGAAGAGAACATGGTGTGGAACCACTCATACTCAACAAAGAAATTTGCAAAGTCAGTCAAAAATGGGCTGAAGAGTTAGCGAAACGAGACGCTATGGAATACAGCCTTAACAAAAATTACGGAGAAAGCATCTACTGCGGATGGACCACAGATTCCAACACAAAAATTCGAGCGAGAGACTGCATTGATAAATGGTACAGCGAAATCAATCAATTCTCATTCGGCAGAGAACCAGAAGAACTAAAGTCTGGTCACTTCACACAAATAATATGGAAAGGAACAAAGGAATTAGGTATTGGAAGTGCAAAAAGCAAATCTGGAAAACTTTACGTAGTCGCAAATTACAGCCCTCCAGGAAATTATAGCAATCAATTCACAAAGAATGTCCCGCCACCTGGTGCTTTTCAGTTTAAAAAAACACCATATCCTGAATCTCCGAAAGGATCCAACAATAACGTAGCACCTTCTTCTCCAAGTCAGAGAAACAGTAAAAATTTGGGTGGACTAGCGTCCGATTTGGTAAACAAATTCAAATCTTCTTCTATATCAGGTGACAAATTTGAAGAAGAGTGTTTGCAGGCTCATAATGATTACAGAAAGAAACACGGTGTGCCCCCTTTGAAATTGAACAAGAAATTATGCAAATATGCTGAAGAGTGGGCCAAAACATTGACTAAAACTGGCAAAATGCAACACAGAGATCAAGATGAATATGGGGAAAATATATTCTACGCTTGGTCTTCAGATCCTAATTTCGAAGTGTCTGGAAAAGATCCCGTTGATAAATGGTACAGTGAGATAAAAGACCACAAGTTTGGCAAAGAGCCTACTGACTTGGGCACGGGACATTTTACCCAAGTCGTCTGGGAAGATACTCAAGAAGTGGGTGTAGGTATGGCTAGGTCCAAAGAAGGACAGGTATATGTAGTTGCAAATTATTCCCCACCTGGCAACATGGTTGGCAGTTTTGCCAAAAAAGTACATCCTCCGATCAACTAAAAAAATTACATTCCATTTTATACCAAAGATATTCCAAATAGTTTTGATGGCCTATTTATTTTATTTATGTTTTTTTTTTAATTATTATAGATTGTTGAATTAACTTAATTTATATATTTATAAAAGTTAATTTTGTAGTATTGCGTTGTTTTATTTATCGCCTGTTTATTTAATTTAATCTATTGCATTTTTGTCCAACCTTTTGTTCCCGTGGAAACTCCCAAAAATAGTAGTCATAATTTATAGTTATGTTCTATTATATTATAGTGCCGTGTGGTTCCCGGCAGTGCCGTGTGGTTCCCGGCACCAACACAAAAAAGAATAGGACCACTCCAGCTCTTTTCCATGGATGTCGTAAAAGGCGACTAAGGGATAGGCTTACAAACTTGGGATTCTTTTTTAGGCGTTGGGTTAGCAACCTGTCACTATTTGAATCTCAATTCTATCATTAAGCCAAAAAGCTGAACGTGGCCATTCAGCCTTTTTAAGACTGTTGGCTCTGTCTACCCCGCAAGGGATATAGACGTGACCATATGTATGTATGTATGTATGTTCTATTATAAAAATATCCACAAAATATTTTCTCGTTGTGATGGTTACCTGAACGGCAATGAATTGTTATTTAAATGAAAGTCAATATTTTAAACATATTAGAGGAAAAGGTGCAATTGTGGCCCCCGCATATATTTTGGCCCCCATTGATATTAATACTTTCTAATAACGCCATATCGCATATTTTTGGTGGAACTAAATGCTGGTTGTGACAGCAATATTTAGCACCCATCAAATCCGTCAGAAGTCGCTTCGTTTATCCGTCATTTGAATCAGTCGAAACACGTTTGTGAGAAAACTTTTTAACTGCTGTGATTTTAATTGCGTAAAAATTGAAAACTATCGAATTTGTATTTTTTTGTTTGCACGTTATATTCATTAAATATTCTTCTGCGGGATTTCAAAGGTAATTATGAAATTTAAGCATTTTATAAATATGTTATGTATGTTTGTTTTGATAATATCAATATTTATAATGCGACCCCCTCACACTGGTTGTATTGTGGTCCCGGGGGTCACATTACATGTAAGACCAAGAAAGGTGCTCCACCTGGATCGATTGGTAAAGTCCATCCATCTGGTTGGTTCCAATCGAATTTGTTCACTGAATGGTTCAGGCATATCATTGATAAAACAAACCCAAATGTGGAATCTCCTAGGTATATTACTTATCTTTGACGGCCATTACAGCCATTCTCGGAACGTAAAAATAATAGAGTTAGCTCACGAGAACCATGTCACTATTATCAGTTTCCCACCTCATACAACGCACAAGGTCCAACCTTTGGACAAAACTTTCATGGGCGCCGTAAAATGCTATTACAGTGAGGAGATTCGGAAGTTTCATTTGCATTCTGAAAGATTGCTGAAACCTTTCGACATTGCTGAGCTTCTTGGCCGAGCATATATTAGGAGCACGACGGGAGAAATTGCAGTTAATGGTTTTTGTGCAACTGGCATCTATCCTTTCAATCCTCAAGTATTCACAGACGTCGATTTTATAGCGGAAGCATCTAGCAGTGGTCAAACATCTTCTATGCCTGATAATGATGATACAAGTCTTGATGCTGGCCAATGTCCACCAGGCATAAATACAGAGCCACAAGAACCGCAGAATAGTTTGATTCTTCCAGAGGACATTCAGCCAATACCTCGGGCCAAGACTAGGACTTCTAATCGTGGTAGAAAGACGACAACAGCAAAAGTAATTACATCATCGCCTTACAAAAATCAACTGACTGAATCTTTGCGCTTAGCAGAGACTCGAGGACGAGCGCGTGGACGAGGACGAGGACGTCCTCGTAGAGATGGTGTCAGCGTGATCGTAGAGGAGGCACTAGCCAAGCTGGTCGGCGCCAGAGAGATGTTACATCCAGCAGTAGCTCTGACAGTGGAGCAGAAAATACCGATTCCGGTGATGACAGCTCACATTTGAATAGAGTTCCTGAAAATACAGATGTTCTCTGCGTGTTCTGCGAAACCAACTATTCAAATGACAGACCTGGAGAGCAATGGATACAGTGTCAGAGTTGCGAATTATGGGCTCATACAGCCTGTGCAGGTCCAGAAGGCGACTATTATATTTGTGATTTTTGCCGTTAGGTTTCAATTGTGCAATACATTTAATATGACCCCCCAGGGTGCCACTTAACCATCACTTGATCTCATTATGCCAAATTTGATTACTTAAGAATAAATATTATTTCTGATTATCCGGTACGAGTTTTATTTATTCCATAGTTAAATATGCATAAACAAATGATTAAAGAACCCTATAAAGTATGTTTCAAGTTTTTAGGTACTTTACTTTTTTTATAAAGCCTCAAAAACAAAGTAGGGGGCCACAATACCACCTTCTCCTCTACATATGTATATCTCAATTTCTTATTAGTTTCTGTAAATGCACAAACTGTACTAAACGTTGACTTCTGCCAGAGAAAGATTTTCCTTAGATTCAAATAGATGCGAAGCTGTGGGCAAAAGGATATTATATAATTATTATCTAACGCCTAATTGATTTACTCATAAGGTAAGACTATTTTTCCATCCTATAATTGCGAAATTATGTATGGATTAAGAATGTGTTTGTTACTCTTACATGTTCCACGCTAGTACTCAAACCACTGGACGGATTTTCAGGAAACTTTGCAGTAATAAAGCCTAGGCATTGGAATAACAAAACAAGTTACAGAGATATTAGGTGTAAGTCGCTGGCAATAGCTCAGTATCAAACAAGTTTATTATTAAGTTTCCCCAATTCATCACCTGTTTCAGGCTACAAAATAGCAATTTGAATCCAAAATACGTCAGCATTGCAATCGTATCGGATGCATTCAATACCATTGCATATTACATGCAAGCTTTCATGAGCAGGGAAGCGTGCGTTGAACTGTTGGTGATCGTTTTAAAATGTGGAATCAGATTTCGATCCGTCATTACATACAACATCTGAATTAGTTATTGAATTGATTGATAGATAAAACACACACACCAGCTAAGCGACAACGCTTTTATTGCGCGAAAAACTATCGCCGTTTCGCTTTTTTTATGCCGTCAAACAAGACCTAGTCTGGGAAGGTAATTGAAAATAAATAAATAAACAATTTCTTGTATGACTGAATTTGGCCTGGGTCTTGGATGTTAATCTTTGTAAGTATTTATTATAAAATATAGTTTCGTTGAGTTAGTATCTCGTTACACAAGTTTCGAACTCATTTCGAGCCTGACTCAATCTGTGTAATTTGTCCCGTATATACATATTTATTTATAGTTTTCATATCATGCTATCGAATCAAATATCTGATTCACTGGCCCTGCGACCGCGTAAATTTAAACATACATACATACATATTGTCACGTCTATATACCTTGCGGGGTAGACAGAGCCAACAGTCTTGAAAAGACTGGATGGCCACGTTCAGCTATTTGGCTTAATGAAATATTAACATTACAACGTTAATATGAATTGGTACGGAACACCCGCACGGAATCATATTTCGTGCTTCCAATAGAAATCATTCCATTGCAGGCAATATTGGCCGATCAGCGCGAACGCAATCACTTTGTGTTATTTGGGCTTTGTTTTTATGTTACCACGAATCCATCCGCGTAAATTAAGGTCAAAACCGGCATGGTTTCGATTGTCCAAAATTATATGTCATGCCGTGGGGTTTCCGGCACTAAAGAATAGGATCACTCTGTATCTATCCCATAGATGTCTAAGGCGACTAAGAAGAATCCTAAAAAGACCTTTATAGGTCTTTTTAGGATTCTTCTTGTACCTATGCGATGGGCTAGCAACCTGACACAACTTGAATCTCAATTTCATCATTATCTATCTATCTGTTTTCACATTTATACTATAATTTATTGATTGATTAATTGACCACCTTAGCCTTATCAGCTGAGCTTACCGTTACTCGGAAAAGAGTCAATCTGGGCCGGTACTCGAACTTGGGTAACTTGTTCCGATTCTTATATCATTTACTCATCCACCTACGTTCTTATTCAAATGTTTAAACTTCTCTGTTCCTTAATAGCAATTTCGTTAAACATTTGCCGAAATATATTAACTAATGTTTCTATTGTATAAGCAAAGTTGAAGAAATAAAATTAACTCCAAAGTTTCGAAACTCATCCAAAAGTTTCTGTGATATAGAACAGTTGAAAGTCAAATGATATTGCTATATTTATATCATTTGTAAAGGTTAGGGACGCGTGATGCTAAAATTAGAATTAAGATGTTCTTACTTATATTGAAAAAAAAAATGTGCAATGTCTGTTTGTAATAAGTAGTTTGTAAGTGCAGTAAAGTGCAATGAAGAAGACATATTACATTTTAGCGCAAAATTCATATATTTATTTTTTTAATTATAAATGACACAATGGTGGACAACCGACAAAAAAATAAAGAAAGTACAGTAAAAAAAAAAGGAAACACCAAACATAATGATGAAATTACAATATTAAAATAACACACCTACGCAACAACCTTTTAAATGATTATATTTATCAGTTTGAAGTAATTTAGAGCATCAACAACAATTCAACTATACTAAAAAAAGAGAACCAAACTGTAATTTAGGAACTTTAATTAATTCTGTTTTCTATTCAATTTAATTCAAATCCAAATACTTACATCAGTATTTTTTACATTTTCTTGTTACAAACGCTAGTGTAAATGGGCATTTCATAATCCGTTAAAACTTTTCAATTTGTTAGTATCTAACTAAAAGTTAACCAAACAGACTTTAACCTTTTAGTCAATTTAACTTTGCGGTAGAATAATTGTAACTTCGCATCTCTAGTTAATTGGATTTCGAAACTAATGATTCTGTAAAATGAGGCATCATAGTTTATTTTGATTGATAATTGTATTTGTCAGGTCACGGTAGATAGTACATAGTTTGGATAGTTGTGAAGTTGACGTTGTTGAAGAAAATGCTGCGGTGCAGTTTGTTACTTCTTCTTCTGCCTTGGAAGCGGCAGTAAACTAAGTAATTTATTTGATGTCAACCAATGTTGTGAAACCATAAGATTTGACAATTATTAAGCGATATAAGTATCCTATAATAATGAATAAAAATTTTGAACGGAGGTCAGAAGGGACTCGCTCCATGTAACTTTACTTTCTTTAGTTTGAATCGTGGTCATTTTTCCTTCAACTGGAGAGAACTCAAAAAAAAAAATTAGCGAAAGCTTGTAAGTATAAAAATAAATACATTAATGTATATATAAACATAATATTACGTCTTTATCCCTAACGCGGTGGACAGACCCAAAAGTCTTGAAAAAACTGAAAGGCCACGTTCAGATGTATATATGACTTATACGGATATTTAAGATTCTAATGACAGGTTGCTATTATTAAACTTGGAATTATTTTTTAGGCGTTGGGTTATACCTTTGTCTAAAAAATACTGCGAGTATAAGTATGTTCAGAAAATACGTTAAAACAATTGAATCTTATTACACGGTTCGACTTTAATGTATTTTCATAATTTAAGGCGACATTCAGTATTGTAAAGAATTTTTTAATTAAAATTCTCTCGCAACATGAGACAACTTTTTATTTTTATTTTAGTGTAATATTTGTAGTTTTAAAATGCATTTCATGAGTTTAATTACCATTTATTCTGTTTTAGTTGTGGTAAGATGCTCTCTTATCAATTAATTACGCTTGTAAAGAAAATTTTCTTGGAAAGAAAAAATGATACAGAAACCATATAATATCAGTGTGTGTTACTAAGACAAGAATGCAAATATATTCAATCATTTTCAATAAATTATTTTATTACAGAACGTAAAATCAGTGCTTCAGTTTCGGGACAAAACAAATACTAAGATCATTTATCTTGATTCTGAAGAAAGAGTAAGTAGACACTAGTATATAAAAGTAGCCATTGAAAATAAAAAAAAAAGCTTACTGTAAGCTATATTATATCTCTGCCTTCCCCACCGAGAAAGAGGCGTGATTGCATGTATGTACATGACTGTACCTAGTTGAGTAATCATGCACCTGTCGTAAATCGCGAGCAAGGCACGCGCAGCGCCGTTTGCATCGCACGTAAAGCTGTCGCCGTTTCGCTTTTTATTATGACATGAAACGGGACAGCGATAGTTTTTCACACGATAAAAACAGCGTTACGCTTGCTACAAGGGTTGGAGGGGACTTCTACAATTTTGTGTTTTCTTTTAATGTTCCTATTATAGAGATTATTCAAATTTCTTCTATACTCACTGAACTAATATGTTCTACTAAGATACAAGATTACATACTAGATTGAATATTAACGCCATCTCAGAAACTAATTGCCGTTCGCCTAACCTTATTGTGATTTTACCGTCCACGTCAATACCTAATGGAATTAGGTACAAGATTCGATGCTACGTTAAGGTAAAAGCTCCTAATACGGCGGTAGTCAAAATCGCTTCCAATTACGGTGGTATTTATATTTCTTAGTTTTATTCCTGTTCTATTCAGTGTAAGTACATCATAACGCAAATGTGTTATTCTAAATTTATTACGGCACGACTTAACTGACATTTGCAACTACAACACATTGGCAACACAACAAAATCAATCAGTTTGTGTCACGGCATCGACGGGACAGGTGTTTTCATACAAACGCGGAACAACAAAAGTAAGCACACTAATATTTACAAAGGCAATTTTTCGTATTAATAGGCCGTTCAAGTTTGTTTATGAATAACTTATAGCATTTCCCTACTTTTAAATTTTTAAATTAAATAGCTTGTTTCACGTTTGTAACTCAGTTTTTACCCAAAAAATAAGAAATAAAATACCGCCGTAATAGGATACGAATTTTATAGACTAATCCTAACTCGGTGGTATAACTCCGTAATAGGAAAAATACTGATAAAATTTAATTGTTTATAACTTTCAAATTATTAAGTTTTTGAATTAGTTAAAAGTTCAATTGAAATAATTATTAATCTCATAAATTAATAACCATATTCTGAGGTATGTGTTCTCAATTAGAAATCTAGTTAAATAATAAAACTGTTGAGTACAAAATGTTAGTTTCTTAGGAGGGGTAAAAATTGAGAGGTGTGTTTTAATTTATCACAAATAATATCCTGTGTATAACTTTTACTTCAGTTTTACACATCTTAGCCACAAAATAGTTGTCGTTTGATTAAAAATTTACACTCTTTTGTTAATCGGAATTTTGATGGGTCAGAATTAAGATTATTAAAAACACGAGTAGTTTTCCTAATACGGTGGTAGTTATTTCCAGGTAACTCTGTATTAGGTAATATGGTTTCCTATTATGGCTTTATTAATTAAACAGAAAATCACAAGAATTAAGGGTTTCGTAAATAAATAAAAAAATCGTCTTTTTTCTGATTCTTATTTTTTATAAATGTTTTTTTTTTTTTGTAAAATCAAAAACATTGAAATAATTAAATAATTTTATATCAATTAATGCAATCTACGTAATTGTTCTTTTCATTTTTTCATAGCTCAATTCAGGCAGCAGTGGCAGCGGGCAGCATTGACGCAAGTTTTAAAAGAGTTTTAAACTTTATTTTCATTATTTTATAGACCAGTAATCGCTCGAAAAAATAAAACTTGGTGGCTGATGCGGCGTCGGTTGCTGACGACAGCCAGCAGTTTTGAAGCGAAGCTAGTCTAGTAGCGAACGTTTAAAATTCTTCCGAAGCTGTAAATGCTCTTCGGGCTGCTGTCGACCACTGTAACTGCAGCCTGAATTGACCCTAAACTTTACTTGGGTATCTTATATTAAGTTCACTTACCATTACTAAAGTGATTATTTTTTAATATGTAAAACTTTTAGTTACAGTTTACTATCCTCTGCGGAGTGTTAGTTTTTGAAAGACTGATGTAATAAATATTTCATTATTGTTACTTTTTGTTCCTCTACGAAGTGTTGATTTTTGAAAGATTTAAGATGATTGTTATTGTTCGTCATTATTTCTTAGCCAAAGTAACTAATTGTAATAAAAAATAAAACTTAATTCCTAAATGAACCTGCATTTTTTTATATTGTTAAATCCGTGAAAGCTGTACACACGCGTGTAGAAAACACTAAATAATAATATATACATATATATACTTTAAATAAATAATATACTTTAAATTCAAAGTCGTCTTTAATTTCATTAAAGTGAAATAATGTAATTAAATAGTCAATGAACGAAAAACTTACAATAAAGGTACTTACACATTTCTATTATTGTTATACATATTATTTGTGCGGAACCTAAATTAATGTACTTCCTGACCCTCCGTATTAGGAGCCGTCTACCGCAGTAATAGGCTCTGACCAAAATCATACCTCCGTATTAGGGAAAATCGACCTGCCTTTTTAAATATTTTTTTTAAATAAGAAATCGCATGAAAGGATACTTAGACTCAACAGCAATACAAAATTTAAATTCCATTTTAGATAATAATTTTGTTTGGAACCTTTAAAAATACTTACTTATGCTTATTTTTGCTTCTTACTTTCAAATGTTGCGAAATACCTCCGTAATAGGTGCTTTTACCTTACTACACTCCAAACCACGCGTTGACCTACATACCGTAAGGCCAGAGTGCATGGGTAGATATTGGGTGAATAAAGTAGCACCCATTGGTTCAATATAATCTACCATCTACCTATATAAGTTTTTGCAGACTTAAAGTTATAAAGAATTTTTTTAACGTAAATACCAATTACACGAATGAGATATATACAAGTTTTGTGATTTTACCAATAAGTAAATTTGTATTAGTTACATATACTTATAGTATGTACAATAGCGAATCGAAATGGCCTGCTAATTTTCTTTCCCGCGAGAATTTTCGGGAATCCTCTTTTAGTGCCATAAACTATTAGACATTTTAATGCCAAATTTCAAATTTATAAACTCAGCGGTATGTGTTCAGTTTATACATCAGGTAATGAGTAATGCTCTCAACTCCTTCAAAATGCTCGATTAACACGATACGAAGCTTAAGTAATAAGTATAATGATTAATTTTTTTAGAGACGACATGTGCCTCTAAGTTCAATACATTTTTTGCCACTTATCAAGCACGAAGTGGGTGGTGTTCACCCTGGGCACACACTTCTGAAGCCACACAACAAGATGCTGAAATCCGCCATCAAATATCCCCCAGATAGCCTTGGAAGGCTGGTCTATGGGAACCCAAAAAATTTAAGACTAAAGTGAGTTTCAACATCTTACATGTAATTCACATACATACATACATACATATGATCACGTCTATATCCCTAGCGGGGTAGACAGAGCCACCAGTCTTGAAAAGACTGATAGGCCACGCTCAGCTGTTTGGCTTAGTGATAGAATTGAGATTCAAATAGTGACAGGTTGCTAGCCCATCGCCTAAAAGAGGAATCCCAAGTTTATTAGCCTATATAATTCACATATTTATTAAAAGAAGAATTCCAAGTTCAAAAATTGTTTGTGTTTTTATAAACATTGTTGTGATACTCGTTTCAGACATCGTTTGGGAAATAACAAACTATTGCATAAAGAATACATGGTAAATAATGAGGTTGGTATTAAATTACTGGAGTACATAAATGTACATATAATCACGTCCTAATCCCTTTCGGTGTAGACAGAGATAACAGTCTTACATAGACTGACAGGCCACGTTAAGCCTTATGTTCCAATGAAGGAATTGCGAATCAAAATAGTAACAGCTAGCCCATCGATTACCGTGTGGTTCCCGCCACATAAGAATAGGACCACTCCTCTTTCCCATGAATGTCGTAAAAGCCGACTAGAAGATATAGCTATATAGTTTATAAACTTGGGATTGTTCTTTTGGGCGATGAGCTAGCAACCTGTCATAGTCACTATTTGAATTTTTATTCCTTCATTAGTAAGCCAAGCTGAACGTGGGCTTTCAGTCTTTGCGAGACCGTTACCTCTGTCTACCCCGCAGAGGATGTAGACGTGACGGTAAATTCGTTTAATAAAAATCATTTCATGATCATTTTTAGATCCCGAACCACCATCACAGAGTAATAAAATCACATGTACCACGAACCGGTGGTCTACATCCAGGTCACGCCCTCCTCAAACCTTTAGGCAGAATGCTGGAGTCTGCCGCGAACTACCCCAAAGATAATCTTGATCATTTGGTGTATGGAAACCCAAAGAACTTTGGTATTACGTAAGTCTCATTACATATATAAATTCTCGTGTCACACAATGTTCGTTCCCGTACTCCTCAGAAACGGCTTGACCGATTCTCATGAAATTTTGTGACCGTATTGAGTAGGTCTAAGAATCGGCCAACATTTATTATTCATACCCGCAAAATGTAAAACAACGTTTGCCGGGACAGCTAGTTAAGATATAAATTCTACATACTACTCTGTCAATAAAGTAGCGGGAAAAGATCAATAATACACAAACTGTTTGTTATTCATCCAAATTTATTTTATCACCTTCAAAATATGCTCCTTTAGAAACGATACACTTACGCCAACGAATAATCCAATCATCAAAACATTTTTTAAACGCTGTTTCCGGAATTGAGGTCAGTTCTCGCCGCGAATTCTCTTTTATGTCTTCTACCGATTGAAAACGGGTGCCACGAAGTGGTAATTTGAGTTTAGGAAAAAGAAAAAAGTCGGCTGGAGCCATATCTGGTGAATATGGTGGTTGCTCGATGGTATTAGTTGAGTGTTTGGTTAAAAATTCGTTCACAATGATGGCTTTGTGCGAAGGTGCATTATCATGGTGCAAAATCCAAGAATTTTCTTTCCACAAATCTGGCCTTTTTCGTCGGATTTGCTCTCTTAAACGCCGCATAACATAATATTCCTTATTTACCGTTTGACCTTCCGGCAAGAATTCCGAGTGCACAACACCGCGATAGTCAAAGAAAACAGTCAACATGACTTTGACTTTTGAACGATTTTGGCGTGGTTTTTTCGGTTTCGGTTCAGTTGGAAGGCGCCACTCCGAAGCTTGTTGACTAGTTTGCATGTCAAACTCGTAAACCCACGTCTCGTCACCAGTAACAATGCGTTTCATGAATGTTGGGTCGGAATTGACTCGTTCTAGCATGTCCTCAGCGACTCTCATGCGATTGAGTTTTTGAAAAAAATTCAGGTCTTTTGGGACTAGCCGAGCGGCAACATGTTTCATACCCAAATTATTAGTTAAAATGGTACGGATCGACTCGTGAGATACAGAAAGTTCGGTGGCTATCTCTCTCAAAGTTGAATGAGGATTTTCAGTCACTATTTCCTTCACTTTTGCGATGTTAACTTCAGTTGCAGACGTTGATGGCCTACCAGAGCGAGGCAAATCTTCCATCACATCTCGACCGCTTTTGAACGCTTTGTACCACTCATAAGCACGAGTTTTTGATAAAGTCGATTCACCGTAAGCCTTCTGTAACATTTTCAGTGACTCCGAACACGATATTCCATTGGCAATGCAAAATTTAAGACAAACTCTTTGTTCGATGTTTTTATCCATTATGAAATTAGCAATACACACTAGATATGATATAACTAAAAATAGTACTGTATTTAATGTAAACAACAGATGCAACTCAAACTCCGCGCCAAAATGGAAAACAGTTGTGCCAATCTAACAACAACAAAAAAAAACAAAAATTTGAATTTGGAACCATAAATAAATAATCCATTCCCGATACTTTTCTGACTGAATGTATATATATATATATATACATACATATATGTCAGATCACTTTTATACTTTGTTCAAAAATATGAGCTATAGATTTTGTTGTGTTTTATTTGTGCCGTGTGGTTCCCGGCACCAATAGGAAAAAGAATAGGACCACTCCATTTCTTTGCCATGGATGTAGTAAAAGGCGACTAAGGGATTGGCGGCTTGTAAACTTGGGACTCCTGTCTAGCAACCTGTCACTATCTCAGTTCTATAACTAAGTCAAACAACAGCTGAACGTGGCCTATCAGCCTTTTCAAGACTACTTCTGCTCTGTCTACCCCGCAAGAGATATAGACGTGATGTATGTATGTGTTTTATATGCAAATTTGCAATAAAAAAAAACAATTCATTTATTATTATAAAACATTTTTTGGTGTTGCCGCGATAGGTAATTTAATTAATATATATAATTTTGATCAAAAAATTTTCAGCTATAACAAAACACGTGATAGAATAAGGTATACGGGGTTCAGAAGAACGAACGATGACAATATGGTAGTAAGTAGGTGGTGCATTTCACTTTTTTTTAAATCAAACTTTAAGGGCTTATGATAATAACCGACAAAGAAAATAATCTATTTTCCAAAATATTATACAGAGAAAAGATTGGTTCGATTTTGATACAGAGATGGAAAAGACCTTCAAAAGGTAATTTATCTGAAAATTCCTACGGAAGGAACGTGTCTCTATATAAATCTCAATTCTAACATAAAGCCATACAGCTGAAAGTAGCTTATAGGTCTTTTTGAGACTTTTAACCCTGTCTACTTTGCAAGGGATATGCGATTATATGTATGTTTGTATTACAAAGGGGTAAAGTTTGTAACTTCGATTTGTAAGGGCTTAATCTTCGGAATACGGAATCGATCATGAAAATTCTTTCGCTGTTAAAAAGGTACATTATCTGCATGTATATAGGCTTATGTACATATGTACCTCGGACGAAGACGAGCAGAATTTAAACAATGACTCAGACTACTTATAGCAAACGGAAATCTACATACTATTTTATTTTATATCTTACAGGAAAATGTTGTTTTAGACGCGATTTTGAAATTAAAAGATTATCAAAAGCTGAGAGGACAGAAAAGGTAAATTTTAAAATAAATTAAGCGAAAGTAAGTGTTATTTTATAGCAAAACAATTTTCACAATATCTTTTACTTTTCAGTAACGCTGTGGTTTGTATTTCTTTTTTATATATTTAGAAACTTAAAAGAAAAGGACACTTAGTATTTTGAAACTTAAACGAAAGTTTTAAGAATCTTGTCCCAGTGAAAAAAATCTGGTAAATAATTATATATTAGCTAAGAAACAGTTAAGTAATTAAACCACAATTGACCAATCAACTTGGACCAAAAACATTTCTTTTATGTATGTTTGTCAGGCGACAATCACTTTGAGTTTATCACAAATTTGTAAAAAAAATTTAAGTGTTCACTAGGTCTTATCTCAATCAAATAGGCAATTAAATAGTTTAAAAACATTATTTGTTTTAGATTTTAATTGGATTAGAACCAAGAAGTAAGAAACAAATCAAGTAAGTTAACGTCACATTAGGTTAGCTATGTAATTCAAAATAACAGATGTCATACTAGTAATAATTTCAGGCATACAGACTGAGATCATGCTGCAGTCGTTATAGAAACATCAAATTTGGCATGCGACTCTGCTCTCGTAATATTTTGTTTGGTATATACGAAACTCGAGGGAACCAACTTTTTCTGAACTGTGTCTGAACGGTTCCTACAACAGGAAAAAATCTAGGTGAAGCAAATAAGTGTATTGTATGCACTTAGTATAGCTTCTGGTAAATAGCATAGCAATAGAGTAAAAAAGAACCTCTCCTTTTTGTTTAATTGACAGGGAAGTCACATCAAATGAAGCTGTCGAGGTAAGAACAGTGCAATCTTCTTAATAATAAAGAATGGCAGCACGTTTTATTCTGGGATGTAAAATATGTACCTAGAATTTTGACTTGAACTATGTATAATTGTTTTGTACCTTTGTATGTTTGTAACTATTTATAGGTCTAACCGCTGGACTTATTTTGATGAATAAAAAAAAAATGTGTATAAGATCTATCAATAGAATTTTTAAGTTGGCGGGCTAACGAAATCGGTCAAGTCTTTTTTGAAATATTCACAATTATTATCAATAAAAGTGTTCGCGTAGTTTTGGACGTGGCGAATGAATCCGACTGGATATAATGGAATGACAAATGTCGGAATGGAACGTACCCCAGCCCCAGTAGCGACGCCGTTTTTATCGCGCGAAAAACTATCGTTTTCCCTTTTGACGTCTGATAATAAAAATGGCGTCGTGAGTGCTATGCTACGGGTGCTGGTGAGAAGCTTAGCTTTCGAGGGTGCAGCTGGGAACATGCACGATGAGAGGGAGAGCCTGTCCCATTGACGTAGTAACTTATATTAATAGATCGAGTGTTTTGTAAACTTTTTTATTTTCCATACTTACAAAATAATAAATTTGCCTAATTTATTATAAAATATTTGTTTAAAGGTTTTAGATTTTAGAAGAAAATCTGATAAGAAACGGAAAAACCGTGAGAATTTAAACAGAGAAGACAGATACAGAAACAAATCAAAGAAATCAGACGAATCGTCCTCCGCCACCAGCTCGGCAGAAGAATCGAAGGAATTTGAGAAGAACCCCGGAAACCCCTACACATTACACGGCAACAGATACCTTCAAAATTTTCTGTGGAATCATTTTGTAAGTACGATTTACAAATCACTGCTTTACTTTTATGCTGTTATTTGGACAGATACATATAATCACGTCTATATCCCTTGTAGGGTCAAGGCCAACAGTCACGAGAAGACCATGATTGATGACGGAATTGAGATTCAAATACTGAAAGGTTGCTAGACCATCGCCTGCAGAAGAATCCCAAGTTTATAAACCTATCCCTTAGTCGCCTTTTTTGACATCCATAGGAAAGAGATGGAGTTGTGTTATTCTTTTTTTTTTAAATATTTTTAATAAAAAAATGTCTTGTTCATGTTGGGGCTCGAACTTGGACCGCCAACTTCACAGTCTCGCGGGCTAACCACTGGACCATCGAGGCCGTTGCGGTGTTGACGAAATCAAAGTAGACTACATACATATGGTCACGTCTATATCCCTTGCGGGGAAGACAGAGCCAACAGGCTTGAAAAGACTGAATGGCCACGTTCAGCTATTTGGCTTAATGATAGAATTGAGATTCAAATAGTGATAGCTTGCTCGCCCATCGCCTAAAAAAGAATCCCAAGTTTGTAAGCCTATCCCTTAGTCGCTTTTCACTTATATTTATATGTTATAAAATATGTATAATGCTGTCGTATAATGATAAATGACTTTGACTAAAAAAATTTTAAAATTGAAATTTTAAATTTCGTAACTTATTTGCAGGCAATCATACATAACTCAGGTTAACTAATGATGAAAAGCTAACTTTTTTTTTATTTATAGATGGATGGTGACCATATGAACATAGACCCATATGGTCCAAAGTTCAAAAACATTGGACTGCCTGGGCCTGCTCTGTTCTTCGGAAGAAAATGGTGGTATTTCAATCAAGTAAGTATTATATCAGGTAGCCAATAAAACATAAAGTGTATCAGCTGGTTACCTTCTCGTGTACATTTGAAAAACCAGCCAAGTGCGAGTCGGACTCACGAACGAAGGGTTCCGTACCATCATCACGATTTTGATTTAATGGTTCAAGCGGGAACTTAAAGAAATCCTTCCTTAGCGGGAGGCACAAAAGTTGGCATGAAGATAGATTTGTAACTAAGACAAGTTAGAGTCTATTTTCATGCCAAATTTTAGCATGATCGGTCCAGTAGTTTGAGCTATGCGTTGATAGATCAGTCAGTCACTATTATATACCTAGCAACCGGTCACTATCTTCAAATGTTTGGCCGCGAAGTATTTACTCCCCAACTCTGTCTACCCCATAGGGTATACAGAGATAATTAATGTGTTAACTATGTGGAAAATTTATTCAGGACCTTATGTTTCCGACATACTTTAATACAAATTATCAATCAATTCCCTGACCTCAAAGTAGACTTGTGACTAACACCACAATGCAATATTAATAAAGTATTAGATTAAAAGAACAATCTCTTGTTACATACATATATAAAATCACGTCTTTGTCTCTATACGGGGTTGACAGAGCCAACAGTCTCGCAATGACTAAAAGGCCAAATGGCCACGTTTAGCTGTTTAAGAGTGACAGGTTTCTAACCCTTCGCCTAAAAGAAAATTCCCAAGTTTATTAGCCTTTCCTTAAATTGCCTTTTACGCCATCAATGAAAAGAGATGGAGTGGTCCATTTCTAAAGTTATCTTTTGTTTCAGGATGATTATAAACCAATGCGTTGAAAAGAAGAACAATATCATATAAGCTCTACAGCATTTCAAAGGGATCGCAAATAAAATTTATAATTACATGGAACTAATAATTAAAATAAGCGTAATTGTTACGTATGGGAATCGTTTTTTCACGTGAATAGAACATCCGTCCCCGTAGGATGGCTCGCGCGACGATGATTTATCGTTTGGAAAACTATTGCTGTTCCTCATTTTTATTATGACGTGAAACGAGACAGCGATAATTTTTGGCGAGACAAAAACGGTGGCGCGCGTGCCTTGCTACGAGGACTGGATTCAGGCAGTGTGAGGAGAATAGATAGAATAAAGCCATTATTTTTTTTTTCCATAGTCCAGGAAAGTGGAAGATAATAAAAATTTGAACTTAGCGATTTTTTTTTTGTTTTTAATTCCTTGACTAAGTTCTTCTTCTGATAAAGGCATAGATGAAAAGTTAGTGCATATTGCTTTATGTAATATAAAAAATGTTTCGGGTAGCACGACGAGCGATGGAAAGTTCTATGAACTAAATTACCTTGCGCGACAATTAACAGAACACCTGGATAAGTTCCACGGTTAGAGATGCTTTCGAGACCGTAGCTAAGAAGAAGTGGGGGTGATGGATGAGGAAACTGCTCTAAAGGCAACCACCGTGCTCATGCAAGACCGCAAGGAAAGCCAACTATGATATAGAAAGATGACGAGATTGAATGTCACTTGCCCAAAGGCGTAGAGAAGATTAGAGAGGTCTATGTCCAAAACTGGGCATAAAAAAGGCTGATATAAAAGGATAGATAGGATTTTAACAGTGCCGGAAAAGTATACAATTTATATGCAGCCAGAGTTCTTGGCACCATGCCACAAGGGCACCACATTTTTGAAGTACCTCGCTATCCTCTGGCTGCTATTTGCTAGATCTTGTGAATATAAGTAAACCCACGCGTTCTTAAAAAGCTAGTCCAAATTAAGGCTATAGTTACTTCTATAGATTTTTAATATAACTCTCTCTCACCTGCGACGTTTTACCTAAACAAAGTCACTGTGACAACGTTCAAGTTTCCTCATGACGTTTTGCGCACTATAAGCTCATGATCAACTCATACCTATGAAAGTAGTAAAACCAAGTCCATTACCGTAAAATGCCAAGCTGTGACCGTGACGGGCGATGACATTCGCATTTACACAAAACTTGCAAATTGTTATATAGAGGTAGAGTGTGATTCAATGTATTCTCTCGTCCACATTTCTTTTCTAAGTTTGGATAGTTGTGAAGTTGAAGTTGTTGAAGAAAACGCTGCAGTGCACTTTGTTACCGATTCTTCTGCACTGACACTTTGGAAGCGGCAGTAAACTTAGTTTTAAGCCGTGGTTTTAAGTAATTTATTTGACGTCAACCAATGTTGTGAAACCAAGAGATTTGACAACTATTAAGCGATATGAAGTATCCTATAATAATGAACAAGATTTGAATTTGAATTCAAAAAATGCACCGTGTGGCTCCCGGCACTTTAGAATAGGTCCACCCCATCTCTTACCCATGGATGACGTGAAAGACGACTACAGAAATTGGCTTTTTTATGTAGTGCAGCTTTTGCCATGATTAATGTGGGGTAGGTTTCCCTGCAAAGGTTGCTGAGGTTGGGAATGAGCTGATTCTTGTAAAAAACCTGACTTACTCATTCCCGGATCTCTCCGTAGTGGTATTAAATTACTAGGACTAACGTCAGGAGGATGAACAAATGTTTTATTTTTTTATTTTTATAGTGCCTAGATAATTAACTAGCTCAGCTGTTTGGTACTTTAATTATTTATCCTGTGGTTTTTAATATTTTAATCAAATATGATTTATTTATTTATTTATTTATTTAAACTTCATTGCACAAGATACAAATGTATAGCACAATTGGCGGACTTAATGCTAGAAGCATTATCTACCAGTCAACCATTGGGTCTTACAGAGAACTTCATGTGGGGTTAAACTAAATAAATATATTTATACCTACACAAAATATAAAATAAAATAATTATAATATACATACATAAAAAATACAATAGATAAACAATATACATACATAAAAACTACAATAGATAAACAATATACATAAATAAATAGGTGCAGCGATTACCGAAATGAGTGAAAAGGCGATATTAAATACCCTCGCGACTCAGGAAAAACCCGTTTACCCGCGATTTGAAACTAGAACGACTTGGGGATGTCCTGATGGACTCGGGAAGTGAATTCCAGAGCCTAACAGCCATAACGGCGAAAGAATTGGAGGCAATACCTGTACGGTGAAAAGGGATAGCAAGAGTTGGTTGGTGGTTAATTTTCATATAGTTCAATATCCTGACGGCTTGACGCTATATTCAATACCTTCAAGAGATTTTCAAAAGGTACCTGCAGTTAATTATAGTAATAATTTATTTATTGGGTCCTTATGACCCAATTATTTAATTTTGTATTGTCTGGACAAATAAAAGTCAAGCGATGTATTTGACCAAAAGGTCGAGCCCTAAGGGCATGAATCTAAAAGTCTGTGACTGTTATCAATTGCCAATCTTAATTTTATTGACATTTTTATACACATTTTTGAGGTAAGATTAATTTTTAATATGAAAAACACTAATTTTTCTATTGATTATCTATGTGTCACCACGTTGATAATTTCAACTAAACATTTCCTTGTTATTAAAAAAAAGTCTATACGAAATGTAATCAGATCTCGGAAATCGCAATTTTAAACTATTCTTAAATGATTGACTGATTTTCAATTTTGGTCTGCCTCGTAGAAATTGGAACGTAAATGTGACGTCGCAACTGATGGAACACCAACAGTTACCAGCCGCAATAACGTTTTCATATTCCGTCTCACTTCTGAGTTACAAAACGAGGGCACATGATTCTTATTGTTTTAACTTTAATCAAAAAATACCATTTAATTACTTGTAATTTTCCGATAACTATGGTCTATATCTTGTGCCACTTCTCACAAAACAAGATTTCAGAATTTAACTTTAAAATTTTTAATAATAACATTCATTTCATTTTCATGGTCGTTCACTTTAATAGCAGTGCTGCTTAATTTTAATGGAAAAACTTTGATTGACTTCGTGTTATCAAAAATAACTGACTATGGCTCGAAGATGGATATCGTAAGGCATTTTGCTGTTTTAAGTGTAAGAAACGTTTATTTCTCACTAGATTTTACGCGTGGCTTTCCCTTTCTGGGAAATTTTTAGATGTTCTTTGGCAATTTTTAGATAATTGTTTCTAAAGAGTAGGTTTTAAACTTCTAACATGACAGTTAACAAAGAAATATTAGCAGACAGATCCCTTTATTTTTATTTATTGATTAAAAATTGAAGGTACATGTCTGTTTGTTAATACAACTCGCCCTAACTTATCTATTGTAATTGTTAGGAACTGGAATTGTAATGTGAAAAATCGGTAAAACATAGTATGATAAATATATGCACGATTAAAATAAATAAACTCTTATAAAAACTTCAATACATATGGATTTGATATTTTACATTAATACCCAAATAAATACTTCAAACGTAAGGAATTTTTTTTAGGCCTAAAGCTAACCAATATATTCAATATGTACATTGTCTGTACATAATTGTAAATGCTGTGTTCATATAATATTAGAATATAATGACCCTATAATTTATATTAAATACTAGAGGCCGCCCGCGACTTCGTCCGCCGAACTCCGGCATAAAAAGTTATTCTGGGTCTTCAGCTACCTACATACCAAATTTTAGCGTAATCGGTTCAGTAGTTTTTGAGTAAAAGAGTAACAAACATCCATACTGGCATCCTGACATACAAACTTTCGCATTTATAATATTAGTAGGATGTTGTTTGTAATTCAATAAAGCAGTATTAAAGCGGTATCTCACACACATAACAGTTCATATTCATTTCATATTTTCTTTCAGATTATCTCACAAGCTACCTCAATCAGTTTACGCGATCAATTGGAACATGTTGCAGTATGTAGTTTAAATCAAAACTTAACCTTAAATCTGAACTCCAAGGTACCAATTAACCTAAATTTATTAGGATTTGCCAAATTGCTGCCGTGCCGTATGGTATTCAGCACCAACAGAAAAATGAATAGGACTATTCCATCTCTTTCCCATGGATGTCGTGAAAGATGATTAAGGGATAGGCTTATAACTTTGGGGTTCTTCTGTAATTCGATGCTACCTGTAACTATTTGAATCTCAATTCTATTGGTAAGCCGAACAGCTGAAACTTTTCAGTCTTTTCAAGGCTCTGTCTACCCCGGAAGGGAAAGACGTGATTATATATATGTGCCAACTTCTCTTGCCATATGTTTGACCAAGTGAATGGTATACTCGTATACTATGACATTCATTGACTTATATATTTTTCAATCTCTTTATTGTTATTATTATTTTGACCAGAGACGGCGTTTGGAGAGTCAAAAATTTCACCTGATAACTGTAAGTTCCTACCTACTATAAAATAAACTTATCTAAGTTATTTCTTTGCTACATGTATAGTGATAAGCATTTATAAATCTTCTATTTGAGGTTTGCAATCCTTGCTTTATAATTTTATAGAATATGATCACGAGCCGAACTAATTGTTCCATTTAAGGATACAATAATGGAAAAGATGATTATTATTAAATAAACCTTTACATTTTTTATAGAGACGGCTGATTGAAAATCAGAATGATGATTTGTTTTCCGTAAGTACCCAGTTCAGTTCTGAAATATTATTTTTTACGTAACGTATAAATGAGAGGACCATCTTTACTTCTAAATTTTAAAGAAATACATACATACAGTACGTCTATATCCCTTGCGAGGTAAACAGAGCCAACATTCTTAAAAAGACTGTTTGGCTTAATGACTAGGTAGCTACCCCATCGCCCAAAAGCAGAATCCCAAATTTATAAGCCAATCCCTTAGTCGCCTTTTACTACATCCACGGAAAAACGATGGAGTTGTCCTATTACAACATACATACACACATACAACCTGTTACTTTTTGAATCTCAATTTTTTCATTAAGCCTAACATCTGAACGCGGAGTGTCATTCTTTCAAGACTGCTGACTCTGTCTAACCCGCAAGTTATATAGACGTGATTATATGAATGATACGAATTCATCCTAAAATTGCGAAGCTAAAGAAATATAATAATCGCTACATGTCTTACTCGTATCCATCTTTGCTTATACAACGAAATAAGCACATTTCTCAGGATAAGCTAAGATTAATTTGTCCGTGGGGTAAAAACGGCGATCATTCAATGTCAGTTTAAATCAGTGCACTGCTCATAAAGCAATAACACAGGGCTTTTTTGCCTGGAGATAAGTACATACATACATAGGGGTATATATCCTCTAACGATTAGACGGAGCTAACAGTCTTGAAAAGACTGAGATAGGCCACGTTCAGCTGTTTGGCTAAGTGATAGAATTGAGATTCTCGAAGCGACAGGCTGGTAATTCATCGCTTTAAAATCCCAAGCTTATAAGCCTATTCCTTAGTCGCCTTTTGCGATACCCATGGAAAAGAAATGGAGTGGTCCTATTCTTTTTTGTAATAGTGCCGGGAACTACACGGCAGCTGGATATATTTCGATGATACGCCTAGCACTTGTGTTAAAAATATGTGAGAATGAAGTCGAAAAAAACTGCTTTTTTGTACTTCTTCCACCTGGCTTAGTCCCGATTACATCCTTGCCTCCCGTAGATTGGGTGGGTCAGATTTTTTACGAAGCGACTTCCAACTCCTTCTAAATTTGCAGGAGAACCTAATCCATATTTGAATCATGGTTATGCATCTTGTTGCCTGAATGTGCAGGTTTTCCCTCACCGTAAGAGCATCGATTAGCAAATATAGTAGAACATTATAATATAATAATTATGCTGAGTAAATCCTGCCCCTGAAGCCTGTCACGCGCGACGCCGATTTAATCGCGCGAAAATCTATCTCTGTCCCGTTTCATGTCATAACAGGAAGCGAATCAGTGATAGTTTTTCGCGCGATTAAAACAGCATCGCGCGTGCCTTGCTGCGGAACTGGCTCTCCGTTACTAGTCAGCCCAGCCAGATGGCAAAGACCTGTTTGGAACCTAATTTTCAGTCTTTCCGAGGCAGTTAACTCTACCTCCAAATGATAAAGAGAAGATATTACATAATTTAAAATATCAGACTGACATAAATATTTCTAGAGAAGATTTTACGCCCCAGACGCATCTATAATTGGGGTCCCATCACTGCCAAGTCATCTGCCAGCCGCGGAACCCATCCTGCCAGGTCACACGCTGCTCAAACCTTCGTTGGGAATGCTGAAGTCAGCGGTCAAGTTTCCTCACAGGGAACTGGAGAATGGAGCTGGAGTATACGGGCATACCGATAATTTGGGAATCAGGTGAGAAATCCAATTGCCTAAGTAAACTTTTTAATAACCTATCACTTTTTTTTTTTTCATAAAGTAAAAGTTCATTTTAAATCGACCTCATTTGATTTTTTCTGTGATTTAGGAAGTTTTCTATTCATGTTAAATTAATAATTAGTAAATTGATGTGTTAAGCACACATTGTCTGCATAGCGCCACGTTCTGAAAACTTGAAAGATCTTTTTATGAAAGAAAATCCTCATAAATTACTAAAGGTGGTGTATGTGGTAATTTTTTTTAATTTCCGTTTTCTTTGTCATTCACATTTTTTTAGCTCAGAATATGTACCTGCATTACTCAGATTTAATTATTACTACCTGTGTAAATATTTGTATACCTCTCACATCGGCTACTCATAAGTTTGAAATAGGTTTGAAACGATAAGAGAAAAAAGTGAGAATTTTATTTTTTCACTTGTTTATGCAAAAATGTAACTCCAATCTAGAAAGTGCATTTGATAAATTAAAGATTGTATGCTTTTGTTCATCAGTATAAGAAATTTAACGTTTCTGTTTCCAGATATGACGGATTAAATGAGAGACTTTTGTATACAGGGTTTCGTAGGATTCCAACTAATTACATATTGGTAATTATCATCTATAGCACCTATTGTAAATTTATTTACATGTTTTATTCCTTGTATTTTTTTTACATACCGTTTTTATTATTTTTCAGGTTATGCCGAAAAAAACAAAAAGTAACCAAGATGTGTAAGGTTTTTTTTTAATATCATTATATTATATTATTTAACTGAAAAGTCTTTAACTATATATATAATAACATATACATATACATTATCTAGGATTATAAATTAATAAGATTTCTATGTTGTTTTAGGATGCTCATAGGCGCACCAATAACTGTCGATTCGGTAAGTATGGATCAATTGAGAACTGTACTTTTTGTCACAGGTCAAACGATTCATATGGTTAATACCATGGAATTGAAATTTACTAGATTCTTACTCCATTTGTAATTAGGAATATATTTGTACAAATTATCAATTCAATACGTACACTTAATAAAAAAATTACCAATTAATAAGCTATACATTTTAGGATCACTTTTTCCCGGACCCAATAAATTCACAAGAAATTATGGAGAACCGAAAAGAGACAGAACGGTTTGTACATTTATTTTTAAGTCATATATAAAACATTGTTTTAAAATTGTTTTAGATATTTTTTAAATTGGCTGTGATCGGTGTATAATATAATTTTACTTGCCGGAAATTAATCTGTTAATAATTCATTCAAAATTACAAAATAATAAGTGTATTTATTTGTTTCAGCGCCATTAAAGAATTTTTCAAAAAGGTGATGATCGCCTTTACTTAAATTTTTAATTTTCATTATTAGTTTAATGGACCAATTTCATAAAAATCATTTATTTTTTCACAGGCAAGAACTCGAAATGAATCTATGAAAAATGGGCAAGTATTAAGTTATTAAATGGATACATTTAATAAAATAGGTTTTTTTTTATTTTTTATAATCAGTGTCTTAATGAACTTCCGTAATTTTTTAGACAATCACAAGAGGTAAGTCTTTCAATGATTTTATTTCCTTAAATGTTCATTATTTTCATCTATACTAATATTATAAAGCTGAAGAGTTTGTTTTGTTTGTTTGTTTGTTTAAACGCGCTAATCTCAGAAACTACTGAACCGATTTGAATAATTCTTTCACTGTTAGATTGTCTATTTATCGAGGAAGGCTATAGGCTACATTTTATCCCAGATTTCCTACGGGAAACGTCAACAATGCAGGTGAAAGTTGAATGAGTCGGCCATCTGCGAGCTTTCCACGCGAACGCTGCGCAAACCAACAAAGATATAGTAAAACAATGTACAAAAGATGTGAAGTACTCATTTTTTGCCACAAAAAAGTCCGCGAGAGCATATATCTATCTCTTAAGGTTTACTTACAATAACCACTTTTATGTTCATTTTTTAAGATTATTTTTTCATTATAAACATAAGTTATTTTGAAACCAATTTTCTTTAATTCGGTATAAATCCTTATCCAAATAAATATGTTTATTACTTTCGGCTTTTCATGTAGACTAAAATTGCCATTTACAGTATATAAATCAGACGAATAGGTTTTGAGATATAGTCGTTATAAGCAATTTTCAGCGAAACATTTAATACGGCGAACCAGCGTTCTTTCTAATACGCGTGACCGCCTGACATTGATAAAGCCGAGGAGGATGTTTGCAAAAATAAATATGATGCCCAAAATAACTATTCCACGCGGACGAAGTCGCGGGCACAGCTAGTTTTTTATACTATAACTAGCTGTTGTTCGCGACTGCATTTAACTTAGATAACTAATGATTTTAGCTTTGCAATGTTTTATGTAAAAACCGTTCATTTATTTTTCAAGAAAGAGTAACAAACATACACACATTTAAACATTTCGCATTTATAATATAAGTAGAATGATACATGAAATATTTTAATTTTTTTTTTTCATTCAAATTTTTTGTTTCCTATCATTTACCACATGAATTAAGAGGAACACGGACTTCGTACTGCAGTCGAAAGATATTGATTCCACTTAGTTAAATAGGATAATATTTTTAGGAAGTCCACAAAGCGCTCCGAATTGGCAACGACAGAGAAGTGCCCAAAAAGGGGGATTTAAGACTAAGGACTCATGTTGAACATGTGAGCGACATCAGCAGCTCGGAGGAAATCCAGAAGGTGGTGGAAGACTCATATGAGCATATGACTACTTCGGTTGAAGATAAGAAGAGCTGGTTTGCTAAGTCTAAGGTAGAAGGTTTAAAACTTTTTTTTAATATATTTTATGGTCTCATGTAAGGATGTAAAATATGCCTTTATGAGAATAAAAGTCTATAAACCCAAAACTAAACTTATATACATATTATCATGTCTCATTAGAGAATTAGGTATTCTTCATTTAGGCGATGGGATAGTTACTAGCTCTCACTATTTGAATGTCTCCTTCCTTGCGTTAGTCTCCTGCTTACATCCTCACTTTTCGGAGAAGAGCCCTTAGTACGCCTTTACGACCATGAACCTGTATTAGGTGAGTCAGGTTTTTACACGAAGCGACTCCCATCTGACCTCCGCAAGCTTTGCAAGGGCATCGAACCCGTATTGGATCATGGGTTGCCTGAATATACATGTCCTTGGTTCCTCTCATAGTAAGAGCGTCATATAATTAGCGGTCGAACTTGTCATGGCCGAGTCATGATTAGAACGTATAGGTACCTCTATGTGGCAATACGTTTTTCCAGCTTTTTCCAGCCCCTGTAAAGCGCAAACTATTTAGAGGGGCTGCACAATTTATACTTTTTTTGTATTGATAGTTTGTTTTTTTTATTACGGGACAAATTACACCGATTGAGTTAGCCTCGAAGTGAGTTCGAGACTTGTGTTACGAGATACCAAATCAACGATACTATATTTAATAATAAATACTTATATAGATAAACATCCAAGACCCAGACCAATCGGAAAAAGCTCTTTTCTCATCATGCCCTGGCCGGGATTCGAATCCGGGACGTCCGCTGTCACAGACAAGCGTACTACTGCTGCGCCACAGAGGCCGTCGAGTCATAACTCTATAAATTTTAATTACGAGTATTGACTGTGAACCAAAAATATTTCAGCACGCCTTCAGTCACGTCAAGATCAGCAATTTGGCACCAGATATCTCTGATTTCATGCCAGTTACTCCAGAAGACTTCGACCAGTTGAGGAATTGGTGGTTTTATAATCAAGTAAGTAAATTATTGCGTGCATACATACATACCTATATAATATCACGCCTTTTTTCCGGAGGGGTAGGCAGAGACTACATCATTCGTGGCATCGTCGCTTCATTCCAATTCACAACTCTCTTCATGCAATTATAATTCTTATTTAAATTATTGAGTCTCTTGATAATACAAATTATCCCCCTATAGTAGTTACCGAATGGTCTTACTAGTAGAATTGACATACTTATGGGGTAGCCAGAGCCAACAGTCGCGAAAAGACTGAAACCACGGCAATGATTAGGTATAAGCTGTGTGGATCGTTGTAAAGCACAGTTAGCGCAATCATTATTTTTTAATGTATGTATTTACTTATAAGAAGTAGGCACTTTGTATTTGAATGAAAATAATGTGACGCTATTTTTCTACATGTTTGATAGAAAATCTGAGAGCGAACGTTTTAACTTAAAAACACCTGATTTTTAAACTTTTTTTAAATTTTATTACTAATCATTTTTGAAGAATGGTTTCTTCATAAAAAAGGTTTCATACAATATCCAGACCTAATACGATATCGACTTAAAATTATAACATTTTGCAGGATGACTACAAATCATTTAAAGAAAGCCATAGTGATGAGAAACATTCGTCGGAGAATTAATTAAAATACATCAATGTCCATGTGTTTTATTTTGTTTAAATAAATTTGAAAAACCAGCTGACGCATTGAGTTTTTTTTATATACATTTTGTTTCTGATGTTAATAATTGTATGTGTAACTGATTTTTAGCAACCTATGCAACGATACGCACATACCGATCTATCTTACGATGAATAGATACTCTAGAAGGCTAGGTCTTCTTTCAAAAATACTTCCGTCTATCCCACTAACCAAGTGTAAAATAACTGAAGATTTGAAGGTCCGAAGGCGACCGTCGTGCCGGGAATGTGAGCGAGGGTAGCCCACGCTCCCAGCACTAAAGCGGTAGGCGATGGCACCGTGTGGTTTGAGTGGGTTCAGGCCCCGCATAACCCGTCCGGCTTTCCGCAGAAAAAGGTTCCGTAAAAAATTACTGAGACGATTTCGTTAGTTTAACTTGTCCCATGAGACTATACGATCAAAATCGACCCACCATGATACAATTCAATAGGATTAATGGGATATATACAATTTAATTCAGCAACAACTACTTATGATTCTTTTTCTCTATTTTTTTTTATTATTTTACCTGTAAAATCTAAGTCAGCCAAAACAATTTTTAACTTTTACTAAGGTACTACTTTACTGCCTGCTAGTGACATCTGTGATTATTCAGGAGAATTAAATAATAATGAGTTAAAAACCAATTTAGCTACGAATTCGAAGAAGTTATAAACAGTTAAATTTAATAACATTTACACTGTGTTTTGGTTTGTTACAAATAATTGAATGTTTCATGTTGCTTTCATTCAAGAAAAATGTGTATATGTTTACCGAAAATTCCAAGAGATGGCGCTAATCTGTAGAGATGTATTATTTTCTAAAGGTCTGGTAGCTAACCAAATCTTGAATGCCAATCTTATGTGTGAGACATTTTAGGCTAAGATATTGCCCTTCCTCCTGCCATAGTCCTGGTTGCATCTTTAGAGGTCGCCAGGGTGCGGTATCCATCCTGTATAGGGTAAATCAGGTTTACACACGAAGCGACTCCCATCTGACTTCCGCAAGTTTTGCAATAGAACTTTACACGTATCGAATCGGGTTGCCTGAATGTCCAGGTCCCGCTCCATCGCGATGTTTTTCTCCCAGTCAGAGCATCTTAGCGGTCGAATTAGTCATTGGTAATAGCCAAGATATGATTTGAACCTATGCCTCTATGTGCATTACACATTTTAACCATCAACGCTCTTAGGCTTAGATATCAGTCTTTATAGAATTGAGGACATTTTTTTTAATTATCCTATAATTATATTACAACCATGTACCAGAACATGAGACCATTTGCTGCAGTCGAAAGAATACTGTTATAATATATTTATTTAAATTTTTATACCTATATAAATATTTGTGCCGTGTGGCTCCCGGCACCAATACAAAAAAGAATAGGACCACTCAATCTCTTTCCCATGGATGTCGTAAAAGGCGACTAAGGGATAGGCTTACAAACTTGGGATTCTTTTTGGGATTTTTTTTAGGCGACGGGCTAGCAACCTGTCACTAGTTGAATCTCAATTCTATCGTTAAGCCAAATAGCTGAACGTGGCCATTCAGTCTATTCAAGATTGTTGGCTCTGTCTACCCCGCAAGGGATATAGACGTGACCATATATATGTATGTATGTAAATATTTATACATTTAAATAGAATATATTTAAATAGTCTTATAAACAGTAGTTCTATTGAATTGAGACAATAGGCTATTTGACTGTATTAAAAATATACATTTCTTTTATGTCATCAGTCTTAATATTATTTTTTTGGAGCGATTTGTAATAACGCGAGATAAAAATATTGCATTATTTTAACAAAATCCGTCTCAGAAAATTAGGTTTTTTTATGCAGCTGTCACGTGACAAAAAACGAACGTGATTGGCTATTTCTATTATGACGTCAATTATCCATAAACAGACTGTGGATCGTACCGTTCCTTAGTGTTCGCTATTATTATTCAAGATTTTATAAGTGTTTGATCGCTCAGGATTACTCAGATAACATAGGTATTTAATAATGGAAACCAATTCCGCGAAAGCTGACAGTCGAAACCTACCAAAAGTGGACGCAACAATGGTTGGCGTCTTCTTCAAAGACAATCCAGATTTCTATGCTGCCGAACTGAGGAATGTGAAAACATCAATGTAAGTATATCTTGGTAACCACTGATCTTAGATCATGATCTGAAACCACTTCATGCGAATATTCAAATCCATCGGCATAGAAAAAAACAGTTTAGTAGGAGATTTTATCGTTGTATTAGTGCATTGAGGCACTGCACAACATTTATAGGAACTCATTTTAATAATTTTCACACATATGACGTGGCACAAGATAAATAAAACAAGAGAAAATCAAAACTTTTCGAAACACCAACAAGCTTTGTATGATATTTACACGAAATTTACGTCACTGCATGCCATGGCCGCCATATTGCTAAAAGTCGCGTTTTGGCGGCATATTTGAATATTTCATTTTCTTTTTCGATTTTTTAATAAAATAGCTGTAATAAAGGCAGAAAAGTATTTTTGTAGGGCTCCTTATAAACAAATAAATACCCTAAGATAGTTTTTAGAACTTTGTCAAATAGCCTATTTCTGTAGCGTCGCAAAATCCTCCCACTTGTCCTACCAAGGGGCAACTCAGTCTGACTTTTGGGGTAGGTGGGAAAATACCGTTGTTCAGAGTCCGTCACCATGGCCAAATCGTTTCTTGTTTACTCTTTACATGTCAATGATAATGATTTTATCTTCACTTCTTATTGAAACTATCAAAATATCTCGACGTGTGGTAAAGTGGCTTGATAAGGGAGTGAACCGGAAAACGGTGTAACATAATATGAATTTATTTGCTGCTATAGAAACTAATAGAAATAAAGAAATAAATAACAATAAAGAGTTTTATCTATCTAAATTATTGGAAGAAGGATAATGTAAATAATGTTATCATTTGATTAAGATTCCGATGCGCATAAAGAATAAATGCCGTATGGTTCCCGGCTTTCGAATTTCGAATAGGACCGAGTAAATGTTTCCCATAGATGTCGTAAAAGGCGACTAAGGAAAATATTAATAAACTTAGACTTCTTCTTGTAGGCGATGGGCTAGCAACCTGTCACTATTTGAATCTCAATTTTTTAATTATTCCATACAGCTGAACGTGGCCTTTCAGTGTTCTCAAGACTATTGGCTCTGTTTACCCCGTATCGGATAAAGACATGATTATATTTCCGTATGTCTTTTGAAATCCGCGGAAAGAGCAGCAGCATATACTATGTATATACATATTTTATCAGTACTAGATGCTCCAAACATTTACATAACGTTTCGTAATTGCAACAAAATGTTACCGAGTAGATGATGTGTGATGATAAGACAATGAAGTGATAAAGAAACAGATATACTTTCTTAAGGTGATTAATTTTATCTTCCGCATTGAAGGGCATTGAAATAAATGATATTGTATAGAAACGAACGAACTTGCTCTTTAAAACGTTAATTTGAAAATTAGTACCTAATTAATTGGTGCCTTGTAGTTCCAGGCACCAACAGAAAAAAGAATAGAACCACTCCATGTCTTTCCCATGGATGTCTTAAAAGCGACTAAGGGATAAACTTTTTCTTTTAGGCGATGGGCTAGCAACCCGTCACTATTTGTATCTCAATTCTTTCATTAAGCCAAACAGCTGAACGTGGCCTATTGGTCTTTACAAGACTGTAGGTTCTGTCTATCCCGCAAGGGATATAGACGTGATTATGTAAATTGTATCTATGTACCTAATTGGTAGGTTGTGATATAAGTATCAACCATTGTCCATTACCTTGAAAATTAGGAATTATTTATTGATGCGCGCATCAATAAATAATTCCTAATTTTCAAGGTACATTTTGCGTACATTACATTTATAAATCATACATATGTATGTCTTTATCCATACACATAGCCTGTAATCTCTAAAATAACAGTGCTGAAAGGACGAGTTGAGCTGTAGGCTTGAAGAGGGAATAGAGATTTAAAAAGAGATCATTGTTAGCCAATAGTCTAAAAGCAGAATCCCAAGTTTATTAACTAGTATCTCGATTGCTTTCTTTTATTCTGCATGGGAAGAGAAGACAGTTGGCACAAACTATGTTTTACCCCGTTACCAGACTAGCATGGACTTACACATATTAATGTGCTCTTATTACGTGCTTCAGGTGCATCGGAAACTTACCCAAATGATAGCTTTATTTGCATTATCCTTCTTCCAATAATATAGATAGATAAAACTCTTTATTGCACCATAAGAGTAAAACATACAAAACAGCACAAAACAGACAGAGATGGTACAAATGCGGACTTATTGCTAATGCAATTTCTTTTGTTTAATATATTTTTATTTATTTTTATTGTTTATTATATTTTCGTACTTGTAAATAGTTAAATTAATGCAATATTCATTCCCTTATCTAACTGTAAATAATGTACATTTTATCAAAGGAAGGTAATTTAAACAATTTGTATGCATGTTATCAATTATCTTAATACCCTTATACTCGTATTTAGTCATCTAATTCAGCCACAAACAAGTGGTTGTATTATTTGTGAAAATGTTTTGAAAATATTTATTTTTAAATCATTTTGCGAGCAAAACAATTATAATGGGAAACTTAATTTGTTTGGGAGTGGTTTTATAACTAACTTGCAATTTTGTGACGAAATAATGTATAAAAACAAGACATTACAAGACCATAACACTTCTCTTCAAGACAGTTGTGTAAAAGGATAAGGTGGTTGTACAAGTGTTAAGTAGAACATTGTACGATGGAGAAACGCTATATATACGTGGGGGCGTCTGTTTGTTTATTAGTAATAATGGCCTCGATAACTGTGTTACTGCTGTTCACTTTAGTCTGGTAAGTAAATAAATAATATTACAATGTCAATGTATTTTTATCTGTTTTTCACGTCAAAAACATTGAACTGATGTCCATAATTTTTGCATATGTTTAGTGCGAAATACGAAGCAGGTATCAATTAGTACTTTACACGCAGATGAAGCGGCGTGCTCAAACAATGTATAAATCTTCATTATAATTTCTGGAATCAACTGTTGTTTTACATTGAGGTAGTTTTTTTTTCTTTTTTGGACAAATTACACAAATCGAGTTAACCTCGGAGTAAGTTGGAAACTTATGTTAAGAGATATTAATCCAACGATAATCTTCGGAAAATGTTCATTTTTCATGATGCTCTGGACGGGATTCGAACCTCCAGTGCCACAGACAAGCGCTCTACCAGTACGCCACAAAGCAGCAGTCTTTTGTGGGTTTTCTGCCAATATTTGATTTGCTATTTCCAGGACCCACCAAGATGCAATTGGATCCAAACTGATAATAGACCATGATGGAGGTGCTGACGATGCTATGGCCATTTTCATTGCTTTGATCCATGAAAAATATTTCCAAGGGTGAGTAAAGTGAAACAGGCTACTAAGGGAACAGGCAATGTATGTATGTATGTAAAAGAAGAATAGTAAAGTAAAAATGTAGACTTACGATTTTATTATCTACATATACTAATACTATAAAGCTGAAGAGTTTGATTGTTTGTTTGAAAGCGCTAACCTCTGGAACTACTGGATCGAATTGAAAAAAGATTTATGTGTTAAATAGACCATTTATCGAGGAAGGCTTTAGGCTATATAACATCACGCTGCAACTATAAGGAGCAGGGAAATAATGGAAAATGTGATAAAAACGGGTAAAATGTTGTCGACAATAAAATATTATTATTTAATTTTAATATACTTTATATATATAATACCTAAGATATTTTTACCGATTTGTATGCTGTTGTTGCGCTGTAAACATTGAAAGACAATTGACTATGCATTTCAGGTCTCAAGTGGTAGCAATAACGACAACATTTGGGAACGTTGATGAGTCTCAAGCATTTATTAATACCCAGAAAATATTACACATAGCTGGAAGAAAAGACGTAAGTTTGTTTTTAGATGACCTCCGGTAAGCACATTGCAGTACCTTCCTAATCTTAAAACTTTTAATTTAATTACCTAGGTGTTCGATTCCTGATCAGGACATCATGAGAAATGATCTTTAAAGTGCCGTTTCTGACACGTATAGGACCACTCCATATCTTTGCCATGGTTCTCGTAAAAGGCGATTGGGAGAACAGCTAATAAACTTAGGATTCTTATTGTCAACGATCTTTTAACTTTTTGTAATTGAATTCCGTCATTAAAACATACAGCTGAACTTCGCCTTTTAGTCTGTTCTAGGCTATTATTGGCTCTGTCTACCCCGCAAGGTTTATAGACACGATAATGTGTGTGTTTGTATCTTTTAAGTACAGATATGAGTAAGACAACCAAAGTAATCATTTTTATTAATTTTTATAGCCGAGAAATGTTTTCCTGTTTTACAAATGAGTCTTGATTCCAGATTCCCGTATATAGAGGGAGCACAACTCCCATTGTCGATGGCATAGAAACTGACTATTACTATGGTACTGATGGTCTCGGGGACTGCGACACTGATTACGAACCCATAGAACCACAAGCTGACCATGCAGTGAAAGCATTGATCGAATATTCTAAAAAATATGAAGGTAATAAGCTTCTCTCGTTATCTCAGTATTTTTTTAAGACCAATTATTCTTTTGGAAATATTTTTATTTATTTAAACTTTACTGTATAAAACAAATGTAGGTATAGCACAATTGGCGGACTTAATGCTAGTAGCGTTATCTACCAGTCAACCATTGGATCTGACAGAGATTTTTATGTGGGACTTTATTCCAGTTGAGTCATTCTAAGACGAGTCAGACTCCACCGGTGACCATGACCTAGGAATAGATCATGTATCTAAGTTATAGATCGTTTTGCAATAATGTGAAATTACCTACATATTTACTAATTCGCTTCTTATCCTTACTCTTTTCTGAACACCATATTTTGGACGGATTAGCGTTCTGAATTCTAGAAATAAGAATTATATATCATTAGCTTTAAGAATATTGAATTGTTCTCATACTGAACTTTTAATTTTATCTGTAATTTCAGGAAATCTCACCGTCGTAGCTATAGGATCTATGACAAACATTGCACTGGCCATTAAGATAGACCCTCAATTTCTAAGCAGACTGTCTATGGTCTATGTTGGAGCAGGATTTATTCAAAGTAAGATTAAGTTTTTTCAACACCTTTTTTGTTTACGCGATAACATATCTTACTATCACTATCTGAATCTCAATTGCATCATTATCATCATTGTGCCGTGCAGTTACCGGCACCAATAGAAAAAAGAATAGGACCACTCCAACTCTTTCTCACGGACTTCGTAAAAGATGACTAAGGGATAGGCTTATAAACTTGAGATTCTTCTATGAGGCGACGGGCTAGCTTCACTGTCACTTTATACGAATCTCAATTCTGTCAGTAAGCCAAACAGATGAACGTGGCCTATCAATATTTTCAAGACTGTTGGCTCTGTCTATCCCGCAAGGGATATAGACATGATTATATGTATGTTGCATCATTAGGCCAAAATTAATTTATTATTGCATATTACTTAGCCATCTGTGCCAGATGAACGTCAATAAAATCTGCAGATGTATACACGTTAGATTATTATTTATGTATATTGTTTATCTATTGTAGTTATTATGTATGTTTATTATAATTATTTTATTTATATTTTGTGTAGGTATAAATATATTTATTTAGTTTGACCCCACATAAAGTTCTCTGCCAGAGCCAATGGTTGACTAGTATAATGCTTCTAGCATTAAACCCGCCAATTGTGCTATACATTTGTATTTTGTGCTATGAAGTTTAAATAAATAAAAAATCAAATGGCATATAAATAATCTCTTTAATGACCTACAATTTAAGATTATCTTAGTTAAAAAAGTACCTATTAACAAAATCATAGAACTGTTCATGAAATATTTAATACTCAACTTTAACTTTTAGGTCCAGATTTCACGGATGCAGAATTCAACGCGGCGATGGATCCTGAGGCGTATTACATTGTAGCCAACCATGGGAGCCCTGACCACGTGACCACAGTTCCCTTTTCTCAAGTTTACACGACCATGAATTTGACTAAAGTAAGTTCATCTAGGTATTTTAAAGGAAGGATAACTTATTATTGGTTCGTTAGCAGACTGAATCAGTAGTTCGTATTTACGTACATACAGTCATATGGTCACGTCTATTTACCTTGCGGGCTAGACAGTGCTAACAGTCTTCAGCTTTTTCGCTTGATGATGAATTGAGATTGAAAAAGTGACAGGTTGTTAGCATTAGTTAAAAGGAGAAATGATCTTATTTATCATTACAAAACTCTGTTTGGAGTTGTTTAATGCTGGGTTTGGTTAGCTAACTCCTAAAGACAGCTCCATAGCCATAATTATCAAAAATCCGAATCACTATTAAAATAATACGCTAACGAGATATAGACTTCGCTCTCGTAATTTAGAATTGTATCTTGTTATGTCCACAAAATACATAAAAATGTATATTTGAACTATTGCATGTTTGCTCTACTACAGTGCACACATCCTACTTCCTACTACTATTATAAAGGCGAAAGTTTGTATGGATGTATGGATGTTTGTTACTCTTTCACGCAAAAGCTACTGAACCGATTACCATGAAATTTGGTATGTAGGTAGCTGAAGACCCAGAATAACACATAGGCTACTTTTTATCCCAGAGTTCCCGCGGGATTGATAGGGTTTCCATGCGGACGAAGTCGCGGGCGGCCTCTAGTCCTACTACTATTATAAAGGCGAAAGTTTGTATGGATGTATGGATGTTTGTTACTCTTTCACGCAAAAACTACTGAACCGATTACCATGAAATTTGGTATGTAGGTAGCTGAAGACCCAGAATAACACATAGGCTACTTTTTATCCCAGAGTTCCCGCGGGATTGATAGGGTTTCCATGCGGACGAAGTCGCGGGCGGCCTCTAGTATATTATAAATGCGAAAGTTTGTATGTCCGTGTGGATGTTTGTTACTCTTTCATGCAAAAACTACTGAATCGATTGCGATGCGATTTGGTATGTAGGTAGCTGAAGACCCAGAATAACATATAGGCTACTTTTTATCCCGGAGTTCCTGCGGGATTGATAGGTTTCCCATGCGGACGAAGTCGCGGGCGGACTCTAGGGCTTAAATATTTACCTACTTCTTGTTGTAATCGACTCACTCTCTATGTAACTTATTATAACGATCAAAAAATTAATTATAAAATTTATGTTTCCAGGAGTGGCGAGCTTCAATTTTAGGATCTATCCCAACAAAAACTATGGAAGCTCTGAACTGTTTTGAAAGAGTGTCTATGAGTGGGAAGTCAGGCTGGACTCAGCTAGATCCGGCTGTGATGGCCTTAGCACTGAACAGTAGCATAATTGAGGAGGTTAGATATTCTAACAATAGCATTATATTATGTGGTAAGTCATTGATTTTATTACCTAACTTGTTTTGCGTTCACCGTTGGAACATAAGTAAACTTACAACTCTTTTCAAGAAAGTTCCATCTTTTACATACCTACATATTTTCACGTCTATATCCCTTGCGGGGTAGACAGAGCCAACAGTGTTGAAAAGAGTGAAAGGCCACGTTCAGCTATATGGCTTTACGATAGAATTGAGATTCAAAAAGTGACAAGATCTAGCCCATCGCCTACAAGAGGAATCCCAAGTGTATAAGCCTATCCCTTAGTCACTTTTTACGATATCCAAGGTAAAGAAATGGGTCTATTTAAAAAGCCGGAAACCACACGGTTTAATAGCCTCCACCTACAAATTATTTATTAATTTCTGTTTTATCTTAACTTTGAAATTGCATTTATATTCTTTTCAAGGAGATGATCGTGGTATTAATACCAACGGCCTAACATCAGCATCCGAAGCGAATGTTCAACTTATTTATTCTGGGAGCAGAGAATATTACCAAGAGTTTTTATATAACACTTTTGCAGCTGAATTGACAAATTAAACAAACGACTATTACATATAGGATACTAATGACTGTTTCTTCAAACTACTTACAAACAAAAGGCTGTGAATCTATTTTTAAATTTGTGTAGCCAAAGAAAATTATTTGTAGTTAACAATGAGTTTTGTGTTTTATTATTTCAACTTGTTAAGTATATTTTTGTCTTTAAATTTTATTTAATAAATGACCATTATTGTTGTTCTGAGTTTAAGTTTGTTTACTAACCAATAATTTTGCGATGAGGGAAAAACATTGTGAAGAAAACTGCACCTTCTGAGAACTGGTCCTGTTGCCATGACCCCAATAAGGGTTAAGTTGCTTCTCGGGAGTGCCTCAATCCAAGATCATGGATACAGGCGAATCCCGGGCTTTTCTCCAGAGAGACATCAACGCAACCAGGACACTGAGATTCAAATTTTTTTTTATTAAGTCAGTACCTAACTTATTTTTTATATAAGTAGCTAAGGATTCCATTACTATGAAAATTATTTCGTTATATAGGTATATTTTTTTATACTCAGGTTATTTAGTAACTGTTCTGATTCCACGTTACTCTATAAATTTCTAATAATACTTAAACTCTTTAAGATTTAAGTTAGCATCGAAGGCAAAAAGATACCAAAAAATACTCCAAAAATATTTTATAAAAATAATAACATTTATTGAATACTAGATAACTTGTTATTTCTGTAAATCGTAAAGGATCGCCGAGATCCCTTTAGTCATTACTCTTATTGTTATTGTCTGCGTTAAAAACGTCCAATAGAAATTGTTTATATTCCTCATGTCTTAATGAATATATTAGTCTGGCGTTGGCCTCTTCTTTGCCGACAAATTGGTTAGTGTTTATTCCTCTTTTGTCACCTGGAAGAGAGGAGTATTAAAGAGCACGTGATAAGACAAATTTTATTTTGTCTCATCTCGTGCGCTATCTATGGTCACAAGTGTTGTTGAATTGTTGTTGATAGATGGCGTTGATGTCTAGAATGTCAATGTGTGCTTGCGTTTCAAAATTTCACTAGCTGATGATTTATAAGCCTGTCCCTTAGTCGTCTTTTACGACATCCATGGCAAAGGGATAGAGTGGTCGTATTTTTTATTTTTATTGTATAGTTACACTACCACTAGGTAGTAGTCTACCACTTGTTGCCAATAAAGGGACCCTTTTAAAAAATATATTTTTAAGAACTTATAGCAAAATTATTTTTTATAAAATCTATGATTTCATTTTGAATATTCTTCTTAAAGATATAAACAATTTTCTTTTGTTAACTTTTTACCATATCTATTCCTTATGGGCTAGATGGAACCAGTAGTCCCAAGACTCGAATCGTACAATGAAAAATACTTACCACACAATATAATGCCGTGTTTAGAATACTTGTACTCATCTACCAGGTCCTGTTTGACCACGGCAGCCACCACTGCTGGGTCAAGGGCTTGCCAGCGGTCACTGACCTTTAGGGACACTTGCTCGTAAAGATTCTGATGTCTCATTATGTCGGTATCTATGACTCCAAGTACGTTTTCCCGCCATTCCTGGAAAGTATATTTTTTAAACGTTTGCCACTGAAGTTTCATGTTTTTTTTAGGACAAGAAGTTTTTATGAATTATAGTTTAATTGTGGGAATGTGAATGAACGTAGGTATTAGTTAGTTTAATGCATGCATAACAAGTCCAGTTCAAGATATAAAAAATAATTTTAGTTAGTAAGTACCTAATGGCTACTCAGTACATCAGAGTGAACAAATTCTAATCGAAACAAACCAACACTAAGAACGTTGACAAAAAGCATAAAATAACTAGTGGACAGTGGACCCAAAAAAATCCCATTTTTTGCCTTTTCATATCGCCGTAGTTCTTTAGTGTATTTAAAAAACCGCTTTCGGACTCTGTATGTTAAATTATAATATACGCCCTCTACTGGCTGAACTTGTAACTATTAATTGACTGCTCTTAATTCACATGGCGTGTGCAACATTACTTTTTAAACTTTGTATAAGCTTGCACAAATCGCTAACAGATGGCGCTGGTGTAACTTCTAGGTACAGTAACTTTAGTTTTTTACTTTATTCATATGCAGATAAATATAATTTTGTTTTTAAAAACAATTATAAAATAACAGTGTTAAAAATATAATAGAAAAAATAAAAATAATTCTTGTTTGTTGTTTTTGTTCGAAAATTTACATAGAATTTCTAAATCGCGGTTTCAGAATTTCAACTTAGTGAAGTATATATACAATGCAAAATGCCATGTAGTTGTACTTGCTTCGGCAGTACATATACTAAAATTGGAACGATACAGAGAAGATTAGCATGGCCCCTGCGCAAGGATGACACGCAAAATCGTGAAGCGTTCCACATTTTTTGGACAAATTAAAATGAATCCGCAACAATGCCAAAATCGTTTTATATTATTATGTGCAATTTTATAATAGGAAACCAAATTCCATCATTTTAATGTAAAAAAAAAATGTACCTACCTAAAAAATATTTTTAATACTTTATTGCACATTATGACTGTAGCTAGGTAATTCGTTGTCTATATCCTGTTCATATTTATATAATACGTGAATTTAGTCAAGTGTGCTCTGATAAAATTGTAGGTACATACCTAAGTATACCCATAAATAATCACGTCTTTATCCCTTACGGGGAAGACATAACCAACAGTTTCGAAAAGACTGAAAGGCTCTTAAACAATTACACATAATTTTTTGTTACACGCTTATTTTAGTTCAGCCAGGAATGTTTGATATTTTTTTGTGATTTTTGATGAATAGTGAAGTTCACGTTATTGAAAGAAATGCTGCAGTGCAATTTGTTACCGCTTCTTCTGTAGGTAATAACGCTTTGGAAGCGGCAGTGAACTTAGTTTTAAAAAATTTATTTGACGTCACCCAATGTTGTGAAACCAAAAGATATGACAATAATTAAGTGATGTTGGAATTGTCCCATAATAATTAATAAAAATTTTAGATTTCGAATGTGAATTAAATTTGAATTTATTCTATCAAGCATGCATATTAACTAATAAGACCTTGTCATTATCCCTTAAATACTCACTCGGCTAAGATTCAGATGTTTCTTCACTTGTGAAAACGGCATGAAAGTCACCTTATCCGGCTTGGCATTTTGGACTACAACGTGATAGGCCTCGACGTCCATGTGGGCATTGAACTCAGGTTCGTTATTTTCCTCATCTGAAATCATACTAGGTTTAAGTACCTACTTAAATACCAAGTAATAAGAATAATTTTTAGGCGACGTGCTAGCAACCTGTCTCTATATGAATCTCAATTCTATTATTGAGCCAAACAGCTGAAAATGGCCTATCAGTCTTTCAAGACTGTTGGCTCTATTTTCCGCAAGGGATATAGACGTGATTATATCAATAAATAAATGAATCGTAAGGAAACCTGCACATTCAGGAGTATGGACGCTTAACGCGTAATGGCTTCAGGGGAACCGCCTTGCAAATGAAGCGGAGGTCAGATGGGAGTCGCTTCGTGTAAATACCTGACTCACTGAATCCAGGATCTTGGTTGAAAGTACCCAGGGATCCTCTGCAGAGTGGTGGGGATGTAACCGGAACTAACGACAGGAGGAAGATAATGATTAGTTTAATAAATAAATATAAACGGGACAGAATACACAGATTGAGTTACCTTCGAAGTAAGTTCGAGACTTGTGTTACGAGTTACTAAAAGTAACGTAATACACTGCATACATACATACATATTGTCACGTCTATATCCCTTGCGGGGTAGACAGAGCCAACAGTCTTGAAAAGACCGAATGGCCACGTTCAGCTATTTGGCTAAATGATAGAATTGAGATTCAAATAGTGACAGGTTGCTAGCCCATCGCCTAAAGAAGAATCCCAATTTTGTAAGCCTATCCCTTAGTCGCCTTTTACGACATCCATGGGAAAGAAATGGAGTGGTCCTATTTTTTTTTCAATGGTGCCGGGAACCACACGGCATTATATAATAAATACTTATAACATAACATTTAAGTTATGGACACTATTCTTACCATGAATAAGTCCAGCTCCTACGTAAAGATGGCCTATTCTGTCTATAAACCCAGGGTCCAGTTTCAGAGCAAGAGCCACATTGGTCAGAGTACCAATCGTGATCACTGACAATTCATCTGAAAAAAAAGCATAAACATTAAATGTGCCGTGTGGTTCCCGGCACCAATAAACAAAAAGAATAGGACTACTCCATTTACATCTTACATCCTAGGGACTAAGGGATACGCTTATAAACTTGGGATTCTTCTTCCAGGCGATGATGGGCTAGCAACCTGTCACTATTTGCATCTTAATTGTATCATTAAGCCAAACAGCTGAACGTGGCCTATCAGTCTTTTCAGGACAGGTTGGCTCTGTCTACCCCGCAAGATTTTTTTTCTAATGGTGCCGGGTACCACACGGACAATAAAGAGTGGGTTTTTGTTTCAAAAATTTTGGTGCAATAAAGAGTTTATCTAATGCAGCTTTAAAAAAGTTTCATTATTCATTCATTCATTCACTCATTCGTTCATTACAGTTCCTCGGCCAAGGTTGCGTATTGTAATACTCCGTACCTACTTACCTTTGTACGTTTCAGAGAGTCTTAACAAAGCGTTGACGGCATTTTCTGCCTGAGCCGGCACCAGGTCAGATGGCGTCTCCCCTGTGTCTCCCAAACCATCATGGCCGTAGTAAAAACCAACATCTGGTGTTGTCACTAGCGAGTTCTTGGAACCACGATATATTGGTACCTGATGACAAAAGGGATAGTCTTATGAACTTGGGATTCTTCTTTTAGGCGATAGGCTAGCAACCTGTCACTATTTGAATCTCAATTGTATCATTAAGCTGAACGTGACCTATTAGTATTTTTGAGACTGTTGGCTCTGTCTACATATATATTATGAACGAATAAAATGTTTCAAGATATAAGTGTTAGTAGGTATAATTGAAAAAAAAAATCGTGTTTTATTGATTTTGTCCGAAATATAACGCGGTAATGTCTCAATGGTATCATTAAGCTAAACAGCTGAACGTGACCTATCAGTCTTTTTGAGACTGTTGGCTCTGTATACATATATATAATGAATGAAAAAAATATTTCAAGATATACCTAAGTGTTAGTATAATTGAAAAAAAATCGTGTTTTATTGATTTTGTCATCACACAATAAACACTCTCCTTGTAATACCTAGTTAATATAACGTGGAAAAAACTCGTCTGAATACTTACATCTTGCCTCTTAGCCACTTTCAGTATCCTCTGGTTGTTAGTGTAGACGTTGTCTTCTCCAGTGTTACCATTACCCGTGGTCAAAGCTACCAACTGAGGGCTGAAACATATAACGGTTTTAATTTAAATTATGAATGAATTTAAATAAGTTTACTATTTTCAATATTTTTTTTTATAAAACACGAAAAAATAATGAGTGCCATGTGATTTGGGCACTTTAGAACTTCCTACATACCTAGTTGTCTTAAAAGGCGAAGGGCTAAGGGAATACGCAAATTCAGACGAATTTGAACCTATATTTTATCATAATCTAAGTTATTAATCTAAACAGATTCAAGAATAGATACTTATACCAGCTTGGATTATGATCAAATATGGGTTAGGTTCCTCTGCAAAGGTTAAGGAGAACAGGTGGAATTGGCTTGATGTAAAATATAACTTTTATGTTAACTGACGCGGGCATCTCTATAGATAGATGAGGATCTAACCGGGTTCAACCGGTAAGCTGCCGCTGCGCGAAATACTATTGCTGTCCCGTTTCACATCATAATAAAAAGCGAAACAGCGATAGTTCTTCGAGCGATAAAAAAGGCGTCGCGCTTGCCAAGCTACGAAGACAGGAGGAAGGAGCGATAGTTCAGCTCGACCGCTACCAAAGGGAAGATCTTCCGACAGGAACTTCCTAGCCCAAGGGGAACCAGGGAAAGAGCTTCTGTCCACTGCGAAGAGTCGTGACACATGATGGCAGCTATCAACCGGCGCCAACTAGTCGACTTCGCTCTCTTTTGTCTCGAATCACCGCTGACTACGATCAATGCAACAGGTCACTCCTGACTCACTAGAACTTCGAGCTACTTCCGACTCACTGGAAGACAACCAGCACTAGCAAGCTACTGACGCCCAGATTGCACAAGACTGATCAAGATCAGATTGATCAGGAATTCAGACCTCCGGTCTTGGGGGGAGTAATGCGGAAGGATTGAAGTTGATGATGGAGAAGGTTGCTTCCAATCACGTCGAAGTCACTAATGTAGTGGGAGCCGCTGTTCCCCAGGCATTACACCTAGCCTGGCGGAAGATTTTCCCTTTGGTGGCGGTCGAGCTGAATCATCACTACCGCTACAGAATAAACGTGACAACAAAGTAGGTACCTATTCGAGCGATACTTACCCATTATAATGTTTTTCGTATAACAAAGCTAGAAATATGGCCATGGCATCGTCACCACCGGCGTCATTGTCAATCACAATTTTATGGCGTTTCTCCATATCTCTGGCAGGTAATGAAAGGTGTTACAATTAATACATGTTTATCGATTAAATTATTAGGTATGTTAACATACTTATATAAAAATAAAAAATACATTTTTAATCTTTCCCGCTTAATAGTCACTTTTACTATAATATTCTGTTCTGTTCATCCCCAAATCACACTAATGGAACTAAATTTGACTTAACAAGATCGACAACACACAAAAAAAAACACTTCAAAATAAATTTTATGAAAATTGGTTTCAAATAATTTAATTTCTGTCACATTCCTTTTATTTATACTCTTAACGCTTAACGGTCATCCTAATTTCCAAATTTACTATTGTATTTGAAGTAAAAACCTATTCTATTGTTTATTAACAAAAAAAAAGCATATTAAAATATTAACGTACTCACTCTGCACTTCCTAAACACAGAAATACGAACAAAACGAATACTACAGACATGCTGGCTGTTGACACAGCGCCGGGCGGAGATAAACTGAGATAAAGATATCTGATGTGACGATTCGCTAAGTTCATTTTGTCTGACATAAGCTTTTTATTTAAATCTCTCAAAAAATATCAATAATTAAATTGTCAATTAGTTTACAGTCACAAATATCAAAAGTTTTCAGATTTTTCAACTCGTTGACGGGAGAAAATATAAAACCTAAATCGATTACCTAATTACTGAAAAAAATAAAACAATACTTACAACTGTATAAGAAAAGAACATTACATACATATAATCACGTCTATATCCCTTGCGGAGTAGACCGAGCCAATAGTCACGAAAAGACTGATAGGCCGCGTTCAGCTGTTTGGCTTAATGATGGATTTGAGATTCAAATTCTAGCCCATCGCCTAAAAGAAGAATGCCAAGTTTATAAGCCTATCCCTAAGTCGCTTTTTAAAGAAAAAAAATTGCATTTTAATCAAAAATACCTACTTATATATCAATAACTGTTATTTCTCGAGACAAGTAGAACAGTGGACAATATAAAGGTAAGGAATGAAGACGTAATTATATATTTTTACATTAGAAATAATTGTTTTAGTAACAAAAATAAGATTTTTGAAAATTTGTTCGCCGGTTATCTTGACTTAGCGAATTGATACACGCGAGATACAAATGTCAGACAATGACCTAGATAGAAGTCGATTAAAGATATAACAAGAAATTAAGCGAAAATAAAATATATCTAAAGTATTTGATACATAGAAAAAATAAAAATAGTTTTTTTTCTTTTGATAATGAAGACTTGAAAATTTTTGATACTAATTAACACTGATACAGACACACCTTTTAGGCGTAACATGGGCTACTTTTTTGTCTGTAAACTCCCATGGAAGCGGTGCCCCGCCCAAAAACTATCACCTTTTATGTAAGGCAATGTAAGGTTAGATTTGGGGGAATACCCTAAAACTACTTATTAGAACGAACGATACAACCAAACATACAGGCGATACGATTTTGTAACAAAAACGTCATAAGCCGAACAATAAATATTTACTTACATTGTGTAGGTACGTCGAACATAAAACCTAACATTCCATTATCACAAAATCCTACTAATCACTTTTTAAATATACGTAAAACCGAACTGCTTTTGTGACAAAAATATGTGATACTTAGTACCTACCCATAAAATAATTTACTACCTTGGTAGGTACTTTCACATACTTTTTTATTAAAAAGTGGATAACATAGCATATATATAATTACAACAAATGAAATGGGAGTAATTGTTGATATTATGTACTTACTGCCAAAACCGCGACAGTTACAATGAAAATATTATTCTTGAATGCGCTAAAATTATTCAATTGAAGTTGGAGAGTACGCCGGAATGTTATAAATAAGTTGCGATGAAAATTGAACCAAAATAACAAGTGAAATAGAAACTATTTCAATTTGTATATTATAATACTGAACGAAGATGATGAGTCATAGACAAAATTGAGTTTACGTTTCTGTTATGTGTTTGTTTGTAAATTCTACATTTTAAAGTTATATTACCTACGTATAGTATATAAAAATAAAAATCAAAAATTAACATCATTATAATATGAGCTGAGAGAATTATTTACAGGTAGTGATTTTATATCCAAATTTGCTGGGCATATTTGCATATTTTATCAACAGATATCTACATGTCTCAAATAAAACATGAATTACTTACGACTACCTTTTGTTTTACGTTGTTGATCTTACGTTTATTTAAAATAATCACTTCAACTATGCTTTTGCCAAATAATAGAACTGTTAATAATATCTATTTCATTGTATTGTTACCTACACTGTAAATTTTATTTATTTATTACTTTAAAATAACCGACATAAGAAAATTACTTGATTTACTAATTATAAATCCATTTTGCGCTATATATTATATTTACAGAAACTGATAGCTAAAGCAATTAAGCAATATATTGATTGATAACATGATTGCGTCTGTTTAAATCAATAACACGTGCCTTGAGATCTAAGGAACAGAGTTCAAAATGCAATGTTAATAATGCATTTTTATATTTCTAGTTATCGATGCTCTAATGATAAGGGAAAATATTAATCAAAATCAACTTAAAAAATATACTAACAATTTGTCAATTAAATAAAATAAATAAATGTAGTCTCTGCCTACCCCACCGAAAAATAGGCGTGAATTTAGGTAATGTATTACTAAAGTAAGTACTTATGTACTGATTTACCTAGTCCCAAAGTAAGTTTGTGACTTGTATCATGGAATAATAACTTAACAATAACATATTTTATAAAAAAATGTAATTACAACATCTAAGACCCAGGTCGACCGGTAAAGTCAAAAAGTATGAAAGCATTATGATCACTGAAAATAGAGATTACCACTCCACCAGTTTTCGGTGACACATTTACCAGTATTTACAACTTTTATACTTTTCCAAACTAGCTTACAAGCAGCTTCGCCCGCGTGAACTTAGCAGCATCTCAAAAAAGCAAAGAATTTATCGCTATCTACAGAAAAGCGACGAATTTAGCACCATTTACCTACATTAGCTACAAATTAAACGCCACCTACAAAAAGTGACGCATTTAGTCACCTACAAAAGAATACAGGTTTTTCCGCAAATCCCACGGAAACTATGGCTTTTACCGGTATGAACGGCAACTTAGCATTCTTAAGAAAAGCACATTATAATATAAGTTGAAATTCTATTTATGTGAACTTAATGAGTACCTATCAAATTAATGACTGCGCCATCTGTTTACGATTCTAAATAACATTGAGACGTACGTATCTAGCTTTAAATTAACCTTTCTTGGAATATTTTGTATTAAAAAGTAACATTTCAGCTGTACAGATGGCATGAGTGAGCAGTTCGATAACTTTTTACATGAAGTAAAACTGAAATGTTTCTTTTCAGTACAACATATTCATAGATAGGTTAATTTAAAGAGATTCAAAATATACAAGTCATTTATTAATTTATACATACATACATACATATGGTCACGTCTATATTCCTTGTGGGGTAGATAGAGCCAACAGTCTCGAAAAGACTGATAGGCCACGCTTAGCTATTTGGTTTAATGACAGAATTGAGATTCAAATAGTGACAATATTATTTTATATTTGTATTTTTTTAATCTCTTTATTTTACCAATTAGAAAAAGATATAGGAGAGATAGTTTTGTGATTGTACCATCTCCTAGGTCACAATGACTTTGAACTACAGATTAAAGAGATAACTTTTGGATTCAGATATATTTTAGAATATGGTTTTTCGTTTTGTCAATGGAAGAAGTCCGTTTGCAATTTTCGAATAAAAAGATAAAATAAATAATAAAATATAGTATCGTTGAGTTAATAACTCATAACACAAGTTCGAACTTACTTCGAGGCTAACTCAGGCCGCGTATTCCGTCTCGTATATACCTACTCGTATGTATGTATGTATAAGATATAACACTACTTCTATAAAGTGACCTTTGGTAACCTAAAATGTGCCGTAACTAATAAAAAATGTTTTTATGGCGTCCATAAAATTGCGGCTCGATTTCATTTATTATTGCCGATGCTTTTTTATGGCTTAATTTTTTCTGAAAAGCGTTTTCAGTGTTGGTTTCAGATGACATGATATCATAATGAAGAAGATACATACTTTCAATCACATCTTAAACCCAAACGGGGTAGACATAGCCAACAGTTTTGATAAGACTGAAAGGCCACGTTCAGCGTATGGCTGTTGGTTTTATGATGGAATTGAGAATCAAATAGTGACAGGTTTCTAGCCAAGAAGAAGAATCCCAAGTTTTATCCTATCCCTAAGTTACCTTTAACGACATCCATGGGAAAGAGATGGTGCGGTCCTATTCTTGTTTTTCATTCGTGCCGGTGTCCACACTTACGCTTCGATGAAAGAATTTTAATCCAAACCTTACCAAGTAGTTTTATTTAATTAGCATGTATCTTTAGTTAAATTTTATTTGTGCACACGCCATACCGCCTTTCTCCAAAATTCATATCTCCTCTCATGGGTCTACTGGAAGAGATTTCTCTTGAAATAAGTAGCACCTTTGTACTAGAATAACTGTATCGAATGCTCCTGTATATAATTTTGTGTACATAAATTATATATTGTGTGTATAAATAGATAAATAAATACCAAACGTTTGTCCCAACATTTCCATACAGTATTCACGAATCAGATTTGTCAATTATGAGCACCGGTCTCGATTAATTAGTTTTCCAGTTGCATCACAATTAATCATTGACGGGCAGGGTAATTGGCAATGCAAATGAAGTTAGGACGTTTCCACACCTGCGGTTTTCACAGGAGTCACATGAGAGCTGGTAACACGCCCGTTATGGGTTACGCGTTGAATTTATATGTATGACCACGCATATAATATACACATATAATCACGTCTATATCCCTTGCGGGGTAGACAGAGTCAACAGTCTTGAAAAGACTGATAGGCCACGGTCAGCTGTTTGGCTTTATGATGGAATTGAGATTCAAATAGTGACAGGTCGCTAGCCCATCGCCTAAAAGAAGAATCCCAAGTTTATAAGCCTATCCCTCAGTCGATTTTTACAACATCCATGGGAACGAGATGGAGTGGTCCTATTATTTTTTTTTATTAGTGCCGGGAACCACACGGCACGCGACCACGCGTTAGTGAAAAATGTACCTAAGAAGTTAAATTTGATTGCTTTTTGCTTTCACTCTTTGGAGCTTTATTGAGCATGCGCGTTTTTCTCTTGCTTTTGTTCCCGGTTGCATCCTCACCACTCTGGAGAGGAGCCCGGGGTATGCCTTTGACCATGGACCCTGGATTGGGTGAGTCAGGTTTTTACACGAAACGACTCCCGGCTGACTTCCGCAACCTTTGCAGGTAAACCAAACCCGTATTGCATCCATGGTTACACATCCAGTTGCCTGAATGTGCAGGTTTCCTCAATATATTTTCCCTCACCGAAGGAGAATGGGTTGGTATTCAAACTAATGCACACAACTTTTAAAAATAGTAATAAGTACATGGCCTATGTAGGATTTGAACCTGTGCCTTTCTGCATATAACTCATTTTAACAAGGCACATTACCTAACGACCACCGACGTTCGTTGCAAATATTGTAACGTGTTAATTACCCGTGGACCCAGACTTATCCGTGATTCCAGCTGTAGACAATGGTGGACCCTGGACGCTCGTTAAGAGGTCCATACATACATACATACATATATATAATCACGTCTATATCCCTTGCGGGGTAGACAGAGCCTACAGCCTTGTAAAGACTGATAGGCCACGTTCAGCTATTTGGCTTTAAGATAGGATTGAGATTCAAATAGTGACAGGTTGCTAGCCCATCGCCTAAAAGAAGAATCCCAAGTTTATAAGCCTACCCCTTAGTCGGCTTTTACGACATCCATGGGAAAGAGATGGAGTGGCCCTATTCTTTTTTGTATTGGTGCCGGGAACCACACGGCACATGGGTTATGAGGTCCACCTCAAAATAACAAGAATTAATCCTGGATGCGTCCTCATGCCAGAAATTTGACGAAGGAGAAATGCCCTAAGTTATGGGATTTCAATTCATACGAAATCTGAGCAGCTTTTTCTTCTGTGCTTCCATCAAAAAGGGATAATTATCACAAAATTCGTAGTTCAAAGAGAACCTCCCAAGATAACTTCCGTCCTGAAGGGAGACTGCAGAAAATAATGTAAGTACAGAGGTAGGTATTTTATGAAATACTGTCATAAAAATCTGCAACAAAAAGCAAGAAGAAGCAAGGACTTATCATCAGAAAAATAAATGGTAGAATAGAAATGACAAACTTACATATAGTCACGTCTATATCCCTTGCGGGATAGACGGAACTAAAGGTCTTGAAAATACTGATAGTCCACGTTCTGTTTCTGTTACGTCAATGGAATTGAGATTCAAATAGTGACAGGCTGCTAGCCGATGCTATAAGAAGAATTTTAAGTTTACTATCCTATAGTCGTAATTTACAACATCTGTAGTGCCGGGAACCATACGGCAGAATAACAATTTCTGCGGAACTTTAGTGATTTAGTAACTTTATTAAAAATAGTTATTTAGTATGAAAATAAGTAATAATTGTGCACTCAATTGCGTCATTCTTTATCATTGAATTTCCATCATTGGTTGCCGTTTGATCACGAGCACGAATTTGATAAATATTCAATTTAGATTTTAAAAATATATCAAAGATTAAAAAATACAAATTGTGTATAAATTATCATGGCTATTTAACTTTTTTAATTTCTTCACTTTTATGATTTTGAAATTAAGTTGTGAAGATATTCATAAAGCAACAATATTTTGATTAAATTTCTAAGTAAATTAAAGTTTTTTTTAAACACCCCTTATCTTGAACGTCGATATTTTGTGATCCGTCTCAGAAAATATCTCTTTATGTTAGTATCTTGAAAACTTCAGACAAGGTCAATTGATGCTTATGGAATCATTTTTATTCAAATATATTTATTTCGACTTCAAGGTTTGTTATTGTTACCATGTGCCGTGTGGTTCCTGGCACCAATAGAAAAAAGAAAAGGACCATCTCTTTCCCACGGATGTCGTAAAAGGCGCCTCGTTGCCTTTTTTAGACGATGTGCTAGCAACCTGTCACTATTTGAATCTCAATTCTATCATTAAGCCAAACAGCTGAACGTGGAACTATAACTTTACCGTAATCTTTTAGGCCCATACAGTAGTTTCTGAGATTAGCCCAAACAAACATAAAGTTTAGAAGGGTTGGGACCCATCATTTATTCTAAGGATTTGTCCAAGTACACGAAAGTTTGTAAAATAAATTAAGACAAAATATCGACTACGAAAAGTTTCTTGAATTACAACCGTTTACAAAATGTGCTGGCTCTGACCTGGTCTACTCAAAGCTTAGGTGACCATTTTAAGAAATGTAAAATAAAATCAGCAATACCTATATAAAACAAAAATAATCATTTACTTTTTTGTCATCTTGATAACAATTATACACTTTAACCAATACAACTTGATTACAATTATACAACAAAATACTCGTGATGGGAAATATAAGAAGTGGATTAATCCCGGGAATCGATATTAAATCTTCAGTGCATGTATAAAATAAATACTTATTGAGCTGAAAAATTTCCCGCGGTAAAGTTTTCTATCAAATATCGTAACATACCTACGACCAGAAAGGTGGTCATGACGAAACTATTACATTTTTTTACCATTTTGCTACGGTTCCCTAAAAAGAGTGTGTATATCCTTTACATTTTTTCATACCTTGACGGGCGGGAGAAGTCAGGGGAAGGGGGATCAGATTAATATGCGTCGGGAAGCCCTGACATGCGAATAAGGTTATTTAAAAAAAAACACGTCCTTTTTGATTCCATTGTGTGCGAAACAATGACATATTACTTTCCTTTTACGGAACGTGTGATTAAAATAAGTATTGTTGTGGAATTTTTATATGTTGTTCTAGATTTTTGTACATGCGAAATTTATTGAAGTCATTGATGTGTCAGTAATGTACAACAAATAAATAAGACTTATTTTTAGTTGATTAGCACGACTAACTTTTAGAATCCCGTTTCAATTTATCAAATTTAAAGTCATCATCAGTGTTTGCTTAGTGAATTTTGCGGTTTTTAAATTTAAAGGAAACATTACCAGCCTTATTATTTAAACATTTTATTATTCTCCATTTATGTAAACACTTAATAGTTCTTTTTGACAAAGAAGCTACCTCTTTTGGTTTCTTTATTTACCTTTGTTGCCAGGACAAACCGTCAAACCAAATATTTTAACAGCGCCTCACAAACCGAACTGTCAAACGTACCCTCATCCACAACAGGCTGTTTATTTTCGCTATTCGACCTAAGTCAACATTTCCAGTCGCTGTGCGGGATTTTCATAGCATTCGGAATAACACAAGACTGCAGAAGTGGTTTAATAATTATTTATTTTTCTCCTTTAGTTTCTTATGTCGTGTACCCATACTATAGGCTTAATTCAGAAAAAATGATAATTCCATGTAAATAAATATATTATTTTGCAAAAAACCATCAGAGAATCTCACGAGTCAGACGAAAGCAACGAAATGATTCCGTTGTCAATTCATAAAGGTCAGTTGTCAAAAACAATATTTATTGTCAATATTTGAAAACCTATTAAATATTTTTACTTAGAACGTAGTATACGTTCTAAATAAAAATATTTAATAAGTCTCATCTCTTAGTGAAACGATTTGTAGAATAAATTAAAGGTAAAATAAATCATTGCTACAGATTATATTCTGAACACTTTTAAATAAAGTCACGCTTTTAAATACAGATGTTAGGACTGGTTAACCCTAGCCGATCACCCTTTCTTACCTCTTGAGGATTTTACAAGAAGCGACTTCCGTCTGACCTTTGCAACTTTTGCAGGTGAATATATTCGATACTGATTACACATACAGTTTTCTCACAAACTTTTGCCTTACCGTCAAATCATTGATTCGCAATCAAGCCAGCAGAGATTCACTATCTAAATGTGATTTGAAGCTTGTTCAATTCAGACAAATTAACCACTCTACCATCAACGCTCTGGTGAGGGGTCGCGTGGTTAAGGTTTACTTTTTCAACCAGAGCGTTCTAATAGTTGTGTCACCAACGTTTTCTTATTTATTACGGGGGTCAAGTACAATACGGCATTTCTATGGACTTATATTATTTCGAATTCTATGGGGATATCGGTAGTATTGTAGCAAAGTGAGAATTTCCATGTTAATGGTTAAGGCATTTTGTTATAGTTTTATGAACACGTTTCTTTGCTTACTGACGAGTCTTCAGATACTCGTATATCTATAAGTGTTGCAAAAATAAATTTGTAAATGTTTGAAAATAATAACTAAATATTGTTCTAAATTTTGATATATAGATAGTAGGTAGGACCATTAATTGTACATTCCTACTTGATTATTAACATAACACAATAACGTCTTTATCACTTACGGGGTAGAAAAAACCTCAAAAGGCCACATTCAGCTGGATGGCATGAATGACTGTTGGCTCTGTCTACCCCGCAATGTATATAGACGTAATACATGTATGTTCCTATTTTGCAGAATTATATTTGAAAATACAAAAATGCTTACATCAATAAGATCAGCTGAAAATCTAGGAGATCGCCTCCATTTGAATAAATACGACCAAAATGGCTTCCATTCTGCAATACGGCGAGCTTTACTTATCGGGAGAATATTGGGGTTATTGCCCTTGTGTGGACTCAATAATCCAGATAGCCGTCACTTGAGGTACCTAAATTAAAAATTACTTTAAACATACTCCAATAAGAATGTTTTATATTTGACAGGTAAGTATGTTTTGTTCGTGATTTCTACAAAAACTTGGTACCTACTGCACATACCACTAATTTTGATACTAACAGAACTGATTGATGATTAGGTTGACTGGTAGATAATGCTATTTGTATTAACTGTCACCGAGTGTACCATTGAGGCACAATAAAGTTTTAAATTAATAAAATATTTATTGATGTGTGTGATTAAAATCCTTGTACAAATGGATTTAAAAAAAATATATGGCCGAGTTACGAAAGTTGAAAAGACATAATAATATTATATCTTATTTCTCTTTTTCTCTAACTTTGCGGTTAACCTCAGAGATAGAGTGAGAGGGAATTTAAAACATAGCCTCCAAATACGATTCAGACAACTGGATGTGTAACCATATCGATCCAAGATGGGTAAGGTTAACCTGCAAAGTTTGCGGAGGTCAGTTGGGAGATGCTTAGTGTAAAAACCTTACCCAAACTAGTATCTATGGTCAAAGGGTTCCCCCGGACTCCTCTTCAGAGCATTGTGGATGCAACCAGGTTTTAAAGCCAGGGGAGAAGAAGAAGTAGTTCCTTACGACATCCATAGGAAATGATGTAAATAAGTTTATTGGTAAATTCTTATATTGCACGTAAAAAATAAATATGATAAGAAATTACAGTAAAATTATAACAAAAACAGTTATTGGATTTCGAAGAACACAACAAAAATAAAAAGGAAAATCAATAATCAAAGAGTGATTAATTATGTACCTACCTACACACATAAATAAAATAAATATAAACTTACATAAATATTAGTTAACTAAGTTTTAGATAAAACAGAATAAAGTCTTGATAAGTGTTTTTAAAAGAACTAAGGTTACGACCCGATATCCTAATTTACTTTAGCACTCAGCTCATTATAACTTCCAAATTAAAAAGTCTTTACATAGCTACTTTACAGATTAGAAAATAATGAATTGATGGCTTTAGTTCTTTAAATTACTCACTATTTTTTTTTCAGATTCAGCTTCGTCTCACCGTATGCTCTATTTTATTTTGCCAGCCTAACCGGTCAAATTTCAATGTGCATCATGAGTCTATATTGGCTCATAGAGAACAAAATTACTTTGACTAATGTCAGTAAGTGACTACATACAGTTTTTAATCGCCTCCAATAGAAAGTGGTTTTTCATTTTTACCTGTATGTAGGTATGTTTGTCCGCGATTATCTCGCGTTTGACTGAACAGATTTTTCTGCGGTTTTTTAGTAAAGTTTATGTTACACTTAGGAGGTTTTCAAATTTTAACCGACTTCAAAAAATGAGCATATCGATTCGACGTGGTTCTCTTATTACAAAAGCTAAGATTTCAAATTTCATTAATGAACTTTTTGAATCCATACGATTGTCATTTTTAATATGTATTAATCTAAATGTTTTTTTTTTTATTTCAGCTAACTCTTTGTTTTACACTTTAAGTCTGCTATCATTGGTAATATTGGCCAACATTGGACGCACCTGGCCCAATCTGGTGGCCAAGGTTGAAGAAATAGAAAAAAAATTACCTCCTCTAGAGAGAAACATTCCACTTTTTTGCAATGTCACTATGATAATCATACTCTTTTCAGCTCTAGGTCAGTATAATATTTGACGTAAAACAGGTTTATAATGTTGTCAAAAGTATAATGGATATGGTAAAAGGCGACAAAGGGTAAGGCTTATAAACAACCTGTCCCTATTTAAATCTTGATTTTATCATTGTAACATATAGCTGAACGCAGCCACGCGGGGTTGGCAGATCCAACAGTCTTGAATGTAACTAACAAACTTTCAGCTATACAAAATTAATTTCAAATAGTTACAGGTCGCTAGCACATCACTTAGAAAAAAGAATAACGAGTTTATAAAACTTTCCCATGAATAAATACCTCAGTTACTTCTGTTATTAATTATATGAACTCAATAATTCTGTGTTATTTGCATCATATGCGTTTTTTAGATCTTCTTTTTAACCCTTATCCTACTACACGTATCGATTATTCACCGGCAACATGTTTGTTTTACCATCGAGTCTCACTATAAAAGCTCTCAAAAAGGCTCCGTTTGTGCACCGTTTCTTTTCGATTTTCCTGTTGACGCAGTACTAAAAATAGAAACAGCATTCGATAGGAAAATATTTTGTGTGTTATGGCACGGGTATGTTTATTTTTCAAGTGAAATTTGTTACATAATCAGTTGAGGAAATGCTAATGAATAAATTTGTTCGCCTTGTGAAGAGCAGTCGTGCTACCTACGTACTTTACTTTTGCCGTTTGTATGTGGGTATTAATACCCTTTTACATGTGTTATATCTAACTTTTTTTAGAAGGAAAATTATTACTAGCTTTTACCCGGATCTCCGGCCGCTCCACCTGCACGCGCCAATTAAGGGCCTATATGCGCGAATTTAACGCCACCTACAAAAGAATACAGGTTTTTCGCAAATCCCACGGGAACTATATTTTTACTGGAAAAAAATGCCCTATGTCCTTCTTCAGACTCTTAATTATATATACGCAAAAGTTCAGATTGGTTCGGTGGATAACGGTAAAGATACAAAAATCAAAATAATTTCACATTTATAATATTAGTCGGGATTTTCACAACTTGTTTTACATTTTTGAATAGCTCTAGACTATTAAAATAAATCAAGTTCCCTCAATCTCAGATCTAGACATGACGAACACACAAGTATTCAAACAAAAAAACACCAAAATTGGTTAAAGATGGACAATAATGAACGGCTTATTAAAAGAATAAAATAAAAATCACTAATTATCGTCTTCTATTTTAAGTCGGTTAAAAATATATTCTTATTTTCAGTTGAGCATTTTCTATCCGCATTATATGGGTACACAGTTGCGAAGTCCTGTCACTCCACCAACGTCGCCGAGACGTTCTTCCACTATGACAAACCCTGGATCTTCAATTATACGACTTATAGCTTGTGGAAAGGAGTTTTGGCTGAAGTAAGTGCATCTATTCGTCTTCCAGTAATCCCGGTTCCTAAGGCTGGTTTTAAAGTAACGCCGGTAAGAGGCGCGCTAGTAAGTAAGTAGCGCGTTCCAACCGCGCGCTCGTCCGGCGAAGCGCTGTGAAAGATATATCGCTGTAGGCAACCTTCTTGGTATATGCCATAGCAACGGTTTCCATGGTTTTCTTAGTTACTTAAAAATGTCAGATATATAATTTTTATTGTAAAATATTCTTAATTTTTATGTTCAATAGAACAGTAAATTTAAACTGATTATTTCTCTCCTCTAAGGTAGGAATAAGGAATAACTAACTTTGCAACTATACTTCCTTAAATCGCGTTTCGTTGCAAAGTATAGACACTTTGGCAGCGCTGGCGTCGGCGCGCGTCTCACGACTAGCGCGTGTAAGCTGCGTTACTACGAAACGGGCTAGTGTAACTGATACAGCGCGCGTGTAGCCTGCGTTGATTAAACGCGTGATTCTGAAATCAGCCTAACCTTTCCATAGAGGATTCTGTTAAATTAGCTTTACGATCTGCCTGAACTTAACATGTACTATAAGATTGAAGGTGCATCCCAGACTACACGAAGTAAAAAAAATTATAATGCGCTAACTGGGACTTAATCCAAGAGGCAGAATACTTTGTTTTCAATTTATGCAAATAAAAGTTTGAATTTGAATTTGAATTATATTTGTAGAAATTATTTAGGTAGGTATTATTTTTTTTTATAACATTTTAGATACTTAACATCCAGGCTACATTCACATGGACCTACAATGATGTCCTTATTATGATTATCAGCATTTATCTTGCTGAGCATTTTGTGATACACAACCAACTGTTGAAGAAAGCAATCAAACAGGTAAGATGTACAGTTAACAGCACATATAAACCGTCCCAAGTACGCTGGAAACTCGTATTTTTATGGGTTATTTCGGTCTGATCTCCAAAAATCTGATTACCTGGTGGATCCGTTTTATTTTTTTATATTTTCTGTTCCATTCTAATCACCATAAGGGATAAGAACAGAATAGAAAATTCATTAACTCATAATTAGTCATAGTAGTATCATAATTTTTTTAATTTACATATACTTTTTTTAGTGCTGTGTGGTTCCCGGCACCAATACAAAAAAGAATAGGACTACTCCATCTCTTTCCCATGGATGTCGTAAATGGCGACTAAGGGATTGACTTATAAACTTTGGATTCTTCTTTTAGGCGATGGGCTAGCAACCTGTAACTATTTGAATCTCAATTCTATCATTAAGCCAAACAGCTGAACGTGACCTTTCAGTCTTTTCAAGACTGTTGTCTCTGTCTACCCCGTAAGGGATATAGACGTGATGATACGTATGTGTGTGGCGACATCTCTAAGCCACAAAACACAAACAGCCAATCACGTAAAAACTGTCTATCATCACGAAGAAATTGACGCGCTCAGCCAATGGCAACGAAGAATCTAAATCGCGATTACAAAGATTTCATGGAATGGAGCATAAATACAACCTCCGACACAACATCGTCGGAGCCGCGGTTCCCCAGGCATAACACCTAGCCCGGCGGAAAATCTTCCCTTTGGTGGCGGTCGAGCAGAATCATCGCTCCCGCTACATTAGTGTATGTATGTACTTTTTTTCAGGAACATTTCTCCTGCGACGAGTTCCGTACTCAGCATTTACGGATCATCCGTCTTGTTAAACTCATTAATAACCAAGTCGGAATTTATATATTGACATGCTTTGGCAGCAATTTGTACTGGATTTGCACTCAACTGTTTTACAGCTTGAAGTAAGTTACGAACAGTCTATCTATCAGTCCCTTTAAGACTGTTGGCTCTGTTTACCCCGCAAGGGATGTAGACGTGACTATATGAATGAATGAATGAATGAAGTAAGTTTTAGTTCCAAAAGAGATGTTATTTAAAAAAAAATTCGTTCCCAGTTAACGGTAATATTTTCTCTTTGATACGAGACCTTCGCTGTGCTGCCCTCGTTCGCTTTTTATTAAAAAAAGAACAACGATAGTTTTATATCGCGCGATTAAAACGGCGTCGCGCGTGCCATGCTACGGGGCTGAAGCTTCCCATAGAACATTTCAGAAACATTATTATAAATTTAGATTTATTATTATTATTAAAGACATAATTAATTTAATTTAAACTGCTTCTAATTTCAGTAAAAGCCATACGGGACATTTCATTTCATGCGCCCCAAATAATACGGAATTTACTGAGAAAATGTAAGTATAATCCCATATCCATCCCATCCCATAATCGCTCTTTCAGTATCGTGTGGTTCCCAGAACTTTATAATAGGAACTCTCCATCTCTTTCCCACGGATGTCGTAAAGATAATGCTATTAGAATTAAGTCCGCCTTTTACCAATTGTAATTGTTACAATAAAGAATAAATAAATAAAAGGCGACTAAGGGAAAGGCCAATAAGTGTATTTAGCCATTTCTTCTCTTTTCTTCTTTTATTTTGTACTTTTTGTTCTTAAAGCGATCGGCTATCAACCAATCACTATTTGAATATTAATTCCATCATAGAGCTATACAGCTGTAAGTGGCCTTTCAGTCTTCAATACTATCGGCTCTGTCTACCCAGTCAGGGATAAAGACGTGATTATAAGTACGTGTGCCGTGTGGTTCCCGGCACCAATATAAAAAAGAATAGGACCACTTCATCTTATTTCCCGTGGATGTCGTAAGAGGCGACTAAGGGATAGGCTTTTAAACTTGGGATTCTTATTTTAGGCAATGGGTTAGCAACCTGTCACTATTTTAATCTTATTTCTATCATAAAGCCAAACAGCTGAACGTGGCCTGTCAGTCTCTTCGGAACTGTTGGCCCTGTTTACTCCGCAAGGGATATAGACGTGACTATATGTATGTATGTATGTTATAAGTACGTATGTATATATTTATTTTTGAACAATGATTTGCACTTACAGGGTAGTCCACGGGATAGAACATATAGTATACTTCTCCTACTCATTCTCTTTTCTCTTGGCTCGGACGCTTTTGGTTCTGATGCTGGCCGCGAGGGTGCATTCGACGTCAATTGTACCACTTGGTCTACTGTACGAAATACCTACTGATAAGTTTACCGTAGAGGTGAGTTCAAATCGAATAAAAATTTATGAAAATTTATATTCTTCTCTTCTCAGAAATAAATAAAATATTAATATGAATTAAGGATATCAAACTGGCTGCCTGATCAACGGTTTTGAAAAGTTACAGTATCAACTTAATTGTTTTTATGAGATAAAACCTATCAGTTTTATTGCTCAAAAAAATGATAATAGTACAGAATAATTTGAATTTTTTTAATACAAATTGAGAAATCGCCAGTGTCAAAATTTTCAATAAGTTTCTAAAATTTCCTAAGTGTGTAACATTTATGTATAACCTCATACTGTTATATTGTTTTCAGATAGAGAGATATATATCGCAAATTAAAAACATAAAAGTCGCATTAACTGGCCTCGACTTCTTTTATGTCACTCGTACTATGATATTAACTGTAAGTACCTATGAGAGACAAGGAAGTAATAGCAAAAGGACTATGAGAACCTTAAATATTGTAGAAAGAATACCCTTTTTACATACATACATCCAAAATTTCATTGTATATTTGCTTACATAAAATCATGCCCTTTTCCTTGAGGCAGTGACTACATTTTTCAACTTGCCACGATCTCTGGATTCTTCCTTCGCTTCATCCACATTCATAACTCTCTTCATGCAAGTTCGGCGGTTTCTGATACTTTTGACTTGACCCTTTGCCAGGACCTCCTTAATTTCATCAAGATACGTTCATCTAGGTCTTCCCACTCAGACCTCCGACAATCTCCTTGTATATCTGCTTAGTCAACCTGCTTTCATTCATCGTCTCCACATGACCAAACCATCTTAACATACCCTTTTCTATTCCTGTAACTACATCTTCTTTCACAGCACAACATTCTCTTATCACGCTGTTCTTTAACCTTACCCTTTATTGCGCATAAAATTATAAAAATAGCTTTATCTAAGCTTATTTATTTTTATTGTAACAATTACATCATTGAGCCATATAGCTGAACGTGGTCTTTCAGTCTTTTCGTGGGATACAAATGTAATTACATATATGTTAGGGACATTATAATCGTTTTATTATAATTTATTATTTATAAGTTGGAGAATGTTTTTATTAATTAATTTTGTTTTTCATTTTCAGCTTCTAAAAACAATTGTAACATACGAACTGGTTCTATTACAATTCGGAAAATAAAGAAATGCATAATTGTATCTATTTTTTTTTTTTGTAAAAGTATGGTATCGTCCATGAAATCCTAAATTTTCATAATTTTTGAGTACTAGCCATAAAAAGTTTGTGAAATGGCAGCAAATTGAAGAAAGAATAATTTTTTTATGTCCATTTAATACTGTCTTACTAATCGTTGAAAATTAATTTTGTTCTATTTTACTACTAGTGGTATAGAACGGTTTATTTTAACCGACTGTCCTATAATTAGTACGTTTATACGTAGTAGTATAGTTATCCCTTGGTATAGATGAAATAAAGCAAAAAGGTAACTTTATAACAGAGAGAAGAGATGAATAGAGGAAGTTCCACTTAACTCCGCCGACAGGAGTTGGCTCTAAAATTTAAGAAATATTTATTTACGCATCTAAATTTGTACATTACGTGACATTTCCCTTGAATGTGCGCTTGATTACAAATTAGCGTGTATTACGAGTATTATATTAAACGTTTCAACAGAATTATGTCTTACAGATTTACGTACGAGTTTCATATTGACTTCTAATTATAATGAAATTGCTTAAATTTTTTTTATTGAGCGAAGTTATCCGAATCAGCGGTTTTTTTAAGAAAATTTGCGCCCAAAATATGGTAATGATTTCTCTGAAATGGTTATGCAAGAACGTGTTAGTACGAGTAATACCAATTAGTATGGGATTTCGACATTTCTCACCTTATTAAACTTCGTAATGACGTCGATATCAAGGGGTGCTATTTTCGGTTCAATATTTCGGTCACGTAGAAGACATGACTGATGATTCATAAAATGTGTGTACTGTGACATATTTGACTTCGTGCGTGTTTTCTGTAAGGGAAGAAGCAAATATGTTGTTGCCGTGTGGTTAACGGCACTCCAGCAATTAGAAGAAGAGAAGAGACCACTCCATCTCTTTCTTATGGATGTCGAAAGAGGCAACTGATCTGAAAGGCACATTCATCAAATATAGCTTTTACCATGATGATGATGCTTGCGGAAGTCAGATGACAGTCATTTATCTCGTATCTTTCATGTTTATCTTAAAGCGAAGAATAAAAACGGCCAAGTGCGTTTCATCATCGCGTTTGTTACTTAAATATTCTTGCCTGTTTATTAAAGTCAATCAAAAATTAATTTATGTAAAATAACGTTTATGGTATTCCTATAATATAAACTTTATTGTTGTTTAATTATTAATTTTGAAAGGTAAGAGATGAGTAAATATTCTGTAATAATGTCTACCTGTTACCTTTATTACTATTGAGTAACGATAAAAACACCATTAGTGTACGGGGATAATATATATATATATAATTATTTTAATTATTAGTTAGTAGTTTTTACCTATTTTAATTTTTAGCCGCAACTGAAATACTTCATACATAATTTATGAAAATCTCGGCTTTCAAGCTATCACGGTTTATGAGATACAGCCTGGTGACAAACAGACGGACGGACGGACAGACAGACAGCGGAGGCTTAGTAATAGGGTCCCGTTATTACCTTTCAGATACGGAACCCTAAAAAAGAGAGTGTGATAGCTGCTTCTTTCAAAGGAAGCTTTCCTTTATCATATAATTTTTATTTAAAAACAAATTTACTCAATAAAGAGTTATTGTACATGTATGTACACACACAATCCTAATGAGCGGATTTGAACCTGTGCAGTGTGCAATGCACCTTGGAATAGATGTGATAATCTATAATGATGCTTTTATTTAATAAAATAGTCAGTGAGCATTTCTTCTCTCTCTTCAGACTCAAAAGACTTAATTAAAAGACGATTTCCGAATGATTTTTATGGTCTTTTTTTTTATGGGCAATAAAGATAATTTGTATTGTATTGTATTGTCTTTATAGTGAAGGTGTTGGTGTTGTCAAAGTCACATTAGTTAGCGATGGTGTGGAATCGGATGGTGAATTGAACTGGAACATGACCAGCTCATACGTAACTATAGTGCCAGCTACCTGAAAAAAAAAACATTAGAATTTGTAATCTATACTAATATTATAAAGCTGAAGAGTTTGTTTGTTTGAACGCGCTAATCTCAGAAACTATTTGTTCGAATTGAATTAATATTTTTGCGTTGAATAGACCATTTATCGAGGAAAGCTTTAGGCTAAATTATATCAAGCTGCAACTATAAGGAGCAAAGAAATAATGGAATATGTGAAAAAAAAAACGAGAAAAATTATTCAACCTTGAGAGCTTCAATGATGCCCGAAATAACTATTCCACGCGGACGAAGTCGCGGGCACAGCTAGTAACAAATGATCAGAAATTTAAAAGGTGTTTTGTCTTAATTTGGTAACACGATGATAATTTTATTAAATAAAAATAAATAAAATAAATTAATAGTAACACCGAGACTATATTGGATCCAAGAAACTGCATAACTTATTTTTTAATTATGCAAAAAATAGTTATTTATGGATTCTTTAAGCCATTAAATATAATAGACTAATATATAACTTGACGGTAGAAGAAAAATCTCCGTGCAGACGAAGCACAGAAGCCAGATCATTGTGACATGATTCGAAACTTAACGAGATAAAATAAAGGTACGTTACGTGTGCGTTTAATACGTGTATTATTAAATAGAATATTAGACTCAGTATCCAGGTAGCACTTAGTAGGAAGAGAGTTAAAATTACTCACTGTCAAAAGTAATCCTCTTGTTACACTGAAAAATTGCAAACCGCTCAGCGCTACAGTATCGCCGTTGACTTGATCCAGAAATCTTTGCACCTATGAAAGAAAATCAAAAAATCATTATATTCAGACGTTAGATGGAGTCCTAGCATAATAATATATTATGACCTAGACTTTATTAAGACCTAGCGATAAAATACTGGATTTAGCGTTTTCGTCAGCCACAACACAAGCTTCTTCCAAATAAAGACATTAAAAAAGTTGCTGTATATTTACAGCTGCATATTTACTTACATTTTACTTGCGTCTGAACTCTTACTAGATCATGGCAAGGGCTACACTAGATAAATGTGCTTGTTCTTTAGTCTTTACGTCATCCACGGGAAAGTAATGCAGTTATCCTTATTTAAAGTAACGGGAACCATGAGGCACGGCATATCAGAAACACTATTATTCATACATACACATTATCCCTTCCGGGGTAGACAGAGCTAACAGTCTTGAAAATACTGATAGGCCTCGTTCAGCTTGTTGAATTGAGATTCAAATGACAGGTTGCTATCCCATCGCCTAAAATAAAAAATCTACTAACACACAATTATTCGATAGATAAGAATTTTACCTCAACACAATATACAGGCGACGGCACATCATACAACACCGGCGCTGGTACAGTGGACGCCGTGTTCACCTGGGAAGCTATGAGGGACACTGCAATGGACCGGCTAATCAGGTATACCAAGGAGAACAAGAAGTAGGAGGCTGCTTCGTAACCTCTGAGCAGTGTTGTTCTAGAAGATCAAAGAAAGCTTTGAGCCTTTAATATTAGGCTGAATTTAGAGTGACGCCGGCGAGACGCGCCCTATCTAATCTATCTATCATTAGTCTATCAATAGTTAAGTAGAAGTAATAGTAACGATAGAACAATTAATGTAAATACTATTTTAGTAAAGAATATAATTAATGCTGCTAACTATTGCAATAACTATCGATAGTTGCAATGCAAGTACTTCCGCGCAGTGGCTGTGTTCTTGCCTATGAACCACAAGCTCCTTGGTTTGATTTTTGGTCAAGTTATAATGAAGAACCAGCTTTTTTGATTCATCTGAGTCATGAATACTTTTGTTGAGTTAGTATTCCATAATACAAGCTACGAACTTATTTTGTCACAACCTCAATCTGTGTTAGTGTTAGTAACAATACTAACATAGGAATTAAAACTAAATAGTACAAACAAAATGACCTGTGTGATTTCTCTATTATTATATTCTAATTACCTTTTAGTTCTACTACTGCATTCGCCAGTACCCTTTATTCCGTCCCTGTCAAAAAAATAACAACATTAAATCTATTTTATATAATATGCTTACAGCTGCGTGAATACTGAAAAGTTTTATACATTTTCTAGATAATGGCGGTAAAGAACATTTTGTGGATCTTCAAATTAAAGTCTGTCGTAGTAAATGTCTTTTGGAAAGAATTTATTACCGCTCCAAATGTCAATTTTAATTCTTTACATTTTCGTTTAGAGCGTTTCAAATTGACTAAAACCTGATGGATGGATGAACAACGTAGGTTTTTCCCTACACTATAAAACTATAACAAATTTTAAACTTTCGCGTTGCATTGTACTATTTATAAATAATACCGGTATTAAATGCGCACGTTACGTACCTTAATTTATAATTTATTATTCATAAATAGAAAAACTATGTTATACGATAGAGAGCAATAAAAACAGAACATATCAGTTTTATATGCATTTAAAAAATCCTTTCTTTTGAAACCCCATTTAAAGGATTTTTTTTAAAAAAACATCGATTGACACTTATATCGACTTTGATATCCATTCAAATATAGGTAACTTTGAACACAATTTGACTTCTTAAAGAACTTAATCTATAGTATTATAAATAAAGAAGTATGTATCTATCTACATGTGATTTTTACGGCTAAAATGTTGGTCCGATTTTGATAAAACTTTGTTTTAATATTGTTTATCTAAAGTCAATCACAGCTACCTTGTTGAAACCTTCTCACGGAAACGGTAAAACATACATTTAAATTTTAACGCTATAGGCAAAAGCTGCAAGTAAATTCTGGCAAACATTCGAAAACTTACTCTAAAGTATTAAACAGTTGAAGGCAAATGAAGAAGAGGTTGTTAGCGAAAGATATGAAGATGATTCCACTGATGACGTCATCAACTCTTCGAACCAACTGTGTAGCTCGGCAGTAGTCCTCACGTGTTGATTTCCAGAACGATTCTGGTAAATACTGAAAAATTAACACTACGTTTTAATATACGTATTAATCAGATATTTTACGCGGTGTACAGAGCCAACAGTCTTGAAAATACCAAGACCACGTTGACCTGTATGGATTAATGATTAAATTTTGAGTCAAATAGTGACAGGTCGCTAGATCACCGCCTAAATGAAGAATCCCAAGTTTATTAGCCTTTCCCTTGATTGACTTTACAATCTGAATGGGAAGAAGAAGGGACGTAGCTGTCACACGTTACGTTATATATTTGCTAGCAGGCTAGCGTTGATGCTACTTTTTAATTCTCTTCTTTTTATTAGTGATGGATAAAAATATTCTTCATAGACTCTATTGGGATTCCAATCTTTACATTTGCGTGCCTTTTTTCTAAGAAATTTTATAAAAAATAAACAGACAGAAAAATGTGATTCTAGTAATAATGGCAAGTAGAAATTGTAGTTGTCATAATACTTCCTTCTCTCTTATACATATGCACATACACTATAGTAGTCTCTGCCTACACCTGAGGCTGCGTAGTAAGTAAAAATAACCTTCACCAAACCAACTTTAGAAGATTGCAATACCTTTCCCTGAGCATCCAGAAGCTTCTCATTGATATGCTGCAAGCGTGAAGTGAGATAATAACTCATGCATATCACGAACAAATCCGAGAAATTCCATATAAACGTCGACTGGAAGTGGAGGAACTGAAAATGAATTGAGCTATTCAATTTAGGAGGGTAGGTGGAATTAACTCAATATAAAGATAATATTTTAAAAGAAATACAAAATAAATGTGTAACGCGTTTAAAATGAAGGTCAAATAACATAAAGGAAGTCGTTTCGTGTAAGAAAAATACAAAAAAAAAACCATATCGTAGTCTATTAACTTTATTTCATTTTAACTTAAGAATCCTGATGTTATAGAAATTCCATTGCAGATAGTTTGAAAACAATAATTTGCTATCGATTTAAGGACAAAATAATTCGGACTTTAATTATATTACATTTTCAAAAACTAACAAATTGTTCCCCCACAAAATTTTATTAACGCGTGACAGATACCTTAAATTTATTCTAGCGTTGGGAAATAAAAAAAATTATAAAAAAAAAACATTTAGAAAAAAACAATGTGTGTATTTTTAATTACCTGAGTGAATCCGCCCAAAACAGGTGAATACGGAATAAAATTAAATACCCACGGATAGAATTGTTTCACAAATCCTTCATAAAACATTTTGTTTGGATGGCATATCATAGTTTCCGCGAATGCTGATAACAATGATAGGATGTGTTCCACTGTCAAACGAATAATGAAATATAGAAAAAATAAATGCATGTCTAGTTACTTGGTGATGTCGCGTTTTAAAAAAGAAATCTTGCGTGGCATATTGCTCCTTATAATTTCAGCTTGATATTAGCCTAAAGCTTTTCTCGATAAAGGGTCTATTCGACGCAAAAATAATTTTTCAATCTGAACCAGTAATTCATTAGCGCGTTCAAACAAACAAACAAATATTAGTGTAAATTAGATGGATGAAAATAATGGAGATATTAATGCATTAACTATTTAAAATCACAGCATACTCACTTAAGGCCAACATTAGAACGACAAAACAAGTGATGTTGCATCTTTTAGCCAAAGTTTTATCATAAAGCGGATCCAATTGTTCTGTTCGGGCGATATGCTGAACCAAACTCGGCCAAGATTTAGCCATATGAAAAAACATCATCATAGTTATGCACGTGGTTCCGTAGAATATAATGGGTGCTGAAAATAAATATATATGCTTACATATTTTCCCGAAGGGGTAGGCAGGGTCTTTCCACCTGTCACGATCTCTGCATACTCCTTTCGCTTCGCAAGCTTAAGCTCGGCAATATATGTATATAAATGTAAATCTACTCGAATATACGCCTGTCAGATATATACTACTCTGTCAAGAAAGTAGCGGGAAAAGATCAATAATACACAAACTGTTTGTTATTCATCCAAATTTATTTTATCACCTTCAAAATATGCTCCTTTAGAAACGATACACTTACGCCAACGAATAATCCAATCATCAAAACATTTTTTAAACGCTGTTTCCGGAATTGAGGTCAGTTCTCGCCGCGAATTCTCTTTTATGTCTTCTACCGATTGAAAACGGTGCCACGAAGTGGTAATTTGAGTTTAGGAAAAAGAAAAAAGTCGGCTGGAGCCATATCTGGTGAATATGGTGGTTGCTCGATGGTATTTGTTGAGTGTTTGGTTAAAAATTCGTTCACAATGATGGCCTTGTGCGAAGGTGCATTATCATGGTGCAAAATCCAAGAATTTTCTTTCCACAAATCAGGCCTTTTTCGTCGGATTTGCTCTCTTAAACGCCGCATAACACTCAAATAATATTCCTTATTTACCGTTTGACCTTCCGGCAAGAATTCCGAGTGCACAACACCGCGATAGTCAAAGAAAACAGTCAACATGACTTTGACTTTTGAACGACTTTGGCGTGGTTTTTTCGGTTTCGGTTCAGTTGGAAGGCGCCACTCCGAAGCTTGTTGACTAGTTTGCATGTCAAACTCGTAAACCCACGTCTCGTCACCAGTAACAATGCGTTTCATGAATGTTGGGTCGGAATTGACTCGTTCTAGCATGTCCTCAGCGACTCTCATGCGATTGAGTTTTTGAAAAAAATTCAGGTCTTTTGGGACTAGCCGAGCGGCAACATGTTTCATACCCAAATTATTAGTTAAAATGGTACGGATCGACTCGTGAGATACAGAAAGTTCGGTGGCTATCTCTCTCAAAGTTGAATGAGGATTTACAGTCACTATTTCCTTCACTTTTGCGATGTTAACTTCAGTTGCAGACGTTGATGGCCTACCAGAGCGAGGCAAATCTTCCATCACATCTCGACCGCTTTTGAACGCTTTGTACCACTCATAAGCACGAGTTTTTGATAAAGTCGATTCACCGTAAGCCTTCTGTAACATTTTCAGTGACTCCGAACACGATATTCCATTGGCAATGCAAAATTTAAGACAAACTCTTTGTTCGATGTTTTTATCCATTATGAAATTAGCAATACACACTAGATATGATATAACTAAAAACAGCACTGTATTTAATGTAAACAACAGATGCAACTCAAACTCCGCGCCAAAATGGAAAACAGTTGTGCCAATCTAACAACAACAAAAAAAACAAAAATTTGAATTTGGAACCATAAATAAATAATCCATTCCCGATACTTTTCTGACTGAATGTACGGTCGCGTTCATAATTGCAGTCATAGTTCGCAAAACTTTATAGCTTGCACCGCTGCTATCACTCACACATTCACACAAATAACACAATAAACAACAAGCTGTAAAGCGTTGGGTAACGCGCCATTAAGAAGAGGGTAGTGTAAAAAGTCGACCGCGCAGCGGCCGTCGTCCGCTAATCAACACAGCGACACGCCACATAGCGGAGATCCATGGTGGAACAGTACGAAAATAATGGCTTCATACCGACCAGAATATTTGCGGAACAGTTCGACACATCAGTGGTTACTGTTCGTCGAGTTTGCACCGTGAGGGACTACACCACAGACAGCCAGCAAGAAAGCCGTATTTATCCGAAATAAATAAGCAAAAACGTTTAGAATTTGCTCGACGGATTTGGATTTTGACTGGAAAAAAGCGATATTTACGGACGAAAAGTTCGTTTACGTCATCGCAACACGGTAGGCTTCATTTATGGCGAAGAAATGCAACTCGGTATGAAGAAAAAAATATGGAGTCTGGACGCATATCTGTAAATATGTGGGGCTGGATGAGTGCTGCTGGACCTGGGGAACAGATGTGGATAGCAGGACGCGCTACAGCTGCTCATTATGTGCAAGTGCTGGAAGAAACCATGTTACCAACTGTGCGGTGTATTTATCCGATTGATGATATACCAACAATATCATTTGTGCAAGACAACCGCCCTGTGCATCGAGTCCATATAGTGCGTGAAAGGTTCTGCCAGTTTATATTAAAACTACTAATTACTTAGATAGTATTTTAAGGACAGCTTCAATATCTTTTCTTTATGAAAACGAATAATTAAGCTGTAACCTTAATAACAGGAGATAAGTAGATGTTACAATTAGTGCAATATGCTGTATGTATAGCTTTATTAATCATCAATATGTAAACAAAACTATAGGTAAACTATTTTAATAAAATTTACTAATTTTAATTATTGAATGTTTTATTTTGCTCCCTCTTGTTTAACATTTCTTGCTGATTTCCGTGTTTGAAACACGGGTATTGTAATTCTTAGATATCAGTTAGTTAGTTAGTCAGTCAGTTACTTAGTTCAAATGGCACCTTGAAGCATTAAAATTGTCAGTAACACTATTTTTTTTTTTAATAGACAAAAAAAATCCTTGAATAACTTCGGAATCCAAGTAACGCTAGTAACTAGAACAAGCGAGTGTGAGCAAGCGAGATTATCTAATATATCTTAGATCTCACTTGCTCACACGAAGTAATAAAATTGCTACCCAATAACTTTCAAAGGAACCACTACCTATGTTAGGGTCGTGTGCAGACAAATTTTCAACCTTATTGAAATGACATAAGTCTGGCAGTCGCAGGCTTCCCTCTATAGGCAAATCTTATGCAAATAATGAGAGACGACGATATCTCGATCGACAATTATCGGGCCCAGTTCGGCAATCGTTGATTACCGTCTCTTTCTGTTTTGTTATGTTATATGTCATAGAATAATAAACTGTTTTACTTAGTAATCATTGGTTTTAAAGACCGTATTCATTTGATGGAAAATTTATTCTTTTTAAATATGCATGTGTGTGTGTATCTAGTGGAACCACAGTGCACGCTATTTTAACCCGTAAGAATTTTAAAACTATGACTGCAGATATGAACGCGATCGTACATATAATCACGTCTATATCCCTTATGGGGTAGCAGAGTGTCTGTGTGACTTATGTGACACGCTTTCCCATTTGAAAACTGATGTGCAATTATGACTATGGATATGGGATTAGTATGGATGACGTACTAGTTCCTTTGAGTGACGTCACGGAGCACGCCAGCTTGTAAATGCACATGCTCGTCATGAACACCTGGCCGCAGAACGACAGCAAGGAGTACAGGCATTTCCATGAGGTGCGTACAAATCTGAAATAAAATATATATATAAATAAAAATGCGGGCGAATTGAGAACCTCCTCCCTTTTGAAGTCGGTCAAAAAGAGGTAAATAATGTAACAATAAAGTTACAGGACAAGGATATAAGATCAGGGATATAAGATTTGTTCCCCTGCAAAGGTTGCTAAGGTCAGACGAAGCAGACTCCCGGCTTCGTGGAAAAAACTTACTTAACCTATTCGAAATCGTGTTCATAGTCAGTTCTTCAGAGTCTTGTCTTCTTCAGAGTTCAGTCTGGAGGTAACGCCAAAGGGATAATTTTATGTTTACCTTTTTTGTTTATGTTTATAAGCAAATCACACATTTATAAATTATATTAAAAGTTCACGCAACGACACTACAATTGAAATATGAATCATGGTCTCACCTCACATTTGCAGCGTTATCTCCATATATGCCCACAACTGGCAGGAGGGAAAACAACTGTCCCATAATAAGTGTGGCTCTTAAAGACTTTTGAAACGTCGCAGGAGCACTGTTAGGTTTGATTTCCTTGACATGCACTTTATTTTCTGGTAAAAAAATTGTGAAAATTAGAGAGAGTAGAAATAACCTTTATGAATATGTACTATTTCTTGTAACTGTGTAAACTTAAGATTAAACAGAAAGAAAGAGAAACAAACAAATCTTGCGATTTATTGATAATTGCAAATTTGATATTAGCCTGTAATAAAAGGTTTGTAAGGTTCATTATATTTTTGGTGATTATGTGACAAGAATACCGGTTACCAGTAAAAAGAAAGGCCCATAAATTCATAATTAGGACTGTCCTGATTTACGACGGTATAAAATCAATGCTAGAACGGCACAAGCAGGAACTGTGTGTCACGGAGGTATCTGACCATATTATTCTAGATGATCGAGATTCACCACAGAATTTGCAGAGAGAGTGCGTAAGAAACATCTTATTCGTGGCAGCCCACATGTCTGACATAAAAAAAAAAAAACAAAATGCCGGAGAGCCGCGTCTATGCTAATATGGCCACATCGAGTGGAAGCCTGCAGACAATCTAAATAAAAAATGGCTGGCTGTGCTGTTCCCGCCGGGTCAAAGTAAAAGAGGCAAGCTTAAGAATTCCTGGCTTGACATTGAGCACGATGTAAATCAACCGGACTGTCAGACTGAGGATTCCGATGGTCGGAAAAAGAGAAAGAAAAATGTCGGAAATTATACCCCGGGCTACGCTAAGGTTACCGCCGGCAACAAGCCAGATTACACTAAGAAAGCAGTGACACCGGTTAAACCTCCACGAACATTCTATTGAAATTTGAGAATGTGCTTATAGTCACAAAATAATTTAAAGCCGAAAAAGTATAAATGTTTTAATCGCCTGCTAATGACACTCACAAGATTTAATTAGACCTAAATCGCACACAAAGATAGGTAGGTTTAGTGAATTGATATACATATGCATGTATAACTGCACTTCTGATGATCAAACAAACATAGAAAATCACTTACTCTTAGTGGGAATCCAGAGTGACATAGTTTTACTGTGAAACTTGTGCCACATGCTTCCAATTTCAATAGATTAGAGCGCCTATTTAGTTGATACAGTCTGTTGTGGACAGTAAATGGATGTGTCGCGTATTTGTTTACTTTCGTGTCATTGTTAGGGTTCTTTACGTCATTACTGAGATTTGATGTCAAATTATTTTGAGTTGCTGCTTTATATTATTTAAAAGTAACGGGTATTAAACGCGCACGTAACTTATCTTTATTTTTGTGAGTCGCTCAGTGACCACGGATCATTGATCATGATTTTAAACGTACGATATAAAATAAGGGTACGATAAGTGCGCGTTTTATACCTATATTATTTAAATATAGTATAATGCAACGCGAAATTTTAAAATCCGTTAATGCTGCTTTATGATTTATCGCAATTGCGTGAGTCATCATTCTCTTGGCAATAGTCCCGGTTTATTTTTCAAATCATTGATGTGAAACCACAATGAAATAAGTCAAGATTCTACACGTAGCCAGTTGCTTGAATGTGCAGGTTTTCTCACGATGTTTCCGAAATTCTTACGCAACTTTTGAAGGTGAGTACTTACTTTATTACGGACACATATTCAGTTGTAAGAATGTGCAGGTTTCATCACGGTGTTTTTCCTGTTCCGTAAACGTGCAGTTAGCATAAAAATTTAATATCTCAGAAAACGTTAATTGTTAAATGTTTGCGGTGGGATTTAAAATTAAAGAATAGTACCTACAAGGAACCTTTTCATGAAAGTATTCATAAATCGAACGTCACAATTCGTAGAACCAAGTGCGACGTTTGCTATAACATTAGAATTGTCTGTTTATGTGTTTGTGGTGACCCTTTGTGAAAACTGTGTCGCTAACAGAGAAAATAGTACGGAACCTTTAAGAAAGTATTCATATAACGAACGTCACAATTCGTCGAACCAAGTGCGACGTTTGCTGTAATAATAGGGTTGCCACTATTTATTTACTCACAGTGATGGTAGGTATCGCGTGAGAGTCCAATAATTATAGTTGAACCCAAATTGGATAGATTTGTATCATTTTAGTCGTCATTTATTTTCATTATAAAATGCTTGTTTATGATGTAGTTTATGTGCTGTGTGGGAAATTATTGACAACATTATATTGTACAAATAGTAATGGATTTATCACGGAAACCTAGTTTTTGGTTTCTTTCACAACTATGATTAATAACTCAACGAATATTATAAATGCAAAAGTAAATTTGTTTGATTGTTTATTTCACACGATATCTACTGAACCAATATCCTTGATTATACATAAGGTTATTTTTACTTACCTCTTAACTAGTATTTTGTCACTGACTGCGATGCCAATAGGGAATGATTTCATTTTAATATTAATATATCTAGTATATTGTACATGACTGCACCTTTTCTTGAAACTTTCCGATAAAATATAAGTGTGTGCGAATCGCATACTAGTAATTCTTGAAGGGGTCGATTCGCACGCAATTTAAATACATCCGTGCGAATCGCCTACTAAAAAATATATTTATTGAAAGGGTTCAGGAAAACGCACGATCGTGCGAATAATTTTCGTGCCAATCGACTACTAACCCGACTTTGACAGAATTGAAATTTCAAAATAGTGATTGATTTATTATCCATCAAGTCTACCCATAATTGACTTTTGTAATCTGCGTGGGCAGAGAAGCAGCTAGCATGGTTTTACATTACTAACATTTTCTGTACTCCCAGACATGGACAAACAAACATGCTTCACTGAAACAAGATTAACTTCACTAGTACCCAATTTTTGCTGCAAAGATTGCATTCGTGCCGTGTCGTTCATAACTTAGCTTATAATTCTATTATCTCTGGAACAAACTCATCCCTGTGGAACCACACGCAATAGTGTTCCTGTGTATATTCTGTATGTCCTCTTCTGTCTTTCTATTATACCCGTTGTATTTCTTCCCGGGTGCCGTGTGGTTCCCGGCACCAATACAAAAAAGAATGGGACCACTCCATCTCTTTCCCATGGATGTCGTAAAAGGCGACTAAGGGATAGGCTTAGATACTTGAGATTCTTTTTTAGGCGATGGGCTAGCAACCTGTCACTATTTGAATCTCAATTCTATCTTAAAGCCAAATAGCTGAACGTGGCCTATCAGTCTTTACAAGACTGTTGGCTCTGTCTACCCCGCAAGGGATATAGACGTGATTATATGTATGTATGCACCCTTCACAGTAATACTTCGGGGCGCCTGCCGACTTTTCTCTCTCCGTTTGGTCCGGTTTTCGGCGTCCTCAGACTTCAGTCCATTGGCTCGCATATCATATTTTATGACGTCTAGCCATGATCCCTTCTACCTGGGCCCGGCGGAGGTGGCATTACCAGGTATCTGTTCCCAAAACAGTCTGTTAGCGTGGGCGGCTTTCCTGCAGTTTGTCTGCTGTGTCACGGCTTGAAGAAACTTCACACATTCTCCGCAGCGTGTTCATTTCCGTGACACGCAGGTTTTGCTTGAGCGCATTTTTAGCTATTTGTACATTATTGTTAGTCTGTTACACGTATTTGTTTTTTAACAAAAAAGAAGAAGACGATTTGTGTACATCTATGGACTACCATAGATGTACACAATGTATGTATGTATTCATTTGAAGTATATCTGTGGCATATAATAGATACCAAACAAATTGACAAATTTTGATGTGATTTTTTGTTTGTCAAAATTATTTATTGATGAGTTTGAAAAGAAAACATATAGATAAATAAAATTATAAATAGACAGGATGTTATTCCAAGTATATAAATCACTTGCAATTAGAGTTAGACCAGCATATCTAATCAAAATCTTAAAACATTACTCATTTTGGATAGTCGAGCAAAATAAGGTTAGGTATACAATTTTTATTGGCACATGAATCACATATTTATATCGATATTCGAAACTGTTTTCATGTAGTCATAAAAGCAAACATGCTCCAATCTTTATTCATTGTTCAAGTGACCGCTTTACTAAGTATAACTTCAGCTAGATACAACAATTACGGGAACCACAATGTTCTTATGCCAAGGAATTCTATACCGTTGCATGAAGTGGTATCGAACCAGTTACCCATGTATGAACAAGATGTGCAATTAGATCGTTACATGAGCTTGTTCTATAGAAAAACAAGAGACATAAGAGATGGGCATGATAAGATTTATGAGGTAATAGTTTAATTTATTATTTATTATCTGACTGAAAGGTCGTAGAAATCCGAAAATGTTTGATTGACATTGTCGTCGTGATTTTTTTATTTAAAACAGAAAATGATTCTTGAAGTCGAGTAAATTATGATTTTACAAGTATTTCTTTATAAGCAGTGAATTATAGTTTCAGCATTCTCACAAGGCCAGGACGACACAAGTCGGAGTTATCGTATATTGAGAAAAAAATATTAGAATAAAAAAAAATAGAAAATAGAAATATCTAATAAATAAAACATGAAAAATCAAACAATTTTTTGTAGTTGTTCCCGTTAATTCATTTCATCAAATCGTCATCAAACGATCGTAACGAACCTATTCAACAATCGTTTTTATAAAAAAAAATATTTGAATGTTTAATTATTTAGTTCTATATGATACCTACTAGATATTGCATCAAATCATAACTGATTTGATGCAATATCTAGTTATTATTTCGTTTCGCGTTGTATTATAATGTATACGTGCACGTAACGTACCTATATTTTATATTAGCTGTGACCGCGACTTCGTCCGCGTGGAATAATTATTTTGGGCATCATTGAAGCCCTCAAGGATGAATAATTTTTCCCGGTTTTTTTTTACATTTTCTATATTTTCCTCCTAGTAGTTATAGCGTGATGTTATTTAGCCTAAAGCCTTCCTCGATAAATGGTTTATTTAACACAAAGAATTTTTCAATTCGAACCAGCAGTTCCTGAGAATAGCGCGTTCAAACAACACAAACAAACTCATCAGCTTTATAATATTAGTATAGATTTTTCGAATTTTGTTACAATAATAAGTGGTCACTGTGCGACTGAAAACCAGCGGGCTACTGTTCCGTCTGCACGGCACAATGTTCCAATCATAAAGGTGCGTTACATGCGCGTTTAATATCTGTAGGTATTATTTATTTCTAGCATCAAATCGTCATATCTATAAAAGGGCAAAACATAAGTGAACACCTTAGGATTTCCATAAATATTTTCCGTTTTTCAGGCTACAGATACGAACCTTAGAGAAGTTAAGGACGTTCAATTACCAGACGCCAACAACATGAGACATCCACTCAGGTGGACGTATTAAAATTGTGGTACTTATAATTATAATAATAATTAAAATTATTTGCATTATTTGTTTATTTTGTTACTTGTTTTGCGGCCGTGGATACAAGTTCTTTCAAGTACTTCTATTATTTAATTTCGTTTTTATAAGTTCTACCAGTGTCGTCAATTACAGTCAATAAGTCCTCGTCATGGTAATTTTATCTATCTTACGATATCTTAAACCATCGATGCCATTCCTAACATATTTATTACCATCGATTTGATAGTATTGCTTTGGTGCACGATCGATGTGGGTCACCACGTCCAGATACCATTAAACCTTACATTGATATGGTACACTTTCTATAACCTGTAAAAGGTAATGTCCATGTTATGACCATCGATTAAGTACATACCCATTGATGCTTCAATTATATATTTATCATATATACTATACTGTGCTATACTATATGTATTTATAATGTGCTTTATGTATCTTGTATGTAGGTATTTATGCATTTTTTTTTGTAATGAATGTATGTTTTAGTATGCATGTGCACTATATCGCACCACCAACTTAACTTTCTGTTTGGTCAGCTGGTTGACTGGTAGAGAATGCCAAACGGCATTAAGTCCGCCTTTTGTACATTTTTTTGTCCAATAGAATTTTATATAAATAAATATACTATACAACTAGCTTTTAAAGCAGCTTCATTCGCGCGAATTTCACGCCATCTACAAAAGAATACAGTTTTTTCGCAAATAAGCAAAACACTTTTTACTGGGATGAACATCATACATACATACATATAGTCACGTCTATATCCCTTACGGGGTAGACAGAGCAAATAGTCTTGAAAAGACTGAATGGCCATGTTCAGCTGCTCGGCTTAATGATGGAATTCAGATACAAATAGTGACAGGTTGCTAGCCCATCGCCTAAAAAAAGGATCGCAAATTGATAAGCCTGTACCTTAGTCACCTTTTACGACATCCATGGGAAAGAGATGGAGTGGTCATATTCTTTTTTGTATTGGTGCCGGGAACCACACGGCACCAATATGGGGATACGGGCTGAAAGGTACTCAATATCCTCAACTCGCGGTATCTCAAGAAGGCTGATTCTGATAGATAACGCTTAAAAAGGTAACAATCTTACTTTCTTTAATATTAGTTGGAATGATCAAAACGTTGATGTCATAATCTAAACTCGGTTCAGTGTTTACTAAAGTTACTCAACCAGTCATCCATAGAATCTAAACCACTGTGTAATCTGCAGATCATCAGCAATCCTGCGCTAACTCGAATGATGTAGACAATTATGGCTACGGAATATCCCCGGCTAGTTTTGGAGTATTCTTATTACTGACTTTGATGTGAATACCCAAAAATAAATTAATTAATTTTGAACTAACTCTTTTATGCGCAGCTTTTGCCGCGCGAAATTATCGCCACTTTCAAAAGAATACAGGCTTTTGTAAATCACGCTGGAATGTAGTTTTTACCGAGATGAAAGTTACCTTAAGTCCTTCTCAAGACTCTTACTTATACATAGTCACGTCTATATCCCTTGCGGGGTAGACAGAGCCAATGAAAATACTGAAAGCTTGAAAATTTTTTTCAGCTATTTGGCTTAATGATGATTTGATGATTGCGATTTAAATAGTGACAGGTCAGGCCCATCGCCTAAATCACAAGTTTATAAGCCTATCCCTTAGTCGCCTTTTACGACATCCATGGGAAAGAGATGCAGTGGTCCAATTCTCTTTTGTATTGGTGACACGGCACCGATTGAAAACTCTATAAATTTTAGGTTTCGATGTTATTTTATAATACTGAAGGGTTGCTTGAAAATCCGTTCTGTAGTTTTTGCATAAAACAACATTGCGTTTGCTGCTATTAGCTTTGTCCGAATGAATCGTCTATTCGTCACAATGTTAACATTAACGGGAGTATACCAGTTATTAAGGGTGTTAAATAGCAAATGGTTGAGTTTAATTACAGTCAACGAGATTTACTTAGTTAGATATAATTGCCAGTACTGCTTGTGGATTCTAATTAAAACATTATTTATATGTACATGATATACTACATGAGTTTATCATTTGGAGTAGGTACTTATCTTATTAGATGAGGCAGACTAACGGAATTAATTTATAAGGCAGAGCTAACTGTAAAAGTGGGATAGGGCCAGCCTCGTCGAACTTTCAAGGACCAAATTTAAGATGATGATGTAAGTAGTACCCGTAATCGTCGAATATGCATGAAAAGAGTAATGAGTGTAGAGGAAGCGGGAGAGGTCTGTTTGGATCGTAGCAAGTGGAATTCCATAGTCTCTGTCTACCCCAATGGGAAACAGGCGTGATGGTATGTGTGTAGTACTTGTCTTATAGAGGTCCTGTTATTTAGTGCTGTGGTACACCTATCTCTTTCCCATTCGCTCTTTTTAAGACTGTTGGATCTTGCAACTTACCCCGCAAGGGATATAGACGTGAAAATATGTATGTGTATGTATGTAGGACATATCTTGAAATAGGAACTTAGAACAAACTAATATTTTAAATCCCAAATTTTAAGCTCACTGTGTTTCGAAAGTAATCATCATGGATTTATTTCTGGTTGTGTTCTCATCTCTGTGGAGGTTCAAGGTCTGGACGTAATGGATTCGGGAGGATTGTGTAAGTCAGGTTTAACACGAAGCGGCTGTGTCATCTGTGTAAAACCAATTCCTTCAACCAGATGCCTGTTTATCCAGCATTCTTCACAAGTTTTCTTTCACCGTAAAAGCATCGGTAAGTAACGAAAATAGATTTTTTACTCATGGTTTCACCCATTTTGTCTCAAATGACGTAACTCAGAAAATAATTATCGACACATGCCTACGTTGGGAATAGAAATATGTACCTTAACGGGGAAGGCTGTTCAGATGGGGTTTTACCCAAATAGTCAAAGCGATACGCTATAAAAATAAAACAGAAATATGATTTCAGTAAGACAAGCCGAATAGAAAGTCAAAATTGTTTAAATTGAATCCATAACATTATGCAAACACTTCCATTAAATTGTTTGAGTTTTATCGTTTATTTAACGACTCTACTTTAAATTGTAGATGGTTCAGCTCAAGATCATTTTGGATTCGAAAATTATGACGGATTTATCCTTTTAAGTTTCATTTGCAACCAAAAATTTTACAACTCTTACAAGATTTCTTCCTCGTAGACCGCGTAAAGGTACCCTTTACATCGTAATAATTTTGACGTCAGTCTCTGTGTACTTTCTAATGAGGAAGAGCCCTTGGCCGACCTTAACCCACGTCCAGCTTTCTTCTGCAAGGTTAATGAGTAAACTTCTAGAACTTTACCTATATTGATTCATGGCCACACATCTAGATGTCTGAAGTTTCCCACAATGTTTTACTTCAAGCGTAAGACTCTAATATAGGTATAAAGCATAGATTAGCAAACAATGTAATGCGTACAAAAATCGAAAAAATATTAATCCACCCAAAAAAATCGTATTATAATAATCGCATATTGTGTGTGTAAGATTTCTGACATTGTTATATTATGTTCGTAAGTGAAATCACACGAAAAATTGCTATGTTCAATTTCAAGTCACGCACAGACCGTTGTATGTAAACTGCTGTCCTTAACACTTATCGAAGGGTTACGTTTAGAAAAGGTAAGGTATGCTTAAAGGATATAAAAAATATTTGCAAGTTTCTTTTATTGCAGTCATTTGTTGCTTAACCAAGCAAACCCCAGAATTTAAAGAAAGCCAGATCAGACGGGTATTTAATCATCTGACCTGGCATTGACTCTGCGCAACCTTTGCAAGAAAACTTACCCTTAGATCAAAATGTCTCACACACATCCAGTTGCATAAAAATGCAGGTTTACTCGGGACGTTGTCCTCACCTGATGAGCGTAAATAAAAAAAATAAATAAAATAAAAAAAGCCTTTAATTCCGAACTTTAGACATTTTACAAAATTAAAATAAGGTAATTAAAACTAAAATCTACATTTAACTACAAAAGGTCTCTCAGTTCAGTGTGCCTTATGGCAAAGGCCTCCCCCAACTCTTTCCACTGCTTTCTGCTGCCACTCACACACATGAGCGTAAGTTTGCCATTAAAAATCTTAAGATTCAAAGGTTACTCCGAAAAGAGTAATTGGTATAAGGCTGCGTTAGGTTATGTATGTTCAACACGTTTATTTATTCAGATGCCCTTACCTTTATACCATAGAACACTAAGCTCTATCAGCAGAAAGTAAAATATATAAAAGTTAGAATTTAAACCTGTTCAAAATACTTTTTTATTCGAATGCCTTTCGATCATCGATGCTTAACCAGGTACAACGTAAGAATTACTAGCTAAGCAAGCAAAATCGTGAACGGTCATAAACAAGAAGAATAAGTAGGTACGTTACTAAGAAATAGGGTTTAGCGAATAACAAGGGGTTAGCCCAAGGTCGAATATAAATCAGAGACGGCGTAAGAAATAAATCTATTAGGTCATTCGCTCCATTGCGGATGTAAGTTGGTGAAAAAAAACTTGTGTAATTTATACATGATTTCAGAACACTTAAGGAAATGGCCCCAAGTGTGTTTGTAACTGTCTGATCGGGCAGTTTTAGTGATTTGTTATAAGTAGGCGTCATCTGACGTGTGGTTTTTGGCACTTGAGAATAGAACCATTATTATTACGACCCATGGATATCGTAAAAGGCGACTAAAGGATTACACACTTGGTATTCCTCTCGAAGGCTATGGGCTAGTAACCTGTCACTAAATGAATCTCAATTCCATCATTTAAGCCATACAGCTAAACGAGGCGTCTCAGTTTTCAAGACTGTTGGCTCTATCTACCTCTATAGTTATATATGTATGTATCTGTATTACGCCCTACTCGATTATTCAGCCTTATAGACAGATACTCATAAGATGAGGGATAACATCGTGAGGAAACTTGAACATTAGGCGAATTATGAACGTGCAACCTATCAATATGATTTTATTTGTTGCGGAGGTCAGTCGGGAGTCGCTTCTTGTAAAAACATGTGTAACTCAATCGAGGATCGTAGTTATAAATATTTCCCGAGTTCTCTTCTGAAAAGGCGCGGCCTAAAGCCAGAAGAATGATGGATGACATAGATATATAAATAAATAAATAGATATAAACGGAACAAATTACACATTGAGCTTACTCCAAAGTAAGTTCATCTGATGCCTGATACTACTATTGGATAAAAATACAACTTTAATGTAATAATTATAAAGTAATAAAAAAAAATAAAGACGTTTTTATTATTTTAATGTCATAAATCCATCCTTGAATTTTATCTTAAGCTGCGTCGTGCTCGGGATGGCACGTAAATCCCGTTATCAGTGAGATGCGTTTATTCATAAAATAACTAAAAATGTTAAATGATGGCGTACTATAAAAAAAGTTTTATTTTTACTTACGCTTTATATAAGACTATAAATATAAATAAATAAATATATACTAGACAAATTACACTGATTGAGTTAGCCTCGAAGTAAGTTCGAAACTTGTGTTACGGGATACTAACTTAACGATACTATATTTTATAATAAAAACTTAAATAGATAAACATCCAAGACCCAGGCCAATCAGAAAAAGTTTTTATCTCATCATGCCCTGGCCGGGATTCGAACCCGGGACCTCCGGTGTCACAGACAAGCGTACTACCGCTGCGCCACAGAGGCCGTATTATTAGATTAAGGTAGGTATATATGTTCAAACAAAAAGGAAATCATCAAAATCGGCCCATAAGTTAGGTCGTATAACAAATTTACATATGCTTAGAGATACAGAGCTTCGGTGGTCGAGTCGGTAAGATGCCCGGTTAAAATGCGTCTACCAATGACTATTTTTGAAGTTATGCACATTAGTTTGAATACTAACCGATTTTACGGTAAGAGAAAACATTGTGGGGAATCCTGCACATTCAGGAATTCCTGAACTGAACTCACCCAATCTAGGATCCATGGTCAAAGGCATACCCCGGGCTCCTCTTTAGAATGGTGAAGATGCAACCGGGACTAAAGCCTGGATGAATTATACGTAGAGGTAGAAACCTCCTATTTTAAAATCGGTTAAAAGTCAAAACCCAGGGAACATCGGGTGCATACTTTATACGTTATCTCGTAAGCCCTCAATTCCATTCGCTTGCTGCCCGAAAGCCCGAGTTGCATGGTTTTTAACAGATATATGAATATATTAGAAAGGGCAAGACAATAATTTACTTTTTTCATTTTAAAATTATATAGTTCCTAACTGCTACATAGTCATTGTGGCGTTTAGATAAAACATCGCTGGTAAGAGAGATAATTAAAAGATTCAAAGAATTACTACGTCAACCTTTATAAAGACTATTTTTATAAATTTTAAGAGAGCGTGGGTTAAGACAAGAGATGCAGCAGGTAGTCCAAGGGCCAGGACCATAAGTCATAAGCCCTGAGAATTAGACAGTATTTTTTTCATTCATTAGCATCTGCTTTATTGGCTTGATAGGTTTCTAGTTCATCGCTTGCAAGAATCCCAAGTGAATTGGCCTTGATACAATTTGCCGTGTGGTTCCCGGCACTTAAGAATAGGATCACTCCATATATGGGACATAAATGGAGTGATCCTATGGATGTCGTAAAAGGGGACTAAGGAAAATGCTTATAAACTTGGGATTTTTTTTTTGTAAGCGATGTGCTAGCAACCAGTCATTATCTGAATCTCAATTCCATCATTTAGCCATTCAGCTTATGGTGGCCTTACAGTATTTTCAAGACTGTTGGCTCTGTTCATCCCACAAGCAATATAGACGTAACTATATGTATGTATTTACCATTTGCTGGCATACACGGTATAGATCTGACTAGCTATTGAACTATCGAGTTTTTTTTTTAAATCTGATAACATTTCTATAATAGCATAACTCTATTTAAGGTCTTCAGCGTGCAATGCTGAAAAGATATTTCTTTAAAAAGATGTTCAAAATTATTCGAACATTTTCTTATCAGCTTCAGGAAAATATATTTATATATGTATTCTTTATAATATAAAGACTACCATGGGGTCAAGCAGAGCACCTTTGTGTGGGTGACACTACATAATAAAAATATCTTCACAAAATTGTTTCAAACATGGAATCGTCCAAATATAAGCATAGACTCTACCACACCATATCATAGGTCAGGTCAAGAGTAGCCGAAACCAACCAAAAACCTAAAAAGCGTTAGGGATTTATGAAAATTCGTTAAAAATTTATCATCACTCGCTCATTCCATTACCTCGCCGAATTGAGACCACCAAAATATATTCAAATTATGAAAAGAACAGAATCGGACTTTTGATAAAAATATATTCCAAATTTTTTACTGTTTATTTAACTATATATATAAAAGTGGATAGTTGACTGACTGACAGATCAACGCATAGCCCAAACTGCTGAATCATTTGAAATTCGACATTATAAATTCCTTATTTTGTCAAGAGGTGCAATAAAAGAAGATTTTCCGAACTTACACGTCGAAATGGCAATAAGCAAAATTTTTCACTGTAAATTGTTTACTTAAATAAACAAGATTTAGTCGGCATGAAATTTTATTTTACAAAAATGTTATAAATAGTTGTAATGTGACCAACTAAAATGTGTAAGAATGACGCTAGAGCGACATCACTTAACTTCGATATTTATTACTGAGGGTCACATTTATAATTTAAATATTCTGCTCTAGAGGGCTGCTAATTAACCGTATCTAATCAGACGCAACGCATTTTTTACTACGTTTATCTCCGTCTGAAATTGGCCTCAATTTTGTTGAAATTACATTTCTTTTTCTGTATTTTTAATAAATTTTAGGATCCGTATCTTTTTACATCGACTTGGGTTGTTAATCATTTTGTAACTTGTTTTGTATCTTCATCAAATAGGGGACGTCCTGGAGAAGGATTAGGTCAAGATTACTCCTAATCTGCGATCTTGCATGAAGAGAGTTAATGAATGTGAAACGAAATATGCAACATCTGTCTTAGTTTTTTTAACTTAATATAAAAATAAGTTTTTACTGCCTTCTTTTTTCAAGTTAAATAATCGGCATGAAAAACTGTAGAGACTTCATACATCTGCTTGGATGCACTAAATGCAAATCTGTAAAACCAAAATAAAACCTTAATCAAAGATTTATAAAAAAAAAACTGTTTTTACGCCATCTTTTCTATCGTCAATATCCCAATTAATATTATAAATGTGAAAAGAAGTTTGTTTATTTAATCTTCACGCGTCACCTACTGAACCAATCTTCTTGAAATTTTGCGTAAATTATATTTTATAATTAAGAGTCTGTAGAAAGACATATACTTTTCATCAAGGTAAAAACTATAGTTCCCGTCAGATTTCCGAAAAACCTGTATTATTTTGTAGATGGCGCTAAATTCGCGCGTTTAAAGATTAGTAATTCATAAATATTAAAGTTAAAGTTAAAGGAGTGGGAAGGCCTAGAAGAACGTATCTTTATCAAATTAAAGACGTCCTGGCAAACCGCCGAGCTTGCACGAAGAGAGTTATGTGGATGAAGCGAAGGAAGTAGGTATACAGAGATCGTGGCAAGTGGAAAGATGAAATCTCTGCCTACCCCTTCGGGAAAAAGGCGTAATTTTATGTATGTATGTATGAAAGTTACTATCAAAGTCTCAACACTGATTCTTCAAAGCCGAATCGTCTTACCCAAATTCTCTAAGCAAATGGCACGCCTTGCATGACATTGGTTCATGAACAACTGATACCCTCTTTTGTATCGACTATACATCATGCATACTGGTTCCACATCGTCACTAGATAGATCCACACAGACTTGATCACAAGGGTCAAACTCATTAGGTTTAAATTTTGATCGTCTATTATTAGATGCATTTGTTTTATTATTTTCAGTGCCCTTTTCACCTGATAACGCTTTCTCATTGTCAACAAACTTTATTTTGTTTTTAGATTCTTTATTTGAACCCGGCGTTTCTGTACCTGGTTCTTTATTTGAATTTGGCGTTTCTGTTTCTAGAAATTCTGTAACTTGCGCTTCTGTATTGTCATTTTCTACGCTTGCAACACTTAAGTTTTCATCGAAGCCAATTTTGTTATGGTCTTTCCTATGGCTGACTATGTATTTTTCATGAGAAAAAATGAAACCTGTGTCATTTCCTATGGTCACTGTGTTATTTTTTATAAATATTGTGCCTTTATCTACAGAAAGACTAAGTTTCCCTAGAACCAGTGATAAAACATTATAAATTAATTGTACACAAAAAGAAAGTCGTAGTTTTAGGAAAACTGATTGTTTACAAAATATATACATATCATCATATAATCACGTCTACATTTCTTGCGGGGTAGACTGAACCAAGTCTTGAAAAGACTGATAGGCCACGTTCAGCTGTTTGGCTTAAAGATAGAATTAAGGTTCAAATAGTGACAAGTTGCTAGCCCATCGCCAAAAAAGAAGAATCCCAAGTTTATAAACCTAACCCTTGGTCACCTTTTACGACATCCGCGAGAAAGAGATGGAGTAGTCCTATTCTTTTTCTGTTGATGCCGTGCATCACACAGCAAAGTTTTAAAAAATAATTGCAGCATAAAGCTTTATTTACCAATTTTTATTACTGTGCACATACAAAACTGAAAATGTACAAGTAAAATATAAATAAATAAAGTTTTACATGTGATTTTCAAAATATGTGACATTATTTAAAAAAATCTATACATTTATAAGTAAAGTAGTTTACTTTTTACGATACTATAAAATTACGCATAAAAAATTGGTTTTCAAGTATGATAAAATGTAAACATATTGAAAAAAATATTTTAAAGGAACATTTTAATTTTTAAAATTGAAGAGCTCTGATGTGTATCAAAATTAAATTGAACGAACGTTAAATGAAAAACATTAAATTGAAGCTACGGTAACAATTAACAATGTTCTTATTTATCTATTTTAAAATATCTTATTTTAAACTAGAATACGCCTTTTTTAAACTAAAATCTTACGTATCTTGATCAAATTAAGGAAATCGCCGAGCTTGCACGAAGAGAGTTATGAATGTGGATGAAGCGAAGGAAGTATGCAGAGATCGTGGCAAGTGGAAAGATGAAGTCTCTGCCTACCCCTCCGGGAAAGAGGCGTGATTTTATGTATGTATGTAGAATACGCCTCGGGAATTTGCGTGCGTAACACAAAAATGTTCGCAAAATTCCCTTTCCCGCCGGAATTTCGGGTTTAGTGTGGTCATGTCGAGAGGATGAATGAGAACAGGTTGACTAAGCAAATGTACAATTGAAGTGTGAATGGGACTATTGGAGTGGGAAGGCCTAGCTAGACTAACGTACCTTGAGCAAATCGGAGACGTTCTAGCAAAAGGTCTGGTCAAGAGTACCCAAAACCGACGAGCTTGCATGAAGAAAGTTATGAATGTGGATGAAGCGAAAGTAGGTGCAGGGATCGTGGCAAGTGAAAAGATGTGGTCTCTGCCTACCCCTTTACGAAAGAGGCGTGATTTATGTATTTCGGGAAATCCTCCCTCAATGCACCAAAATCGGGAATCTACATGCCATCCGTATTTGCGTTTTGGGTGTTAATTACGCTTGTCTGTGACACCAGAGGTCCCGGGTTCGAATCCATGATGAGGAACGAACCATCTCTGATTGGTCTGGGTCTTGGATGTTTATCTATATAAGTATTTATTATAAAATATGGTATAGTTGAGTTAGTATCTCGTAACACAAGTTTCGAACTTACTTCGAGTGTAATTTGTCCCATATATATTTATTTATCTATCGGTCAATCAATCAGTGTCCTTTTACACTGATAATGATGATATGTTCCCTAAACTAATGATGACATCATATTTATCCGTCAAATTGTAGCAAAACCAATTCGTATGTAACGATGGTGCCTGCTACCTGAAAGAAGGAAAGTTCATTTTTTTTTTTTCTAAAAAAATTAAATCTTAACAATTAACATGAAAAATAATAATATGATCAATCATATTGTATTATGATAATATCTGAACTAGATGAATGTGCCTGTTTTCTTAGTCGCCTTTTACCACAAACAAATAGTGACGTCTTAATCCCTAGCGGGGTAGACAGAGCCCACAGTCAGACTGAAAGGCCACGTTCAGATTGAGCTTCAAAAAGTGACGGGTTGCTTGCCCATCGCTTATCCCTTAGTCGCCATCTACGACATCCATGGCAAAGATGTGGAGTGGTTCTATTCCAAAGTGTCGGAAACCACAAGGTATGAAAGTAACTAAGGTAAAATAAAACTTGAAATCAGTCACGTCTCTCCAAGGCACATTAGCTGAATAAGGGGAGGTTTTATAGCTCTTTGTCTAATTCGGAACATCAAACAAATTGGATTTTTATCGAGTTTTTCGATTCCTTTCTCTTCGAGTTTTTCGATTTTTACGAGACCTTTCTCGATTAGGTCCGGCCCGGATATTGACGGATTGGGCTTAATGTAGGTACTTTCACCAAGTATTAGGCGGAATATGCAAATGTTACGAAATGAATTAATTTTGAAAATTTCCTTTGCATGTTATGTTCCCGAGAGTTTTTGTGAAGTGCCGTGTGGCTCCCGGCGCTTAAAATTAGTAAAAGCGACTAAGGGAATAGGCGAACAATCATCTATTGCAAACTATTATGCTGGAAGCGAAGAAAAAATATGTATGTGTCATCTGCTTCCCTTTCCGTGCAAAAAGTAAAAGTCAATAAAAGGAAAGGCTATTCTTCTTTTAAGCGTTGGGCTAGCAATCTTTCAATCTTATTAGCGGGTTAACTATTTTAAAATACATTTGAAGAACAGTTTGTTTGGTAAACTTATTTCTTTCAATAATTAATCAATTAAGGGCAATCTATACTAATATTATAAAGCTGAAGAGTTTGTTTGTTTGCTTGCTTATTTGAAGTGCTAATCTCTGGAATTACTGGTTCAAATTGAAAAAATATTTTTGTGTTGAATAGACTATTTATTGAGGAAGGCTTTAGGCTATTTAACAAAAAATGCAACTATTAAGAGGGAAGAAATAATGGAAAGAGTGAAAAAAACGGAGAAAACTATTCATCCTTGAGGGTTTCAATGATGCGCAAAATAACTATTCCACGCGGGCGAAGTCGCGGGCCCAGCTGGTATTGAATTAACGCCTAAAAGGAACTAATAAAAAAGTACCTACTTACCGATAAAATTAGACTCCTTTTGATATGGAAAAATTGAAGGCCACTCAAAGCTACGACATCCGAATGTATTTCCTCTACAAATCTTTGTATCTGAAAAATTGTAAGTGATTGGGTCCAAGTTTATTTCGTCAGAATATTGGCATGACCATCCTCCATCCGCCATTTTGTACGTGGATGTAATAAATGGTGACTTAGAAAGTGACATAAGCTTCTATACTGGTTGGTATGGTAAAGTAAAAAGGAGAAATCTACACGTAAACCAGCTGCTTTTTTATCGCAAATTTCAAATGTCGATTAAGGAAAAGTGTTCAGACAATTCTTGACAATATCACTAAGTTAATCAAGATATTGTTAAGTGAAATTTCACCCGTTATTACCGTTGGCTCTGTCTACCCTTACGAATCCCACAGAGCTAATGACAAAGACATGACATTTTGGTGCATATTTTATTAAATGTGTTATTTTATGGTCGTTACAATTAGTTTGAATGAATGTACAAAAAAAAACAATTTTCGTTTCTTTACATATGTCTCTAAATTGTACCCTCATAATTTGAAGCACAGCAAAAAGAAGGAGATGAAAGTTAAACACTTACCTCAGTGCAATAAAACTGTGACGGGATATCAAACAATACATTTATTGGTTGCGACGCCGCAGAATGGACCCTCGAAGCAAGAAGCGAGACGGTCAAGAACCGGCAGATGATGAGTGAAATTGAGAATGAAAAATATACTGAGTACTCGTACCCATGGAACGGACTGAAAAGGAATTGAATTTGCTTTAATATCAAATCAAATCTAACCGACCAAATCTTACCTGTGCCGTGTGGTTCCCGGCACCAATACAAAAAAGAACAGGACCACTCCATCTCTTTCCCATGGATGTCGTAAAAGGCGACTAAGGGATAGGCTTACAAACTTGGGATTCTTTTTTAGGCGATGGGCTAGCAACCTGTCACTAGTTGAATCTCAATTCTATCGTTAAGCCAAATAGCTGAACGTGGCCATTCAGACTTTTCAAGACTGCTACCCCTACAGGCTCTGTCTACCCCGCAAGGGATATAGACGTGACCATATGTATGTATGTGAAATCTTACCGCCAGTGAAGCATAAAATTGACCAAAATACTTTTATTGTCAGTCCATGCTTCCGATGATATTAAAAAAAAAACAAAATTTATTAATCAGATCAGGTTCCTAGGCGAGTTTGCAGAGTAAGATAGGTGTCGCTCTGCGTAAGGACTTTAGTTACCCTTTTTAAATTGATATTTCAAACTTGGACTAATTTCTAGGAGGAGGATGTAATGAGCACTAAAGCCAAAGAGCAATTAATCAACTTGAAAGATAACTTGTGATTGGCGTTCTGTAATCAACAATCGCGTTCGACTTTTAACACACCGCATTTCTAAAAGGGGTCTACAAAAGCGTCGTCCTACTTATTTGAATGCAAATTGTACTTCCGAAATGAACAACAGCTGTGTAACAATGAATTCTTTTCTTTAGCATGATTGATATTAAAAAAAAATGCTTATTTTTTTTTTTCATTTTTCATCTTCACTTACCCGCTTGGATAATTAGGGCAGTCTTCAATTGGTAAACGTTCCTTTGCAGTCACACCGTTTCTGGAATAAATACGTTTTGTTAGGTTAAGAGAAACGTATTTAAAAAAAAGGAACCGACCTAATAAGCAGTGCCCACGAACCTCTGAGTCTATATATTTGAAATTTGATATGTGGTTTCTTAATAAGAGTGAATTTCTCGTATTCTGCGTGACGAAGAAAGTGATGAATATAGATAAAGCGAGAGAAGTATGCAGATCGCGTGGCAAGTCTGATTACCCGTGTTGGAGAGATGCGTGATTTTATTATACCTACATACATAATCACGTCTTTCTCCCTTATGGAATAGACAGAGCCAACAATTTTGAAAAAATTGAAAGCCCACCTTTAACTATATAGCTTAGTGATAGAATTGAGATTCAAATGGTAACAGGTTACTAGCCTTTCGCTAAGAAGAACCCCAAATTTATGAGCATTTCCCTTGATAGACTTTTACAATCTGCTCGGGAAGAAAAGCATCTGACACGCGCAATATTTTTCTTTGCTACCGGACAAGCATGAAAGATTTTATGAAACTTACTGTAAAACATTGTAAAGCTGAAGACAGATAAAAAAGAGATGGTTGGAAAACGACACGAAGGTTATGCCGCTGATGATGTCATCAAACAGACGGACCAATCGCGTGGCGCGGGTGTAGTCCTCCCTCACTGACCCCCAGAACCACGGCTGATATGACTGAAAAAAAAAACACAAAGTGAAGGAACACATCATTGTTTTGTTTTGTAGGAACACATCATTGTCATTTGTGTTGTTTTGTATGTTTTACTCTTATGGTGCAATAAAGAGTTTTATCTATCTATCCATCTATCATTCATCATGGATAAGATCCTGGAATGGATGAGTCAGGTTCACATGGAGCCATTCCTATCTGACCCCCGGAACCTTTTGGGAAGCCAGCGAGCCAAGCTCATATTGGATTATGATTACACATTCAGTTGCCTGAATGTGCAGGTTTCCATCCGATATTTCCCTTTAAGTCAGTGCATAGGTTAGAATTCAAACTAATGTAACTTTGAAACTATTCAATAAAATGGCCGAGGTTTTTATGCGCACGCGTTTTAATCTTACCGATTCAACAACGGACACAAAATAGAGACAGGCTTAAATGTAAATTACACGAATTGATCTAGACATGCCTAGGCAGATGTTCATGTCGCAACAATCTAAGAAGAGAAAGTGATATACATAGAAAATACAAAGAAGAAGTACACGCATTTACCTTTTTCTGAGCTGATTCTATTTTCTCATTGATTTTATCGAAAATCGATATCAAATACAAACTGATGCATACAATAAATATATCTGAGTAGTTCCAGTTTATCGTTGTTATTGAAGTCAAAATCTGAAAAAAATGTAGGTATAATAATAATCATAATGTGGAAAACAAACATATATAGGTATATATAACAATATAGACTTGGTCCCAGAGAAATCAGAATAACACCATAATGCTTATTTATTTATTTGTTTGTAATAAAGTACCATTCTCATATAAAAAAAATGTTATGTTTGTCTGTGGTCGTTTGAATGTGTCCATAGTTATTATACACGGTCAAAACAGCATAGCTTACATTTTTCTGGAAATTCCCAAGGACCCGAAGCCTTAAGCAAAAGCTATTTTTATGACAAACATTTACAACACATTGGTGTCGTGTGGTTCCCGGCACCAATAGAAAAAAGAGAATAGGAGCACTTCATCTCTTTCCTATGGATATCGTAAAAAGCAACTAAGGTATAGGCTTATAAACTTGGGATTCTCCTTTTAGGCAACGGGCTAGCATCCTGTCACTATTTGAATCTGAAATCCATTATTAAGCCATCCAGTGGCTTTGCAGTCTTCTCAAGACTGTTATGGCTCTGTCTAGCCCGCAAGGGATATAAACGAGACTCTATTTATGTATATATGTTAAAACTTACCTGTACAAGAATGCCTAGAGGTAACGAATAAGGCACGCCAGCACCAAAAAGCCAGTTGTAATTAACAAGACAATATCTCCTGTACACGTCCTGAAGCTTTCCTTGCGGTGTGCAGTCCAAAATATGTGCATATGTTGATAACTGAGATAGGATGTATTCAACTGAAATAAACTTTTTAACTAATAATTGCAAAATCAAGTGGTAAATACTAATATAAAGTCTGCAATGTCTGAATTAGCAGTGGGTTCTTTAATGTTGATAAGGAAATTTATAAAAATTATTGCGTTCTGCTATGATTAGTTCAATTGACACATAATAAATAAGCTGCCGTGTGGTTCCCGGCACCAATACAAAAAAGAAAAGGACCACTCCATCTCTTTCCCGTGAATGTCATAAAAAGCGACTAAGGGTTAGGGCTAGGCGATGGGCTAGCAACCTGTCACTATTTGAATCTCAATTCTATCATTAAGCCAAATAGCTGAATGTGGCCATTCAGTCTTTTCAAGACTGTTGGCTCTGTCTACCCCGCAAGGGATATAGACGTGACCATATGTATGTATGTATACATAATGAAAGAGGACACAGATTGACTGAAATATGAACTTAAAGTCAAAATCACTGCGTGGGTCAGACTCAATCAGACTTGAAATTTTGCAAACATATTTCTTATATGGTTTAGGTGCTGGTGCACTAAGATTATTACTCGAAAGTTCCGCGACAACCATCACTGTATTATTTGTCAAATGAAGTAGCTTAATTAAAAAGTTTAAAAACAAATAAGTTTATTTGCTTACATGACGCTAACATGAGTAATATTATAGCAGCCACACTAGACCTAATTTTCAACTGGGGGTCCACATATTCATCCAGACGGCTATTTGTAATCTCACGAATCACACTTGGCCATTTCGTAGCAACACGGATGAACAAAATGGTAGTTATGCTTGTGGAGGAGAAGAATGAGACGAAAGCTGTAAATTTAATAGGATTAGGGTAAACGGCGCATTAATTTTTTTTTAAATGTAACTTACGTGTGTACTGTGTGTGTACTGTTTTGTTTAAGTGAAACTTCGCGAAAATTTTATAATTTTCAATGTGATTAGGATTGCATACAACGTAAAATCAATGTTAATTAGTAACGTGACCGATTTTTGAGCTGCTGATATATTAAAGCTATTAAATATTTTATTTCTAATTGTCAGAAGCTTTAAAATAATTAAAAAAAAATTTTTTTAAGTTTAAAAAAAAAAATTTTAAACATTTTAGTTTAAAAGCATCTAAAAATAAATTATATTATTAAGCTGCATTTGTAAATATAATTAAAGCTTCTTACCCAATATCTTTATAGTAATAGCATTTTTGCACATTTTATACAAACATAGGACTGTACCCAGTATTTGAAATGAACAAAGGAAAATGCTGTAAAAATATTTCCACGATAAAAATTTAAACCTGAAATGAAAAAAAAATATGATAAAGTAATTATTCAGCAGTTTAATTAAGGCTTTTTTCTCTAGCCCCGAATAGTAGAAACATACATACATACATATGGTCACGTCTATATCCCTTGCGGGGTAGACAGAGCCAACAGTCTTGAAAAGATTGAATGGCCACGTTCAGCTATTTGGCTTAATGATAGAATTGAGATTCAAATAGTGACAGGTTGCAAACCCATCGCCTAAAAAAGAATCCCTAGTTTGTAAGCCCCTTTGTATCCCTTAGTCGGCTTTTACGACATCCATGGGTAAGAGATGGAGTGGTCCTATTCTTTTTTGTATTGGTGCCGGGAACCACACGGCACAATATGGAATGGCACGGCAGATAGTAGAAAATTAGTTTAATTATTAATGTTATGCAATTGATTTCGTCGAAGCGGGATACATGGCATACATACAAAACGTCACTATATTATTAACGTCTTTATTCCATAGATAGACAGATTCAACAGATTTGAAAAGGAAGGCAAAAATGTCATATAAATTAACAGTATTAAAAGGCCATGTTCTGTGTGACTTGATGATGGAATTAAGATTGAAATAGTGACTTATATACGTTTTTAACAGCCTCTATGGGCGTCAGGCTCAAACTCTACAAAAATATTTGATTAAAATAGCTTAATCTTCCTCATCCAATTTAATTTACCTCATCAATTTGAAGTCTCTTTGTAATATTCCCATGACGGGGTTCAAGCCTAGAAACTGGCCAATAACAATAACCACTTTCATGGACTTCAAAAATAGCTCATCTTGGTCTTCAGGTGAAGCTCTTTTAAATTGGACATCTGTAATCATAAATACACAACATGCATACATATATTGCGGCTTTACACTTAACGGGGTAGACAGATTCGAAAGTCTCGTAAAGACTAAAACGTAAGCTGATGCTGAATGACAGGCCAGCCCATTTGAAAGCGGTTCGGTAGTTTTGACGAAAAAGACGGACAAACACACTTTCACACCGAATATGAATACAAAAAACTTACTTGTAATATCTGATACGGTGTCTTCTTCAAGATTAACACTATGGATACGATTACCTCTAAAAAAAATCATTGATAATTACAAAAATGCATCCTATTAATATTAAAATCTCAATTAAAACTTTGGTACAATTTGTAACTAAATTAAGTACCTATGTAATAAAAGTCTTTAGAATCTTCGTGAATAGGTTGTTAGCTAAATTTTAGTTTTATTTTTAAAATATTTACCTAATCTTCAATACAGTATTTTCATTAGAGGGCTCTTTTAAATTAATAACTTCCAGTTCTTTATAAACTTCCCAATTAGTGGGACCTAGAAAGAAATAAAAATTACACTTAAAAAGAAACCAAAGAATAAGTAGTAAAATTATAATAATGAAACTTAAAAAAGTTTCAAAAACTCAATAAATTATTATTGACCGAGCGAGCGAAACAAGTCAACTTGAGGCGAAAACACATCATTACATAGTATAAAACAAAGTCGCTATTTTAGTCTGTTTGTCTGTATGCTTAAATCTTTAAAATTACGCAACGGATTTTGATGCGGTTTTTTGTAACAGGTAGAGTGATTCAAGAGGAAGGTTTTTATGTATAATAACATTTATAATTTCGCACCCGTGCGAAGCCGGGGCGGGTCGATTGTTTTTTATATGTTTGTATGTAGGTAATGATGAAATTTAAAGGTATATGGATATTTTAATATATTTTGAGATATATAATGATTATGAGATATTTATAATTTTGTTAAATAATTTTGTTAATTTCGCGGGCTTTTGTACTTTCAACTTATTTAACACGAATGATATCGTTAGTGTATCGTTTAGTTCCTTAAGCATAGGACCTTCTTATCACTTTTTGTTGATGTCGTGAAAACAAGCTTTTATGATTCTTGTTAGAACACGGCATGCAGATTTTAGTGAGGGAAATCATCGTGAGGAACATGCAGGTTACTGGGTCTATAATTCACCGGCAGAGTTTGCGGAGGTCAGACCTCAGCCTTGTGTTTATAACCTGACTTATCTAATTTAGAATTGTGGACATATAAGTAAGTCTTTATACAAATTTCTGTAGTAACTAGGTACATACCAAACATATTATTTTTTCCATTATCTTTCATTTCTGATATCTGTCGATGTTTTACCTCTAAAACTATAACGCATACTGACAGTTCGTAGCCACTATATACTAGTACCGTTATCAAAACATAAATATTTTATGCGATCAATTTATTCACTTCAATAAACGATTATCATAGTAACTCTAGTGGTGTTTTACGGTGGTCAATAAAATATCGACACGTGCGTGTGTGTCCCGCTATCTGATAATTGGACCACTCATGTGCTATAAGGTATAAAAAAATTACATACATACATACATATGGTCACGTCCATATCCCTTGCGGGGTAGAAAGAGCCAACAGTCTTGAAAAGACTGAATGGCTACGTTCAGCTATTTGGCTTAATGATAGTATTGAGATTCAAATAGTGACAGGTTGCTAGCCCAACGCCTAAAAAAGAATCCCAAGTTTGTAAGCCTATCCCTTAGTCGCCTTTTACTGCATCCATGGGAAAGAGATGGATTGGTCCTATTCTTTTTGTATTGGTGCCAGGAACCACACGGCACTATAAATTTTTTTTTAATAATAATATATAAATATAATTATTTAGTTTGAACCCATATAAAATCTCTGTCAGACCCAATAGTCTACTGTTAGATAATGCTTGCAGCATTAAGTCCGCCAATAGTGTTATATATTTGTATTTTATGCAATGAAGTTTAAATACTCGTAAATAAATAAAAAAATAACTTCAGAAAGTTCATTTAGACCTCTACACCAAAGCGGTATGAGAATCACACACGCACACCAAAGCACCACCATGCAGGAAGGATGCGATATGGACAAAAACGCAAGAAGTCATAAAGAAATCATAAAATGTTTATAAAATTAGAAGACATTTTCATACATGCATATATGCCGTTTTTATGTAAATTTTGGATATAGTGACATCGGTATTACTATTCCACCGCCTAAACGATGAATCCCATTATTTCCCTTGATTGGTTTTGACAATTTGTACGACAACATTAGGCAGCTTTAAAGTTCAATGTCCGAAGAATTTGACTTGAAATTCTGAATGTCAGAATTACAAGTCGAGCATTATGTCCACCTATTATTGTGTGCTATACATTTTAACCTACGAAGTTGACGCGAGTTGAATTACAAGATTACCGCACCGCCCCAGGTTCGAAGCCATTTACATTTCAATATCAAAGGCCACAGTTTATGTTAATATTGCTGAGGATATTGGTACGATTTATATTTCCCATTGATAGCCATATAAATAGACTAGACAACGTCCTGGTAAAGGGACAACAATTAAGGACGTCCTGGTAAAGGGTCAGGTCAAAAGCATGTGGATGAAGCGAAGGAAGTAAGCAGAGATCGTGGCAAGTGGAAAGAGGTAGTCTCTGCCTACCCCTCCGGGAAAGAGGCGTGATTTTATGTATGTATGTATGTAGACAACGTCCGTAAAAATTTCAATCTCCATTTACGCTGGAATTTCGGCGAATACTCTTTTAGTGTCATCCCTTGACCACATAAAGAACTTCCGCGCTAAATTTCAAATTTCTCAGAAATACATATAAGCTGTGCATCTATATGGTAGTTGATTAATCAGTGTTAACTTTTATATTTGAACCTCGATTCTAGTTCAAAGCATTTGAATATCTGTAACCGAGTAAGATAGGGAAATTAGGATACATACATATACATATGGTCACGTCTATATCCCTTGCGGGGCAGACAGAGCCAACAGTCTTGAAAAGACTGAATGGCCACGTTCAGCTATTTGGCTTAATGATAGAATTGAGGATTAAAATAGTGACAGGTTACTAGCCCATCGCCTAAAAATTAACCCCAAGTTTGTTAGCCTATCCCTTAGACGCCTTTTACGACATCCATGGGAAAGAGATGGACTCGTTCTATTCTTTTTTGTTTTGGTGCCGGGAGCCACACGGCACTAGATAAATCAACCGTTGAGGAAACCAAGGCTAGTATTAAAACAAAACGTTTGGTCTATTTCAATAGCAGTTCAAGACAGTTAACTCAGATTAAGGTATGAAGGCTAACACTCTGTAACTTTATCAAAAAGTTTGTAAATCGGAATTAAGTAGCTGTTATGTTGTTTCTATTTGAAGTCGACTTTGAGAGTTTATGTGAGGAGGTTACGACTTTGTTGCACAGTTCTCTGATTTATCTTCTCCATTTTTAACATATCCACATAACACGTCTCTGTCCTTAACGGGGAGTACGTGAGGTACATGTTGGGACACCTGCATATTCAGGCAATTTGAGACCATAATCCAAAACGGGTTAGGTTCCCCTGCAAAGGTTACGGAGGTCAGATTGGGGTTTCCTCGTATAAAAACCTGACTCACCCAATCCTGAATCATGGTCAAACAGGCGCACGAGTGGCTCCTCTCCAGAGAAGTGAACCAGAACTAACACCGGGAGAAAGAAGAACAATGAAAGCGTGATGTTACAAGTCGTGGCAAATCAGAGTGACCAAAAAAACTCATCTTTTGCAGTTCCCCGATAAAATATATGACTCAATTTTTGCACGCCTTCATTAAGCAATGAAGTGATAAAGCAACAATGTAACTGTGACCTGGCAAAGAAGTACATCGTAAAACAGCCATTATAACATACAATGTTAGGAACGGACGTGTTGGCTTAGTTTACTACGTGTTTGGTATTAAAATGTTGGTTTTATTTGTACAACTAAGCCGTTGACAGGGCTAAGTAGGGTTGAGTCGAAGCATTGTAGCATAATGAATAATGAATGATACTTTTTAAATTAATATGATTATACTCGTAGCTACACTTAGTCGGTTCCTCATTGCTAAAATTTTGACTGTTCTCAAGGTTGTTGACTTTTCATCGTTTGTGTATCTGGCGAATACTAGTGTCATATTTGTCAGGCCGCTTCATAAAGACATCTGATGATGCTCTACGAATTTTTGACACTTGTGGTGACACTATAAGCAATCTCGGGTGTATTCCTTGGATGGGTGATCCAAGGACTACACCCGAGATTGCTTATAGCGCGTATGCGCTTTAAATGCCATTAGACGAATAGGCTTCTTCATTACTTTTAGGATGACATAAGAAATGAAAAATAAGAAGGTTGTAAGAATTCTTTACTGGAGGTAGATTTACAAATAAGAACATCTCCTTTCTCCGTTAAAAGGTCCCAAAAAGACAGGCTTTTATTTAGATCTGAGTAAAAAGCTTGTTTTAATGAAGCTGCAGCATTACTAGCTCGTATGTTACTATACTTCCAACGACCTGTAAAAAAATAATACGCAATGATTTTTTAACGAAAACTTACGCATGTGTAATAAAAAAATACTTTGAACCAGCCACAGAATTCCCATAAATATATGTATATATATGGTGGTAAGTAGGTACTTGTAAATGTGTCGTCACAAATAGTCATTTTGATATGACACCGTGACGTTTTAATCAACTTCTTATTCTTCATCCTGGCTATAGTCCCGGTTGTATCCTCACCACGATACTATACTAAGCAACACCCTTATTCACCCTTGCTCTGCTCCAGAGTGGTATGAACTTACGCCCTTGACCGTGGATCCTGGATTAGTTGAGTCAGGTTTTTACACGAAGCGACTCCCGTCTGACCTCCGTAACCTCTGCAGAGGAACCTAACCCGTATTGGAACACATGGCTACTCATCCAGTTGCCTGATTGAGCAGGTTTCCTCACGATGTTTTCTCTCACCGTAAGTGCGATGCAATAATGTCCTATGTTATTCCGATAAAGTCTTAATTCTATCCAAGTAAATAACTAACCTGAAGAAGTATTGGACGAGTAACAAAAAAGAATAGTCCACTCATTGCTACCGGAGTGTACTCAATTTGCATACGAAAACGTCGAACCTGTAAATTATAAGACAAAATAACATACACATTTTCACGTATTGAATCTAAAATGTCTCTATATAATACCATTTCTTCTCTCACCCCTGGATTGCGTAAAAGATGATTGATTTGAAAGGCAATTTCAAAAAAGGCATTACTAAGGGAAAGGCTACTAAACTTGGGATACCTTTTATGCGATGGTCTAGCAACGTGTAACTATTTGAATTTCAACTCCATCACTAAAGCATACAGCTGAACGTGGCTTTCCAGTATTTTCAAGACTGTTTTCTCTGTCTACGCCGCAAGAGATATACAATTGACTTTGTGTATACATATTTTAATTGTTTCTGATTATATTTGAAGAGGTTCTACAGTATTTATTACTTGGGGACAGTTTTAATAGGCCTCCCCTGGCGTTCTCAATTTAATCCACTGGTGTATTTGCTTAGCTAATTTTTGTATTTTTTTATAAACTTACCTCAAGACAATAATCAGAAGAAGGCACTGTATCCAAAGCAGCTAACGGCATTTTGGCAACCAAGTTCACATTAGCAGCCAAAAGAGACGTGATTACGAACCTCAACACCAGATAAAGGAATGAGAATACATAATACGTTATGTATTCTGGCGATTGTTTGATTCTAAAAATAAAGAAGACTTTACAGTAATAAAAAAATAAGTACTCTATAGTCCTCAAAGCAGTGATAATTAAAAAAAAAACGGTCAATCGTTCCAATTTTTTTGTCTTTAAAATTGTCGTCATTTACTAAAAATCTCGTATGGTTTCCGGAACTTTAGGATACGATCTAAAATAAACATCCATATCATCCCCATAGATATCGTTAAAGCCAAATAAGGGAGGGGCAAATGCAATTGAGATTCTTCTTGTAGTCGATGGGCTAGCAACCTGTCACTATTTGAATCTGAATCCCATTATTACGCCATGCATCTGAACGTGGCTATTCAGCCTTTTCGGGACTGTTGGCGCTGTCTACCCCGCAAGGTATAGACGTGATTATATGTAAGTGTGTGATTTTGAAAATATATTATTTCCAAATACTCACGTGTTGACAATGTCTTCATCACAGTCAATTACTTTAAGGTGTGTGGTTCTGGAAAGAAATCAAATTTATTTATTTTTATCAGCTGTTGTTCGCGAATTCATGAAGCATTTATACTCCACCGATTGTCCTGAAACTAAGTATATGTTAATTGTATGAAAATTACACACACTCACTCGCTCACAATTAAAGCTTGTCAAGAAATAAAAAAATGAAAAACTGATTGACTGACTTATAAACGCACACCGCTGGGTAGCGATTTACAAATTTGGCATGTCCTTTATGTGGTTAAGATGTTCATTATGACAGGATTTTCCAAAACTCCTCCTGGAAAGAAGGTTTACGAGCTTTTTCGCGGGAGAAGCCGCTGTCATACTCTAGCATAAAATCTTATTTCTTACTTCAATGTGTGGAACAGCTGCGTACAGATATAAAATATATAGGTGACGAAAGACTGTAGGATGAAGACTGACAGCCTGGCGTCCACTTGTCTTACCAGCTCGACTATATGCGAATAGTGAGTGCGAAGGCGCTCCCAAGACATGTTATTCTGAAATAGTTCAAAATATAAGTTTATTATCCTACTACTATTATAAAGGCGAAAGTTTGTATGGATGTTTGTTACTCTTTCACGCAAAAACTACTGAACCGATTACCATGAAATTTGGATGTAGGTAGCTGAAGACCCAGAATAACACATAGGCTACTTTTTATCCCAGAGTTCCCGCGGGATTGATAGGGTTTCCATGCGGACGAAGTCGCGGGCGGCCTCTAGTAATATATAAGTTTATTATAATAGTCCAAAATATAATATAAGTGCCGTGTGGTTCCCGGCACCAATACAAAAAAGAATAGGACCACTCCATCTCTTTCCCATGGATGTCGTAAAAGGCGACTAAGGGACAGGCTGACAAAGTTGGGATTTTTTTTTAGGCGATGGGCTAGCAACCTGTCACTAGCTGAATCTCAATTATATCATTAAGCCAAATAGCTGAACGTAGCCATTCAGTCTTTTCAAGACTGTTGGTTCTGTCTACCCCGCAAGGGATATAGACGTGACCATATGTATGTATGTATAAGTTTATTGGCTGGTTAATTTTAGGATAAAATGTACCCCGTATGTTAACATTAGTTTATACTCTAGCTAGTATACAAAAATTTCTTAAAATCCGTTCAATAGTTTTTGTGTTAAAGATTAACTAACACATACACATATCCTTACAAACTCTTTCATTTGTAACATATTAGTAGGATTCCCAACCTTAAATTTATGAGTTTTTACTATGCGTCTGCGCCATAACGTACACATATATAGTAGAGGTGTGATTTGAATACCTCCATATACGCATCAAGAATTTGAATCGGGCACCTTAACAACTATGATAACCATTTAACTTATGGCTTTTATACTCACTTGGCGATTGTTGATAACCTTATTTAGGTCTTGAAAGTATGATATCAAGTATATGCTGAAACATATAGTAAGCACATCTGTAAAATTCCACAGGAATGTTGTTTGAAAGTTCCCGACCTGCAAAAAATTGCAAAACCTTACTTATTAACATTTTGAAAAACAAAATATTTATCTCCATTTCTTGAAAAAGTTATCGAGGAAAAGAGACTATCTCAAATGATTACTGCCGGACGAACTGGAAGTACACTTTATTTTGAAACAAGCACAGTAAGGTTTAATGAAACTTTATAATGTTACAATATTAAAAAAAAATTATATTAATTGTACTAACATAGACCCATCCGTCAGTAGAAAAATTCGCGGAAAAATGTGCTCATATTATTTTTTTTTGTAAGTGGCCAATCATAACCGTTTAAATAAAAACAAAATTTGTAAAGAGGTTACTGCAATTTATAGGTTATTGAACAAGGATGATAAATAAACTTTAATTTACCTTAAAAATAACACCGGCGATGTGACTATATGTCATGTTTCGAAAATAAAACGGTGCGCAGTAGGTAAAATATTTTTCAACAACTATGCTGAAATCGTTTGAAGATGTTTTGCATTTTGTGATAAGGTACACCGCATATATCATCGATAAAATGTGTTCCACTGAAAAAAAAAACAGAACAACATACATATTATATTCAACTGAATTAAAACTACAATTTAATAAGAAATAGTCTATACCCACATTTCTTTTTCAAGTTCTTTTCAGTTAGGAATTTTCAGAAACAGGTCAAATTTAATAGGCATTATTCTAATTTAAATCTACCATTTAAAATCATTTTATTACTTCCATGACGGAAACAAGAACTTGTTAAGTTCTTTCCCCACTTTTAATACCTTTGCGTGCACCTAAAGACTGTGAGAAACATAGTCCTACGTTCAAATATGTATTTAACACAAAAAGTTGGTGAGAGAAGCAACCGGTACACACTATATTTTTCCATCAAATACATTAAAGATCTAGATTTAATTTTATTTAGATTAGTTTGAAACTAATACTACACACAAAATAACCATAATAAGTACTCTTTACAATGTTATGTCTTATAAATACTTTTTCTCTTACCCAAAGCCGCAATTAAGACGCAGAAGGCCATCACGTTGCAGTATTTGTCTGTTTTATTTGACGTTCGTATCTCCTGAAGTTGTTGCTCGATTTCCGTTACCTTGTTTATGAATATAGGCCACTGCTGGGCCAGGCGAGCCAACATGATAGTGGAAAATAATCCAGTTGCATAGAATATAAATTCAGCTGTATATATTAGAAAGAAATAGTATATTATTAGGCAGTGGACGTCTTAAGGCTTAAATGATGATGATGATGATGTAATATTAAGTGAACTGCTTAATAAGTTTCTTTGTGTTTCACATACAGATATGTATATGTACATTCAAAATTATTTAGAAATCTTTTTCACTTTTGTGTGACTGATTTTTTTACGGTTATTTCAAAAATAAAGCCAAGGGAATTCCCCTGAATAATCACAAATATTTAATGAGAGCCTTTTTTTCTTGGTTAGTGTATAACCTCGGATTTTTTCAAATAGTTGGGGACTCAACCGGGCTAGGTCTAACGCTAGAAGGATGAAGATCGCATTATGCAACCTCAACAGTGCAACTTTTTTAATTTGTGCAGAGAGAAAATAAATAAAGTGCGTTTCAAAGAAACTAAAAAATCCGATTGTTCCGTATTGTACACATACTTACAAACGATAGGAAGTGACAAATCATTGTCAATCAACCATAAAGATATTAATATCGTCGAGATACATACAAACAAAACTGTCCACAAGTAATAAATACTGTAGAACCCCTTCAAGTAATATCTGAAACAATTAAAACATACATAGTATATATAGTATAGTCGGAGGTGGAAGACCTAGACGAACGTATCTTGATCAAATTAAGGACGTCCTGGTAAAGGGTCAGGTCAAAAGTACCTTGCATGAAGAGAGTTATGAATGTGGATGAAGCGAAGGAAATATGCAGAGATCGTGGCAAGTGGAAGGAGGTGGTCTCTCCCTACCCCTCCGGGAAAGAGGCGTGATTTTATGTATGTAGTCTATAGAGCCATGATACTTGAAAAGACCGAAAGGCCACGTTCAGCTGTATAGCTAAATGATGGCATGAACATTCAAATAGTGACAGATTACTAACTAGACCATCGCCTATAAGACGAATCTCAAGTTTATTATCATTTACATTAGAAGCCTTTTACGTCATCCATTGAAATGATATGGAGTGTTCCTATTCTTAAGTGCCTACAGGGTGCAGTAATACTAAATAAATGTGACGTGTAGTTCCCAGTACTTTAAAAAGAACTTCCTATGGGTTTTACCAGCTTTTACCATTCAACTGTAAATATTAAAAAAATGTATAATATTTTTATTCAGTGGACGTCTTATGGCTGAAATAATGATGATGATATAATATTAAATGAACTGCTTAATAAGTTTCTTTGTGTTTCACATAAGATATACATTCAAAATCATTAAAAATCTTTTTTTCAATTCTCATGTTCTTCTTCATGTTCTAATATTGATAAGAATCCGCTGCCAAGATTGCGTAGGTCAATAATTAATAGTTAGGCTAATCTAGGAACCATGGTCCTAAATTGTAGTAGGATCCTAGATTGGGCATACCCCATACATTGGCAAACCCCTGGGCTCCACCCTTGAGTGGGAGGATGCAACCGGGACTAAAAGCATGAGGAAGGAGTTAACCAGTTACCAAATGACTTACCTGAGTCCAGATATTGTAGGCTTGTCTAACCCTTCCACTGGAAAGAATCCTGCCCAACGACATATGCGCATTGAGAATCGGAGACATTCGTGCATTTGACTTTTGCTATATGCATGAACGTCTTGTACTTTTGAGCTTAAAAATAGATAATAATCAACTTAACACAAAATATCGCTCTTACATGCATTATTATAATTATGTCTATATTCCTAGCGGGGTAAACAGTACCAATAGTCTTGAAAATATTGAAATGTAACGTTCAGCTATGTGGCTTAATGATGGAACTAAAATTCAAATGGTGACAGGTTGCTAGCCTATCGCTTACAAGAAGAATCCCAAGTTTATTAGCCTTTTCCTTAGTCACTTTGACGATACCCATGAGAGAGATGTGATGATATTCTATTATGCCGGGAGCCACACGGCACTTTTATTTTAATCAGGCTTCAGACCTCTAACATAATATATTTAGCGGAGACTAGAGAGTTTGAAATTGAATATAGTAAACGCTATAACAAAAAAAAAATTACAAATTTTATTAAACGGACATAGTACAACAAACAGTTTTGATAAAATCCTTATAAACCAGTAGCAATTTTTTGGAAAAAAAGTCCACCTATTCTAGTAATTATTAAAATACTTAGAAATATAGCGTGCGTGATACGCGTAATAAGGGTAGTTAAGGTTACGAACTTATACTGTATCTGTCAAGATTAACAAGTTGTTCAGTAATTAATTACACTGTTATCACAACGATTGTATGTATCAATAAAAATATAATATTTACTTTGTATTAAGTCCCGTAAAATAGTTATTTTTCTAAACACTCATGACTTAATCTTTACTTGTATTCAAATATCAAAATACTGATGTATGTGAATTTGATTCATTATAAAGCGATTGATTATATCCAAATATATTTGACGGTGACATATGACATTATTGTTTTATGTTATTTGTATGTTTGTTTATATGTTAATACGCGGTAGTATTCTCTAAGTTTTGGACAAGAAGAGAGCAATAATTTGACGAATAAAATAACCAACCAATCTCCAAAAAAGTATTAAATTATGTAGATGTACCGAAAAGGTTTAGGATCTACATCGGAAAAAGCGCTATTTTAATATAAACGAGTTATTTTCAGTCTAATCAGGTTATTGGATGTATGATATTAAAAAATATATATATTTTAATGGTTTCCAGTTTCTAAATATAATAATAAAAAATCCAAAATAAAATAATATTTTTTTTACCATTGTATTTATCTACCCCGTGAGGGCTTGTAGGAGACAAAGACTTATATATCTGAATTATCTCATTGTTCAAAAAGAAAATGATTATATGTTCCAGCCCCCGTAGCATAGCACACGCTACGCCGTTTTTATCGCGCGATAAACTATCTCTGTTCGTTTTCATGTCATAATAAAAGTTTTTAGCGCGATTTAAACGGCGCGTCGCGCTTGCCTTGCTATAAATGCTAATGGCACGTTCAGTCGCATTCTAGTGGTTGTTATAGTTTTTTTAAGAAAAGTGAGGAAATTTTCAAATAAATACCTGAATTATTTTCGTCGCCAGAATATGTACATATCACCTGTATTGTGATAAATGACCTCCTGTGTTGAAGTTTCATTAGTAATATTGACATATCAAAGCACAGTGTGGGCACAGATAATGAATATTGTTGTGTGTTACGAGTATAGTGTTTGTTTTAAGTTCGGGCTACATCCCTCTTTCCACGAAATTTAATTAAAATTCAGGATGAGTTTTTTCAAAACATTAAAACAATTACTTATTCAGTCCCAAGGCCCGGCAAAATGAAACAGGCCGGATATGTTTTCTTCTGTTTAAAATGTATACGGGGTTTGCTTATAAAATAAACCTTGGGAATCGCCCAACATTAGGTACAAACAAAAAATAATAGAAGTGGAACTCATTACTTGTTTTAGACAACAAGAATTTGATAAATTAATTGTAAAGATTCCGAATTTAAAAATAGAACGTTAATCGTTGAAGTTTAAAGTTAAATTACTATCATATTAAAATATATATACGAGTATATAACTTCTTCTGGTATTGAACGTACATTTACATATACATGTTCAGCTTTAAGTTTAAGTCATTTGGCCTATCTAATTTTAAAACGCTAAACCTAAAGGCACGGCGCAACTGGTGACATTCTGAAATTTATAAGGTGTCCATGCGCGTGAAAAACTATCGCTGTCCCGTTTCACGTCATATTAAAAAGCGAAACAGCAATACGTTATTGCGGCTGGTGGTGTAATAAACATGGTGTGTGACATATGCGTCTCATCCCGTGCAAATTATAAAAGTCAATTAACGGATAGGCCAACAAACTTGGGATTTTTACTATTAAGCTTATTCACTATTAAGCTACTGTTGGGATTTTCCGATGTTTTCACGACTGTCGGCTTTGTTTACCCCGCAAGGCTTATAGACGTGATTATATGTATACGTATGTATGTATGAGGGAGGGAAGACTAGAGAAAAGAGAAGATTAAAGACTGAATATGGTAAGATTTATAGTTCGTGGTTTCACGTATCGGAACTCTGACCCTATCAAGAGTGCTTTGTAAGTTGTACATTTGTAATCTATTTACTTTGTGCCCACTCTGTCAAAGTTAAACAGAAGTTATCCAACTAATTTTATGTGTGGATTGCCATAAACGCCGCTTATCTCGGGTTTTCGACCGTCATTTGCCGTGGTCCAAGTAGAAGGCGTTAGCCCTACGACCGCCATAGATTAAGACCGCCATTGGCAACTCTTTGGATTTCTAACTCCTGATGTTATCCCCGACAACATGCTTATCTATCTGGAGAGGATCGTGGGCCTTTAAGTTGTCTGTTAGAAACTACAGGCGTCCAAATTTAGTCATAAGTTTTAAACTTAAAAAGAACGCACGTATGTATGTCAGATTTACGTGTAATTTTCGAAATAAATTTTGAAATTTTGAAAGATCCGAAGGATAAGTAATAGTTTCAAATTCATAATTTTATAAAAATAAAAGATTTTGGCGACCTTTGTACAGACCTTCAAGAGTAACATCACTTTTTCTAAAATTCGATGGATAAATGAGGGGAAGTCTGGACAAACGCTAGTTAATTAATAAATTACCTTAATTTAAATTGTTAGTGATGTCTCATTTGGTGTAAAGTTTAAGATAGAAAATACTTAACCTTAAAATGCATAAGTCACGTGTTTAGGTTCCTTTTAAATGTATAAGAACAGTGGTTCTAAGAAAAGTGAAAAACTTTGAACATGATACAACAATACTGCTTGGAACTCTAAAACTCCTTTAGCCTATGACTTGTGCCAGCAAAAAGCATTAAATTTTGTATGTATACAGTCGCTAATTAATTCAGACAAGGTCTTCAGGGTACGTAATACGAACAACTTTTCCATAATAAAGGGAAATGTCCCATTTGAGTGTTTTGACCTGACAGTGAACCTGCGTTTATTTTCAAGTACTTACCTGGTTTCTCTTACGATTTTATTCAAAAGAATTTTGTACTATGTTACCTTGAACTTACCACGTATTTGACTTCTCATTTCGTAGCTGTGTAGGTAATTAAAGTTTCATTAACTAACTGATCATTCTAAGCTGAACGTCATGTTAAATTATATTAAAATCATTTCTAACTGTTTTTCGATACAATGACAAAAAGTGATCATAAGAACGTAGATAAAGAATGTTAAAACAACATTCTCAAAATACTTTAAAAGTAAATAATGCTTGTAAAAAAAAAAGTTCAACAATTTCGCCGAAACAAAAAAAAAGCAGAAAAATACAGCGCCAATATGTTATTTTTGTGCCGATAATCAGTGATTTCTAATAAAAAATAGTGTCGTTCAAAAGTAAAATTAAAATAATTAATAGCCAGATCTCAAGGATTATCCAAAAATAAAGACAGGTTGAAAAAGCAGTCACCAATCAAATTCCATAAGTACAATTTGTTTGAAGACAAACAGCTGTTAACATGATGAGTTCTTAAGCAATTTATCAAAGGTGCTGACACGAGTAATTTCATCAAATCAAAAACATTCCTTAAAAACGATTGTTTGATTCAAAACATCAAGTGACGATGGAAACTTTTCAATAGAATGATGTAATAATTTCTTTTTTTAACACTGTCTAAAATAGACATATCTGTTAAATGCCAAGATAGTTCTGTATTTAATACTCTTGTTGACTGTGAATGCCAAGATAGTTTTGTATTTAATACTCTTAGCATTACTATTTACGGATAACAGAACATGCGGTACGTCCCGTCGGTAAATCATACATACATATATATATATATAGTCACGTCCATATCCCTTGCGGGGTAGACAGAGCCAACAGTCTTGAAAAGACTGATAGGCCACGTTCAGATTTTTGGTTTGATGATAGAATTGAGATTCAAATAGCACATCAAAAGAAGAATCGGTAACAGCGGTAACACATCACCTAGAGTTTTTGATAACTGTTACTGTTTCTATTATTTATGAATAATGAATGATTGTAATTTAAATTTTAAAATAATTTTCCAGCTTTTAGTTTTTCAAAACTGTTGGCTTTGTCTAACCCGCAAGGGACATGATTATGTGTATGTAAAGTTCAAAATATATTTTACTACCAATAGATAGTTGACCAAATAGTTTAGGTTCCGTGGAATGACTATTTCAAATTGGAGAATACGATCAATCGTTTAATTAACCAAAAATAAAGTTCACAACAATTAATCTTATTCGTTGCAACCCGTTATTTTACAGGCTGTGCAATCAACGACAGACAGATGGGCAGATCGCGTGTTCCATATTTAAAATTGAATGAAATGGCCACCAGTGAACGTTGAGCTGTTTAATCATAAACATTTTGTTGCGTTTTACTCCTTGTTGTGTAGTAGTGTAAATTAGTAGGTAGATACAACTTCTTCTCTTCCTGAGAATATTGAAGGAGATGATCCCAAAGCGGTAGGAGTTGTATAGTTGACTCGATGACGACAATAATATATACACTATCAACAAAAACAAAGTCTTTCTACAATGAAATATTTGCGTAGTCTTATTCACAGAACCAGAGATTCGAAGCGAAATCTAAATTAGAAACCAATACGTCCTGATGACAGTAACCTACATCGTTAAAACATGAATAAAAATAAATATATACCTACGAGATAAATTACACAGGTTGAGTTCGCCTCGAAGTAAGTTCAACACTTGTGTTACGACATACTCACTCTACGATACTATATTTTAAAATAATAAATACCTACTTATATATAAACATACAAGACCCAGGCGAATCAAAGTTCGTTTTTCATCATGCCCTGGCCGGAATTCGATTCCGTCAATACAAGATGGAAAATAAAGAATAATCTTATTAAACCTTAAAAATAATTCTATTAAAATTTTCAAATGATTCTTTTTTCTTAATATTAAACAGCTCTCCCAAAACAACATTATCTTAGCTAGGATTACCTTATTGACATATTAGTCGTAAACATCGTTAATATTTATTTCAGGTGTCTATCACAAATGGCTAGTTTGACGTTATCAACAAATCATTTGAGGTATCTATTCGAAATCAATTTTCTAACTAAGTGTTATTTTTATTTATTCTTGGTAAACCACAATTAATGACACTTGTCTCTCAAATTATTATCCTTCAGTTCATTTTGGATTGTTGAAACGTATATTTTTATATCTGCCCTTATGTGTATGTGTATTTGATATTTAAGTGAAGAACAACGATATTTAGTTTTGTCACAATTATGCTGGATTCCATGAACCACATACAAAATTTAGCTAATCATGAATTGTTATTACCAAACCGACCCTTTTACGACGTAAGTAGTTTAATGTTTGATAAGTTTAAGACAAGCCTGTCTGACTACAATTGCAATTCAAATTTCTATGATATTTTTCCTAAAAACCTATTTCGATACTAAGTATATTGTAGCCGTTTTTGCGATAAAAGGTACTCAGCAAAAAAAAACTTAATTATACTTTTGCTACGTATTTAATATACTGTATAGTATTTTCATTTTTATTTAAATGGTTACAATAAAAACAAAGAAAAAACATAATTAATTCGTCGACAATCGAAATTGATTTATCACTTTGTAAATACGCTGTTAGAAACTTGTTTGACGTCAAATTATCCCTAATCTCTATTAATATCAGTATCGTTATATTTTTTCATGATTTTTAATCTATGGTCATAAAACACGCGATGTGAGCGATTGTAGGTTTCAACACCTACGACTGTGGTTAGTTTTTGAAATTAAATAGTCGTTGTACATAGTAAAATAAAAATTGCCTAATTGTACTTTAGAATTGCTAGTAATTATTTCGTCGTATTTATTATTTTAGACAATAAAAAGAGCATACTAGAGATAGAAATGATAGTGTCGTTATAATTTTTTACAGTTATAATTATATAATGCCCTAGTAGCATGGCGCGCGACGCCGTATTTATCGCGCGTCATCTATCGCTAATGCCGTGAAACGGGACGCGACCTAGGATATATTTTTAACTATTAATACTAGATAGATTTAAAATTATCTAGGGCCAATTGGTTAATTACGGAACATTTTTTTTTTTGTATAAAATAGAAATGCCGTTCGCTAAGCAAACTACAAAATAAAGATGATGTAACACTTATGATAGATCCATGCATCCAGCGATTTTAGATTTGGTAATATCTATGTGGTTTTCTTTTTTAAATTGATTCCAATTATTTATGAGTAAGTGTTGTTTTAACTAATAGGTGTTTTATACCCAGGATTTTGGTGACAAAATCTAACTTTTTACTTAAACCAAACTTTAATTTTTTTTTGTGAAATCAGAAGAAGCGTACTATGCAATAAATAAACAACCATTTTTAAATATGCCTTGTACTTCTTGGCACTTCAGAACAGGACCACTCAATATCTTCCTATAGAATTCGTAAAATGTGCCTAAGGGAAAGACTAATAAGCTTGGAATTCTTCTTGAAGGCGATGGGCTAGGAACCTGTCATTATTTGAATCTCAATTCCATCACTAAGCCATATAGGTGAACGTGACCTTTTAGTCTTTTTGAGACCGTTGGCTCTGTCCGCTAGGGATATAGACTTGACTTTATGTATTATTTACAGGATTTCATATATTTTGTTGGTACGATATTTCATTACTCATGTTGGTTTGGCATCGTCGGCTCTGGTCGGCCAGTATGGAAGGCGTGGAGTTTGATACTCCTCATAATGCTGGTAACAATCGAGGGTTCAGCTATTTGGAAGGTGATACGGGCCTTGGCCGGCTGGGCAGTGGATGTTTCTGGAAATAGTAAGTTACAACCAATATTTCAAAATTTTTCATCATCACCTCTATGGCGTTCATTTTAGTTTTTACGGTTCAGGGTTATTATTTTTTTCTTTTAGTAAATAAAGTATTGAATTTAAGTGCGTCGACGGCCGAATCGTTAAGGGTCCCGGCGTGATCCTCATTGAGGAAAATATGATGATTTAGAACTGACTACATATTTTTTTATATAATTAATAATCTATGGTTCCCGGCACCAATACAAAAAGAATAGGACCACTCCATCTCTTTCTCATGGATGTCGTAAAAGACGACTAAGGGATAGGCTTACAAACTTGGGATTCTTAGTTAGGCGATGGGCTAGCAACCTGTCACTATTTGAATTTCAATTCCATCATTAAGCCAAATAGCTGAACGTGGCCATTCAATCTTTTCAAGCCTGTTGGCTCTGTCTACCCCGCAAGGGATATAGACGTGACCATATGTATGTATTAATACTCTGCTTCGATTCCAATGTGTTTTCAGGGAGTGTCACCGCTCGCTTAGCAGGCACTATGTTCTACGCGAATTCTATCATCTGTCTCGTTTTAACATCACGATTGGCAGCATCTTGGGAGAAGCAGACTGCCCTCTGGATAGCGGTGGAGAGGGCAATGACCCTGAATATACCACCAGACGCGACCATCAAGAAAAGAATGATCATTGTTACAATAGTAATGTCTGTTTGCGGATGTGGTGAGATTTTTCATTAATTTGATCTGTTAACGTTATCGAGTGGGTTTCATATCAAACATTTGCCCTGGTTTTGTAGGGTTTTAAACTTAACTATGTAAAGGTATCTAACGTGATCGAAAATTTTAAGTGTCCTCTTTGTGGAAGAAATATTTACAAATCAGTTATCGGATTTTGTTTATAAATTGAGGTAGGAAAGACAAGCAGAAAAAATCGTGGCTAGATGTCGCGAAAGATAATATACGAGGCAATGGACATAAAACTGATGATGCCGTAGATCGGAGAACGTGTAATCATAAATGTCGGAAAGCGTGAAGGGTGCAACTGGGTTTATTATTCATTTCATTCATTTCAATGGTTATCAGATCATTATGTTCTGGCTTTGACCATTCATAAAAAAACTTCTTATAATTTTGATTTTCTGATTTCAGTTGAGCACTTTCTGAGTGTCGTATCGCAAATAGACTTTAACTTGCCAGCGTCGACTATACTCAAGCAATATATTCTCAGCTCACACGGATTCTTGTTCATGAAATGTAAGTGAAATTCGAAATGATTTTAAAAGACACCTGCAATTCCGTTTTCTATTTAAATTTATTTTAGTTATTCTTACAAACTATTAGTCTAAACAAAAGTACATCAATACTGTCTGAACTTGTACCCAATAAATTTAAGATTTCAAAGCGCTATCTATTCGTTGATAGAATAATTATTTTTTTAGCTTCCTATTCCTGCTGGTTAGCCCTACCGCTCCTATTCATCAGTAATATAGCCACGATCCTATGGGGTTTCCAAGATTTCATTATAATTGTTATCAGCATGGGGCTAACTTCACGTTACCACAGACTCAACCAATTTGTAGCCAAGCTGTGCGCACTTGAGAAGCAGAATCGTGAAAGGTGTGAGGTAATACTTTAAGTGCTTAAAATTAAAAGATTTTTCAAGAAAGCCTAACTTCCCGATGTGACAACCTAGGACAGATTAACCTGGAGCAAATTAGTGAGGAGCCCGACCCCAAATTATGAGAAAAGTTGGATGAAGAAGAGTAAGAGAGAGTTTTTAACACACCTTTTAGACCATATAATAAACAAAGGTAGAAAAATATTTCTAGCTTTTGTCACTTCTTATTTTATTGTGGCCTTCCACTTTCATGCCTTTTCCATAAATGACAAAAGAGGCAACTAGAGGATTAAGTACTTTACCAACTATTATCTTTACTAGAGTAAATTCTAAGAAGTTGTCTAGAGCCGATAAGAAGTAACATAACTAAAACTATTTTTACCGTTACTTGATGATAAGAAGCGCAAGATTACCACGTGAAGTTTGAAGAGTAAATATAAATAGGAACTTTTCATCATGGTACTTCTAAGAAAGTGCTCATTCTCTTTATAATTTATATTTTTATTTTTCAAACATAATCCGATATTTTCGCAGAAAACGGAGCCAATCAAAGTGTACACCTGGAGGAAAATACGAGAAGCGTATGTGAAGCAGGCGATGCTGGTGCGCACTGTGAACGACGGGGTCGGCGCTCTCATCACACTGTCCTGCTTCGTCAACTTCTACTTCATAAGCTTGCAGCTGTTTTTGGGGATCACGTAATATTTTATAATACCTTTACATTACCTGGTTGACTGGAAGAAATCCCTCACAGGCATAAGTTCGCCCTTGTGCATTGTTGTTTTTAATGCCTTTTTATATGTTGTATTATATGTTGTTATGTACAATAAAGTATTTACAAACAAACCTTCGTCATTGTAGAAATGTCTTCCTACCTTACAGGACGGAAGCTTATAGTCTCGAAAATATAAAAAGAGCTAAGAATATAAAAATTTTGTTTACAAAATTGGATACAAGGTATCACTTATTAACGTCACTCGGCACGTTCAGTTCGGCTTATGTTGTAATTAAGATTAAAATACTGAGAGGTTGCTTAGTTTATTAGCCTTTCCCTAAATCACCTTTTACGACATCAAAAATTCAATAAGCAAGCCAAACAGCAGAACGCAGCCTTTCAGACTTTTCAAGACTGTTAGCTCTATCTACTGTGTTGATATAGACGTTATTATATTATGTATGTATACAACATAAGATATAGTGACATCCGTGGGTGTCAATTTAATATTTATAATTATTCTAAGAACGGTAAATCCGTAGACCTACCGTTCTTAGAACAATTATAAATAACAGGCTCCTTCTCGGAAGGCTGTTTTAAAGCTTACCACCAATAATTAAACAGGGTGACATTGGAATCATAAGCATCGCTTTAATTCCGTATTGTGTAGGTACCACGTCACATATTATAATGAAAACATTAAATCAAATTAAAACTAAAACTACTTATAAATAAGATATAATCACGTCTTTACTTTTTACGGCGTATTTTATTTAATTTTGCGAGCTTTTTTTTGTATGTCCTTCTCAGTTCTCACACACTACTGAAAAGCTCTCTCTCTGTTCACTTCTAAATCACGATGGTTAATTCACGCAAGGATACTCTTAAATAACTCAGAATCACCAGCATACTTAAATTAAAAAGATTCTTATACAGAGTCACCTTGTATTTTTGAGTTACTTTTTTCCTTATTTACAGCCAAGGTCTAACCGGAGGCTTGTTGAAACAAGTCTACTACATAGTGTCACTATGCTGGGTAGTGATGAGGATCAGCGGCGTGGTCTTAGCAGCTTCTGATGTCAACCTCCACTCCAAGATGGCGTTGCAATACCTTCATGGATGTAACTTCAAATATTATAATGTTGAGGTATTTATGAGACACATAGATAGATATGTAGATCAAATTATAATAATAGATTTATCCCAAGTTTATGTAAAGGTAATGTACAAAAGGCGGTCATATCGCATAATTCAATTTCTTCCAGCTAACACGAATATTTCGTGAGAGATAATAGTTGTTCGTTGCAGCGGGGTAGTAAGAGCATATTTAGGGAAATAGCTGCCTACTAATAAAAGACGTAGATAAATATATATAGGTAGTCTCTGCCTACTCCTCCGGGAAAGAGGCGTGATTTTATGTATGTAGTATGTATGTAAATATAAATGTACACATTTCTTTAAATAAACTTACATAATAATATAGCCGTGTGGTTCCCGGCACCAATAGAATAGAATAGAATAGAATAGAATAGAATAGAATAGAATAGAATAGAATAGAATAGAATAGAATAGAATAGAATAGAATAGAATAGAATAGAATAGAATAGAATAGAATAGAATAGAATAGAATAGAATAGAATAGAATAGAATAGAATAGAATAGAATAGAATAGAATAGAATAGAATAGAATAGAATAGAATAGAATAGAATAGAATAGAATAGAATAGAATAGAATAGAATAGAATAGAATAGAATAGAATAGAATAGAATAGAATAGAATAGAATAGAATAGAATAGAATAGAATAGAATAGAATAGAATAGAATAGAATAGAATAGAATAGAATAGAATAGAATAGAATAGATTTATTTTCAAAATTGGATACAAGGTATCACTTATTGACGTCACATAACTTAAATCTAATTATAACTACTACCGCTTCCAAAGCGCATGTGTAGAAGAAGCGGCGGAACAAAGAATATCCATCTCGTTCGCATGGATGTCGTAAAAGGCGACTGAGAGATAGGCTTAAACTTGGGAATATTCTCTTTGAGCGATGGGCTAGCAACCTGTCACTATTTGCATCTTAATTCTATTATTAAGCCAAACAGCTGAACGTGGCCTATCAGTATTTTCAAGACTATTGGCTCTGTTTATCCCACAAGGGATATAGACGTGATAATATGTATGTATGTGTGTTATAATAGTCAAAGACCACAGCCTGGTTTTCTTGCATAATTGCTTGCATGTATGCAAGAGAAATTCTCATACATACTCGTCTGTTTAGGGTAATCTTGACTTGACTGTATTGTACTTTCTTTTAGGTTGTCCTAGTTCAATATATTTTGTCTAATTTAATATTTGTTCTATTATTACAAAACATGAAAAGTCCTATGGTCTTAGGATCCTTAAGTTACCAATTTCACCAGTTATTTTTAGGGCCGGATTTAAATTTAAAAGTAATATAATTGAAATTTAATAATTTTCTATACGAGCATTATGTTTTAGGTAGACAGACTGCAAAACCAGTTGACAAAAGATTACGTAGCTCTCAGCGGAATGGGTTTCTTTACTCTAACCAAAACTATTCTTCTACAAGTGAGTATTTATCCCAACTTAAATCATAATATATACCGCCGTGTGGTTCCCGGCACCAATAAAAAAGAATAGGACCACTCCATCTCGTTCCAATGGTATCGTAAAATGCGACTAAGGGATAGGCTTATAAACTTGGGATTCCTCTTTAAGGCGATGGGCTAGCAACCTGTCACTATTTGAATCTCGGTTTTATCATTAATCTAAACAGCTGAACGTGGCGTCTTTTCAAGATTGTTGGCTCTGTCTACCCCGCAAGGGATATAGACGTGATTATATGTATGTATGTATGTATACATACATACATACATAAAATCACGCCTCTTTCCCGGAGGGGTAGGCAGAGACTACCTCTTTCCACTTGCCACGATCTCTGCATACTTCTTTCGCTTCGTCCACATTCATAACTCTCTTCATACAAGCTCGGCGGTTTCGGGTACTTTTGACCTGACCCTTTACCAGGACGTCCTTAATTTGATCAAGATACGTTCGTCTAGGTCTTCCCACTCCGACCTTTCCCTCCACACTCTCCTTGTATATCTGCTTAGTCAACCTGCTTTCATTCATCCTCTCCACATGACCGAACCATCTTAACATACCCTTTTCTATTCCTGTAACTACATCTTCTTTCACATCTCAACATTCCCTTATCACGCTGTTCCTTATCCTGTCACTCAATTTCACACCCATCATACTCCTTAACGCTCTCATTTCCACTGCATTTATTCTGCTTTCATGCTTCTTTTGCCATACCCAACTTTCACTCCCATACATTAATATCGGGACCAACACGCCCCTGTGCACAGCCAGTCGAGCCTTTTTGGATAGTTTCTGACTGCTCATAAAGGCATGCAAAGCTCCATTCACCATGTTCCCCGCGTTCACTCTCCTTTCAATATCACTATCATACTTGCCATCTGATGTAAACTTTGATCCTAGATATACAAACTCTTTCACTTGCTCCACTTTTTCTCCTCCAATCAAAATATTACATGCTGTCATTTCTTTCTCCATTTCAAAAACCAGTGTTTTAGTTTTACTTACGTTCACTTTCATTCCTTTCTCTTTTAAAGCTTCATGCATACAGTTTACCATCTCCTGTAACTCCTCCGCTGATGACGCCAGTATAACCTGATCGTCGGCATAGAGCAGACATTTGACGAGTAACTCATTCATCCTTAATCCACTTTTAGACTCTTTCAAATCTGTCAAACAGCTATCCATAAATAGGTTGAACAGCCACGGTGACGCAACACATCCTTGCCTAACGCCTTTCTCAATCTTAAACCACTCAGTGTGCGCTCCGTTTATCCTGACACAAGCACTCGAATCCTCATATAAGGATTTCAGTGCTCGTATTAAGAGACTGCTCACCCCATGCATAGAAAGTGCTGACCACAATTCATTCCTCTCAACTCTGTCATAGGCCTTTTCCAGATCTACGAATGTGCAATAGACTTTTTGACTCTTGGCCAAAAACTTTTCGGCTATGCACCGCAAGGAAAAGACCTGATCAGTACATCCCATTCCCTTTCGAAATCCCGCTTGAGCATCCCATATTTTGTCATCAGTTTCATTCCTGACTCTATTAATCAATACCTTAGCATACAATTTGCCGACGACGCTAAGCAGGCTTATACCACGATAATTTTTGCAGTCCAGCTGTGACCCTTTTCCTTTGTAAAGTGGCACGATAACAGCCTTACACCAATCTTTTGGTACTCGGCCGCTTCTCCAACACAAATTGAAAAGGCAGTACAACTGACTAGCTACTACGCCTTTTCCTGCTTTAAGCATCTCGACCGACACTCTATCACACCCAGCAGCCTTTCCCGCTTTCATACTCTTAAGTGCTTCCACAATTTCGAACATTTCAATTTCGCCTTCCATCTCATTCTCATTCACTTTCATGTATGTATGTATGTTATATCATAAATGCGAAATAAGTTTATTTGGTTCGTTTACAACGGTTACCTGTTGAATTTATCTTCTTGAAATATCACGTATATATAATTAAGAGTCTGAAAATGGACATAAAACTTTCATCCCAGTAAAAACTATAGTTTCCGTTGGATTTGCGAAAAACCTGTATTCTTTCGTAAGTGGCGCTAATACGAGTATATGGTTTAAATTCGGCAAAACCGCGGATAGTAGCTAGTAACAGTATAAATTTAAGAAACATAGTCGTAGGTATGCATAGGGACTATACTCATATGCAGTGGTACATACATACATACATATGGTCACGTCCATATCCCTTGCGGGGTAGACAGAGCCAACAGTCTTGAAAAGACTGAATGGCAGCGGTAATCATGGAAATATGTTTTTTTTTTCAGATGGCTGGTTCAGTAATCACATACGAATTAGTTCTCATTCAGTTTGACGACAAAGGAACTAATGATTCAGTTAATGTAACAAAATCTTAATTAAATTTATTACCTAAATAAATAAAGTTATTCATTTCACCATCTTGATTTTGTATATTTTATTAATATTTGATGGGAAACGTAGAATGGAAGATTTTAAAATGTCCTTTTTCTATCATGTTAATGACTCCAAACTGCTCTATACTATTATACCAAATCGGCCTTTGTACATGAGGACGCGACAGTAAATGACATCGTCTACACGCTTAGGCAACAGCGGTCATTGCTGAAGAAACCCCACTTTAAAAAAAAGGCGTTTCCCAGTTTGACCTGTATGTTTCACCTCGATTATGTCTCGTTTTGCTGAACCGATTTTAATGCGGTTGTCAGGAAAGTGTTCCACACTAGTGTGTCCTTAGTGTAGTCACTAAGGAGAAGATTTTAAAAATTTAACCGACTTCAAAAAAGGAGGATATCGATTGGAGGCGGTTCTATTTTTATAATAGTTCAAGTACAAGTTAACCCTCTTAATTCTAATGAGTTGAAACAACGATGTATAACTTTTTTGTTAAGAAAGAAACAGAATGCACCCGCCATTTTATGATTTTCAATAAGATTATTATGTATCATTAGATATTGAAGTAAAACTATTTAACAAATGAGCGTGACTTGCTCAATAGTTTCACGACAAGTCACTCGTATCTGTGAAATAAAAATAAACGTCCCGACATTCTAGTTGACACTGCTGCAATTCAATTCTAAGATAGTGTACACTATTGTCATTGGATCTCTCGGGAAATCTAACAGCTACAGATAGGAAGCCTTTAGATTTACTTTTCCAATTAGAAATCACGCTGCAACCCAGTTTAATTGTACCTGCAATGTTTGTTATAATGTGGCTTTTAAAGATGGCAGGTATAGGGGAATGTGGATGAAGCGAAGGAAGTATGCAGAGATCGTGGCAAGTGGAAAGAGGTAGTCTCTGCCTACCTACCCCTCTGGGAAAGAGGCGTGATTTTTATGTATGTATGTATGAAGGTATAGGTTAAATATAATATATTTCTTTGTTAGTAATTACTAGTAAAAGCGTCAGTAGTCGAATCGGTAAGGTGCCCGGTTAAAAGGTGAGGTGCGCATAAAGGCACAGGTTCGAATCCCACCTCGGCCATTTACCAATGACTTTACGAAGATATGTACATTAGTATGAATACTAACCGATGATCTTACGGTGAGGGAAAACATCGCGAGGAAACCTGCATATTAAGGGCAAGGGATATGTAACCGTAAACAATCCAATACGAATTAGTTTCACCTGTAAAAGTAGCGGGGGTCCTTTGGATGTCGTTAAAGACGATTAAGTAAAAGGGTTATCTTGTAGGCGATTTGCTAGCAACATGGCACTATTTGAATCTCAATTCCATGATTAATTTCAGTGTTTTCGTAATTGTTGGTCCTGTGTACCCCGTAAGGGATATAGACGTGATAAAATGAATGAATAATGAATTAACCTAATAGTAAAAGTTTTCCGAGCAGAGAAATAACCAGGTATTATACCTATCATTGAAAAAAATTATAAAAATAATGCATTACTTTCAAATTATAACAAATTTATGGTAAAACTAACTTAGACACTTTAAGTGACCTAAAAACAACAAAAAAACTACTGAAAGCCTATTTATTATAATGATATATAAGCGTTCAACTTTTTATTAGTAGCAATTGGTGCACATGAAACTTTTTTATTATAACTATGGAAATGTATAATTTCAGGCCGGTAAAACTTCATTTCCCCATAATAGGTACGTAAATCCTGGTTTTACAACACACTTATAAACTTGTTGAAACATTTTCCAACAAATGTGATAGGAAAATATTGAATAATAAATCGGAAATATGAACTGATGAAAGTTTAAAACAATATTATTCCCTGAGAGCTATTGGCTCGAGTTGGCCGGAGTACAAGAAACTTTTTAAATTCATCGATTTATGCTGTTGAAAAGTTCTTTTAAATGTATGTATCACATATTTGTGTCTTCTTTGAGTGTAACAGTTGAATCTTGCGCTGGTTTAATGTTAGGCAAATTCTTTATCCACTTTGTATGGTCTCAAATTTGAAGTCCACCAAGCTAGTGTTGTACACAAACACATTGTCAATGCCACCTGATTTTCTTCTCGCCCAGATTGTAAAAGACAACCAAGGAAAGAAATCAATTCAATTCTATCTTAAAGCCAAATAGCTGAACGCGGCCTATCAGTTTTTTTAAGACTGTTGGCTCTGTCTACTCCGCAAAGGATATAGACGTGATTATATGTATGTATGTAAAGAAAAAAAGAATCTGCAAAAAGAAAGCGAAAGACTTTTACTGTAAGTTTTCATTATCTCTTGTATCATAAGTCTAGTTTTTACCTGTAAAGTACAAATACGTAATTTTGGTGTGTGTAAATAATTGTTCGTGTTATGTTGTTTCGAGTTTCGTAAAAGGAGGTTCTGAATTCGACCGTATTTTTTTTAACCTACACGACTTATAAACTACTGAATTCCATACATCAGAAAATATACCTACTCCTATATAAATGCGGGTAAAAGGTACCTTACCTTACCTTTAATTTTTGCAAACAAAAACGCCAATGTAAACTAACACATTTTTACTTCCCCTCCGAAAACTACATAAAATCAGAATGTTTCCGACAAAAAGTGCAACTTTCAAGCCAACACTGTTCATTATAAGTAAAATTAATTATTTAACACCAAAAAATTTCAGATGCTAACGAGAATTTCGAACAAGTGGAAAAATAACAACGAGCACAGTGATGTGAGTTATAATTAACTAGAATGTTATGTTACTTATTATAACTTATGTTTAACGGTAATCCCACGGAAAGTTGTTTCAGAATTAAATGTCCATCTCAGTTCTCCATACTATGTCGGTTCCAATTTATTTTTAGTTGATCTAGTAAAAAAAACTTTGAAGAGCGTACAAATTAACACACTTTCGCATAAAACATGATAAAACTATGAACAATATTTTTATTATTATTTATATGATGTGCATGTTACTTTTAAATATGTAGTAAATATATCTTAAAATTCAAAATTAAAATGTGATTCATTATAATGGAACATTTCAACATCATTTAATAATTGTCATATCTTTTGGTTTAAAAACATTGGTTGACGTCAAATAAATTACTTAAAGCTAAGTTCACCGCCGATTCCAAAGCGTCAGTGCAGAAGAAGCGGTAATAAACTGCACTGCAGCATTTTGTTAAATATCGTCAACTTTACAATTATCCTAACTTTGATAAGAAATGTGGACGACATAATACATTAGATATAGACCTGATTATATGTCTGTAATTATGTATGTATGTATGAACGTATCATAGAGCAATGAACTTATTCTCCATGCACACACAATGAGTTCAAATCTAATGATTTCAATACGAATATTATGTCAAAAAATATTGATGAAATATGTACCTACTGTACAAATTATGTCAATACCATGTCAAAATTTGCGTGCATTTAAGAAGCCATTATGTTAACCTCGGTCCACACATATTATAATCCTCCTTTGAACAAGTCTAATCTTATTCTTCAAGCCATTCATCTGAAAGTAGCCTTACAGTCTTTTCGAAACATTAGCTCTGTCTACCCCGTATGGGATAAAAATGTGATTACTTGTATTAAACATCCGCAAGCTAATTAAATATTCCGACCACCTAGTCTACCATCTCCAGTATTAAATTTGTAATTAACACCAGGTAATTACAAGTGCCGTGTGGTCAGGCCCAGAGCAAATGACAGAGGTGGCCCCAAGGCGACGTCTTTAGTGCTCTGTGCTATTCCAATGAGAGATGAAGTCTACTAAGTAATTTTGAAGGGATAGGACGCCCAAAGGGACTTCGTCATAGATTTACTGTTATCAATGAAGTGTGCATTAATCTAGTGGTATTTTACGCCGATTGGACATTTTTTCCGGTCAGATCCATAAAACTATTGGTTCAAATTGAATTAAATTTGAAATATAACGTTTTCATACAATGCCTGCTATGTGATTGTTAATAAAGGCTTCTCGTTTTATTCACGAAGAAGTTACAGGGGATTGAAAATGGCCTGAATTGATTTGGCAAAAGATCGTGCCACTTCATTTTTTGACACAGAATCGTTTTCTGTTATAATTACCAAATTGTATAGAATAATGGAATTATTATTAAAATTCATGTTGTATGTTTTAAATCTGACTTCCCTCGAGTATTAGTTACGAGTACACTACATTTTTGAGTATAAGTTACCCACCTCGAAAATCCTACTCGAACTATACACGAGTAACTTTTATTTAAATGAATATACTTGTACCTTCTTCTCAACACACCCAACCATGTTAGTACAAACAAAAAAATAATAGAGTGACGAATAGACTAACTAACACATAAATCAAAATGAAAATATCGTAATTGATACCATGTGTAACATTAACTTAATTCAATTTCTAGATTTTTCTCCCAACTCTGACTAAAATCTTCAAGCTAACAAAATGGTTTGGAATACCAACGTACGGGAACAAAATCGCTTATTTCTGGGCCATTGTCATTCTGTTGCTGTTATTGGCTATCGAAGTGGCGTCTCTCGCAAAAGTCATCAGGTCGCTTGCTGGTTTAGCTAAGCATGATACTGATGGGCGTAAGTAATTCATTTGGTTTTTCTTTTTGATCAAGTGAACCGACTTATTCTTACTGGTGCAAAGTTCCTGACCTTAATAGTCTCACGGCTTTTATCATATGGTAATCCAAATTATAGCCATATGGATAAAAGATCTAAATTATTTAGGCGATGGGTTAGGAACCTGTGACTATTTGCATCATTAAACAATAAAGGTTAAGGTGGCTTTACAGTCTTTTCGAGACTTTTGGCTATGTGGATATAGACGTGATTGCAAGTATGTCTTAAATATATATAACGACACCTTCTCTTAGTTTCACCTCTATTTTAATAAATTCTTCTCAGGCGGGGTAACAGCACGATTATCAGGCGCAATATTCTACGCCAACGGTCTACTGTCGCAGATTCTATGCTGGAGACTCGTATCTTCGTGGAAGATCCTGTCACAGCATTGGAAGAAAGTTGAGAACACTTCGCTGTACTTACCTCCTGACCCGAGAATAGGAAAGAGGGTGCTATTTGTCACTTGTTTTGTAGCTGTATGTGCTTTTGGTAATTGCTCTCTTATAACTTATTACCTGTTGTATAATTTTTGTCAAGCCTTTTAAGACAATAGTCCATTTTTATGATGAATTTCATGACTTGACATAATAGGTACTTCAACGAGTACTATACTACTACTACGAAAAGTCCACTTCTATACTTAAGCTATTCTAAATCTTCATCCAAAAAGGTACTTAAATCCAAAATTAAATACAGAGTATTACCCTTTTTTGACTTGGAGCCACTTATAATCCACTGCCGGAGACAGTTATTTTTAATGAAGTTAGTTTTACGGGAATAGATTCTATGAGCATATCGCCATAAATAAACACATTGAAAAAGATTTCTAAGATTGGCGTTTTCCCCACAGTCACATTAATAAAAGCATCAAATAAATTGACTTTAGTAAACTTTGTACATTAATCATCATGAACGAGGCATAATCTGTGAAATAGAAATTTCTAGTCGTTGGTTTAATGAGATCGTTTTAGTAATGAAGGGAAATTGAGAGATTTTATTGAATTTGAAGTGGAAAACCTTTAGCGAATTTTATTTTAAAAGGCCATATGAGTACTGTTAACACACGAACAAAAATTGAACACTTCAATCGCAAAATTTTATCAAAGTCCTTTCTCTTTCTTTAAACCAAGACTACGTTGTGTAAAAATTTAACCTGCAGATGACTCTTATTAACTAAACTGAAAGGTTAACATATTTTATTTACAGTGGAGCACATGCTTAGTATGATGTCAGCAACCGGTTTCAGCATACCACCTGAACAGTATTTTGAAAGATATATTCTCAGTTCTCATGGATTTCTCTTAAACCCGGGTAAGTAAAAAAACAACGAAATAATCTTATCTAGACGTGTCATAGATGCCGCCGGCTACTGACTTTATACTTACCCTATGTAAACCAGGAGACATAATTTGTGTATGTTTCTTCTTCTTAATCGGTTACTCATTACTGAGTATCGTGACTCCCGACTCTGTCAACCAACAGTTTCCACCGGCTGCGATCCGTCGGTTGGTGTAGCGCGGCGCTGATTGTTCATGTTTAAAAATCTTCTTATTACGAGTTATTATATAGCATTGCGGCATGTTTTTGCGTAGAACCAGCCTGTGGTCGACGATCTTGTTAAACAGTAAGCACACTAATGAATGCAAGTGGATGCTCTCGCGACATCTTGGGAGAGGCTTACGTTCTGAGTGCACTCCTTACACAATGAGAGAAGAAATTTCGAAAACTGTTCCGAAAATAGATATATTTTTTTTATTTTAACGTGTTCTATTGTCGGGAAAATAATGATTTAATTATGACGGCCTCTGTGGCGCAGCGGTAGTACGCTTGTCTGTGACACCGGAGGTCCCAGGTTCGAATCCCGGCCAGGGCATGATGAGAAAAGAACTTTTCTGATTGGCCTGGGTCTTGGATGTTTTTCTATATAATTATTTATTATAATATATAGTATCGTTGAGTTAGTATCTCGTAACACAAGTTTCGAACTTACTTCGAGACTAACTCAATTTGTGTAATTTGTCCCGTGTATATTTATTATATTTTACGTTTCAGAAAGCTACTCATTGTGGTATGCAGTGCCCGTGTTCATTCTCAGTAAACAGGCCACCATCCTTTGGAACTTTCAAGATCTGATTATCATCTTGATAAGCATGGGTCTCACGTCGAGGTATCATAGGCTGAATCTGTATGTAAATCGAGTGGTCACTGAAGAAAGAAGGAACGGAGGCTCTAAAAAGGTATGTGCAGTTCAGTATAAGATTTCCAATTAAAGCAATTATTCAATTTTAATTAATACATAAAAAAAAATGTGTTGGAATTGTATACAAAGATATAAGTTTCATTCATTCCTTAATTTTCACAGCAATAATACATTTGGATTTATTCACCTTGTTAATTCACATTCAGACATCCATTCATCTGGCCTTTGATCACCTTGCGCAGATTGGGAAAATTGTTCTTGGTATAATAGCCATACACCTAAACGTGAACTGTTAGAATTATCTACCCCGTAAGGGATAAAATTATCATATGTAAAGATTATTTACAGTTAGGTCCTGACATATTCCTCCGAATCCAAATCTGGCGAAGTCTGCGGGAGGCCTACGTGCGACAGTCGTCTTTGGTCCGCACGTTTGATGGTCATCTTGGAGGCTTGGTGCTTTTGTCAAACATAAACAACTTTTATTTCATCTGTTTGCAACTATTTCTAGGGCTCCAGTGAGTATTTTGTGACACACATTGTGTTTGTCATACACTTTTACATTGGTTTAATTACACATAATGATACAATTTAGGACACGACTATATCGTGAACATTTTATTGCAACGTCGTTTCCATGGCTAGAATTTCATACAACGTAATTTCATTTTTAAATATTCAATTTCTATCAGATTTTGACGGCCTCTGTGGCTCAGCGGTAGTAGGCTTGTCTGTGACACCGGAGGTCCCGGGTTCGAATCCCGGACAGGGCCATGATGAGAAAAGATCTTTTTCTGATTGACCTGGGTCTTGAATGTTTTTATTCTAAAATATAGTATCGTTGAGTTAGTATCTCTTAACACAAGTTTCGAACTTACTTCAAGGCTAACACAATCAGTATAATTTGTCCTTTATATATTTATTTATTTTATTTATATTTGCCAAAGTATAAAGTTCACGTTCTGTAATCTTAAATTATGAGATCTTATACTTTGCGAGCGAAAATCACAGTCAATGGCAGAAAAACCTGCTCATTCTATGGGTCATTTTCTTTGCTGTTGACTGTACCCAAATTTCATCAAACTCAAATCTTCTGCTCGAAAGTCATCGCATCACAGGTAAACATACATATATGTATAAAATATTTAGCCCCAAATTGAATGAGAGATTAATTATTTAAACACTTACTACCTTTCCAGCCGAGGCGGCAAGGGTCTGGTCAACAGACTATACTACTTCTTGTCCCTGGGTTGGTTGCTGTTCAGAGCATGCAGTGTGGTTTTGGCGGCAGCTGACATTCGGTTGCACTCCAAGCGTGCTCTATTATATTTGAGTCAATATCCTGAAAGTGCCTATAATATCGAGGTAAAATTTTTTCAGGTTTCATGAATTTTCGCCAATTTTTTACGATATTAACGTATGAAGGAGGCGCACAGCTTGATACGCCTCTATTTGTTATACTAACGCGATAAATGGCTAATGGTCCATGATCTAGTGCCCTTAAATTAGTGTTTTAGCCCAACCCAAATCCCAATAACGCTGTCAGGCTTGTAAAATATCTGTTAATACGCTCACTCTTAAGAATTCGTGATAAGTTTACAACAGTAAAAAAACAATAGGATCACTCCATCTCTTCTCCGTGAATGCAATAAAAGGCTAGTTAAGGATAGGCTTATAAACTTGGGATTCTTCTTTTAGGCGATGGGCTAGCAACCTGTTACAAATTGAATCACAATTCTATCATAAGCCAAACAGCTGAACATGGCCTATCATTCTTTTCAGACTGTTATCTCTGTCTACCCCGCAAGGGATATAGACGTGACTATATGTAATAATGTGTATAACAGCTTGATACCTGCTTAGACATATGACTCAATAGCCTTTTGATATGAAGTATATTAACATCTACTTACATTTTTTTAGGTCAAGAGATTAAAACACCAGTTAGCTAATGATAACGTAGCACTAAGTGGGATGGGACTTTTTACATTGGATAGGCAGAAGTTATTGGAGGTGAGCCGTCGTACATGCACTTACTAGTTCATTCAACATTTTATTGTATAAAAAATTTGTATATTTTTTTTTTAGGTTGCTGCAAATATCGTGAAATACGAGTTGGTGCTGATTCAGTATGATAGACAATGAAATGTTCACTGGAAATCGTTACAAAGTTATACGAGTTAACCATTTAAAGATTATATAACATTACATAATTTATAGATTATATAACAACACATTACATAATTATAGAATAGGACCACTCCATCTTTTTCCAATGGATGTCGTAAAAGGCGACTAAGGGATAGGCTTATATAAACTTGGCATTCTTCTTTAAGGCGATGGGCTAGCAACCTGTCACTAATTGAATATCAATTCTATCTTGCTGAGCTGAACGTGATCTATCAGTCTTTTCAAGATTGTTGGCCCTGTCTACGCCGCAAGAGATATAGGCGTGATTATATATTATGTATGTATGTATGTTTATCGCATTGGTTTTTAGATGTAAAGATAAACTAAGTTTTGGATAAATTAATGAATAAATTACCCTCTTCATTCAAGCCCGTCGATTTCGGGTGCTCTTAAACCGATGTTTCTCCGAAATTAACTTTATTTTTAAATCTGTAATTCTGTTTTTCAATCTTTTGCGCAACTATTCTAACATTAAGAGAGATTCCTAGTAGCTACTTATCTTATTCAGAAATTGTGAGACTTCTTTGTCCGCCGCTGGACTGTCCTATTTATGTCAATGGATAATGCGATTTTCTCATTTTCATTACAAGATAAATTAATTTCGCCATTTCTGATCTTCTTTGGGTATTATTATCATTGGCAAACGCATTGTATTTATTTGGTAAGAATAATACTGTAATGTTATTACATGATCTGAGTTTATCGATTTTTAGGTACGAATTGTAGGTAGGTTATGATACATACCTATTAAAATAATATTTTTTTGAATTATCTGTTTTTGGCTTAATGATAAGCCAAAACAGCTGAACGTGGCCCAACACTCTAATCAAGACTGTTGGCTCTGTCTAGCCCGCAAGGGATATAAACGTGATTATATGTATGTATGTATGTATCTTTTTTGTTGCAACCTGTTTAAGTTGCAAGCAAAGGTTTCAGAGTACAAACGGGAGTTGCTTCCTGTGAAAACCTGACTTGATGAATCCAGGATTTGATCTCCATCCCACCCCGGGCTCCTCTCAAGAGAAGTCAGGCGAGTACTCGACTAACGCCGGGAGGATGAAGGTGTTTCCTCAGATACATTCATACATATGGTCACGTCTATATCCCTTGCGGGGTAGACAGAGCCAACAGTCTTGAAAAAACTGAATGGCCACATACATACATACATATGGTCACGTTTATATCCCTTGCGGGGTAGACAGAGCCAACAGTCTTGAAAAGACTGAATGGCCACGTTCAACTATTTGGCTTAATGATGGAATTGAGATTCAAATAGTGACAAGTTGCTAGCCCATCGCCTAGTTCACTGTTTGTAGACCAAGTTTGTAAGCCTATCCCTTAGTCGCCTTTTTTTCAGTGCGTTGATTAGTAAAGTAAAATCCTTTTTGGAATAAGTTAATCGTTTTTCACGTTTCTTTATTCAAGAATTGTCTATGTTAATTAATTAATTTAATTTTAATTTACAAACATACTAACATAATGCTTAAGTTGGAGCAGCGGTTGGAGTGACTCCGGCGAACTGCATCAAAACCAGTTCATAAGTTACTATAGTACCAGCTATCTGTAAAAACATATGGACAAATTAACATTTTCGCAGAACAGTGTACAACATAGTAATGGTATAATGATTTTTATGTCATTTACAATAGTGTAGCGATTTGATAAATTTTCTTAATTTATCAATATTATAAAGTCATGAATTCAGTAAATAGTCATCAAACTTCAGAAAATTATTATAGTATTTATGAATACTTGTATTTAATTTACAGTCAAATACTCGTAACTGCTGTAGCTGTTCAAAATTAACCTTTCAAGGGATTTCTTGAGATAAATAACAAACTTCTTAAACTAAGGTTACTTATGTCTTAGCTGGTAGACTGGTAGAGAATGTCAAACGGCATTAAGTCCACCCTTTGTACATTTTTTTGTGCAATAAAATTTTAAATAAATAAATAAATGTATGTTGATTTTATTTGATCTTATAAACCAAATAATACTAATGCAATTCAAGGTCAAACAACCCAGGTCAACGTAATTCCAATATTTCTCAAACCACTCCCCACCGTAAACTAGTTAATGTAGAAGATTCAAAATCTCATTAAATACATAATTGTGGTGCTTCCAGAGCGTTTACGCCGAAACTTATAGGCCTCCCGCGGGAGAACCCAGCGGGTTAGACGTCCTGATTTATTTAATAACTTACCCTAGTTGGACGGAACTATAAATTAGACTCTATTTAGCTATAAATTTAACAGATTATTCTTTTCCTAAAACATTTATCTTGATTATCTACAATGACATCCATACATATCATCATGTTTTTATACCTCTTACGTGGTGGACAGAGCCAACAGTCTCTCGAAGACTGTAAGGCCACGTTGAATGTCATAATAATAAAATTTATATAGTAATCGTGTGGTTCCTTTTTATATAAATTTGTAAATATAACGGTAAAACGGCTTTCAGATTTCATTATTGGTTTTGATGTATGAATTTCCACTTGAAAATCACTTGATGCGAATATAGTGCTAGTATTATTTATTACATTGTTGCTACTAACACAACAACTTCCCGCTTTTTTACTTAATTATGGAGTTTCTTTATTGTTTGCCGGTTGACTGGAAGAGGCCCCTTCATGGGATAAGTCCGCCATTGCAAGTGATTTATTTATTTTTTAACTATATACTATTTCTTGTAACTTTGTTAATTTTGTGCAATAAAGACATTACTCACAAATACAAACAAATACTTACAGTCAAAACTAATCCACGAGTAACATTGAAAAAATGTATTCCACTTAATGCAACTGTATCACCGTGTATTTGATTCAGAAATCTTTGCACCTGAAAATTTTTAACAATTAAATGATCGATTTTGTTTTTATTTCGTTAAAAAATATTTTATTAATACAATCAATGTTAAAAGCTCTTGTGACACTGAAGTGATTCAGTGACTGGCAGACAATGAACAGTAGAACGGTAATTTACCGTGCTTATTTTTTAACTGTGCCGTTTTTTTTTCAGTCTTTTCAAGACTGTTGACTATGTCTACCCCGCAAGGGATAAAGACGTGACCATATGTATGTATTTTTTAACTTACCTCGATACAATATGCGTCAGAAGGCACATCGTACAATGCATTCGCTGGTTCCTTGCTAGCTGAATGTACTTTAGAAGCTATGAGGGAGACGCTCAAAGACCGAGAGACAAGGAATATAAAGGAGAACACGAAATATACTGCATGCTCGTAACCTTGGAGAGGTCTGTAAAATTTGAAGAAGTTATTAGGTTAAATCATTATCCTCAGTGTGGAGGGAAAGGTAGGAAAGGAAGACCTAGACGAACGTATCTTGATCAAATTAAGGACGTTCTGGTAAAGGGTCAGGTCAAAAGTACCCGAAACCGCCGTATGTATGTATTATCCTCAACTATCAACTTATTGAAGTCTTAGGATGTGGACCAGGGTACGCCTTAGACCAAGAGCCTGGAGTAAATACTCTCTCTCTCGTGAGACCTCTGTATCATTACAGAGAAATATAAACCAGCTTGGATTATGACGTACCTTCCTGTCACCAGTTGCCTGAAAGAGCACTGAGTGAACATGCGCGCCTTTTTTATTTAAACATACATACATATAATCACGTCTATATCCCTTACGGGTAAGCCCTTCGCCTAAAAGAAGAATCCCAAGTTTATAATCCTATCCCTTAGTCGCCTTTTACAACATCCATGAGAACAAGATGGAGTAGTCCCATTCTTTTTTTATGGGTTATATATACCACTAAGGTTTGAGATTACACTAAGAATTAAGTTTACGTCAATCAATCATATTGTAATACGTAGAAGAAGAAAATAACCAAGAATTGGACAAATACATATGTTTTTTATTATTAGGTCGCTTATTAATTTAGGAGCTTACATGAAATTTTGCCAGATAAATCGAGAAAGATAAGGTAGCGAAAAAACAAATTATGGGTTTACTACGTCCATATGTTAAGAGAGTAATAGAGTTTAGATTTTAGTTATTGATAGGGAAAACAGGGCCAAAAGTCCTGAAGAGACTCACAGGCCACATTCAGCTGTTTGGCTTTATGATAGAATCGAGATTCAAATAGTGACAGGTTGCTAGCCCATCGCCTAAAATAAGGATCCCAAGTTTATAAGCCTATCCCTTAGTGGCCTCTTAAATACGACATCCATGGGAAATAAGATGTACTTGTAAAATAATTTTTGCCAAGCAACACGTGGTCGTGGTCACGTCTATATCCCATGCGGGGTAGACAGAGCCAACAGTCTTGAAAAGACTGATAGACTATGAGTTATGCGATCGAGAAATTGGGTCCGTTTCAAAGATCTCTTCTGACATACTTGCTCAATCTATATATCTAAATTCTAACATTAAGCCAAATAGCTCAATGTGGCCTATCAGTCTTTTGAAGACTGTTGGCTCTGTCTACCCCGCAAGGGATATAGGCGTGATTATATGTATGTATGTATACTAATATACCTGCGGTCTGGTTCATGACATGTCGGAGTGGCTCTTATACCCTCCCTGAAATATTATAAATAGGTAAATATCGACAGGTTTAGGATCTGAAGTGGTTTAAGAGCGCCCGTGTATTTCCAATAATACAAGGCCGATCATTTATGTTTTACTCATAAATAGAAATGTGAGGTAACGATAAATTTTTTTCAACGTCAACATACAGACATACATATTACCACGTCTATATCCCTTACGGGGCAGACAAAGCCAGCAGTCTTGAAAAGACCGAAAGGCCACGTTCAGCTGTATGGCTTTATAATGGAATAGAGATTCATATAGTGACAGATTGCTAGCCGATCGCCTACAACAAGAATCCCAAGTTTATTAACCTATCCCTTAGTCGCCTTTTACGCCATCCATGAAAACGTTCATTTAACAAATAATATATGAGCAAAGTAAATAATGGTTGCATGGTTTTTGGCCTTGGTGTGCTATGAATCATCACTCTACAAATTTCTAGCCTTACAGGAACACCGTTACTCGGAGGGTTCACTAGCTCTCCAACTATTAACTGTTAATTGGGGAAATTCACAAACAAGGTATAAATAAATAAAAAAATTCTTAGTTAAATGAAAAATATTGTAATGAGGCAACCCACATATTATTACTTCTCTATCACCCACGGGGTAGAAAGATCAAAGTAAAAGTCACACGACTCGAATAATTAGTATTTTCTGAATGTATAAAATTTTCATTTATAGAAACAAAACTAGTAGAAATTCACTTACGCAAGTGTATGAAGCAACTGAAGGCATATAAAAAACAGGTTGTTCGCGAACGATATGAATATGATTTCTCCAATAACATCGTCCACTCGTCGAACCATTTTCGTGATACGAGAATAGTCCTCTCTCAAAGTCCTCCACACTATCGGCGGAACATGCTGCATTAATAAAACATAGATAAAACTCTTTATTGCACCATAAGAGTAAAACATACAAAACAGACAGAGATGGTACAAAGGCGGACTTCTCGCTAATGCAATCTCTTCCAGTGATTGACTTGGTTGTAAGTAAAAGGGTATTAATTTAAAAGACTACCTGTGCCCTCGACTTCGTCCGCGTAGAATAGTTATTGTGGGCATCATTAAAGCCCTTAAGGATGAATAATTTTTCCCTTTTTTCACATATTCCATTATTTCTTTGCTTTGCTTCCAGTAGTTGACTGGGTGGTCAGTAAAAGGGTATTTATTTAAAAGATGATCATTAGTTAGCTGCGCACTGTCTTATATAAATCAATGAATTTGGATTGGGTAAGTCAGGTTTTTAAGTTATGACTCCCGTCTGACCTCTTGTCTGTCTTAAAAATGTGGTTCTTAGTTTCACCTGTATGTATGTTTGTCCGCGATTATCTCGCGTTTCGATGAACGAATATTGATGCGGTTTTCAGGAAAGTATTTGTTACACTTTGGACAAGGTTTTAGAATTTAACAGGAAAAGAAGATAAATAACTTCAAAAAGAAGGATATCGATTGACAGCAGTTCTCTTTTAACATAAGTTAGTGTTTGAAAAGAATATGTCACCTTGTAAATCAATGGCATACCCTACAATTTCTTTTTTAAATAATCTATTCATTGGCTGTTTTGACAATCAACATACGAACATATAATCACGAGGTTAGGTTAACAAAGCCAACAGTCTCGTAAAAACCGAAACTACTAAAACTCCATTTGTTTTTGTCAAATACTTACATCTTTTATAATAAAAAAAGATCATTTTGTGATATATAGACTAACTAATTACTATTACTAATACTAATTAATTTAGACTCCTGACATTTTGAACCATTGATACTGTTAATCATTGATTTGTCATGTGGTTCCCAGCACCAAAAAAATAATAATAAGACTACTCCATCTCGTTAGCATGGATGTCGTAAAAGGCGAGTAAGGGATAAGCTTATAAACTGGGAATTCTTCTTTTAGGCGATGCACTAGCACCTGTCACTAATTGAATCTCAACTCTATCATTAAGCCAAACAACTGAACGTGGCCTATCAAGATTTTCAAGACTATTGGCTCTGTCTACCCCGCAAGGGATATAGACGTCATTATATTTATGTATGTATGTATCATTAATATTTTGATTCTTTGAATCATTCAACTGTTGATCATATCAAAATATTTGCCAAAATTTTTTTTTAGTTAATATTTCGTTTGTTTGTTTGTAAACTCTTTATTGCACATAAAAATAAATATAACAAAAACAGAACAGTCATTGGATATAGAAGAATATGTACAATGGCGGACTTATCCCAATCGGGATTTCTTCCAGTCAACCAAAATAAAAAGGAAAATCTATAATCAAAGAGGCGTTTCAAATTCGTTTGTTGACATCAAGTATCAGTCCGTGTTTTGACTGACAGATTTCTGTGGTCACACGATGTATACCTTGCCTCTGACAGCCCGCACTCTGTGGTTCACTTGGCCCAGCCTTGACGTCAGGTACATGCTGACGCATATCACAAATACGTCGGCGAAGTTCCAGTTAAATGCACATTGGATGTTGATCAGCTGGAACACGGAGTAACGTTAGATAGAATACATATAATCAATTAATCACGTCTATATCCCTTGCGGGGTAGACAGGGCCAACAGTCTTGTAAAGACTGATAGTCCAAAAAAGAATAGGACCACTCCATCTCTTTCCTACGGATGTCGTAAAAGGCGACTAAGGGATAGGCTTATAAACCTGGGATTCCTCTTTTAGGCGATGGGCTAGTAACCTGTCATTTTGAATCTCAATTCTATCACTAAGCCAAACAGCTGAGCGTGGCCTATCAGTCTTTTCAAGACTGGTGGCTCTGCCTACCCCGCTAGGGATATAGACGTGATCATATGTATGTATATATTTTAGGAGAAACGATATTATTGCAAATGGTTGGTCACAGTGACAATAAATTTCCTATGACAAATTTCATCCTGATAATTTCGATATTGTACGCGAATAAAACAAATAATACATGTTGTAAAAATAAAATATTAAACCGACAATCCGAGCAACCTTTTGATGAACAAAACTTTAAACTAACAATCTGATTTTTTTACTTTGGATATCGTTGTGATAATTAGCGAAGTCAGCCACAAACGTTTAAAAGGAATAAGACTTATTTTTTTAATTTGGGCTACCTATATTTTAATATGGTTGATTGGAAGAAATCCCAGTTAGAATAAATCCGCCATTGTACATATATTTTTAATTCCAACAACTGTATGTATTAATTTTTGTTTAGTTTACAATCAACTAACTCGTATCTACGAAAGATATAACATGAATTGTCAATATTTATAAATAAGTCAACAAATCTTATTTATTTATTAACTAATTTATGTACAGAAAACATCAAGAATGATAAACAAAAGAAACACTGCTTATTTAAAAAAAATCTCTTCCAGCAAATCCGAGATAGAAGCCATGCAATGCAATCTTCCTTGTACTAAAAAATCCTAACGGCTTTAATTTATTCTCTACTCCATATAAGTAAAAAACACCTGAGATATAAATCCAAAAACGTTGTTATACGGCAAAACATCGAAAATCCAGGGAAAGCTCTGCATGATAAAGCCTTCATAACCTTTGTTCTCGCAGTCCATAGACACGGCGGCGGATGATAAATCTGACAGCAAATGCTCAACTGAAAATAGAAAATAGGTATTAAAAAAAACCCGTGCCGTGTGGTTCCGGCACCAATTCAAAAAATAATAGGACCACTCCATCTCTTTCTCATGGATGTCGTAAAAGGCGACTAAGGGATAGGCTTACAAACTTGGGATTATTTTAGGCGATGGTCTTGCAACCTGTCACTATTTGAATCTCAACTCTAGCTCAATCTTAATCTTAATCACGCAATAACGAAAGAATTTTATATTAAAAAAAGATAACTTTAACATCTACTTACTTAACGCTAATGTCAATATTGTTATACAGCATGCATTACACCTCCTTACTAACGTGGAGTCCATATTGGGGTCAACGGCCTCAGTCTTGGAGATTTGCTGACTCAGCCGTGGCCATTTTCTTGAAAGGCGCAAGAAAAGAATCGTCGTCATACAGTTCGTACTGCTAAAGACGAGGAACGCTATGAATGAAACAATTGTATGAGAAATATTAATTTTTCATGGCATATGAGTATTTTTAAGTTCCTCTTAAGAATATATGTGTACAGGAAATTACAATACAAGACCTCTGCCAGTACATACAAAATTAATGAATATCATTTTTCTGTTCAGCAAACGGAAAATAATTTCCAAGAAAAAGTTACACAAATCCATTCATCGCGGCACAAATGATTTTAATTATAATTCACAAAGATTGTGGAAATGGAATTTCTTTTACGGTTTAACAATAAATAAGGAAAATTTAATTTTTTTTCTTTTCAAAAGAATACTTTTGATTACAACTGTAAAGAAACGCGTAATTTTTGGTAGGTATGTATCATAATAAATTGTTGAAATTCCGAAGAAATTTATTCGAATTGTTTTAAATGTAGGTTAATAATATCTCAGCTGCAAAAAAAAATACTTTTGGATAATATCTGGACAAAGGCTTTCCCTTAAAATGTCAATTGACATGCTGTCAAAGCCTTCCTGTAGGTACCATTGAAAAGTTCTTTAAATTATTTAGGAATTTTTTTTTTCTTTGTGTTGTCATTTACTTCTGAACTAGTTTTGTTATGGGTAAAGCTAGATGAAATACGTGGGGTTCGTGCTAATTAGAGTAGGACCACTCCATCTCTTTCCCATGGATGTCGTAAAAGGCGACCAAGGGATAGGCTTATAAACTTGGGATTCTTTTAGGCGACGGGCTAGCAACCTGTCACTTATTATATATTTATATGAATCTCAATTCTATCAGTAAGCCAAACAGCTGAACGTGGCCTATAAATATTTTTAAGACTGACTGTCTACTCCGTAAGGAAAATAGACGTGATTATATATATGTATGTACCATAGAGTGACAAAATATATCAGTTCTAACTAAAAACAAATAATAACACTTCCCACCGGATTTGAACCCACGACTTTCAGGTCATTACACCAGGGCCAGTCCATGTTTAATGATGAAAAGTTGTCGGAATGTACGATCGCGTTCATATCTGCAGTCATAGTTTTAAAATTCTTACGGGTTAAAATAGCGTGCACTGTGGTTCCACTAGATACACACACACATGCATATTTAAAAGAATTAATATTCCTTCAAATGAATACGGTCTTTAATACCAATGATTACTAAGTAAAAGAGTTTATTATTCTATGACATATAACATAACAAAACAGAAAGAGACGGTAATCAACGATGGCCGAACTGGGCCCGATAATTGTCGATCGAAATATCGTCGTCTCTCATTATTTGCATAAGATTTGCCTATAGAGGAAAGCCTGCCAGACTTATGTCATTTTAATAAGGTTGAAAGTTTGTCGGCACACGACCCTAACATAGGTTGTGGTTCCTTTGAAAGTTATTGGGTAGCAATTTTATTACTTCGTGTGAGCAAGTGAGATCTAAGATATATTAGATAAACTCGCTTGCTCACACTCGCTTGTTCTTGTTACTAGCGTTACTTGGATTCGGAAGTTATTCAAGGATTTTTTTGTCTATTTTAGTGTTATTGACAATTTTTAATGTTTCAAGGTGCCATTTGAACTAAGTAACTGACTGACTAACCAACTAACTGATATCTAAGAATTACAATACCCGTGTTTTCAAACACGGAAATCAGCAAGAAATATTAAACAAGAGGGAGCAAAATAAAACATTCAATAATTAAAATTAGTAAATTTTATTGAAACTGTTTACCTATAGTTTTATTTACATATTGATGATTATATAAAGCTATACATATATAGTATATTACACTAATTGTATCATCCACTTATCTCCTGTTATTAAGGTTACAGCTTAATTATTCGTTTTCATAAAGAAAAGATTTTGAAGCTGTCCTTAAAATACTATCTAAGTAATTAGTACTTTTAATATAAATTGGCAGAACCTTTCACGCACTATATGGACTCGATGCACAGGGCAGTTGTCTTGCACAAATGATATTGTTGGTATATCATCAATCGGATAAATACACCGCACAGTTGGTAACATGGTTTCTTGCAGCACTTGCACATAATGAGCAGCTGTAGCGCGTCCTGCTATCCACACCTGTTCCCCAGGTCCAGCAGCACTCATCCAGCCCCACATATTTACAAAGATGTGTCCAGACTCCATATTTGGCACAATATTTTTTTCTTCATACCGAGTTGCATTTCTTCGCCATAAATAAATGAAGTCTACCGTGTTGTGATGACATAAAATAAACGAACTTTTCGTCTGTAAATATCGCTTTTTCCAGTCAAAATCCAAATACTGCCAAGCTAATTCTAAACGTTTTTGCTTATTTATTTCTGATAAATACGGCTTTCTTGCTGGCTGTCTGTGGTGTAGTCCCTCACGGTGCAAACATAAAACAGTAAACTGATGTGTCGAGCTGTTCCGCAAATATTCTGGTCGGTATGAAGCCATTATTTTCGTACTGTTCCACCATGGATCTCCGCTGTGTGGCGTGTCGCTGTGTTGATTAGCGGACGACTTTTTTTTTTCACTACCCTCTTCTTGATGGCGGGTTACCCAACTTGTTGTTTATTGTGTTATTTGTGTGAATGTGTGAGTGATAGCAGCGGTGCAAGCTATAAAGTTTTGCGAACTATGACTGCAATTATGAACGCGACCGTACCCTAAGCCCGCCTACATTAGCAAACATTTCATGACAACTTCAAAGAAAAATGTGACAAAGGAACAGACACTTTATTACCGTGCGACGAGTTTTTTAATTAAAGATATCTACGTACATACATATATATGTGAATGGATAATGTCGCCGGGGTTATTGGTCTTGAATTGCATTTAAAGAATATTTTAGTACGGTGCCGAATGCCGTGTGATTCCCGGCACCATTAGAAAAAAAGAATAGGACCACTCCATCTCTTTCCCGTGGATGTCGTAAAAGGTGACTAAGGGATAGGCTTATAAACTTGGGATTCTTCTTTTAGATGACAGGCTAGCAACCTGTCACTATTTGAATCTCAATTCTATCATTAACAGCGTTATATATTGTATGCTACAGTAATAATAATAATTAAAATGTATTGCTTCTCTATCGCATTGGTGCAAACTGTAAAGATAGAATTAAGCTTCTGAAATAAATAAATAAATAAATTAAGCCAAAAAGCTGAACGTGGTCTATCAGTCTTTTTAAGACTGTTGGCTCTGTCTACCCCGCAATGGATAAAGACGTGATTAAATGTATGTATGTATAGTACACACGGCTCAGGAGATACCTGAGCCACCTTCCATTCATCAATCATGGCGAGCTGTCATAGCTATCTGCTGAGCCCATTGTACTTACTATTTTCACAAATATATACATGGAAATAAATAAAATATGACGATCTGTAGAATTTCAGAAAGAGAAACGAAGCTTTAACCTAATTGTGGGACAGTAATGTAGGAAAATAAATTGATTCATATTATTAACTGACTTGATACTAAAAACTTCGACAATTTCAGTGCTAGTATATTAGACTCTATCTTGCTTTACTATCACACATATTTAGAATCAAACTCATTCAAATTCTCACTAAAATAACGTTACAGAGTAAATTCAGGAAATTAAACTCACTATTAGACGGTAAGGACGATTCAGACTGCCTCAACATCTTCAACAAACATAAAAACACTACTGAGAACTGCGCAACGATCGATACGATGCTGTAGAAAAATCTCCATGAACATACACGAAATCTGAAAAGAACAATATAAGATACATTTTATGACGGTCTGATAGCAAACTAAAAACTTGTTGAAGAATGTTGCAGTGCAGTTTGTTACCGCTTCTTCTTCACTGACGCTTTGGAAGCGACAGAAAACTTAGTTTTAAGTCAAGCAATGAAAAGGGCTTTTTTTATCACGTCTTTATCCCTTGAAGGTAGACAGAGCCAACAGTCTTGAAAAGACTGCATTGCTAGGTTCAGCTGTTTGCCTTAAGATGGAATTGAGATTCAAATAGTGACAGGTTGCTAGTCCATCGCTTAAAAGAATAATCCAAAGCCTTCTAATGTAAACCTCATTCCATAAAAAATACAACAATCTAAATAGACTACAAGCTATATCGAACCAGTAACTATGAATGCTTTATCAGAGTTAGACGACTTGGAAGTAACGCTTAATTCTTATTCGTAACACAAGAAACCGTACCTATTCATGTTTATCATAAACATTTGTTCGATATAGCTCTAAATAAAAGAAAATTTAAAATTTTAATATACTGATTATTCTTTTGTGATTTAAGTTAAATCAATCTCAATCTTGAGAAATGCTTTCTAAATATTTTACATTTTCACTTAAAATCTACTTTGTAAGCGTTTTTCCTCGTTTGTCTGAGTACCATTTAAATCAAGTACGAAGGACCCTTATTATCATTTTTATACATGTATACCTACTACAATGATTTTTGTAGGTCAACAGGCTCCCTTACAAAATAGGGGAGTCTTTTGTCATTCTCTCTTCAAAATCACTCGTCTACTGGCTTCACATTGAGTGAATTTCCTGAGAATACAACAAGTACCTACCAATGTTATAAAGAGTTAATACAATGATTAAGACTAAGATTTACAATTAATACATACATACAATTACGTCTTTTTCCCTTACGAAGAAGACAGAGCTAACAGTCTGTAAAAGACTGGAAAGCCGAGACCTAATCTTTAATTAAAGTTAGTAAATCACAAGAAGTACGTAGCTTTTATATTTAACTTGGAAAATTTTAATTGCGTAGTCATTATTTTTAAATTTATGTCCAAAAAATTTATACCACTATTTTGTATTTGAGTATTTAAATCGTTTTTTTAACCAACTTAAAAAAAAGATGGTTCATAGTTTGACCAGTACATAATAAGTGTGTGCATTTTGAATGTTTTTCCACGATTATCTCGTATTTCGCTGAATCGATTTTGATGCGGTTTTGAGAAAACTGTTTGTAACAATTGGGAGAAAGTTTCTTACAAAAGTAATTAATTTTTCGCGTTTCTGTGATAATAATTGGAAATACTCAATTATCACACGTTGTGTAACGGTAGTGAGAAATATGAAATATCAACTTTTTTCCATCTATCTCCCTCCCACTTTGTAAGAAACAAAGGATAGCATTAATTGAATTTTAAATAACGCCAGGGGACTTGCCGTGCTTCGAAAAAAAAAATTAAATAAGTCAAATAATACAAACGGGCTATTTTTCACCCATACCTGAGTTTAGACGGATCCATTTCGCTAACCCCCAATACAGGGTTAAGGCCGAAGCACTGGCCTATAGTGACTGTCAGCTTCATGGACGCTTGGAAAGTTGCGCACTGACCGCTAAATATACTTCTGGGTGCTATGTATTCACCTTCTTGCTTCTTAATCGGATCTGTAAAAAAAATGTAGGTACCTATTATCATAACTGATTTTAAACTCTCTAAATAGTATCTCAGTTCTAAGTATTTATGAATGCGAAAGTAATAGATAATTTTCACGTGTTTTACTGAATTAATCTTATATTGAAATGTCATGCCGTGTGGTTCCCGGCACCAATACAAAAATAATAGGACCACTCCATCTCATTCCCATGGATGTCATAGAAGGCGACTAAGGGATAGGCTCACAAACTTGGGATTCTTTTTTAGGCGATGGGCTAGCCACCTGTCACAAGTTGAATCTCAATTCTATTGTTAAGACAAATAACTGAACGTGGCCATACAGTCTTTTCAAGACTGGTGGCTCTGTCTATCCCAGAAGGGATATAGACATGACCATAGAAAGAAAGAAAGAAAGAAATCGTTTATTTGTAAAACATGGGTACATAAAATTGATGTTAAATAAAATTTGAAACACCATGTTTTGCCGTTGCAATACAGCATACAAATATAATATAATAATTCATTACATTAATCAAAATTTTAAAAAAGTCAAACTAAAATATATTTTAACACATGTCAATTCTATTAAAATGTATCATTTAAAAAGTCATTAATACAATAGTAACATTTGTCAGCAAGGAATGTATACGATTTTTGTTTAAACATTTTTAAATCTAACATTTTATAATAATTTGGCAATTTATTATAGATTTTAGCAGCCATTCCAACTAAAATATGTATGTATGTCTGTTGAAATGTCATGTATATATTTACGAGTCTGGAGAAGAACATAGGGTACCTTTCGGTAAAACCTATAGGTGTAGTGGGGTTTCCAAAAAACCTGTATTTTGTAAATATAGGCTAGGTTAAAAATAAATAATTCTGTTTTCCTAATACAATAAGCTATTATCACTAATACATCTTAAATTAAGTAGTAGTTTCTTAGTTTTGTAGCTAACTTTCTGGATAAGCTTAACATGTAAGTTAATAAATTCTAATCTTTATTTGCAATCACTTTGTTACGAACAGGGAATTTTGTCGCTTAAGCGCTTTAAAAGATATATTTGTAGGCAAACTACTAGGTACTTGGCAAGTCGTTTGTCGTCTGAATTTAATTAGTTCATTCCTTTTTGAGTCTTTCGATATGCTCCACGTCATTTTTTCACAAATTTTCTTTATTATAATAATATAGCACTAAATCGCATATTTTACTTGACAAAATTTTGTTGTTCTAATTAATTCTTATTTGAAAAATTGTAATCGAGTTTAGCAAAGTTTTTTTTGGGAATTCCCATGGAAGCGAAGCTCAGAGGAGACAAGGCCATTTTCTATTATAATCAGCGTGCTGATAATAATTATCTGTAGGTACTAGCCTTACTTAAAGTCATTAAATACTTTCTATATTATTTTATCGAATACGGTCGTACCAAACTGGGTCAATTGAAATCAAAGCAAACACTGCTTTGATTTTAATTGACCCAGTCCATTTTGAAATTTAATTGTAGTAAAGTGTCACAGTTGCAGGCTTAAATAAGATAACAAAAACTATTTCATTGTTAAATGTCTACTCGAACGAAGCGCTTTGTGCAACTTATAGATTTTTATATAAGTCATTAGGAGCAAATAAGAGTGCTCAAAGGAGTACACCTTATGATTTAGTATTCAGAAAAGCCGTGGAGGGAATTCCCTGTTTCTATTTTCATGTTTGTTTCAATCTAGGGTTCTCTTTTGCCCTAATTTATTAATTTATTTTTGGAATAACGTGTAGTGTTTAATCTTGGGGATAATGTTACTTACATTATCCCCAAGATTAAACACTACACGTTATTCCACTCTACCAATAAAAAAAATCTTACATCATTTAAATATATTGGGTTAATAGGGTAGCCATTAGTAAAGCGAAGCCATGGACAGACAGCAAGTTAATTAAAGTAATTAAGTTGTTTACACCCAAATAGCTGAACGTGGCCTATCAATCTTTTTAAGATTGTTGTTTGTCTTCGCCGCAAGGGATATAGACGTGACTATATGTATGTATTTATGTAAGTAGTTTTAGAATATAGACTTGAAAACTACGAAATTAATACAAAAAATAAAACTAAAATTGTACTTACGAAAGGATATTTTTCTGTTATTCATCTTTGCTAAACCAAGATCCATTATATTTAATGCGACTCTTTTCTTCATTGTATTTGTACAATATTATACACTTCTCAACAATAAATTATACTTATACATATATTTTATTTTAATAAGTTACCTAATCTATAATAGTCTTCACTACACTAATCTTCACATATAACATCTTCTTACACAATATATACTTGATAGAAAATGGTTCAGTGAAAATGTGGCAATCAGATACAGATACCACTTTATGCACTGAAAAACAACTGTATTCACTTTGAACTCCACTGCACTTTCGTATAAAAGAGAAACACGAATTTATCACTGATTGCTAACAATTATGATAGCTCATACATATTTCGAAGTCGTCCTGTGTTTAATCGTTTTCCAATGAGTCACGATATTTTTCAACGTTTAAAATTGAAGTTTTATCTTCTTAATCAAATCAGAACATACGAGTAACTGCCAACTGCTAATTACTTGTTAGTTGATGGATTGAAATAGACATTTGGGTTGTTTGATTTCATAAAGATTTTAAACTCATTTCAATAACATTAATATATACGGGGCAAATTACACAGATTGAGTTAGCCTCGAAGTAAGTTAACTTACTACGTAATTTTCATAAGACAAGAAAGAAAGACGACATAGAAAAACACAGATAAACGTATTCTTACATTTTTATAGACATATAACAAATGATTAACTTAAAAATATACGCCCCGTTTGTAAACAGATAACCAGAATATAAACAAACCACAATGGCAAAAAGATCAATTAATATTCAGAGTAAGTCCCGATTCGACCCTCAACAAAATGACAATTAAGGTCAAACTGCCCGTAAAAATTAAAGAAATAAACCTGCAGAAAATCTACGGACGTATCAAGTACTTAGAGAATCATTATCTAATAGACTTGGTTTAGATTCATGTTGATATTACGCTGTGCCAAAGTACAGTCGAAGACACGACAAGTACCCACGTCAGTACTTGTGTTACATTTGAATAACCAAATATTTATTTTTTCGCAGGCACACACATCATGTCTGTAGCATTTAAAAATTAGACATAGCCAATTGTTATATGTTGTGAAAAGTTATGAAATAGGTTTAAGCTTTCAGGGCACCAAACCCGCCTTGGAAATTATGAGGTTTTTACTAATCTGTTGTATATTTTTATAACTTTATCAAACGGTTATCAAACAAGAAAAAACATCCATGTTCGTCACTGGTTCTCAAAGAGAAGCTTTCTTAGTACTACTTCTACGTGCTACTCTTTCCGCGTAATTCAACTATGGAAAAGATTCAAAGAAGCCCATCGCCTCAAAGAAGAATCCTTTATTTATTAGCCAAACCCATTAGCATAAAAGTAAAAAAAAAAAACAAAAAATATACAACTATCATTATATTTTAAAAATGTTTCAAATACTCGTTTATTCTCGAAAACAACGGGAAAAGTAATTAAATCATACATGTCGGATATACCAAGTGCGACAAGTACGCAATAACACGTCTCTTGTTACGAATCGAAGCGTTAAAATTAATTATCGTTCGACTTCCGTTGTTGAGTAAATTAAAGGTTTTCAAACCGAGCGGAATGAATTCTATCGTATCTGCGGAGTACGGTTAAATAAAGTTATAATAATTAAATTATTTATTTCGTTATTGTTTATTTTTTTCCTTTTTTATAATACCAAATTTCATAAGATTATAACATTTTACAGTTAAACAGGAGTCGATCTGTCTGGAAGCCAATTACGCTTCCATTCCTAGTAATCATGGGCAGATTTAAAATATTTTTAACCCCTTTTTTAATAAACCCTTATAATTTCTATTCGCCTTAGCTCTCGGTAAACAACAAGCTGATATAGATAGGTTTCTATACGCATTGCCTAAAAGAAGGACCCAAATTTATAACTTAATTTTGCCTTTACTTCCGACGAGGGAAGAGAAGGAACAATATATTAAGTTTTTTTTTAGCTACCAGACTATAATTAAAAATATCTTTTTCATACTAAAGTTCGTAAAGTATTATCATTAACACGGTCGACTGTACCTAGACATTGTGGTGTTAATATAACTTTGATATGTTGTTGTTTGCATATCTTGCAACTTTCCTAAGTAAAACACGGCTTGGTTATGTTTTGCTAAGTTTAACTGAATCCCTATATAATGCACATGTAATTATTTTAGGTACCTTACATTAGACACATGGAAAAAAACTAATCAATTTTCTTGTAGTACCTACCATAGTAAATCGGTCAGCTGATCGACATTTTACCTCTTATAGGTTTTTTTTCTCTTAATATCCCTCCATACCTTGGAAGCAATCCTTTCCTGTTTTATGGAAATTTGAGATAATAGATAATATAATCTCAAATTTCCATAAAAACAGGAAATAAATTAGTTTTTTTGTTTTACGTGGCCTGATCTTATGTTTGTTGACAACACATTTATCAAATCTTACCCCTAATGGGGTCGACAGAGCAAGTAGTTACCTGACCCAATCACGCCCAAATAATGACATGTTGCAAGCTCATCGCCTAAAAGAAAACATCGACATTTAATTAAGCCTTTTAGCCCTTATAATTAACCATTTCTCAAAGAAAAACAAGGTTTTTGAAGTAGTATTTTTTTTCGCTGTGCAAAAGCAAGTTAGTGCATTTGAACATGTTACGTGATCAAGTTAAATATTAAACTTTGTAATAAAGTAATGTATTCGACGAACGTTGGTGTTTATGACAGAGTTTTAACGTTAAATCTTTTTGTTTGTATGATTATTACCAAGTTTCAAGGGTATCTCTCGTTAGCATATCAGATATTTATTGTAGACTAGCCTTAACCCTAAGTTTTTAGGTTTATGTAATTTGAGGTTTATTATTTAGGTTTGCTAGCGTGCACCACCTTTGGCCTCATCTTGCTTCAAACGAACTAAAATTGATTATAAAAAAATCACTTCCAAAAAACGTTAATATTAATAAGTAAGTAAAGATTCAAAAATACAAGCCATTTAACAAACATTACAAGTTATTAACAGTTCCAATTAAAATCCTAGTTTTGACGTCCTATTGAGGATCTCAGTACTAATTATGTAGGTAAATAGTGTTGTATGTAAAAGTGTCCACACTGCGCACTTTTTAAAGTTATGAAATTAATTCATATATACTTACTGGTATTATACTTTTACTAACTGGGTTTATGCCAAACTTCAAACTAGTCAAAACGAGATATTTCCTCGTAAGTTTTTGCGAAAAGCGACAAAGTTATCAGAGATAATAATAATATAATCCAAGATGATTGGGACCAAGTGACCAACTTTTAATTAACTTACATTCAACTGAGCCCGAAACATTTCCAATAAAGTCCTGGGCTTATCAGTCTTCACCGAGCAAATGGTTTAATTTGACAGCAAACTAAACACCTAATAAATAAATTGTCCCAAAGAATTCTTACGTTTCTTAAAACTACTGTAAGTCTTACACAAAAACCTGGTCATTCTTTTCGAATTTCGTCTATCTATTACTTATCAAAATCCATGCAACATGGATTTGAACTCAGTCTCAAGAGCCCGCAAATTGAGAGCCGTTAACCATTAGTTTCTAAGAAAAGGTCTCTTCATACCTAATTTCACTTAACCTTTTCGATTTATTTACATCTTGGCCGGAATTTTCAAAGAATTTGTTTAATTAATGGCGGCGTCTTTGTTTTTTTTTTCTGACGAGAACTGATCTTGGCTCACGATGTCACCTTTGTTATCGTGAGCTAAGATTTTTAAGCTAAGGTTAGTCTGGCCAACAAGGTCACGACGGTCAGACGTTAGTCCCTTCACGATAATAATGACTTTAATAATAAAAAATCTAACTTACCGTTTTCAAACAAGATGAACGAGCAATACCATGTGGTTCTGGGCACTTTAAAACAGAACCATTCTATATCTTTGCAATGGATGTCGTAAAAGGCGACTAAGATACAGCTTATAAGCTTATAATTCTTTTTGTAGCGATGGGCTAGCAACCTGCCACTATTTGAATCTCAATTCTATCTTAAGCCGAATACCTGGACGACATGGTATTTCAGTCTGTTCAAACTGTCGGCTCTGTCTACCCCGATAGTCGAGATTATTTGTATGTATGAATGAGCAGTGGACTGGTAAATATTATGGGGCAGGTTGTAAATATTCGTTATCGAGGTCTATAAATAGATCATTGTGTATGCCACTCAGGTTGATCAAAATCCTCTGGAGAGGATTCCGGTTTAAATATACAGATTGGCCCTTAAAAATGTATTGTGACGTGAACCTCTGGAAATCATCCTCATATAATGCAGGTATGCGTACATTATATTGGATTAGAACCTCATATGACATATACTTTTTTATTTTTAGCTTTTTTGTTTGTTGTTTTGAATGGGACTGGTGGAGTGGGAACCCCTAGAAGAATATTCCTTGATCAAATCGGAGACGTTCTCGCACAAGGTCAAGTCTAGAGTACCCAAAACCGACGAGCTTGCATGAAGAAAGTTGCGACATTTAGGTAAAGCGTCGCAGGTAAGAGAGATGAGAGATAACTTAAAAATCCATAGAATAACTTCAGCCTTTATTAGGACTAGTTTTGGGGGTAGTTTTAGAAAAATTCAAAAATTCAAAATTCAGTTTTTTTTTTTTTTTTTCAAAATTCAAAATGTTTTAATCATTATTATAGGATATTATTATATCGCTTAATAATTGTCGTATGGTTTAACAACTTGGTTGACGTCAAATATATTACTTAAAAACTAAGTTTACTGCCGCTTCCAAGGCGTCAGTGCAGAAGAAGCGGTAACAAACAAATTTGGCTACTATGAGATCCAGCAAGTATCGAGGCACGACTTCACACGGCTCTGAATAAAATGGCTATGACATTACGGACGGACATGAAAAAAATGAAGCGAAGGAAGTATGCAGAGATCGTGGCAAGTGGAAAGAGGTAGTCTCTGCCTACCCCTCCGGGAAAGAGGCGTGATTTTATGTATGTATGTATGTATATAAAAAAATATAATTCCTACGCAACCCTAAAAAGCAGAAGCGAAGAAATTTTTTTAACAAGCATTATGTTTTTATTCTGAATAATCTAACTTTTGCACAGTAATGAATAATGAAATGATTAAGATCAGTTTGTTAAAAATGTTTTCTCAGAAGCTTTCAAGTGAAATCTCGGGAATCCAAAACATTTTTTGAGCCTTTCAGATTTTACTCCTGTATTTTTGTTCCCATAGGATCTATGGTCATTAAGCAATTCATTTCCAAGAAAAGTCAAAGGGTAAAAAATTTGCTTTGATATACGAAATATATCTCATTTTGGAATTTTTAACCCTTTCCCTCCTTACGGTACTTAGAAGTACCTCCCCATTTTTGGTCTTCTAACTTAAGTACGAAAACACTTTATGATAACTACAACTGACGATCCTTCCGAGTACCGTTTCCGTAAGCCAATCACAGAGCGTTTTTTGAATTACCGCGTAATGTTGCCGAAATATTTGAACAGCGAGTTACAACTTGTCAAACTTTTCATCACTTCGTTGTGCGGTGTAATTGGAAATGTTTTATAAATAGAATATCATAGGTAAGTGCTATTGTTTTTTACTATTTACGTTGTTTATATCATTAACTACATTTCTAAAAGCTGTTTTAATGCATTATCACTTTATTTTATATGAATATTTGATAAAAACTGATGCGGACTTACAAGTACCGTCAGGTGAATTTAGTTTCAAAAATTATGGGTTTTCATAATACTTATACTCGATGAAGTGGATACTTTGTTTTATTATAGACGAATGTTTTTTAATTTTTATTATTGTTCTGAACTATTTGCTTATTGTTTGAGCTATTGAGATGGATATTACAAACAATTCTGCTCTAATTGAAGCCCTGCTATTAGAAGAGCTTCCGGACTGCAACGAAGAGTCTGATGCAGGTGTGTCCGATGATGAAGTAGAAAATCTTCAACTACCCTCACCAAGAGGCTTCGATGAGGTATTTGAAAGAGCTCTAGACAGTGTTTTCGCCGAAGTTCCGCCATCGTCGCCGTCAAATGAAGATGTATTAGAGTGGAAGGTAGTTTACTTTGATAATTTTTTCTCGTCTGTTCCTTTGTTTGAGAAACTGACAACTGAAAACACCTACGCATGTGGCCGGTAGTCCTTTTCTATTACTATCCGAAGTAATAGAAAAGGACTGCCGGGAAATATGCTCGCTGATTCTCAAATGAAAAGGGGCGACAGTGATCATCGGTTTTCAAATTTAGACATTGGATATTGGAAATGGAAGGATAACAAAGTGGTTCATTTATTATCTAATTTTCATGGAAACCAAGAGCCAACTGTGTCACGTAAAGAAAAAAATAGATCCAAGTCTGCCATTATATGCCCTGTAGCTGTCAAAGATTACAATAGTTTTATGGGCGGCGTAGATACCGCTGATCGTTTGAGAGGCCTTTACTGTATAGATCGCAAATCTCCGAAATGGTGGCACAGGTTGTTTTGAGGTCTTCTGGATATCGCATTTGTCAATTCATATGTCATTCATGGACTTATAGTGGAACAGACTACCGTAAAAGATTTTCGACGCTCTGTTACTCAAGGCTTGATGTCAATGAAAGATGCTGGTCAGAAAAGAAAGACTTCTACTGATAATACTGGGAAAGGCGGCCCTTCGAAACGTCGCAAATCTGACTATTCCACTATAAAAGACGTACGCTTGGGTAACAGAGGCATCCATTGGCCTACGTTCGTAGAGAACAGGGGAAGGTGTGAGGTTTGTAGTTTGAAGAAGATTCAATCGAAACCTCATAGTAAATGTTCGCATTGCAACGTGTTTTTTTGTCTAAATGAAAAAAAATTGTTTTGTTGAATACCACGAGGTTAATCTATAATTAAAAACCTATTAATTTAATTATTACTAAGTCATTATTGAATCTCATTACTTTTATAGTTTCTATCAAAGTTCCTAACATTGTGATAACACAAAGTTCCTGACGGTACTTTTAAGTCTAGGTCTTGAAAATAGTACTTCTAGGTATAATAAAAAACTTAAAAAAAAATCTGTGCGTTTCCTTTTACCTACCTTAATATGGTAATATAGTTCAAAAGCAGAAATTCGTTAAAAATCACTACCCCGGGGGGTAAGGGTTAAAGTCAAAAGCTTTCCATTAAAATGGATTTACCGCTTTTAATTAGGGATAAGCCTTGGTACAGAACATTATACAGTAAAGTAAAAAAAAATTTGATTTACCTTGTTTTTGAATCCTGACAATTGTTGAAACAATACTGTTAAAACAATGGAGGATTTAAAAACAAGTTATGATATCTTGTTCTCTAAAAAAATATTTCCAGTACAAGACGCAAAAAAAATCCCGAATACATTTTCATATCAAAACTGTATTAAAATTATCATGGCAAGTAAAAACAATCATATTGTCTCAGCCTACCCCGTCGGAAAGAAACGTATTTTTATTTACGTAGGTATGTAAAAATATAGGTGAGAAATTCTGTCTAGTCTATAACCCTTTCACAACTAAAATGCTGTAACAAATTAGAATTATTTCGTTTAAAAAAATAATTGTATATTAGGTTTTAAACATGTGAATTTGCTTTCTGGAAATTCCCATAGGGACGGAATAACACGAGTTTTAGTTGAACGCGAGCAAAGCTTCAGGCAAAATGTTCATCTCTTTGTAATCCCAGTACATATAAACATATCATCACGTTTTTGCGGGGAAGACCGAGCCATCAGTCTTGAAAAGACTGAAAGGCCACGTTCAGCTCTTTGGCTTAATGATAGAATTGAGATTCAAATAGTGACAGGTTGCTAGCCCATCGCCTAAAAGAAGAATCCCAAGTTTATAAGCCAATCCCTTAGTCGCCTTTTACGACATCCATGGGAAAGAGATAGGGTAGTCCTATTCTTTTTTCTATTTGTGCCGGGAACCACACGGCACGGAAATCCCAGTACTACACGCAACAAGTTCGCGTGTAAAAGCTAGTTCAACGTATATGTAGGATCAATACAAGTCAACTGCAATAGATTTTCACTTACTTGGTGACCTGTCGAAGTCAGATTGTAAAGTTACGGAATATACCGATAGTTCGGATTCCAAAGTGTGAATTCTAAGCTATGTTATTCGGAACTGCATCGCACAAATATTGAATTCATTCACAAATACATATGTATAAAAGTCTATTTTTATAAACTAAAAATAAAGATGAAAAGTATTGAAAAACAATATTTGAAAAATACACTGTAAAATAAAGTATTATTAATGACAAAAATAAATCTGTATGATAATTTTTCATTTTATTTTGCTTTTCCTTTCCTGGAAATATGTGTTTTTTTATTTCACATTCTTTTAAAATTGTTGACCTTTATTTTAGTTTGTTTAAGTAAAAGAATATAATACGCACAGTGTAATTGTAAATTTATATACCAATAAGTATATTTCAAAATTGACCATAACTTAAAAATAATTATGGGATAAATTTCCGCGAACCGTCTGTCAAAGAACTTGTCCGTTTAAACCAAAAACAGTTATTAAGCTAAACGTGGTCCTTGAACTATGGGCTCTGTGGCTCTGTCTGCCTCAAAAGTGATGAAGACGTGATATGTGTAAATCTATTTGATTTTCTTAATTAGTTTTAATACTAACTGATGCTCTTACGGCGAGGGAAAATATCGTGAGGAAACCTACGCGTCATTCAGGCAGCTGGATGTGTAAGCAATATCGAACCAATACGCGTTAGGTTTACCTGCAAAGGTTGCGGAGATCAAGTGGGAGCCGCTTCGTGTAAAAACCTGACTCGCTTAATCCAAGATCCATGGTCAAAGGCATACCCCGGGCTCCACTCCAGATTTATGAGGATGCAACCGGAACTAAAGTCAGAAGGAAGATTCTAAACATTCGAAAATATGTCAGATTACATACATTTACTTAAGTCAGTAATTCGAACAGGGTAAAGACGAAATATATGCACCCAGATTACTTCTTTCGATTACAAGCGCATAAATAGTACGAATTTAATTAAAGCATTACATGCTAGCGAGAAAAGTCAAAATATATATAGTTCATTACAATCAAGGCGAATGAGAATTTCAATTAAGCCCAGTCCATTCCCTTTTGTTCTCTATCTTAGGCCCATCTAGGTAACTGAATATTGCTTTTAGCCATTGCTATTCACGAGCAATGAAAAGACATCATTTTTCTCTCTATATTTTTGATAACGAATATGCTGTTTGCTACGAAAATAAACGTCGTGATGTAGCATCTCACTATTACTTAACCATATCAAATATAAATTGTATTTCATTTACAGGTAGATAGTCATCACATCAATATACCAGTGTATGTAAATTCAATATGTAAAAAATATGTAATCCTACTACTACTACTATTATAAAGGCGAAAGTTTGTATGGATGGATGTAGGTAGCTGAAGACCCAGAATAACACATAGGCTACTTTTTATCCCAGAGTTCCCGCGGGATTGATAGGGTTTCCATGCGGACGAAGTCGCGGGCGGCCTCTATAGCTTAATAATGGAAATGAGATTCAAATAGCGATCGGTTGCTAGCTCATCACCCAAAAAAATCCCAGAAAGAATCCCAAGTAAGCCTTGCCCTTATATACCCACCCTTGGCCGTGGCCTTTCAGTCTCTTCAAGAAGTCACGTTAGGCTCTGTTTACCTTGTAAGGGAACAAACAAGTGATTATAATATGTACGATATACTGCTAAAATATTAAATAAATTATTTGTATGTGGTGCATCTTTCTAAAGGCGTAAAGATATCGCCAAATATCTCTAAAAATATGTTTGAAGTAAAATTTTTTAGTCCTCTCTTGTCCTAATACAATGACTAGAGACAAAAAAAAATTACAAGACGCGAAGACAATGTTCAAAGCACGTTAATCTTACTACTATTATAAAGGCGAAAGTTTGTATGGATGTATGGATGTTTGTTACTCTTTCACGCAAAAACTACTGAACCGATTACCATGAAATTTGGTATGTAGGTAGCTGAAGACCCAGAATAACACATAGGCTACTTTTTATCCCAGAGTTCCCGCGGGATTGATAGGGTTTCCATGCGGACGAAGTCGCGGGCGGCCTCTAGTAAATCTTATATTTTGAAAAAAGATTTGCCAACAAAAATTTTACTGACTCCTCGAAATCGCTCATCGACTACAGTAAGCTTATTCTTTGTCATATTACGGTAGTACGGCTGCACTGCAAATACCTCTCCTTGTAGATACTGGTTCCAGTATACTAGGTACAACAGGAGAACATTCCTTTATTTACCGTAGCGCCCTCTGCCAAACGGTTTATTATGCATACGTGCGTGTATTTCATTACGTTTTATAGCACAAAATTAAGTTGATTTATTTTCAGGTGGAATGTTGTTTAATGAAAATGAAACACTCCTAAAAATGGTCGGGTAATTTATTTTTAACTCGCTTCTGTCAGGAGCTTCGCGTCGGCAAAACTTGCGAAAAATCCTTTCTTGATAAATTTTTAAAAACCTCTTTGGGAAAATGCCGTGTAGTTCCCGGTATTTAAGCAAGTCTCTCGAAAAATTATCGTAAAAGGCGACTAAAGTCGCGTTCGTAAGTTCGTATTGGGTTCGACACAGAATGTTCGTTTTTTATAATTACTTCTGTCACTTGCCATCTCACATCTCACTGGTCACTCCTTTCTTCTTATGCTTTCTTCCAGAGGCACAGCCCTGGCTTGTGGATGTGAGCGTGGTAAGCGCCAGGAAGAACAAGAAGTAATGAAGTAACGCGCGAAGCCTTATATTCCAACTAATATATTCACGGGTTATCTACAAATCCAATCTTCTATATATAATTAGGAGTTTGGAGAAGGAATTTCCGCGTATACCTAGGTGGTGCTATTTTCGCGCGGGCAAAGCTGCGGGTAAAAGGTTGATACATTCATAAAGAAGATAAAAAGTCGAGACGACACATTAATAACACCCCTGATTTGCCTCCAAAAATTACATAATAATGAAGATTGATGTCAGATTCGGGTAACGTTTAGAATTAAACAGAATAATACCATTTTAGACATGTAAGAAAATGTTTGGACGACTTTCAAGGCTGAGCGCAATAAAAACCTGGGTGGTTTGAATAAATTTGCGTACAAGGAGTAAAAGCAACCAACTGATTTGACAAAATTTTCTTGTCTTGCAAACGAGGTAATAGATTTTTTACCAGATAAGTCGCGGGAAGTCGCTCCTGTAAGAATTCCGGACAAAGAGTTCAACCAGCCAGCCAACAATTGAAATATCTTATTAAAGACACAATATGTGTGCCGTGTGGTTTCCGGCACCAATAAAAAAAGAATGCGACCACTCCATCTCGTTCCCATGGATGTCGTAAGGGCTTATCAACTTGGGATTATTCTTTTAGGCGATGGACTAGCAACCTGACACTATTTGAATCTCAATGCTATTATTAAGCCAAACAGCTGAACGTGGCCTATCAGTCTTATTAAGACTGTTGGCTCTGTCTACCCCGCAAGGGATAAAGACGTGATTATATATATATATGTATGAATGTAGACACAACATGTGGTCGCAGCGTATTAGTTAGTCAGTAAAATTTGCAGCGTTCAAGGGTCAAAATAACTTTGAACTGTGCCTAATAATTTGAAATTAAATGAAAGTTTCTTCATTTTGATGTAATATACCAGCATTCCCGAACTAAGAGTAGGGTCGTGGGCGTAAATTAATTCCACACATTAATAACACCTGACTATCAAAATTTCATTTGCTCGACTCTGGATAAGTGTGTGCCTTATTTGAGTTCCAATCGTCTTTCAGGGTACCAATTTGTAATGAAAGCCTAAGTCTCAGAAATTCATTAAGATGAAACATATACAACTAATCTGATTGATTATTTTGAAGCGTAAATGTCTAGTTAATATTATGTATTTTAATTTTAAAAATGGAATAATTAGGCATAGAGAAGCTTAAATAAAATTGCTATTTGAAGAACTTTGATGTAACTTCTGAAGGGTTCATGAATCTTAAATCTGAAAACTTATCTTTCTATGGAAAATGCAGATTCAGGCAAATAAAAAAACTAACCATGATCCAGACTGGTTAGATTTCTAAGTTTAAGGTCAGATGGCAAGATAATTACTATACTGCTTTTACGGGTCACGCCCCTTTCGGCAAAAAATATTAGTTTGGAATATTTGTTAACTTACATCCCCAATTAGGGGTTCCGTACTTAAAAGGTAAAACGGGACCCTTTTACTAAGCCTCCGCTGTCTGTCTGTCCGTCTGTCTGTCACCAGGCTGTATTTCATAAATCGTGATAGCTAAAAAGCTGATATTTTCAGAATTTATATATTTTTGTTGCCGCTATAACAACAAATACTAGAAATAAATATATATTTTAACAAAAAATACTTAAGTGACAAAACTACAATCGTGATGATGAGCGAAACCCTTCCTGCGCAAGTCCTATTAAAACTTGACCAGTATTTTTAAACACCAAACTCGTATTACATCTGAGAGGTTGCTAGCCCATCGCCTACAAGAACAATCCCAAATTTAGATTGTTGGCTCTGTTTACCCCGCAAGAGATATAGACGTGACTGTATGTATAAACTTGTACACCAAAATTCAATGGTTTTATCTAAATCGTTTTGCCTATTTTGATTTATATGGAAGCCTGTATCAGCTATCAGAATAAGTATCGCCATTTTCCCTTCCACTTTCAAGCCATTAACCTTAGAAACGTTGAGATGATAAGCAAATAAGGATAGTATTTTTCTTTCATACTTAGAAAGACTGAAAAGCACCGTTCAGATGTATGGCTAAATTATGGAATTGATTTTTAAATAGTAACACATCGCTAGCCCATCGTCTACAAGTGGAATCTTACGTTTATAGACCGTTCCCTTAATCGCATTTTACGGCATCCATGGGTAACATACGGAGTGTTCTTATACTTAAGTGTCGAGAACTACACGGTCGCTTCCTCCAAATATCTTGTGACTACAAGGAAAATGTATCTAACATTTTCTATCCAAATACCATATCGTGTTATACCAGCCGCCTATCGATCATGACCAAGACTAATGATATCATCTTATTATCTCCCACACTTATATGCCTGCTGTGGATATAGATACAAACATACATAACGCCAACGTAAAAAGCGACTATGGGATAGACGACCTTTTACGACGTCCGTGGAAGAGGTAATGAGTGGTTTTATTCTTAAGTACCAAAATATATAGCTGATTTATCAAATAATTTAATCTTCATAGTAGTAAAAGAGGTAAAAAATAAGTACGATGAAAATTAATGAGTGTCTAATGCTTTTTCAGTTACCGTGAGAATTTAGGAAAATTCTTCTTTTACATACATACACACACATACATACCTACATAAAACTTCCCACTTAACCCATCTCCCGAAGGGGTAAGCAGAGACTACATCTTTCCACCTGCCATGCCATGCCATGCCTGCCATCCCTGCAAACAATAAAGGTAATCTTCTTTTACAACTTCTTTGAATTTTACAGTAATGTTGTAATGAATGACCCCTTGGCCCAGAATCATTGTGGTGTAGGGTGCATTATAACACTTATAAATTAAAAAGAGAATCACAGGATAAAATGTGAAAGTTAAACTTCTGCGACCGAGTTTTATCTTATTTTTTTAGTTACTACAAGTAATAACCTAAAATAAATTAAATAACATTTGCCTACCTGCATGATTCCAAAAGTGTACCATATTACTATCCGTAACAAAAGAATATTTCAAGAGAAAATAAAAAAAATTAAATTTCGAATTTACAATGTTTAATTCTGGCTGGAAAACGTCGAAACGAAACAGCGCAGCCTCAGGGCGCTGCATCCAACATCCCGCATTCGTGAGAGGAGAAAATATTTTCCCGCCAGTTTCCATCGAGTTATCGAATGCTGTGGACGTACGGTCCTCCCAGACTCCCATTTTACGCGCGAACAATTCCGATTGACATGTGCGATTTGAAAATCGAACGTTCGGCTGTGGTGTAGAGCAGTGATTTTCTTCTGCAGTGCACATGAATTTCGAATCGCATTTCGATGCGATTTTAAAAGTACGTTCGAAATTTTAAGAGTTTAAAGTGTTCTGAAAAGTTGTTTGGATAGTTCACGCTCAGAAAAGGTTAGTCATGAATAAAATTATCTTATATATATATATTTTAATTTATGAAAATTGTCTTAATTAGTGAATGTATTTATGACATTTTAATTGACGAATTATATGGTATAATTAACTGTCCCTATTTAATTTATAATACGAGTATATTACAAATGCAATAACTTGGAATTAGGTAACTTGACTTTGAAGTTTCCATATATTTTGCAAGCATTGTAAACTTCAAAGAACTAAGTCCACGTAATGTTTAAAATTTACATAATTTTCTCTATAATAAGGTCAGAGAGCTGCTTTTCTTTCAGTACACCGTACGCTTATTAGTATAATAATATGTACGATTACGTTTACGAGAACTGAATGATTTTAATAAGGAGAAGTAAAGTTAAAACCTTAAAGCATGGTAAGTCTTTGATGCCTTATTACAAATAAATAAAAAAATATATATAAGTATTCCAACCTTCGGCATATTGAAACTCGCACTTGACCGGCCTTTTTTCATAAAACCTTCAAATCTTTATAATTACTCGGTAAAGAGGTGCGTAACATTTTGATTGATGTCTAAAAGATTTCTTTGGGTTTTAAGGAGTCTGGTAGGAAGATTGATGACCATCAAACGTGAGTAAGCGTTTCTTACAAATAAACCCCAATTGGAGGAAATCGGGCAGAAAATTTCAATTCACATTGGCATTTTACATCTATTCGTATCTTAAATTTATTTGGCGTGACTAATTTATAACCATAGAATTGAACCTATGTAAATCTTTGTACTCCACACTTTGTGATATTACATACATACATACATATGGTCACGTCTATATCGCTTGCGGGGTAGACAGAGCCAACAGTCTTGAAAAGACTGAATGGCCACGTTCAGCTATTTGGCTTAATGATAGAATTGAGATACAAATAGTGACAGGTTGCTAGCCCATCGCCTAAAAAAAGAATCCCAAGTTTGTAAGCCTATCCCTTAGTCGCCTTTTACGACATCCATGGGAAAGAGATGGAGTGGTATTATTCTTTTTTTTTATTGGTGCCGGGAACCACACGGCACTTGTGATATTCACATAATGTTTATCATAATTGGATTGGTGGTTTTACTTTGAAGAGGTAAAAAAAAACTACTTTCGAATTTATTACATTAATTGGGATTTATAAAACTCTTGCTCTTCTTTATTACTGGCTGATAAAACATACTAGAAAAACTAATGGTACATACTAGCAAAATAAGTACTGAAAAGAAAAGGTTTCTTTTCCAAACTTAAATTAAGTTGCTATGTAAGTAGGTATGTACCTAGGTAAGTGACTTCATTCAAGCCTCCGCTTTTTTATTTACAGATAGTTAACTTTTTAATTTCGATAAGAGTACATAATATTTTATTTTTGTGTTTCTAGCCAGTAATTTTACCACTTATGAAAATATTGCTTTCAGTCTTAGTTTGAGGAATTTTGATATCAAGATGATCTATGAAGTATGTTTTACCTATCATCTATGATATATTTACGACAAATTGAAAGTGTTGGCTCTGTACCAGCAGTTTGTAGTAATTATTCTTTAGAGCCAATGTGACAAGAAATATTTCATATCGTCAAAAAACACAGCATCATGTTTCGTTAAAAAAAAAACCTTTGTTATAAGCTATAAAAGTAATTTTCAATATACACCATGCAAAAAAGCGTGGTCTTCACATATTTTCAAATGTGTATTACCAAAATTATATAGATATAATTGAAACAAATTTTTATTTCCGTTTAAAGTTTAGTAATATCAGTACAGTATCACATATACGTGCCTTGTGGTTCCCGGAACCAATGAAAAAAAGAACAGAACCACTCCATCTCTTTCCCATGGATGTCGTAAAAGGCGACTAAGTGATAGGCTTACAAACTTGGGATTCTTTTTTAGGCGATGGGCTAGCAACCTGTCACTATTAGAATCTCAATTCTATCATTAAGCCAAATAGCTGAACGTGGCCATTCAGTCTTTTCAAGACTGTTGACAAGACTGGCTGGCTCTGTCTGCCCCGCAAGGGATATAGACGTGACCATATTTATATATATATCACATATAAGTATATGTAGTTTAAAGTTAGTTACAGCAAGGGCCTTCACGTGGTTATAGGTTGTATTTAACTGCAATATAAGACGTTAACCCTATTTGATTGCCCACGCACTCGGTACTATTTGCAGACGATGTTGACTCGGGCTTAACTCGATTCCGATGAGATCAGATCTATTGGTACGTACTACGTAGTATAACTAATATATAATTGAATAATTCAAACACAGCTGTGGTATAGTGGCCTATGTGGCGTAGCGGTAGTGCGCTTGTCTGTGACATCGGAGGTCCCGGGTTCGAATCCCGGCTAGGACATGATGAATAAAGAACGTGCTGTGATTGGCCTGGGTCTTGGATGTTTATCTACATATAAAAGTATTTATTATAAAATATAGTATGCTTGGATAAGTATCTTGTAACACAAGTTTCGAACTTACTTCGAGGCTAAGACAATCTGTGTAATTTGTCCCGTATATATTTATTTATATAGAAATAAATATTCATTTAAGAGTAAAATCAAGTATTTTTGTTTCAAAGTTTATTTATGTGCCGTGTGGTTCCCGGCACTGATAGAAAAAAGAATAGGACCACTCCATCTGTTTTTTCCATGGATGTCGTAACAGGCGACTAAGGTATAGGTTTATAAACTTAGGCTTCTTCTTTTAGGAGATTATCTAGCAACCAGTCACTTTTAAAACCTCAATTCTATCATTTGGTCAAACAACTCCACACGGTCTTTTTTCAAAACTGTTGGCTCTGTCTAACACGCATGGGATATAGACGTGATTATATTATATATGTATGTATAGGATACATAGATTTATTTAACCCTACGTGTACTTTTCTAGGTTAATAATTTGGGATTCTTCATTAAGGCGATGGGCAAGTACTATCATCACATAAAGCCGTAAAGCTGAAAGTGGCCTTACAATCTTTTCGAGACTATTGTCGTTGTCTACCTCGTAATGGATAAAGGCGTGATCGTATATATGTATGTACGCTTACTCTCTTGGTAATAGGTTTAGCTGACGCTGACGATATATACTAGCCTTTCTAGATTGGACCCTAGGGTATGAGGGGGTTATTAACAGAGCGCCGTAATCTTTCTAGGAAACCTAAATTATATTGTATCATGGTCTACCGATATAGGTTATCCATACAAATATTTTAAATGTGGAAGTTTGTTTTTCCATATGTCAGGTCAAAACAATTGAACCGATCTCCATGTAATGTTATGTATAAAATTCTCGTGTCACAAATACCTCCGAAACAGCTTGACCGATTCTCATGAAATTTTGTGAGCATATTGAGTAGGTCTGAGAATCGGCCAACATCTATTTTTCATACCCCTTAGTGATAAGGGTTGTCTTCCCTTAACATTTTTTTTTTTTTACTAGAAATTACTTAAAATGAATTCTATGGCAAAACAACGTTTGCCGGGACAGGTAGTCTAACAATAAAAAATATAGTAAGTTTTGTGGGTTTCCTCACAATATTTTTCACGTTTAGCACTCACACTATTGTGAAAACCTCAAAAAGAGTGATTGGTACCGGGTAGAATTGAACCTGTGCTACAGAAGACATAGGTATTTTCAGTCGGGCAACTTAACCACACTAACCAACAACCGATGCTCAAGCGAACGATGTACCGGGTACCCGTTTTAATTTAATTTATTTATATATTTATTTCAGGTCACAAGACCCAAAAAGTAAATAATATTGTTACAATGAAATAGGTACATAATTTTTTTACATACACAATAAAATAATTTATTTTACTTACTTATTTACTTACGTACTTTTACTTTGTGATTTACAATGTAAAATATAACAGTAACAATTTAAATCTCAGTATTTTTTTTTCTATTCTCAAGAACAGGACTTAGAACGGTAAACAGATAGTTTTTATACTTTTGCAACATGTAGTTAGAACTTGCTGTTCCATAAAATTGTTGATGTATCATTACACGTAGCCATGTGGTTTGAAGCGATGTCTGTTTTTTACGAAATAGTTTACGCTAAACTGTATATTGAAGTTTACTATAGAAATATTCGTAAGTATTTACACAAAAACACGCCTATGTTGATAGGAAAAGGTAGACAGAGTCAATAGTAACGAGATTAGAAGTTCAATTTTAACTAGATGGGTTAGCCATACTAATATTTTAAATGTGAAAAAGTTTTTCCCGTCTGTAACGTCAAAGTGACTGAACCGATCTACATGAAATTTTACATGCATATAGAGTGGAGTACGAAGAACGACTAAAGGTTCTTTTCACGCAGACGGAGTCTTGAATCTTATACTTGTTACTTTATGACTTATGTTTATGAAAATACGGAAATGTATGGACGGTTTATGAATTGGCACAAATGCAGAAGAAACCTTTAGAAGTAATATAGGCTACTTTAGGAAAGTGGATGTGTGTTTGTTACTCTTTCACGCAATAACTACTAAACGCCTTTTCATAAAACTTTGCAGTAATATAGCTTAGACATTGCAATAACATAATACATTTTCTTTTTTAAATTTAAGGCAGATGAAATCACTGGCAACAGCTTGATAAAAAGAAACATAAATGTTTATTAATAGCGTGTAGGAAGCAAGATATCTGCCATTCAACCGTCTATTTTCATAGAGTTTCAATGAATGAGGTTCGTTCATTCATGCGACTCGCTTACTACTAAATAGTCGCGTAATGTCAGCTAAAATATAACCCGAGTGTTTTCCGCCGGAGTATTAAAGGACTTCTCTATTTATTCGGATAAGCACGAATTACTATTTAACGTCTTTCTCCTGGCTTTTAGTCCCAGTTGCAACCTTACTACTCCGGAGAGGATAGGATATGCCTTTGCCTGAATGTGCAGGTTTAAGATTAGAACCTGTTTCTTTCTGCGCATCGCGCATTTTAAGCTTACTGATTCGATGACGCTCTCAATGACTAGAAATAGGTATAACAAAAGCACTAATTTAATTATTCGTCGAAAGTTCTCCAACATGATTGGTGTCATTCAGGAAATCAGTTCTGAAATGTTTGACTTCGGCGGTCTAATAGAATTGGGATAACAGTGCATTAACTGATAGAATTAATTCCTTTAGTCAACGTTTAACCAAATACCGAACGGCATTTCGAAATATAACAGAACTAACACTTACGAAATGTTACTTCAAAATATTGAATGTAACTGTACGCTAGTGTCACTGAAAAGATTGAATGTTTTCAGCACCCTCTCACCACGCAACGGGGTCACGCAGCTACGGTAACCCCGTGCTCTTTGCTTTGAATAGCCCAATAGAATGAGAGCCATTTCTATTTCCTACTCCTTCGTGTAAAGAAGTAGGTAATATAAACTGTTTATAAATTAAAAATTTAGAACTTTAATTATAATATATACATACAGCTGAACTTGTTATTTCAAGTTGACTCAGATATCCCCGTAAGGAATAAAGACGTGATTATATATATATATGAAAGAGGACGCTGCCTGACTGACGTATAAACGCCCATTTGATATTTGTTATGAATTGGTAATTCCCTTGTACCATGTGATTCCTAGCAGCAATAAAAAAAAGAATAGGACCCCTCCATCTCATTCCCATGGATATCGTGAAAGGCGACTAAGGGATAGGCTTATAAACTTGGGATATTCTTTTAGGCGATGGACTAGCAATCTGTCAATATTTGAATTTCAATTCTATCATTGAGCCAAGCAGCCTATTAGTCTTTTAAAGATTGTTGGTTCTGCCTACCTGCAAGGGATATATTTATACGTGATTATATATATGTATTAAAGGCTCCTTATGTGGTCTAGTCATAAAACAGGAGTTACTAATAAAGTTATATCTCACATAAAAACGTAAGACAAATCGACATGCAAAGAAGAAGAATAAGATGACAGACGCGTGTGAGGCTTTCATTTCTATAATGAGAAGAGTAACAAAAGCGTCGTTTAAGAAATTGCTGAACGCTAAAGGGCTCTGTCAGATATACCTACCGGCTATTGTCGACGCCAATGTTGCTTTTAACGGGGTTTAACAGAAAAGTGTCTTAATGGCACAAAGCTAAATGTGTTTGTACATCGAGCGGAAAATAAAGGTAATTTATTGATATATTAAATAAATTTTGCATAATATATGTTGCATAATGACATTCATCATGCAACATATTTTTTGTAGATTTTATACAAAAGGCAAAAAGGGTTCTTAAGATTCATTTTTTTAATCGTTGTTAATTTATTTATTGCAAACATATGTGTGTTAGTATGTTTTCGGAGCGAAGTGCCTTAAAGTGCAAACATAATTTTTCGTGTGAATATTTTTTTTTTACTTTCATCACACTGCAGATTCTTTATCCACGTTATTTCGCTATTTCACGTCACGTATCTGCTACTGTGACGCTTTCGTGAGATACGGTCAGAATTTTAATCTCCCCACAAGACGGGGGACCGGTGTAAATTATACTGTTCCAAGTATTTTGGGGCATTGTGATACATACATACATACACAAACAAAAATTTTACAATCCCTATTATTATATTTAACCTAACATCTGAACGTGACCTGTCGGTCTATCAAGATCGCTGGCTCTGTCTTTCCCGCAAGGGTTATAGACGTGATTATATGAATGAATTAATGACCTCCATTCATACTTACCTGCTAAATATTTTAAAAGGAAAATTGTGCTTATTTCTTTGTATTTACGTGCCTTTACGTGAAAACATAGCGGTGGATGAATTGATTTCTTTTTGTATGTAAGCACGAGAGTTGTATAACCTTTATTTTAGCTCCGAGAAGTAAGTAATTTCCACGAAAAACTAATATATTAAATGCCGAATAAATCTGCAAAATCTATACTTATATTATAAAGCTAAAGAGTTTGTTTGTTTGAACGCGCTAATCTCAGGAACTACTGGTTCGATATGAAAAATTTTTTTTTTCGTTGAATACCATTTATTGATAAAGGCTTTAGGCTATATAACATCACGCTGCAACTATAAGGAGCAAAGAAATAATAGAAAATTTGAAATAAACGGGGAAAATTAGTCATCCTTGAGGGCTTCAATGATGCCCAAAATAACTTTTCCACGCGGACGAAGTCGCGGGCACAGTTAGTATCTATACTAATATTATAAAGCTGAAGAGTTTGTTTTGTTTGTTTGTTTGTTTGTTTAAACGCGCTAATCTCAGAAACTACTGAACCGATTTGAATAATTCTTTCACTGTTAGATAGTCTATTTATCGAGGAAGGCTATAGGCTACATTTTATCCCGGATTTCCTACGGGAAACGTCAACAATGCAGGTGAAAGTTGAATGAGTCGGCCATCTGCGAGCTTTCCACGCGAACGCTGCGCAAACCAACAAAGATATAGTAAAACAATGTACTAAAGATGTGAAGTGCTCATTTTTTGCCACAAAAAAGTCCGCGAGAGCATATATCTATCTCTTAAGGTTTACTTACAATAACCACTTTTATGTTCATTTTTTAAGATTATTTTTTCATTATAAACATAAGTTATTTTGGAACCAATTTTCTTTAATTCAGTATTAATCCTTATCCAAATAAATATGTTTATTACTTTCGGCTTTTCATGTAGACTAAAATTGCCATTTACAGTATATAAATCAGACGAATAGGTTTTGAGATATAGTCGTTATAAGCAATTGGCAGCGAAACATTTAAGGGTGCGTCCACATCTGGCGAATGTGCCGCGAATGTGCAACTCACGAACGGTACGCGAACTGCACTCGCGCTGCACGCATGCAGTCACTGCAATGGTTCGTTGCGCCGCCTTAGCGCAACTCATACAAGGCTCGTATAAGGCGTGCGCGCGGCGCGCGATCTGCGCGTACTCAATCCTCGCGCTTACAGTTCCATTTACTGGCTCAGTACTTTCGAAGATGTCGGACGACACTAGTGCTTTTAATATAATTGCTGCATCATTAGCTATTATATTACTGATAAAAAGGAAAAAAAAGAGACAACGGCGTTGGTGGCAAAATCCTATTTTTAAAAGAAAACAGAATATAGTAGCGGAGTTCAAAAGCCATCAATTAAGCGGCCACTATGCAAATTTTTTAAAATTGTCACCAGAATTATATGAAAATCTACTACACATGCTTAGTTTCAAGATTGCTAAAAAGGAAACGCATTTTAGGCTACCAATTTCAGTTGAAAATAAATTAAGTTTGACATTACGATTCTTGGCCACTGGAGATTCCTACACAAGCTTGCAGTACCTTTTTAGAATTTCTAAGCAAAGTATAAGTATTATTATTCCTGAAGTGTGTTTGGCGATTATCAAGTGTTTAAAGGAAAACGTACGTGTGAGTATTTTTCTAATTATCTTTATTAAATAATCACATAGCCTTTTTTATAAGCAACATATAAGTTTACAAAAAGAAAGTAGTTATTATTGAAACAAATCACTGTAGCTGTCATTCGTATCTTCTGCCGAATAATTACTTTCCTGACTGTGCGGTCTGGACGTAGAAGCACTTTGAGAATAAGTTGTATAACCTTGCGTTGACACTTGCATATTTGGTTGATAATCATAGTACCCAGAATCAGCTTTCATTATGACATCAAATATTGCCTGTTGAACCATATTTTTTGTTGAACGTGAATAAGATTCCATTTTGGCTCCAATAAAATTTATAAATGAATGTACTTCTTGTGACAATTTGGAATTATCGCTCAATTTTTCTGTAGCAGTCTTTAAACATTGTAGGGCTTCAGTTACGATTTTATCATCCGTCGATTTTTTCTTTTTGGACGGCGGAGGTTCAATAAAAGACAGGTCGCTTTCAGTGTCAGTATTTATTCCATCATCTTGTACCTGTCGCTCATCCACTTTATCTTGTTCTATATCTGCCTGTTCCTGTAATAATGTTTTTATATTTATATTATTATTTTTCAGGTGCCAAGGAGACCAGAAATATGGCTAGAAGTGAGTAAAGGATTCGAAGATAAATGGCATTTGCCCCATTGCATTGGCGCAATAGACGGTAAACATATAGTCATACAGGCACCTCCGAAAAGTGGAACTGAATATCATAATTACAAATCTACTTTTAGTATTGTTCTGTTTGCACTGGTAGACTCAGATTATAAATTTATGTTTGCTGATGTTGGTTGCCAGGGGCGTATATCTGATGGAGGGATATTCAAAGATACAGAGTTCTACAAGATGATGCAAAATGGCTCCTTAAATTTACCACAAGAAAAAGCATTACCTTACAGGACTAAAGCGATACCCTACTTCTTTGTTGCTGACAGCGCTTTTGCTCTAGATAAACATGTGATGAAACCATACTCCGGTAACCACAGTAAAGGCACTCCGGAACGCATTTTTAACTATAGATTAAGCAGAGCTCGCAGAATTGTTGAGAGTGCCTTTGGCATTGCATCATCCATTTTTAGGGTACTTAGAAAACCTATGATATTAAAACCAGAAGTTGCTGAAGTAGTCGTTATGAGTATTATTCACTTGCATAATTATTTGAAACAGAACGCCACCGATAGTTATACAACTAATTCCAATATGTATATAAATCAATCCGTACCTAATTTGACATCTCTTTCAAATATTCAAACATCACAAATAAGATATTCAAGAGAAATAAACGAAATAAGAGATGAGATTGTTTCTTATTGCGTAAATGAAGGCCGTATTGCATTTCAAGATAAATATTGTTGATTTAATTACTTACAGTATTTATACGTTTCCTTGGTTTATCCCGATCAGCTAAAAAGGAAAAAGCGTCATAGGCAAACCATCTACTTTTGTAAGTCTCGGATGCACCTAAAAATATAGAATAATATTAGTTACATAGTCAATTTAACTAATAAAATAAAACATAAAAAGTAACAAATAGTTTTTTACTCGCCTTTCCCTGTCCCTTTACTTTTTTGACTTTTTCCTTTCTCTCTTCTAAAAGAAGATAAAAGACTTAACAGTTTGCTACGGCATTGTTCATAATCGCTTCCCATTATAGCACCAATTTCTTTCCACGCATCATTTTTTACATTTTTTCTATAGTAATATTGATCTTTAGGATCCCACAAAACTGGAAATCTTTTATATGTTTCAATTAAGCGTAAACAGTTCTCCTCCGTCCACTCCATGACAACACGTACTTAACCTCCAATAATCAGAAACGAACTGAGCGGGTAAGGGGTGCGGGGATTGAGACGCGGGTGGAAGGAAGACGCGAGCCGCTAGCGCGCCGCCCGCGCGCTGATCGCGTACGGCGCTTAGGTTGCGCGTGAACTGCGCGCGGGCGGCGCAGGAGCGGCGCTCGAACAAAATTGTACGCGCGCAGCTCGCAAACGGCTCGCGAGCTGCACATTCGCGGCACATTCGCCCGATGTGGACGCACCCTAATGCACATAACGGCGAACCAGCGTTCTTTCTAATACGCGTGACCGCCGATTGATAAAGTCGAGGAGGATGTTTGCAAAAATAAATATGATGCCCAAAATAACTATTCCACGCGGACGAAGTCGCGGGCACAGCTAGTTTTATAATAAAAGATACAATTTATATTTATACCCGATCCCTTCGTCTAAAGCTCCACCTTCCACCTGGCTTTAGTCCCGGTTGCATCCTCACCACTCTGGATATGGGTATGCGTTGGACCATGGACCCTGGATTGGGTGAGTCGGGTTTTTACACGAAGCGACTTCCATCTGACGATGTTTTCCCTCATCGTAGAAGAATCGGTTGGTATACAAACTTATGTACGTAACTACTAAAACAGTCATTGGTACAGATGGGGTTGGCCGAGATGGGATTCAAACTTTTACCTTTTATGCGCATTACGCATTTTCACCTAAGCCATTCTAACACTGACGCTCTTCGTCTAAAATATTTAGGACTAAACAAATTATGTCCGAATCGTTCCACAATCTTAGCGTCCTTTTTCAAGTGGCTGAATGAAGTTAGGACCTCATTAAGCCGCTCTTATTTTACGTAATGGGGAAAAAAAAGTATACAAACATTTTTTTAAGGTACGCTTAGGAAATCTGACAAGTGGTAAGACTATTGAAATATATACGGACCTTAAAAAAATGTTTGTATACGCTTAGGAAATGTGACAAGTGGTAAGACTATTGAAATTAATATAGTGTACAAATTAGAGAGATTTAGATGGACGCTTTATTGCACCATAAGAAAAAAAAACACAAGAAATAAAATACAAAGGCGGACTTATCGCAAAACAATCTCTTCCAGTCAACCTTAGGGTGGGAGGAGATAGCCCCAAAGTATATCGATACTTGCGTTATGGAATACAAACCCAACGATACTGTATTGGTAAGTTATTTATCTCGTTGAGTTTATTACTCAGCGATAATATACATATATAGTGATGCTGTGGTTCCCGGCATCAATAGAAAAAAGAATAGGACCACTCCATCTCTTTCCCGTGGATGTCCTAAAAGCCGACTAAGGGATATGCCTATAACCTTGGGATTCCTCTTTTAGGCTATGGGCTAGCAACTTCTCACTACTTGAATCTCAATTCTATCTTTAAGCCAAACAGCTGAAAGTGGCCTTTCAGTATTTTCAAGATTGTTGTTTCTGTCTGATATAGACGTGATTATATGTATGTATGATAATATATTATATTAAAAATAATTATACTTTTACAGATCTCAAGGACTCTAGACCCACTCGAAACATAAAGAGTTAATTTTCCGTCATAACTTGACTGGGAATCGACCC